>NC_067472.1:46385488-46996321 GCF_947179515.1 Apodemus sylvaticus | reverse complement strand
AATTCAACATATCTCTCTCTCAATCTCTCTCTCTCTCTCTCTCTCTCTCTCTCTCTCTCTCTCTCTCTCTCTCTCTCTGTGTGTGTGTGTGTGTGTGTGTGTGTGTGTGTGTATCCATGTGCATGTGTGTATATGTATTTGTACACATGTGAGGATGCACACACACATGGAGGCCTGGTGTGAGGGCTTGGTGTCTTTCTCAATAGCTTCTCCTCCTTATTTTTGAGACAGTTTCTCTTACCAAACATAGACCACAAGGATCAACTTGATTTTCTAGCCAGCTACTAAGATTGTAGATGCATCCTGCCATGCCTAGCTTTTTATATTGCTGCTGGGGAATCCAAACCTAAATTCTCATGCTAGCATGGTGAGTGCTTTACTAAGTGAGCCAGCCATCTGCCTGGCAGCAGTTTCTGTTTATCCTCCCAGAACAAGGCCTTTCAGGGATCTATGTGCCTCTCACCTACCCAACACAAGCCCACAAGGAGATCTGCTGTTTGTCTTGATTGATGGGAGCCTGAGAGAGATTGTTGCTGGGCAAGTAGACTCCAGCACTGAAAGTCTATGAAACAAACTACCATAAGCAAAGTTTAAAGATGGACTTAAGAGATCAACATCTGGGTATTGCTTGCTACAGGGCCTGTCCGTGGATAGTATAAAGGGCCAGTGAGTGTGCAAGGGAAAGCCACAAGTAGCTCAAGACTTGCCCCTCTTCTTTCACACTTGCTCCCCTTCTCCCAATTCCAGCAAACCTGTACAGAGGACAAAACCCAAGAAAGCAGGGATGGAACAAAATGTGTCCACTTTCCCATTCAGGGAATAAGCTGGAGGGATAGAGATCAAGGAGGGGGAGGAGGAGGAGGAGGAGAAGGAGGAGGAGGAGGAGGAGAGGAGGAAGAGGAGGAGGAGGGGGAGGAGGAGGAGGAGGAGGAGGAGGAGGAGGGGAGGAAAAGGAGGAGGAGGAAAAGGAGGAGGAGAGGAGGAGGAGGAAGAGGAGGAACAAGAAGAGGATGAAGAAAAAGGAATGCAACGAGGAAAAGAAAGAAAGAAAGAAAGAAAGAGAGAGAGAGAAAGGAAAGAAAGAAAGAAAGAAAGAAAGAAAGAAAGAAAGAAAGAAAGAAAGAAAGAAAGAAAGAAAGAAAGAAAGAAAGAAGGAAGGAAGGAAGGAAGGAAGGAAGAAAGAGGAGAAAGGAAGAAAGAAAGAAGAGGAAGGAAGGAAGGAAGGAAGGAAGGAAGGAAGGAAGGAAGGAAGGAAGGAAGGAAGGAAGGAGGGGAAAGAGAGAGAAAAATCTTCCTATGGTGGATAAACTTCAAGTTTTAAAATGGACTTCACTAGAAAGTTTTCAATGCTCCCAAGTGAGCTTTAATCATTCAAATGATTTCTGACTAGGTTTTAACAGAAAGATCAACAACTGAAAACAAGTTCTAGGAGGGTTAGCTGGGGATTGACAAAGGCGATATGGAAATAAGAGAAAAAGGACAGGCAACTCCAGAAGCAAACTTCTCTTTAATCAAAACCCTGAAGGACTGCAGAATCTCATCCAAAGTCTTAAGGTTTTATAGGATGGGAAGGAGGAACTTTGGGGATAGAAGATAGCTCTGAAGGTCAGGGTCCCCTTGCAGTCTGGAAGTGGTCAATATCGCCTGGAATTGTGGGACTCCTGATCAGAACTTCAGTTATCAGTCAAATCAGCTTTCCTATGCAGAGCTTCTCAGCCCCCTGAGGCTTTTAGGTCATTAACCCCGTCAGAAGGCAAGGTTCTACACCAGCCAACTTAATGAAGCCTAAGATGAGACACATACATACTGAGGTGGTGTTGAGGAACAATAGAAAAAGTGTTTTTCTGCTTGGAGCCTGTGAACGGGCAGTGCAAACAGTTGTTAACTGTGCTGACCAGCACAGATGTTTACAAGTCAAACTTTGAGTCTTCCATCCCAAGGACAGGAGTGTGTCTAGCATCTGCAGCTGAAAATTGAAGTCAACTGAGGTGCTAAGCCTGGATTGTCGCTTGGGAGTGTCTTCTTCCTCTGGCTATCAGCACCACCCTACTTGCATTGCTTTAAGAACTGAAGAGATATACTTAGGAATTCACACAGGTCTTTTAGTGCGCAAGGGTCCAGATACATATAATTCTGTCCACTACTGTGTCAAAGCTGTGCAAGGCGAACACCTTGGCTGTCAACTTAGTGGCAGAAAGAACCAGCCAAGAATGCTCTGCTCTTCCTTGACAGTTTTGTCTATGTTAAAAAATAAAATATGATGTATATTGTAATATTTGCCCCCTTGACCCTGTCCCATGCCCTTCTTACTCCTGCTAACCCAGCCCATCCGGCTCTCAGTGTACTTGGACACACACGCAAGTCTTTTATAGGTAGCCGCAACTGCCACGTGTTCACGTAACAACCTCCATTAGAGACCTTCCTTCTTAAGCACGTTGTTAGGCTACTGGCGGTCTCTCCAGGAAGGACCAAGCTGGAGTGGATTTAGCAAGAATTCCCATGGGTTGGATTAACTAAAAATCCCCCCTGAGGTGGCAGCATCTCTTTTTTGCCCACTCTGTGAGACATGCCAGGCTGCCTGATAAACTCATAACTTAGATCTGTCACCCTCCCCGCTAAGGTTGCCCAGAGAAACTGGGTCTCCCTTTAACAAGTGTCACCCATGCTTGTCCCTGAGGTACCCCACTGACCTGGACTCTGCTGAAGATAACACAGACAGCTAACTCCCTGGTAGTGGAGGGCTTTGCCAAGTCTCACTTTTCTTTCACAGCTGCCTAATACACTCTTATATTCTCATCCCAGCTAGTCATTTAAAATAAACAAAGAAAAGGGAAAGGTTTAAAACTCACAACGCAAATAAAGTGTTCCTAACTGAACAATCAGTATGCATGACAAAGAACAGCCCTGCAATGCTGGCCAAGGAGGAGGAAGGAAGGGTTGGGAAAGGAAGCAGCGGAAGGAAGGGGGGGGGGGGGTGGTTAGCCAAGTCAACAGTATGCACTAAATGTTACATCTATAAATTCACAGAAGTGCAAAAAATATTTCCACATATACAGTGCCTCTCAGAAAGAAATTAATTAAATTCTTTGGCTTTGTGACTGCTTTAGGAAAGAAAGAAAGAGGGGGGAGGGAGAGAGAGAGGGAGAGAGGGAGAGAAGGAGGAAGGAAGGAAGGAAGGAAGGAAGGAAGGAAGGAAGGAAGGAAGGAAGGAAGAGGGAGGGAGGAAGGAAGGAAGGGAGAGAGAGAAAGGAAGGAAGGAAGGGAGGGAGGGAGGGAGGGAGAGAGAGAGAGAGAGAGAGAGAGAGAGAGAGAGAGAAGAGAGAGAGAAAGAGAGAGAGAGAGAGAGAGAGAGAGAGAGAGAGAGGCAGATAAATGCTGTTAACAGCACTCCTTGCAATGTTTCAAAATGAATAAATAAAAGCTTCCCTGCCAACTTTTTTTTTATTATTATGTCTGTCTCTGACTTTTTAAATGCTTTCCCTAAAAATGTTTTCATGCTTCCTTCTCCCTGAACGTTTTACAGTCTGCCTTCCTAAATTTCACTGGAGACCTGCAAATCAAGCTGCGTCTTGCTGGTTTGATAGCTGCTTTTACGCAGCCCAGCGGAAAGCAGAGCCTTTGCTTCACTCTTGCTGTGCAGAGAGTTTATTAGGCAGGCCTCCCCCGCTTGGCTGGCAGCACGACCTGCCAGGAAGGCCAGAGCCATCTTGGCCTGGCCCAGGGAAGGCAGGCAGGTGTCTGGATCAGGCCCTCTGCAGTGACCTTCCGTCTCATAGCAACAACACAGGAAATCACCTCCCTCCCCAGACACCATTTCAGATCCTCGCTTGTTTCCTGCCCTGGTTGGGAGAAGAAAAGGGAAAGTGAGCAGAGACAGGGGATGAAAAATTCTTGTTTTGCAATCCTATTAATTAGTCCTGGAGGATTTTTTTTCTGCTGCTTCTGCTGGCAGTAAGGCCTGGGAAAAGGAGTCCTCAGGCTCGCTGCACTGGCCACCTCGGAGCCAGCTCCCTACTTGAAATTCAAATGAGAGCTGCTCTGACCTTTCCTGTCATATATTTTATTTCAGAGACAGTTTACAAGGCAACTCCACCATGCAGGTCATGTTTTAGTTTAAACAGAAATCCTCTCGTAGGTGTTAGATGCGAGTTAATGATTACACCGAAATCACTCTAATTAGGCTCTGTTGTTACACGCTGCCCTTTGGGGGCTGCTGCTGTTGTCACATACAGTATTTTGTAGAAAAAATAATTGGCCTGAGCTTTCTTCCTCCCTTTCTCACCTCTCTCTCTCTCTCTCTCTCTCTCTCTCTCTCTCTCTCTCACTCACTCTTTTATCATTCAGCATTTGATGAGGAAGATCTTTTACCTCTGGTCCTTATGAACTTTTAAGAGAGCATCAGGCTGACAGCTAGAGCCAGGAGATGGAAGGGAGGCCAGGCCTGACGAAGCAGGCCTGCTTACCTCTTGGGGTCAGAGAGAAGAGAACTCCTGCCAGGGGACTCCCACAAGCATCTTTGGTTCTCTGGGCATGCACTAGTACAGAGGCTGAGATGCTGGAGTGGCTGGATGGAGGAGGTTTATTTATTATTTACTTGCAATGATGAATCACGTGGTCTTCTCTAGAAAACGGACATCTCTGAGGAGATGAGGCAGATAAGTACACGAAGCTAAGAAAACCAGAGCTTTTCCAGAACATCTTAGATGAAGCCGTTAAAGGGGAGAGGTAAAGGAAATACCAAATTAATGCTTCTAGTAAACTGAAAAGGGTACTGGCCACTCACGCCTGGAACCCAGGCTTTGTGTAGTCTGTGAGGCTGGACTACACTTCCTAAAGTTACTTCCAATCATAGAAGTACTAGAGGGAAAGAAACTGTTTCTAAGCCAGCCTCTCTCACTCATTTCCTCTCTAGAGTCATCAGAGATTTCAGGAGGAAACCATGAAAATGTTATAGCCAAAAGCTATTTGAGGCAGGTTGAAAAAAAATACCTTATGCATCAAAGTAACAACTGCAAAAAATTAAAAATAAAAAATAAAAAAAAAACCACAAAAAAATAACTACAAAAGCATATCTTAGCCCTTTGCTGTCTGGATTGGCTGTCTGGTCAGGTAATTCATACCACTCTGAGGTCCATGGACCAGCAGGGCCTGCTTCACCTTGGAGTTTGTGGAAAATGTAGCAATGGGCTCCAGCCTGGTTGTTAAAGCCAAATGCTCTCTCTGCCTAAAAAGGAGAGCTACCCAGTCTGAGAAGCCTCCTATATAGTTCCTGCCTTCCAGGGAATCATAACAACTGCTTTTCCCCCACAGGCCCTGGCCCCAAAATCCACATCATTTACATACCAGAAAAGGAGACATAAGCTCCAAATTCCATGCAGCTCACTCCAAGAGACTGGAAAGAATGAGCCAGTCACACCAGCTGGCTTTTTAACAACAAAGGCACTAAGGAAAAGCCTCCTGAAGAAACTCATACTCCTGCTAGGTTTTACGTTTATTTCCTTTGGAATAGGGTGGGGTGGGAATGCAAGGACAGAACCCAGAGAAGGTGGGATCCCTTCAGGGTTCCTAGACTCATTAATAGAAGCATTTAAGAAGAGACTAGATTGGAAGCTCAAGGACAATTTTATTAGCGTTTAAAAGATGGAAAAACAACAAATAAATAAGTGAATAAATGAATAAATAAATACATAAACATAAAAAAAGACAGAGTAGGCAATCTGTAACCCTTGGCAGCTGCCCAGAGGAGGAGCAGGGAGGAGAGAAGGAACAAAGGCCATGCCATTTAAGCTGGCAAGGAGATTAGACACTTGGCAGACAAGCAGTCACATAGGAAGAGGAGAGGGTTTTTTAGAGAAAAAGTAAGAAAACCCAAAATGTTGGGGAAACCCAAAATGCTAAGGCACAATAGAAAAGAGGGAGAAGCCGAGCAGTGGTGGCATATGCCTTTAACCCCAGCACCTGGGAGACAGAGACACAAAGATTTCTGAGTTTGAGGCCAGCCTGGTCTACAGCATGAGTTCCAGGACAGCCATGGCTACACAGAGAAACCCTGTCTCGAAAAACCAAAAGAAAGAAAGAAAAAAAGAAAGAAAGGAAGGAAGGAAGGAAGGAAGGAAGGAAGGAAGGAAGGAAAAGAAAAGAGAAAAGAAAAGAAAAGAAAAGAAAAAAGAAAAGAGAGAGAAGACTAAAAGAAGCTCTGTTCTTCTGAGTAATTGAGAAAAGTGGGTGAAAGGCTGCACCCAGTAAACAACAGCACTGTGAGCAGGGACTCTGGGGAGAAGAAAAAACCAGTGCCTCAGTAAAGTACTAATTGCTCTGATTCTCTCTTTAGTGTGCTCATGGTGAGCCTACTGTCCTAAGGGTGGTCCTTTAGCCAACGAACATCTACCGAGATGGAATGGTAGGATTTTGGTTTCTTTTAAACAATGTTTCTATTAATTCTTTGATAAGTTCACATAATGTTTTCCCCCAGCTTTTGAGAACTTTATTTTCCTTCCACTTTTTTTTAATCATTATTTTTCTGTTTGCTCAGGTGTCTCAGGGACACTCAGTAGTGACTCCAGCCCACTCAATGGCCTGCACTGTGGAAGCTGCTTAATAGCCGTTAGTGGCTGGCTGAGCATACCAGTCTTCAGTAGAGAACTTCTGGATGGGCACAGAGGATGCCTGCTCTCCGACCAGTCTGCCACCTCTGGCTTACCAGCAGTGAGTGAATTCAGGAGACATGGTGTGATCCATTCACCCTGAAATTTGTCCTTGGTCACAGCCTTCTCAGCAGCAGTTGCTTCTCCTTCTCAGTCTCCTCTGGGTGTCTATAGAGTAAAGATTAGACAAAACCTCCCACAGGTGCTCACGGGAGACAGTGTCAAGTATGTGGAATACCTTCTGAGCCTGCATCTAGCATGTCAGACCCACTGAGTGAACTCCCTTGTTGCATAGGATGGCAACATTCATGTAGACAGAGGAAAGTCTGTGACAAAGAGCAATGGTGGACAGGTTGACATAAGACACCACTGTGAGGGGCTAGTGGTCAGTCCTGGAGTCAGTCACCATTAGAAGTGGTGGCTCCCCTGAAGGCTGCTTGGATCTAATTAGCTATGGTCTCAGGCATGAAGTGACCAGCAATGGGAGTAGTTCCAGTGGCAGTAGCTAATATCAGCATGACTTGCTGGCCAGTGTTCCTAGGGGAGATGACACTGAGATCAGCAAGGTTCTCAGTGGCAACCATAGCCCAAGCTGCAAGAAACAGCTTCTCCCAGGTCCTTTTGAGACTTATGATGCAGAAATAGCTGTACTGCTCCATCTAAAAATCATATGCCTCCTAAGTGGGTTCTTGCAGCAAGAAATGTGAGGACATCATCCTCCTTCATCTGCAAAGCATCAAGGGCTCTGGGCATTGAGTAAATTCCCCTCTAAGATAATACAGGAGTCAAGAGTAATGCCTTATGGATCCATCCCTGGGCAGCACAGAGAGAACATATAATACATTCTGATCATACTGATCCCCTTCCCCAATTCTTCCCAGACTTTCCAAGATAACTTCTCACTTCCTCTCTAGGGGCAGTTCTGATGTTAAGGTCCTGTTCCCCAATTGGTTCTTGATCTGCCAGCAAAGAAAGTCATGGGTCAAATGCTGGGCAGAAGGTACAGGCATGACTTCCAGGTCACTGGGAGAAAAGAGAAATGCAAGGGAGGAGAAAGGGTTCATAATGCTTTGAAGAGAGAAGAACCCAGCAGCAATGTGAGGTTTCTGGGGGAGCTGAGCCTGTGACTGCTCCTACAGGTGGGTGGGCATGGATGTTTGGCAGGGGCTAGATGGTATTAGCCACTAAGGTTTAGGGCAAGTGGGAAGTACAGAGCTGAGAGTATTGATAAGAGCATGCTTTTCCAGGTGGTATATAATAGCACTAAGCAATTGTGCCAAGAAGGCAAGTTGAAATTGAACAACTGTGTGTCTGTTTGTATGTTTTATCTGTAGATTCAAAGAAAGCTGGGTGGGGGCTAGTAGCACAGTCCAATCCTAGAACTTAGGCAGGGTAATGAAAAGCTACACCCAACCCTCTCCCTTCTCCTCCCTCCCATCTATCTAGTCCAATGTGTGTTAGCCTACCATTCCTAGGCATAATGCCCACCCATGACAGGACTTTTTAACTCTTAATAGAGACATCCTTGAAGCAGGGAAAGAAAGTTAGAAATTTTACAATACTGGGTTCAAGACTTTTATGTTCTTTTTATCTTAAGAACTGAAGTAAGTATCCAGGCCATGAAAGTCTCTGTTGTATGAATAACTTTCCTACAGCGATGCTGAGAATTTGATTAGTGTGTTGTGAAAGTAGAAAGAAGCCACTTTCTTGCTGCTTGGGCTTGCTTTTTCGTATATTGTATAGGATTGTATTTGGGTAGGATTTCCTTTTAGAGTTTTGTTTTACTTGATATGTTTTATAATTTCTTCTAACAACATATGCATATAGGTATATAAGTATGTGTCTAGGGGTATGGACATAAATTATCTTAATGAGATGAGATAAAATAAGGTCACTCATTCTCTACTAAGCAACTGAAAACATTTGCTTCATGGCCCTCATGGACACTAAGCTGCAACCTGGCAGCCTCATGCCTCCCAAGGCTTCCTACTACTGTATTTGTTGATAGCACCTTTGTCACTGCCTAAACAAGGCATCAATAATTAAATTCCCATTTATAAAGAGAGGAAATTATTCATGCCATCAGCACTCCCCATCAATAACAGGAGGGAACCTAACTATCTCATTACCCCATCACACTGTGTGCAAACAGAACTGCCCGTTGTTGACAATAAATATTTGATAAGTGAGGAAACAGAAAGGATAAACCAAGGATGCAGATTGGAGCAGCTCTTGAGCTGCCAGGGCACAGCCCTCCCCCAACCCCCAAGAGTGATGGTTTACTTCCCAGATATCTTAAGACTGTTTATGGCTAAATGGAAAGCAAACCATCTGCCTGCTAAACCCCAGACCCTTTGTTCGTGTGCCTAGAAGATAGACTAACTTTTGTTACATTTTTGTTCACTTGCTGTCCTCTGAGAGAAACTTCTTAGTGAATTTTGAGTCATTTTATCTGAAACACTCTACTACGTCAGACTCCTGCCTGTGTCCCATGACTGGAAGACTAGTGACCAGGTCAGAGCCCTTCCAGGGGCCATCTTGGGAATCATAGAAGGCTGATTTCTACTTTCAGTCTTGGCTTCTTCAGATTAACTCACTGCTTTTCTCCCTTCCTTCCTTCCCTCTTTCCTCCCCTCCTTCCCTTCTTCTTTCCCTCCCACTTCTTGGTTTGGTTTTGTTGTTTTGTAGACAGGATCTCACTATGTAGCCCTGGCTGTGCTGGAATGCACTATGTAGTCCAGTCTGGCCTCAAATTCACAGAGATGTGCCTGCTGGAATTAAAGGTGTTCACCAATACATCAGGTTTCTTTTCTCTTTTAAAGGTTAAAAAAGAAAAGAAAAGAAAAATCAAAAGTGACCCCAGAGTAGGCAGGCTGTGTGATTCTTTTCAGTTGGGTGTTGACTTTGCTACTGACCTGAAAGAAGCAATATTTCATATGGAAGAAGCTGTATCCTACACTGATGACATGGTTTTAATTTATACTGTAAGAATCCCATGTTCAAATAGGTATAGTCTAAAGCATAGAGTTTAGCATTTCAATGCATAAATTTTATATGACACAACCCTGCACCCCTGGACAACTTCAACAAAGTAGGATATGATTTTAGGAATGAAAGACTGGCTATATTTCTTTTTTTATTTGATATATTCTTTATTTACATTTCAAATGATTTCTCCTTTCCTGGATCCCCCCTCCCCGAAAGTCCCATAAGCCCTCTTCCCTCCCCCTATTTCCCCATCCACCCATTCCCACTTCCCTGTTCTGGTATTCCCCTACACTGCTGCACTGAGCCTCTCCAGAACCAGTGGCCACTCCTTCCTTCTTCTTGGACATCATTTGATATGTGGATTGTATCTTGGGTATTCCAAGCTTCTAGACTAATATCCACTTATCAGTGAGTGTTCTTTTGAGACTGGGTTACCTTACTTAGGATGATGTTCTCCAGCTCCATCCATTTGTCTAATAATTTCATGAATGCATTGTTTCTAATAACTGAATACTACTCCATTGTGTTTATATACCCCATTTTTTGTATCCAGTCCTCTGTTGAGGGACATCTGGGTTCTTTCCAGCTTCTGGCTATTATAAATAGGGCTGCTATGAACATAGTGGAGCATGTCTCCTTATTACATGCTGGAGAATCCTCTGGGTATATGCCCAGTAGTGGTATAGCAGGATCTCTGAAGTGTCGTGCCCAGTTTTCTGAGGAACCGCCAGACTGATTTCCAGAGTGGTTGTACCAGCTTAAATCCCACCAGCAGTGGAGGAGTGTTCCTCTTTCTCCACATCCTCACCAACACCTGCGGTCTCCTGAGTTTTTAATCTTAGCCATTCTGATTGTTGTGAGGTGAAATCTCAGAGTTGTTTTGATTTGCATTTCCCTAATGACTAATGATGTTGAACACTTCTTAAGGTGCTTCTCAGTCATGTGAAGTTCTTCAGGTGAAAATTCTTTGTTTAGCTCTGTACCCCATTTTTTAAATAGGGTTATTTGGTTTTCTGGGGTTCTAATTTCTTGAGTTCTTTGTATATATTGGATATTGCTGGCTATATTTCTAAAAGCTTGAAATAAGGTCTCCTGAATCATAACCACAAGCCATACCTAGCACCATCTTATTAACCCAGTATGTTGCTCCAAATGGGAACAACCAAACACTGTTCACAATATAGACCAGGACCCATGAACTTAGCCCAGATGAAATTGAGTTGAATGGGATCCTACCATAGTGAGAACTGCTAACTACAATCCAGAAGCTCAGAGCTACTCGCTGTATGGACTGGACCATCATCCAGTTTCTTTGGAGTTAAAATAATCAAAATAAGTAGTCAGCGTTAAAGTTCCTTGCAAACTTTAAAATATTAACCTATAAAAAATAATTTAATTGTCCCAGATTCAGGTGAGTCACCAGCCATTTTTCAGAACTGCTATTGTTAATTTTAAGTGTCAACTTGACAGGATTAAGGATGCCTAGGTGTCCTGGTTTGGTTTTGTGTTACTATGACAAACACTGTGACCAAAAACAACTTGCATAGGAACGAGGTTACTTTATCTTACAACAATCAGGTCATAATCCATCAATAAGGAAAGCCAAGAGCTTATTCCCAGGCAGCTCTAGTTTGTGTTAAGTTGACAGAGACTAATCAGCACAACTGACATGCTGTCATCTTGAAACACAAACACATCACTGGTAAACCATACCCTTAAAAGACCCACCAATTAAAAGTTCAATGTTTCACCAGCCATGGTGTTACAAACCTTTCATTTCAGCATTTAGGAGGAAGAGGTAGGTAGACTCTTTGAGCTTGAGGCCAATCCTGTCTACACAGTGAGTTCCAGGATAACCACAGCTACAAAATAGAGTATGTGTTGCTAGAATTTCCAATCCCAATAACCCATATAAAAAACACACAATACAGTTATTATAATTATAAGCTATGTGCCTAGATTGGGCAAATCTAGCACTATGCTAACTTATTCCCCAGCTATAAGACCCTTTGCTACTTGCAGTTTCTCCTGGCTATGTGGTTCTGCTCCATCATGTCCTCCTCCTCCTCCTCCTCCTCCTCCTCCTCCTCCTCCTCCTCTTCTTCCCCCTCCTCCTCCTTCTCCTCTTCTTACTCCCCTTCCTCATCTGTCACTCCCTCCTTACTTCTTCTCCTTCCTCACTCTCCCAAACCTCTCATCCCACCTTTCTCCTTCATTGCCCAATCACAAGTTCTATCCTTTCTTGACCAGTTATAATGGGGAGAAGGTTCACATGAGATCACCTGAATAGGGGATCTGCTCATAGTTGTTGGGGGGAGGGAGGCAACTCCTTTAAGGAAGCAGAATTAACATCAGAAGACAAACAGTATCAGAGCAACCCACAACAAACATGTCTCTCAGAAAAAAACAAAAGAGCAAACAAAAAGTGCAATATCTCTTTAAAAAAAAAACAAAAACAGAATAACAGTCTCTTTACTGAGAGATCTTGAAGTATTAAAAGTTACTACTTTTTAAATTCCAAAAACAAAGAACTTGGGCTCATTAATGATCGAATCAAAGGAAAACCAAAATCCAACAATGTAAAGAGTACAGTGTCTGACATCTTGGGCTCACTCATAAGCTTCTGGGCTCCAGTGGATTTAGGTAGTCCAGTTTTCTGGCTTTGCCATTCATAGTACATACAGCTTGCCTTGTATGCTCAGGGAAGCTGCACCCTATACCCCCACTATTCTTGGCTAACATCCCATAACCTGGCATTTCTCATATCCTGCAGTGAACCCTGTACCTTCACCAAGTGTTCTCTGCTGGCCTCTCTCTGTGCTAACCCTCAACTGCATTTCCCTCCCAGTCCATTGTTGCAGTCCCAGTTCAATCTGGTTACAAATCCATGCTCCTATGACCCCTCCCCTTCTCCTCAGAGAATGGAAGCCCAGGTAGTCCAGGTAGGGGAAGGGAATCCAATGGCAGGCAACAGAGTCAGAGACAGCCTCTGTTCCAATTGTTAGAGGACCCACATGAAGACCAAGCAACAAATCTACTATAAATGTATAGGGAGTCTAGGTCCAGCCCCTGCACATTCTTTGTTTGGTGGTTCAGTCTCTGGGAGTTCCCATGGGCCCAAATTAGTTGACTCTGTAGGTCTTCTTGTATCTTCACCCACTCTAGCTTGTTCACTTACACTCTGCTCTTCTACAGACATGCTGAGATCTCCCTCATGTTTGGCTTTGGGTCTCTGCATCTGTTTCCATCTGCTGCTGGACAAAGCCTCTCAGGTGACATTTAGCAAGATTCCTGTCTATAAGCATAGCAGAGTATCAGTAATAATGTCAAGGGTTGGCTCTCTCCCATGGTATGGGTCTCAAGTTGGGCCAGTCATTGGTTGGCAATTCCTTCCATCTCTGCTACTCTTTATGCCTGTACATCTTGTAGTCCCAGTCCATGCTCCTATGACCCCTCCCCTTCTCCTCAGAGAATGGAAGCCCAGGTAGCCCAGGTAGGGGAAGGGAATCCAATGGCAGGCAACGGAGTCAGAGACAGCCTCTGTTCCAATTGTTAGAGGACCCACATGAAGACCAAGCAACAAATCTACTATAAATGTATAGGGAGTCTAGGTCCAGCCCCTGCACAAATTTTGGATTGAAGAATTGTTGGTAGGCTGATGTCCCCCTCTCTCCACTGGAAGTCCCACCTGGCTATGGGAGGTGGCCGCTTCAGTCTCCATATCCCCTGCTGGTAGGAATTTCAGCTAGGTTTACCCCCATAGACTTCCCAGAGCATCTTCTGTCCCAGGGCTCCAGCTAGTCCTTGAGATATCCCCTGCTGATTTCCATTCTCACTCCAGCCCTCTCCATCCCCCCCATATCTGCTCCATATCTCACTCCCCTCCTCACCCCCTGTCTCACCCAGTTGTCTCTGTCAATCCAAGTCTGATGACTTTTTATAATCTATCTCTATCTGTTATCTATCTACCTATCTAACATCTATATCTATGATCTATATCTACCATTTACCTATCTGCCTCAGAGCTAAAATGCACACTTCTGCCCTTTGACATTAAGTCTCCAAGTTCTGCAACACTTGGCCTCAAGGACTTGAATCCTTTCAGTTCTCAAGCCATTGTCCTTGGACCAAAACTTCAGCAGTGGCCCAAGTTTCTCAGACTTTTGAACCTGTGCTAAGCAATGCTATCAGCATCTTGGGTCTCCAGCTTTTAGAGGGTTGAAATAGAACTAATGGGTCTTTATAATTGCACGAACCAATTTCTCTAATAAATCCACACTCATGTAGCTACTTATATCCATATTTATACCCCACTGGTTTTACCTCTCTGTATGACACAAATGCAAGAGCTTAATATCTCAAAGACAGAAAGTCCTTTGATAGCACCAAGCTTTTGTTACATTCTAGTTAGATCTCTCTCACAACCCTACTGAGCACACAGTGGGTGTTCAATAAATATTAGTTGAATTAGCATTTTAGGAATTCAGTGTTTATCAAGTTGTTTTTAATTAAACACATAACACTGAACAATGAAACTAGAAACAACTATTAACTTACTCATTGTACTGAGGTTATGAGAAATTTTAACATTCTATGTAATTAGAACACATCAACACATCTAGAAAAATATTTGTCAGTATCCCTTCGAGCAGCCATCAGAAATGCTACATGATTCTTGCCTGATGATGGGAGAGCTGATTCAGTTTCCTGGTAAGTACACAGGACCTTTTAATTGATATAATCCATATCTGTATCAAATGACAACTGTATCCTCTAGTCAATGAATCTAGATTCATGTCCACTCTAAAATTTTATTCCATTTCTACATTATACTGACATTAATTGCTGTAATCATAATTCTTTCTTAAATGCTTGAAAGATGAAAGTATAATAAAACTATCTGGAAGTGGCAAATACCAGATAAATGAGACTAACACTTTTTTTTTTATTCTAAAGAAATGGTTCCTTGAGTTTATGATATTTCCCTGGGTTCACACGCCAAATCTTCAATTTCAATACCATGTCACTGAAACATTGTAATAGACCAACTGTGTTTTGTTTTATATTTTGTTTTGTTTGTTTATTTGTTTGTTTTCAGTTAGGCCTGCTAGGATTTCTCTATTTGGTTGACATCAGGAAGACAAGTATGACTATAGTTCAACTACAACTGTGATTTTAGTTCTTACTTTCAGCAGGGATATATATGAAGATAGTTATTAACAGAATATAGACCCTGAGACTATACTTCCCATCTATACCACTGGCTCTCCAACATCCTGAGCTGTGTAACTGTGAGCACATTCTCAACATCTCTGTACCTTTATAGTCTCTTGAGAAAGCAGATTCATGGCAACATATTATAGCCTGACCCTGTGGATCAAAAGAACTTGGTGGCTATGGATGAAACTTAGTTGGTAGAATATTTGCCTAGCAAGGTTCAGTCCCCTGCACTACCCAAACCAGCTATAAATTCTGGTACTTACAGGTGGAGGCAGAATCAGGAGTTCATGGTAATCCCTAGCTACATAGCAAGTTTGAGGCCAAAAAGATCTATATGAAACCATGTCTTAATAGGTTAAAAAAAAACCAAGTAGTAAAGCTGAGTGTTTAAAGCCAGGAAAATCATTCCTGAATTAATATTAGCTACTATTGTTGCTATAAAAAGAGGGTCAAGGAAATCTTCCTTGAGTGAGAATTTTGTCTCTAGTTACCTGCATTCTAACTTCATCAGCATCTGACACAAATGTCGGCGGCAATAGGATAGCCTGGTCTTCTCATAAGGCAACATGGATATCTGGCTTTCCCAGTTCTCATATACCAGGGTCATGTGAAGTTAACAGATGTGTCAAGAGAAATGTATTAGAGTCCTAAGGCACCTGAAGGACATTATTGTCCATTTTAGGTATTTTTTGATGAAAATATATTTTTGCCACAAATTTGCATGGCACAGGCCTGGAGTGAGAATAGGATCCTGAGTGGAGAAACACCACTCCCTATATGCCCAACTGTAATGTCAATATCCACCCACCTCCTTTTTCTAAGTACTCCTTATTCTAGAAGTTTAAAACTTAACCCACACTTGGCTAGCTAGCAAAGTAATCCCAAAGAGTGAAATGAAAGTTTCCTGAGAGATAGAATCATCTCTTAACATGTTCTCCTAGGATACCCAG
Organism: Apodemus sylvaticus; assembly: GCF_947179515.1. Taxonomy (NCBI): domain Eukaryota; kingdom Metazoa; phylum Chordata; class Mammalia; order Rodentia; family Muridae; genus Apodemus; species Apodemus sylvaticus. The sequence continues at coordinate 46,980,519 of NC_067472.1, read as the reverse complement.
AACTTTGCTTTGCACACAGTAGGCCTTAGAGAATACATTTTAAAATGTTAAGGAGTTAAAATGTTACAGTTTAAAATATTAATGTCAGTCTTCAGTGAAGGATCCACCATTCTCCCTCACTTGCCCACACCATGATTTCATATAGCACAAGGAAAATATCACTAAGGCAGTGCTCATAAAAGGAAACTCTCCAACCCTGTGTGTGAGAACTCTGATCACATCTCTTATCTCAGAAAAAGTAGAAATTGATTCCTACAAGGCCACACCCCCAAACTGTGACATCCCTCAAACGCCTTCCTTCAAAATCACCACCACCTGCCCATTTTGTAACACAAATCTGCTAGCCCAGCCCTGCCAATTTCAGCTTCTATAACAGCTTGTTGTGAGTGGGTGGTGAACAGACATGATGATGCTCTGTTCTAGACACAGAAAGTCCAAGAAAGAGCATCTCCCTGGTTCCTGGATGAAATCTTGCTCTGTATTTACATAAAGAAAGGTGGAAATCCTGGTTTCTTGACCCCCTAAACAGGTCCCTATTCCCATTCATAAGAACTTCTCCTAAGGACCTAATCAATTCTGAAGGCCCCACTTTATGATATCACTATATGGGAGATTAGGTTTCAATATATTAATTGAGGGGCACAAATATTCAGTCTGTACCAACACATAAAATTACCTTGTCAAATAAAAAGATACTTTTTGGCTTCAAACTTCAAGCTTTGGATGGCTGCCAAGTCCTATTTATCAATTAACAAACAATATTTACCAATCGCTTCATTTGTCTACATTGTTTTTGATCCTCAGGACATGTTGTTTGCATCTTAATTTCTCACTAATTTCTCCATTTTAGGAACTTCTCCCATGTGTTTTACCTTATTTCTACTTCTGACAAGAGTAATTACTGCCTTAGACAGTGCTGGCAACTGGCTAGCTCAATGGATCTGAATGCTTTGCCTTGAATGAAGCCTTCATTCCATTATTAGACACTGCACAGCTATCAAAGATCATTTTAATTCTTTGTATTTTTGTGGTTGCTCATGGGATTTCATCAGGCAAGTTGGGCTAAAATGTGTCTCTGGTAACATGTTTGAAGATGTGCCAGCCAAGGATGCTCCTAAGATGAGGGATGAGGAAAAATGGAGGAAGCCAAATGAGGAAGCAATGTAGAATCGAGACCTATTTCTAGACTATAGCTCATCTTCTCCCAGGAATGGTTTTGCCTTCCCACCATCGTGTGCAAACCCATAAGCCTAGTTCATTCCATGAACTTTTTGTTTCTCTTCAGCTTCTAATGGGAAAGCCACTTCTTAGGGTTCTCATTCTTCCTGATTCCACCCCCAACCCCTTGTGCCTATAGCCATCTCCACACCCACAGACCTACGAACAGATCAATAGCTTGTGAATCTGCTTCCTTTGAGCACCACCTTTGATTGGTAAAATGCTTCTTCCCTCTTCCATCCTCCTCTCTGCCCACTGCCATTTCAGCATCCACATGCCTAGGTTCAAACCTATGCTTTGAGCCTTTACAGAAGTGTGTCGGGTAGAGAGGGGCTTTTTGGAGGGGGAAATTGGGAAAGGTTTTACCATTGGCAATGTAAATGAAGAAGATACTCAATAAATAAAAAAATAATAATAAATTTTTAAAAAATTAAAAAAAATTTTTTTTTAAATCTGTGCTTTGGGATCCATATTCTAGGTCCAATTAAAGCAATTCTTCAACCAGCTTTACCTGGCCTAGCTAAGGTCATACAGCCACTGTATTGGCTCAATTATCACAATGGACTATCTGGAAGGCCAGATTATTATCTCAGACACTCAGGCAAAGAAAGTAGTCTACATCCCTGGGTCAAATTACAAAAATAATATGAGAGGTCAAGATAGCATGTCTTCTATCAAGACTACCAGTTCTAAACACAAACAAAAAAAAAATTGCTCTCTAATGAGCAGTACATTGATGAACCCATGTAATGAAATTTAAAGGAAAAATAATAAACTTATCAAATAATTTAATAAATTTAAATAAGACATGAGCAAACACCCCACTGAACTCAAAGAGGATAACAATAAACTCTTAAGTGATATCTAGAATAATACAAATACATTGCTGAATGAAATGATGAATAAAGTTCAGGATTTAAAAACTGAATTCAGTAAAGATAGAAACACTGAAGAGAACACGAGCTAAAATAAAGATATAGTTGAAAAACCCAATTAGAAAATTCAGGGGAGAACATTACAAGTAGAATAAATCAAGCAGAAAATAGAATATTAGACCTCTAATGACAAAGCAGAGGATATAAACAAAATAAGCCAAGAATATTTTTAAAAAATTAAAGCACAAGGAAAGAACAGGCAAAAAATGTGAGATATCATCAAATAGCCAAATTTTCTACGAGTAGGCATAGGTGGAAGAAAATAATTATGAGTTATTGTTGTAGACCAGCTCCTTAACATGAACAAAGAAGAAAACTTCCTCCAAACAAAAGAAGGACATACACAGATAAAAAGAGCATACAGAAGTCCATCTAAAGTAGGCAATTAAAAAAAAATAATCCACAGTATACCGTGTGTTAGGATACCAAATATGTGAGTCAGGAATGATGGAACATGCCTTTAATCCCAGTACTCAAGAGGCAGAGGATTTCTGAGTTTGAAGTCAGCCTAGTCTACAAAGAGAGTTTCTGGACAACAAGGTTATATAGAGAAATCCTGTCTAAGCAGAAAATAAAAAAATGATACCAATATATAGAATAAAGGAAAATGTTGAAAATTGCAAGAGAAAGATGAACAAGTCTCATATCAAGAAAAAGTCATCAGAGTAACAACTGATATCCAAAAAGAAAGCCTGAAAGCCAGAAAAACCGGAAGTGGTACATTCCAAGTTCTAAAAAGGACCATGACTGAAACTTAGACAGCTATACCCAACAAAATTATTTGCCATAGATGAGGAAAATGAAAAACTTTTCATGACACAAACAGCCTTTAAAAAATTGTATCCAAAACAAAACAAACAAAAACCCTAAACAGAATATGGGAAGCAGTACTTAGAACTTTTCACAGAGTGAAGAAAAATAAGCACACCAAGAGAGTCTAGGAAGAAAATAAGCAATTTATTTAGCACCTAAATATTTAAACACAAAACAACTAAAAACACAAACAAGAAAAATAGATGTTAGTCTAAAAACACTTTCTACTTTTCAATAATTACTTTAAATGTTAATGGCCTCAACTCTTCAATCAAAAGACATAGACTAGACTGACTTAAGGTATAAAACTCATTTATCTTTTGTCTACCGAAAGAAATTATCTTGGTTTTAAAGATAGATAACTACCTTAATATTAAAGGATGGAAAACGTATTCTAGGCAAATAATATCAAAGCAAGCCAACCTAATATCTGAAAAAATAGAATAAAACTAAAACTAATCAGAAGAGACAAAAAAGGTGTTTCATTTTAATCAATGAATCAATTAATCAGAAAACTATTACAATACTAAACATATTTGCATCAAACTCTGGTGCACCCAACTTCATAAAAATCATACTAATTGAATTAAAGACACAGATTGGCACAAACCTGATAACAGTAGGCATTTTCAACATCCTACTTTCTCTAGTACATACATCACCTGGACAAAAAATAACCAAGAAACGTCACAATGACATGACATCAAACATCAAATGGACCTAGCAGATAGCTACAGAATAGTCCATACAAATCCCCAAAAATACACACACACTACTCGACAGCCAAGGGAAACGTCTCCAAAATAGACCACATACTAGCACACACACACACACCCTTAACAAATACAGAAAAGTCAAAATAATCGCATACATCTTATCTGACCATTCTGCAATAATACATAAGATAGGAAACAAGACTCTAGTGAGTATAAAAGCTCATTACTGAAGGTTGAGTTGATGAAAGAAGAAATCAAAATATTCCTGAAATTAAATGAAAATGCTACGACGCAGCTAAGCCTCTGGGACACATGTAAAACCATTCTAAGGAGACATCTGTAGCCCTATGTGCCTACATGTTCTAAAAAACAATCTAAAAGAGCACAAGTGACTTAATAACACAAGAGTTTGCAAGAACAAGAGCCAACCTATTAGACGACAAGAAATAATAATAAAGATTGAAACAGAAGTCAATGGAATAAAAACAAAATAATTAATGAGCCTAAAGGCTGGTTCTTTGAGAAGATAAACAAGACTGACAGAACTTTGGCCCAACTAACCAAAAGAAAGAGAGAAGCCAAATGAACAGAACCCAAACTACACAGAAATATAAAAGACACCTCAGAATGGGACCATCCTACTAAAAGAGATTTGTGGATTCAATGCAATCCAATCAGAACCCCCACAACATTCATCATGGAAATAGAGAAGAATATTAATGTTCACATGGAACCAGAAAAGAACTCAGAATGCCAGAGCTATTGTGAATAAAAATAATAATAATAGACAGACTGGCACACCAGACTTAAGCACACATTATAGAGCTATATGTAGAAATATATAGAAATAAAAACAGTATGGTATTGATGAAAGAATGAGAAATATGTATGTGTATATAAAATATGTATGTATATGTATGTGTATATAAATGGAATAAAATAGAAGATGCAAACCTGAGCACTCATTATTAACAGCCATCTGATATTTGACAAAGAAAAAAAGACATACTGTAAAAAGTATCTTTGACACATGGGAAAACTGGATGTCCACTTGCAGAAAAATGAAAATAGACCCAGGGCAAATGAACACATGGATCTTAGAAGAGAAACTACTATCACCTCTTTACTGGATCCATAAGTCCTAACTTTCTTCCAAATTTTATACTAACGCTGGTGAATAGCTGTAGCTATCATTGTTCATCAGAGAAGCTTCTCTTTATGGCAAATTAAAACCATCAAACAAATCCACAACTGGACACACTATAGAGATCAGCAGCTAGTGAGGAGCCCAGCACCACTGGATACAACTACATCGGGGCAACTGCTCCTAAGGCTCAGGGTTCATGGAGGGATAGTGGAAAGGTTGTAAGAGCCAGAAAACCAGGAAAAAGTCTGCTGTGAAATGTTTCTCCTGGAAATGGCTGCACAAACAAGGCTAAATAATAGCAACATCAAGAGATGAGCTAAGGCATGAGGGGTCCCAGCCCTGGACAAAGAACTACAGGCAACTGATGACTGTTGAGAGAATTGCCTCTCTTGGGGATGAGTCTCCTAACACACACACAAACCATACACACACAAACAACACAAATTCAGCAGGCTATATTTCAGCGTGCATACATGCATGCATACATACATACATACATTCATACAATACAGTACAATACAATACATTCATTATCATAGTCAAAAAACATTTATCTTGGAAGCTTCCTCTTAGCAATTTTCCATCACTCATGTCCCACCTTTTCTTGGTTTTAAATCCCACAGGTCTTTGTAGAAGTTGAGTTCAGTCTGTCTCCCCCACTGCAAAACTTTGACAGTCCCTATACCTAACGCCTGCCCTGCCTTCCTCTCAGCTTTTTTTTTTTTTTAAATCTGCCTTAACAACATTGACAAGTATAAAAAGTCTTTTTTTTTCTTGCTTGCTAGTGGAGACTGGACAGGAGGCACACCCTAAATCAGCCTGGATTCTTCGAAGGCTCGGCCTCACCCTAGTTTCCGCTTGCTCTTCAGCTGGGGCACCACGTACCTCAGCTTAGCATACTTCCATCCCAGCTTGCTTCGGACCCCACTGCATGCTCACTCAAACCCCTGTCCCAAGAAGGCTGTCCTACAGTATCCTTGAGTGCCTTGATTTTTAATAAACTTGACAAGTGAATCCAACACTAATGCAGTTCACCCTACCATATGTAAGGCCTGGTGGTGACATCTGTGCAGTAGATCCTGACATCCAAGGGTCCTCTTAAAGCATCTTGCAACCAGACTCCCTCCAGGCAATTTCTACTTTAGTTAAGCAGTACTCCTTGCTCTGTCTCCCTTCACGTTTCATCATCTTCAACTGAAACTTTGTTTCTTTCCTAGCTCTCTCTCTTTTGTTCAATGTTCTGTGTAATTCCCCTTTCTCAAATCCTCACAAGGTTGTGCCACCCTCTCTTTTCTCCTTCCTGCCTCTGCTCACACTACGATACTTAATGCACAGGTTGGCCATAAAATATACATCCCTGCAGCATTTCAAGTTTAACTAGGCCATGGGTCACAAAGGAATCTGAGAAAACATCATTTCTCAGGTTGCACCTGCATGTCTATTTAGAAGAGATTCACATATGAATCAAAGTAAAGCAGGGGCCCTTCTGCTCTAGACACAAGTTTATGTCCACTTGAAAGAAGCTAGGGTCATGGGGGAGGAGGAAAACTCAACTGAGAAAATGCCTCCTAAGATGAAGCTGTGGGCAAGCCTCTAGGTCATTTTCTTAATTAACAATTGATGGAGGAGGGCTGAGTCCACTATGGTTGGGATCCCTGGCCTGGAGGTCCTGAGTTCTATAGGAAAGCAAGCTCTGGGGAGCAAGCCATTAAGTAGCATTCCTCCACAGCCTCTGCATCAGCTCTTGCTGCTCAGTTCCTGCCTTGTTTGAGTTCCTATCCTGACTTCCTTTGGTGATGAACGGTGATATGAAAGTGTAAACCAAATAAATCTTTTTCTCCCCAACTTGATTTGGTCCCTAACTCTGACACCTTCCTAGCTATGAATGGAAATCATCTAGTCCGGTGAGCACCCGGGTAGAAGGAAAAGTGGAGAATCTATCCCACTAGCTAAACTTAGATTCTCTCCAACTCTCCAGGCTTCTAGTTCGCAGGCCTTCAGAACTGGATTCAAAGCTACATCCTCCACTCTCCAGTATGTAGGTCAAAAGGTACACCACCAGCATCCCTGTGTTTCCAGCCTGTGGACAGGAGATGACAGAATTTCTCAGCACCCACCATCATGTTAATCCACACCTTATTTTACACGCACACACACACACACACACACACAGAGAGAGAGAGAGAGAGAGAGAGAGAGAGAGAGAGAGAGAGAGAGAGAGAGAGAGGTTTTTCATACAACCCACCAATTCCTCCTTTGGAGAATTCAAACTAATGGAAAAGGAAGTTCTTTGCTATACTGTCTCATTTAAATCTGTCTTATTATTTATTCTATTAAAATTGTTTCTCAATTTGTTTCTTAGACATTATATCTTTTGCCAATTTTGCCCAACTGGATCAGTTCTACAAGTCGGAGCTTCGTTTATGTTTCTCTGGGTCTCTCATTACAACTAGCAAGGTTCTGAACATGTAATGAGATATCAACAGATATTTGCTAGTGTTTTGCTTCAATTCTGTCTCATTACATTGCCAGCTGATGTTTACCCTGTTGCTAAGATAAAACCTCTTTGATAAAGGGGGAAAAAACCAAAAGCCATCATTGTTGATAGCAGTTTGATGATCAAAGGCTGTGAGGCACTTGACGAGGGTCAAAGTCACACACTGTCAGTTTTATGGTATGCTTTTTAGTCCGTCGGAATATTTAAATTCAAAACATTTCATGTAAAACCTGAACTTTAGCTTCTTCTGAGAAAATGAAAACTGTGTTTTCTATGTCCCTGCAGGTCAAGGTTACCTTGATCTGAGGAATAGCCAGTTGCCTCATTCAGACAGGGTTTGCATGGTCTGAAGTGCCTCAGCCACCATCCTTACAACAGAGTGTCAACACATAAAGAGAGAGTGTCAACAGTCACTGGGCATCAGGCATGACCTCTCTTGTCTATCAAGTATAGACATTGCTACTGCTGCTGTCAGTACAAGAGAGAGAGGGCAAAGGACATACACTAAAAAAATGCAAAACAGAATATATGCCTTTGGAAAGAGCATGTCCTTATTCTTTGTCTACAGCCACAGCCTGTCTTTTCTCATGCCTGTCTGTCTCCTTTCATCCAGTGTGGTTTCATGAGCAATGGAATTTGTATTTGTAACCCCTGACATAGATCCTAATGATTTAATGACTGGTTCAATGAGTTGCTGCTGCAGGTACAACTTAACAAGTAGACTATTGTGCTTTGCAGCAAGGAGAAGGTCAATAGAGATTTCACTTCACTGCCCTACAGATCCACTGAGGCAAGTGATGTCTCTAATTCAGGTCTATGCTCTAGCAGACAAAGCAGTCATCATCTCCCATACTGCTAGTCACATAAAAACAGAACAAAGGTTCTTGGGAGGTACCAGCTTTAAGCCAAGTGTCAAGGCACGTGCGTGTAAACCTAATACTCAAGATTCTTAGAAGGGTTTTCACAAGGTCATTCTGTGTCAAAAAGTGAGATCCTATCAGGAGAGAGTTGTGTGTGAGAGATGGAATGGAGGGGAAGAAGAGAAGAACAAAGAGGGGGGAGATATATTGTCACAGAGATTAAAGTTGCAATTTGGTCAATAAATGCTCCAATCTGAAAATGATGTATGACCTTATTCACAACTAACTGGATAAAGTCACATAAACCAAACCCAACTTTAAGGAAATACAAGAACCTGTCTTGCACCAGGACAAAGAGCTGGAATTAAATGATAAGCAGCATTTATCTACGCCCCATGAAGCCAACAGCACACTGTCCCTGAGAAGGCTCACCTACCCTGAGAGCATGGAGAAACCAGCCTTCTGCCACTATGTTCCTCATGGGTTTGATACTCGACTGGATGGCCAGGGGCCAGCAGAGAATCCATTCAAAGCCGCAGTTAACAGAGCCACACATATATCTTGCTAGAAAATAGAACTAAGGAATTCTGCAAAACCATGAACAACCAGCCCTTGAATAACTCAGCCATGTAGCCTACATCAGGAAGAATCAACACCCCTCTGTTTTAAGCATCCATGTTATATGTGGACAATGGAGACAGCAATAGATAATTAAAGCAAGATTTCTAAGACATCAAGGTGAGGCTCTTACAAGAGAGGTGTGATTTGCTCAGGAAGGAAGCAAAAAGAGGGGGATTGTGTGTGCTCACTGTGCAAAAACCATGTATAATTCAACATTTTGTGCAGCACCTTGCACATTACTACTTTAAACTTCTAACAACTTTAATAATATCCTTGAACCTTGTTCTCTGACAGGCACATCACAAAAGGCACCTTCCAAAGTGATGCTTAGAAAACCGCACTTACTGTGTAGTGTTACTTCTGACAGATATCTATATACTGCTTATAATGTATAAAAAGTACTCATTTAATTTGCTTTTCCAGTATCACAATGAGAAAAATCATCATCAATGAATATGAGAACTTCTTTGCAGCCTATAACAAGGGTGGACCATTCAGAGCATCTGTGTGAGCATCCCTGCATCTATCCTTAAACTCCTCCAGTGCACTCAGCAAGAACACCTGGCTCTTCTTTTTGTTTTCCAGCATTGAAAATATTCATATTTCTTTTTGTCTGCACCAAGGCTCTGTCAGGGTTTCCTTGTTCAGGTCAAAGAACACTTTACTTGCAACTCAGTTTATTACAGAGAATAATAAATACATTTTTGAAAAAGCACACATATATCCTGAGGAGCCAGAACATAAAGTGATGCCTGCTACAAGCACACACTGAGGCTGCATCCGTGAGATTACAGTGAAATAACATTTTTGATTAATAAAATTGGTAAACAATTAAATATATCTATGAAGAATATATGAAACAAAAGTCCTTTTTATGTATTTCTTTCACACTGATGAAATTCCGTGTTCTTTTAATATATTTCCAGTCAGTCAAGCTAAAGAATTCATAGTAAACAGCAAGACATTTGTCTGTCTTCATCATTAAATCCAGCTGGACCATTTGGTCAGAGCAGGGCTCACATAGGTCAGAGACACAAACCCTCTGAAGTTTGCCTTTGGGTTCATATTACTGTTCAAAAAAATGCTTGCTTTAATATTTTTTTTACTTAGAAAGGAAGATATGAATTCTAATATAACCTAAGAAACAAGAGGGGTAGAAAACAAAGAACCATTTTAGGTTCATGAAAAACAATGTCTATTTCGAGAATCTCAGAAATCACACACAGTTCCCATCCCCACCCCAGTGAAAATCCCAGGACACGGTGAGATTCCGAAGGGTGACGCCTCATTCGAATGGCCTCATTCTGCCATGATAGCCACATCAGGCTTCAGGAATCTCCAGTCTGTGAAATCCCAAACCAGCATCCCAATCCCAGAAGATGCCACAGGGTGAGACAAACAGCCGTTTGTTAGCCCAGTGGTTTGGAAACATCTTGGCATGTAGGGCCCCATGAGAAAGTCTAGCAGGGAGAAGGGAGGGAAGAAAGGGAGACTGTGAAGCATTGGAGTGTCCCCTGGCACAAAAAGTTGATGCCCAATTAGATTTAGAAAAAGTGACAAAGAATTGATGCCCAATTAGGTTTAGAAAAAGCTCCTCTCTGTAAACCTCAATTACCTGTGATGCCTTATGACATTCAGCATTTACAAAGTATAATTACACAATAGTGTCTGACATTTAACGTCTATGGATAATTTAAAAGACTTCTACTTCAAAAAGGCTGCTCATGAGCAACAGTAATCACTTCAATTAGCTTGGCACCATTACAATGTAACAAGACCATTTGACTGCCTATTAGAACCAGCCAAGCTCTTCAAGTGTGTTAATTTAGCAGTCATTGCTAATTTCTGGGCTTTGCTACATTTGCATAGGAAAACACAGCCCTTTAAGCAAGAGAGGAAGTTTCATTCCTGTACTGGATTCCTATTCTTAGAGGGCTTTTTATATTTTCACACAAAAAGATCAGAAGCATATTTCAAACATGGGCATCTGTGAATAATAATAGGTAAAAGAACATCAAATTTAAGTAAGATGTGGGTCCTAGTTTTCCATCCTGTGTTTATTTGCATGTAGAGATACAAAGATGATGCATAAATATGTATTAGTCAACATGTAGCATGTGTAATTATGTTCATAATAGCCCATTTTTAAAACACAAAGTACAACACGCAATATATGCATTAATATATAGATAGTGAGCTAGGCAAAGCTGTACTTGGCAAAAAACAAAGGTTCCGGCCTCGTCAAACAAACAAACAAACAAACAAACAAAAAACCCTCAATGGCAAGTTCCTCAGTCTACTAGCTCTGGAACTTTGAATGTCGTCTCCTGTTTTATAACAACTTTTGTTACTATAAAGTGGCCATCAAAGGTGTCTTGCACCATAAATGCATTAGGCTTTTTAAAAACTTATATTCTGATATGGATATAATTTGCCACTCAGCATAAATAATCTCTGTCCTACAGAGGAGAAACTACAGTTTACAAAGCAGTGTATATGGACTCACTCCCAGAAGTAACACGGGTCATTTGCCATAAACCTCAATAAAAATGTATTGGACATACGTGGAGTTCAGCACTGACAAGGAAGGTTTGATGCCTCTGAATAGAAAGGTTTCTAAACTGTTGAAATAATAGAGACTCTTGCTGCAGTGCTCTTCATGCAGAACGCAATGATCTTTTCCTAGCTATCTCCTTACTCTGGCTTCTTTTATTTCATGGTTTGGTTTCAGCACATTCTGTAGAGCCATTAAGCTGGTGGTGGACACATCAACTGTAGTCATTTCTGGCATAAGTAGTTCAGTAGTTAAATGACGTGTAATTTTTATGTGCCTATGTTTTAATTTTTCCTCAATATCACCTTGAAGTGGAATCACCGGGTAATATGGTACCTTCACTTTTAATAATCTGAGAAATTACCAAATTTTCCCTTAGATGAACCATTTTAAATCCTTACCAGCAACGTATGAGGGCCTCAGACTCTTCCACAGTGCCGCCCATCATATGCATGATGTGGCATCTTGTCGGCAGTAGCAACTTAGCATGATGTTACATGAATTTCCATGTTGCTGATTGGTGTTAATCATTTCTCCATAACTTATTGGTCATAAGTTGTTCATAAGTTCATTGTGTATAATTTAGCATGAATATTTATTTTAATTATTAGATGCATCTTTAGCTGGGTCGTCTGTCTTATTATTGAAAGAATTGGTCATTCTTGATGTCAAACTATTATAAAGTACATGATGTGTAAGTATTTTCCCACTTTGTAGTTTGCCTTTTCCCTTTAATGTTTTTATATAATGCAGGAATTTAATTTTGAGGAAGTCATATATATATATATATATTAATTGGTTGCTTCTGCTTTACATGGTATATCTAAGAAATTATCGGGGCTGGAGAGATGGCTCAGCTGTTATGAGAACTTGCTGTTTGTTATTGGAAAAGGACAGAGCCAGGATCCATTCCAGCATCAACATGGTGGCTTACAACTGTCCTTAAGTCCAAATCAGGGAATCTGACACCATACTCTGACCATAACTCTTAATATGGTTATTAAGCACATACATGCTGCACATAGGTATACACACACACACACACATACACACACACACACACACACACCATTCATACACTTAAAAATAATTTTAAATCTTCTTTTTAAAGAAGAAATTATTGACTAATCCCAGATCAATGTGACTTACACAAAGGTAGATTTCTATAGTTTTAATTCTTACATTTAACACACTGATTTGTGTTGAATTAATTTTGCATATGGCAGGAAGTTTAATACCAAGTGTATTCTTCAATATGTGGGCAGTCACAGTGCCAGTATCAAATATTTCAAGATTATTATTTTGCCAATGGATTTGTACTTCAATCCATTTTTGTACAAAAACAGCTGTCTAAATACATGGGAGCTGGAGAGATGCCTTAGTCATTATGAGCTCCTCCTGCTCTCTTAGAGGACTCAAGTTCAATTTCTAGAACCCATGCCACGCTGTAATTTCAGCCCCAAGGGATCTAATACCCTCTCCTATCCTCCATAGGAACCCATGTGAATGTGTCCACACTCACACACAAGTACACACTCTCACACTCACACACAGGTACACACACACACAATTTTTTTTAATCACTAAAACAAAAACTTAAGATAAAATGTGTTAGTAGATGCTCCTTTTTATTCATTGATCCACTCTCTTTATTCTAGCAGCATCCTTGATTGATATGATGTATTAATTTTCATTAGCATGCAAAGTATTGGATTTTTTTATGGCTTTCCTCAGAGGGTCTTATGTTAAGTCTTGAAACTGGGTAGTATGTGTCCTACAGTCATTTTCAAGATTGTCTTGGCTGTGTAGGCACCTTGAATTTCCCAGCGAATATCAAAATCAGCTTTTCACTCACTGGGAGGAATAGGGCAGCTAAGATTTTGAAAGAGATTCTGTTCATCCTGCAGACCTATGCGGCAACAGTTACATCAACAACGGTCAGTGGCTCATCTGTGAGCGTTGCGGTTCCATCCGTTTAGATTTTACAAAGTGTCCTCAACCAGCTCTGCAGCTTTCAGGGCACCACGGCTTCAAGTCCACTGCCTAATACATTCCTCATCGTTTATCGTTTAAATGCTATTGTAAATTCACATGGTTTATTTAGATTTTTTGGTTATTTAATACTAATGGGAAAGATGTTTGCCATATTGTTTGTAAATCCTCCAAACTTGCTGGCCTTTTCAGTTTTTATGGGCTTATTGATGACTTCTTGGAATTTATTACAAAGAAAATCATATGATCTGCAAATATAAGCCAATTCTTCTTTTCCAGTATTCTTCCTTTGTATTTGTTTGTTTCACTACTATCTAGCTAGTATCTCCAGTGAGGTATAAGAAAAAAGAGCAAAATAAAATAAAAATCACATATTCTCTTCTTAGTCTTCTTAGAAGAGAACAATTAGCAATTTCGTTTACAGTAATCTAGTTTGGGTTAATATCACATTAGTTTTAATACTGTAAAAAAAAAACAACCCTTCAATCCTGACCATGTCTGTCTAACCCCCTCCAGAAGATTTTCACACAAATTGGACCTTTACCTATGGTGTACCCATTAGCATAGATATATACCATTATTACTCTTTGTCTTTTTACTGTATCACTCAATTATTGCTCTATGAAGTTTCCTTTAACTCATATAAGAGAAAGTTACAAAAGCTATTTATACCATCTTTTCAATTTGCTTGTGCAATTGCTTAAACTAATGCTGCCTGTTTCCACATTTGGATTCAAGTTCTTGTCTATTCATTTACTGCCAGCCTGAAGGACTGTGACATATTTTTTAAATTTTATTAGTTTGTCTATGTTCTTGATGGGCGAGTTGTGGCACACAGATGCCAGAGGACAGCACTGTGGAATCCTTCTCTTGTCCTTTCTTCACATGGGTGTAAGACATTAAACTCAGTTTAACAAATCTGTGGGATATAAGCCATATGGGTTTGCCTGCTGAGGGACCTCACCACTTAACTCTCTAATGTTTTTTTTTTTTCACAAGAGGTTCACCAGAAACAAATGTTTTCAATTTTTGTATAAGACAATGTTTTAATTTATCTTCAATGTTAAAGTGATTCTTTTAGTAGACATGAAATTCTTGCCTGAAAGTCTTTTCTGAGCCCTTAAAATGTCTTCCCACTGCTTCAGAGCACCCATGGCTTATAATCCCAAATCAGTGCCAAGCAGGATAACTGGAGGTATGGCTCAGGGGTCATGAGCACGAAATAACAGAATCTCAAATGTACCTGCTAAGCTGCTCATCCTTTGTTCATCTAAAGACTGTCTCTGGGTCTGAAAAGTTGATTACATCATTTCTAGATGGAGACCTTTTTCAGTTCGTCCCACATGAATGTCACCAAGATTACTAAGTTTTTTAGATTAATGTTTTTCAGCAAATTTGGGAAATCTCAAGTCATTATTTCTTTAAATATTTTTCTGATCTTTTTTCTTTTCTCATTCTGGGTCTATTATTGTAGGTATTTTGGTAAAGTTAATGGTATCCAAAAGGTCTCCCAGGCTTTACTCATCATTCTTTTCTATGATTTTTTTTACCAAGTAGTCTCAGTTAGCACATCTCTAAGTTTCTGATTATTTCTTCTGCCTTCTCAAGTCTACTTTAAAATCCCAGTAGTCACTTTTGAACCCTAGAATTTCTGTGTGGTGTGTGTGTGTGTGTGTGTGTGTGTGTGTGTAGCTTTAGATTGAGGGTATTCCAAGGAACCATAAAAACAGTACTCTTTTGTTTTCCTGTTCTACTGAAAGGGGAGGAATGAGGTGTCTCAACTGACTGTTCCCAGTACCACAGAGCTGCTGTTCCTTCTCAGTCATAATGGGCTATTCGCCCAAATAAAATTCAAACTAAGTCCTCCTTTAACTTTATATATTAAGTCAACAATTTTTTTTTATTTTTTTATTTTTTTATTTTTTTTATCGATATAATTTATTTACATTTCAAATCATTTCCCTTTTCTAGCCCCCCCACTCCCCGAAAGTCCCGTAAGCCCCCTTCTATTCCCCTGTCCTCCCACCCACCCCTTCCCACTTCCCCGTTCTGGTTTTGCCGAATACTGTTTCATTGAGTCTTTCCAGAACCAGGGGCCACTCCTCCTTTCTTCTTGTACCTCATTTGATGTGTGGATTATGTTTTGGGTATTCCAGTTTTCTAGGTTAATATCCACTTATTAGTGAGTGCATACCATGATTCACCTTTTGAGTCTGGGTTACCTCACTTAGTATGATATTCTCTAGCTCCATCCATTTGCCTAAGAATTTCATGAATTCATTGTTTCTAATGGATGAATAGTACTCCATTGTGTAGATATACCACATTTTTTGCATCCACTCTTCTGTTGAGGGATACCTGGGTTCTTTTCAGCATCTGGCAATTATAAATAGGGCTGCTATGAACATAGTAGAACATGTATCCTTATTACATGGTGGGGCGAAAAATAAGGAATGAAAAAAATTGGTAGGTACCAAGAATGGGGTTACTGACATAATTAAATTAACCATTTTAATTAGTTCATAATTAGTTGACTTTGGAGCTTCACAGAACAAAAGCTCTTGAATGCTATAGGCAGAGATTAATAGGTCTTTCTAATGGGTGTCCAGAAGACCAGAAAGCTGATGAAAATGTGGACAGCAGAAGCCCTGTGTGGGGGTCTTAAGAAAGGAACAAGTGCTCCATTGCAATTAGGACCATTCATGTTACATTCTGGGAAAACATCTGTCCGCATTCTTCCCCTGTCCTGAAACTTTAAGTGAAGCTAAATTCAAAAGTAATGGACTAAGTTGTTTGGTGGAGGAAATTTCATAACAGTACAGCAATAAGTCATAAGTATGGTTGTTATCATCTGCTTTTATTGAGACTTAGAGTAAGTACACAAAACGAAAGCAGAGGGGAAATACATGAAAATATACATTTTATCTGGGAAAGGAGCACAATGGTAGGTAGACAAGGTATGTGCTGACAGAACAGCAATAATTGTTAGTGATTAGTGCTAGTAAGAAGCAGCTTCACACTTGGCACTGAAAAAGTAGAAAGAATGCACTAAGGAAAAGACTACATCTTTAAAAAAAAAAAAAAACATCCAGAGTATAATAGTGTGAGCTAATTTGATAAATTTCTATTTAAAAATCCAGTTCTGGAACAGAGAGTTTCCAGAATACCCTTATTGTCTAGAGAAGAGCCCTCCCAACCTCAGTTATGAAGGAACACAGAAGTCATTGTACCTATTATCCAAAGGAGCAAAGCTACATCTCAAACTAGTAAGTGGTACTTGGGGCCATCCATCAAGCACTGGCTTATAGGCATGTAAGTTCAAGAGTAAAGAGCCATTAGAGATATGCAATGGTCAACAAGGTTGGATTCCATGCATGGAGCTTCGGGATAGACTATACCTGCAGTTGTGAAGGTGAAACTAACATTGCAATGGAAACTCCAGGATATTGGAGATGCATAAAATACAGTGTGTTTGCTTAGAAAGACCTCATGCGAGCCCAGGAGAAATGCAACACATGGAACAGACTACAGAGCTGGAAGGCTGAGACAGCCCAAGTGTGTTGAAGCCCAGACAATCCCACCAAGCATCTCAGGTGCCGGACATGAAGCTACAGGGCTTAATGGTTGACCTGCTTGTTTCTTCAGTGTGATCTTTTTATTTTCCTGATTCCTCCGTTTAAAATGATCATTTTATTTTGTGCCGGTTATGCTGGAAGTATGTAACTTGTTTATTTGTTCATGTTATAGGAGCCCACAATTAAGAGATTACCTGAGTCTTAAAATAAACTTTGTACCTTTAGTAGTGTTGAAACTTTTGAAGTTGAACTGAATGCACATTTTGCATTACCAGATGACTGCCTGGGGGAACAGGGACAAATGTTAATGAATGTGAAACTTCCTCTGAAGGCTCATGTGTTTGAATACTTGTCCCTGAACTTATGGACACTGTTTTTGTGGTTGTGAAACCTTTGGACGATGGGGTCCCCATTGGAAGAAATAGGTTATTGGGTTAGGCCCTATGCATAGTTGGTTCCTGCTTCCTGTCTTAACTCTACTTCCTGTTTCACTGGGATGTAAAGAATTATTGAGTCCCAGATGTCTACACATACTGCCGTGGAGCTACCAACCTCTATTCCTTCTCTGCCATGTTGAACTTTACACTCAAATCATAAGCTAAACTAAATCTACTCTTGTTTTAAAAAAATGAGATGAAATATCAAACAATAATGTTTCTCTTTCCTTCCACTCTACTTGGTGAGACATCATTCTCATGTCTTTGGTTTAGTTAATTTTGGTTCTTCGAACAAATTTCAAATCACAAAAAAAAAATGTTTACTTAATAATCCCAAAGTCTGAGCTTCATCAAGAACATTTAGGTTCAGTGTGTTTTGGTTTGGTTTGGTTTGGTTTTGGGGATCTAGCCATGACTTCATTTTAATTCTATGGAAATTTTGGGTCTCTAAATCAATGCTCTTTCTGGTACTCATTTTTTAATAGACTAATTCTATTATGTCTATCCTTTATTAAGTTTTAGAGACTGGCCTTTCTGTTTCTTGAACTTATTTATAACCTAACTGCTGAGCACAGAGTTTCTAAATACTGGGAGACAAAAATTGTCCTGAAAGTGGCAGACTGTATTAGGACATACCTAATATGCTCAACTGAATAAATAACAACTCATTCTATGCCTCCATAGAACATCAAGATCAGACAACGGTAAAAGCATAGGGCCCTCGCAGATCTCTACTGACTATGTGCAGAACATTTCAGAATATACACACCCTATACTTCTGGTGACTTTACGAATCCCAAGATAATGTCAGAGATTTTCAAAGTGCCTGTGGACATCCCATTCTCTCATGTTTCTGTCAGCATTTGGCTTAATTGTTCCACCACCCCGGCCAGCTCAGTTAAACAGAAGCAGCTTGGCAAGGAGGTGTTCCAGAGAATCATGAGACAGATCAAATGATAACCACTCTCTAGCTGTGACACTTTGGAGGAACCCTGGCCACATGTGTTTTCCCTTGGGACAGTCAGGTCACAGGTTTTCATCTTGATTGTGGGTTACTGCTTGAGGTAGTATCACAAGGCTGAAAAGAGGGGAATGAGAGTGGGGCAGGTTCCCACTGTTCTCAACTCCAGGTCACTGCATACTTCTAATTAACTTCCTTCTGGTGGTTAACGGTGCCATTTTCCCCAGTGGTCTGATGGAAGAGAGCATTTTGGAGGTGCTTAGTCCACCCTCTTCACTGAGATTATTCATGTATCTTCTTCTTCACCAAAAATAAAATTTCTGATTCAAGTCTCTCTTCATATCACATACCATCCAGGCTTGTTCTGAAATCCTCGGCTTCCTTTAATTTCACCAACTCTCCATTCCAACCATGTTACTTCCTTCCTGTTGCCTGAATACATGATGGCCATTCCCACATGAGGCCCTTTGTAAACTGTCCTTCCAACCTGGCACTTTCTTCTCCTCCATCAAAATCCCTCTGTCAAGTCCTACTTAAATCTTCCCTCAATTTCTCCAAGGACTGCTACCCATAAAAGATTCTTCTCACAGCCCTCATTCATGGTGTCAGCCACCTTTACTGCAATTCTATATTGTCTAATATTCTCCTGCCTTTGCAAATCATGTCTTAACTTTAGTTGTTTTTTACCAACCTGTATATTGTTTCTTTCAGTTACTCGCTACAACAATTTTCTTATTATAGATTTACTAATGGCTTAGCAACCTCTTTTCCTCCTCAACCATTCTAGCCAGCAGGTATGCACATGTGTGTGCCTACTCATAACAATTATGTGAAAAATGAATAATCACCACCAATTCATCAGTAATAGCACTGATAATATACTATTACCCCTGAGATTCCTTGTCTGTCACAGTCTAATTTCAGTAAGAGTCAGCTGTAGTAAAGAGACCATCTATAAATTCCAACCGAGTGGACTCTCATGTAACAACAGACAACAATGGGATACCATATGTAGTAATGGTTGTAGTGATTTGCATTATTCAAGTAATTAATTGAATATTGGTTGTCAAGATATGGAGGAAATAGTCTCTTAATGTTAAGCAAAAAAAACGTTATGTACCTATCACTATATCAACACCTTGCCAAATGAGTGCTCTGTAATAAGCATAGTCAAGTTGCTCTTCCCAAGATGCTGCAAGAACAATTCTCTCAAGCTCCTTTTTGTCATATTTTTGAAACATCAAGTAGTTCGCACAAAATAAGGATATCAGTGATCTTCATCTTTCAAGTTTGTACTTTGCTAGCATGAGTGATAGTTCAGATAAATCGTATTCTTACACTGAATTATCAAATAAGCCATGAGTATGTCCTCCTCTGTGAAAGAAAAAGGACTCTTCATTTCACCTGGTAATAACTTCTTCCAGCCTGGCTTGAATTCTCTCTGTTCTGCTTTTCTCCCTTACACTAGTGGCAAATCTACTGGCATCCCTTCTGCTACCCCAGGGTCTCTGCACTGCTATTCCTTCAGCCTTCATGTTTCCTCTACCATGTCCCTGCTTCTCCTCCACCTAGTTTCAGTCCAGTGTTTTTCCATCTGTAAGACAACTTTGACAGTCTATTTAAAATACCAACCACATCATCACTATCAGCATCTATATCCCATTTCTCTGATTGATTTGTCTCTTTAATAGTCATTATTGACTGAGACACAATGCATCTTAAATAAATACATTTGGTTTTGTGTTCCCATAGCTATGATATAAGCTACACAGAATTAGGAACTTGGTACCTTTTTTGCCATGGCTTTATCTGAAACATTATACCTTTCATGGGTGCTCAAAACACACAAAAATGCAACAAATCACATATCACAAAAATGCCTGTGAACACAATTTAAGCAGGTTTATCCTTGGCGTGCTCAGAATAATGGATTCAAGTGCTTTTGAAGGCTAGTCAGGAGGAGGAACCGTGAGAATACGGCAGGATGGGGTAGAGAAGCTAAGGATGACATGCCAGGAAACTTCCAGATGGCCTCCATGAAGAACTCAGCACTGTTACCTTCTATGCATTGTCTCTTACACATCAATCACAGAGCTATACACAAAGTCAGAACAGGGAGACAGGGCTATGGTAGTTTACAAAGAAATAGGATATGTTATAAACACTCAGACTGTCAGGGCTTCTTTTACCCCAGGATAGGATCCATTGGACATAGCTGCATTTTAGACAGAGCTAGGAACAGCCACCTATGAAATGCTGTGATTCTTAAAAGGATTCTCCATCTATCAGATTAGAATTTTAAATGCATACATACATACATACATACATACATACATACATATATACATATTCCTCCATCCTGTCTAACCCTGAAGGAAAGTAACTATATAGTCAGGAGTGCAAATTCATCATTGGTCAGAGTAAAACAAACATACTTTGATACAAAAATATAAGACAGTTTCCTATTTGTGTATATTTCCTTGAGAAATATAAAAAGTGTATATAAGCAAGAAAAAAAATGGTAACTAAGGAGGAGAAGGATGCATGAGACACAACAGACAGCCGGACATCAGGGAAGCTATCAGAAGTGGCACTACCTACAGGGAAAAAAATAGCGTTAGCTGATCTAGCATTTCTTTTTCAATAGAATGAAACTAAACTAGCTATAAATAATATCAAAGAATGGAGGCAAATGTTGGAATTAAAGCATTCTAAAGCCCTGGGAGTTTCAAGGGATGAATAAAAATCCTGATTCATTTTAGGTCATTGTTAAGTCAAATATGTATGAGAATCTTTCATCAAAATAATTGAATTCTCATTGTAACTGAAACCTCAACCTAAGCTTGATTAATAGAAAGGAGAATGGGTTTAAAAATATTTTTAAGTCATTGTCAATATAGGACACAAGATAAAAGGATAAAATAAATATAAATTGTTCAGTACCTCCAATAAAAGTGAACAGAATGAACTTAGCAGCTCAGAGAAAAAGATGTGGAAATTAGCTGCTTGTTGCTAACCCTGTCATATTAAATTCAATTGCTACCTTGGGGCACAGGGGGTCTCATAAACAGGAAAGGGCACATGGGAGCCTACTGAAATGATAAAAACTTTCTGTGCTCATCTGAATGGCACTTCAGAGAGAGAGAGAGAGAGAGAGAGAGAGAAACAGTTCAGAGAGCTTCAAGACTGCAATTTTCATGTTTCTCACACAAAAAAATTTTCAAGAAGACTGCATATCTCTGTGCTTATTGTAAAAACATACATGCACACACAGAAATGCACCTGATATTCTGCAAGTGTAAACATATATGCGTTTTATATGCTTATCAAGTCTGAAAAGGATTAAAGCAATATAAATAAACCTTGTGTGGTCTGTTTCCTAAAACATCTGAAAATTACATACCTAAAAGTACTTTAAACTGCTAAATAAAACATCAAGCACATTCTTTAGATTAATTAAATATGTATTAATTTCAGCATGGCTGACTACATATTTTAAAGCATATATTGTTCTTGATCTGCTCTGTAGAAAACTTTTGCCCCTACATTCCCAACAGCAGCCAGTAGGAAGAGATGCAAGCAAACCTTCAGTTGGCAGTGATACAAATGGGTGTGTGATTCAGAAAAGGTAGCAGCCAGACAGTGCATGGAGCTTGGGGACTCTTATGAAGAACAGGAGAAGACAGGTCCCAAAGAGGATAGGAACGCCACAGAAAGACCCCCTACCCTGAGCCCTTGGGACTTTCAGAGTCTGAACAACCAACCAAAGAGCATACACAGGCTGGACCCAGGCCTCCCCATATGTATGGAACAGATGTGCAGCTTGGTCTTCATGTGGGTCCTGAACAACTGGAACAGGGGCTATTTCAAAGGCTGATGTTGCCTGTATGTGGAATGTGTTTCACTAGCTGGACTGCTTTTTCTGGCCTCAGTGGGAGAGGAAGTGCCTAGCCTCATAGAGACTTGAAATGCCAAGGTGAGGGGATACCCAGGGGTCCCCCACCTGCTCAGAGAAGGGGGGAGGGGATGAAGGAAAGGATTGGGGGAGGGGATGACCGTGATAGAAGCAGTGAGTAAGATGTAAAGTGAATAAGTTTTAAAAATTTAAGTAAAGTAAAAAAAAAAGAGAGGCAGGTAAGGAGGGTAGCTCTCCCTTTCAGAAGTAAGGACAGAGGCAGAGTAGAGGAAGAGCCTTAGAGTCAAGTGTAAAAGCGAGTGGGATACAGGCAGTCCTAGTGGGTGGATAGAGTGGAAGGAATGCCCAGGAAGGGCTTCATGTGAGCAGAAGGGCAGGAGAAAATGACAGGTAGAAACTGGGACCTGGAACCCACAATGGCATTCCAAAGATAGGATACCACCACAAAAGCAAAGACCACACCTGTTAGAAGAGCCCAGAAGACAAAGCAGAAAGGAAAGAAGGGGCTGTCCTGTCAAATCCTGGCTTCGGAGATGGGTTTGGATCCAATTGAACCAAGATTAGAGAGCAGTGTGGCAGCAAGCAGAACCATCACACAACGATAATACTTACCTGATAATGAATAGCATAGTTCAGGTCCGGTTTTATACACTCATTCATCTAACCATGGTTAAACATAGGAAGCATACATTTAAAGGCAGAGAAAAAGCAAGGCTGTGCATTTATCCAGCAAGATGCACAAATCAAATGTCCATCTTATGGGTAACAGTGGCCTTAATGTCAGACACCCATTTCGGGGATAAGAACTTTACTCTGCCTACAGAGGCATATAGTCAGGAGACTAGGACCATAGGTGAGACCTCACTATTTGCAAGATCACAAGAATCGAAAACTGAGAAGCTAAAGTATACCTGTGTTGGTTAATTTCATACTACCAAGTCAAATAAGAGAAGTACTCATTTATTTGGGCTCATGGTTTCAATCCATGGTTATGTGTCTCCATAGCTGTGGACTTGAGGTGAGACTAAATATCAAGGCAGAGAAAGCATGGTGGAACCGGGATGCTTAATTCATGGCAGCCAAAAAAAGAAAACCAGAAAGGGACTCATGGCCAGCAATACATTCCAAAGACATCCCTGCCTTCAACAACTGAACTAGGCCTCACTCTCTAGAGTACTTTCACCTCCCAATAGGCCATTCAAATTTTGAATCCATCAGTAGATTGTTTACCCTGATTAGGTCAGATTCCTTATGGTCTAAACCTCTCTGTCAATGCGCACAGATGCACAGAGGTATGATTTACAGACTTTCTAGTCTCTTAATCCAATAAAGTAGACAGATTTAAACATGCCCTGATGAAACTCCCTCCAGATCTGTGGCCAAAGCATCAGTCGCTCAAGCCCCAAAGATTCCATCTATTTTCTTACAGACATCTTACAGCTCTCAGTGAAGTCTCCTCAAAATGACCACAGTTTTATTGGATGGAAGGCCAACTCCATGAAATGCAACCCAAACCTGACATTGCTAAAGTGGCAATGGGAATGGAACTAAACAGGTCATGGACTGATTGTAGAGGAGGAAACCTTCTACAATTAATCTGCTGAATGAACATAGTGAATAAATGATTCCTACTGGCATATTGTTATTTCGTTGTGCCTCATTCAACCCACATCAGAGAAGTTCTTATAGTAGATGGTGTTGCCATCTGAAGCAAGCCTCTGAACCCAGTGATGACATCACCCATAGGGGACAGGGACCTGTGCATCTGGTGCCATGGTAACTGCCACACATTCACCTGCCAACCCTCACCTGCCTGCAGCAGTATGTGTGGGTACATCACGACCCAGAAAAAGGCAGAGCCCCCTGACCTTCTCTCTCTCTTTCCTTCTTCTTTGTTGCCCCCTTTGTCCTCCCTCTTCCCCCAATAAACCTCTCCTGTGGAACTATGTTGGCCTGGTGTGATCTGTCTAGACAAACTGCCATCACAACACAACAGATGGGAATTAATACAGAAATCCACAACTGCACAATAAGAAGAGATTGTAAGAACCAGATACGGTGAATGACTCTAGGTAAAC
The DNA here is from genome assembly GCF_947179515.1 of Apodemus sylvaticus. Lineage (NCBI taxonomy): Eukaryota > Metazoa > Chordata > Mammalia > Rodentia > Muridae > Apodemus > Apodemus sylvaticus. The sequence goes on along the minus strand of NC_067472.1, from coordinate 46,956,199 downwards.
TATGACTTCCAGACATAACAGGAAGAACTTAGAGACATCTACATACTAACTGCCAGTTGAACCAGCACCATTTGTTGAAAATGCTGTCTTTTGTCCATTGGATGGTTTTATCTCCTTTGTTAAAAATCAAGTGACCATAGGTGTGTGGATTCACTTCTGGGTCTTCAATACTATTCCATTGATCTTCCTGCCTGTCACTGTACTAATATCATGCAGTTTTTATCACTATTGTTCTGTAGTAGAGCTTGAGGTCAGGGATGATGATTCCCCCAGAAGTTCTTTTATTGTTGAGAATAGTTTTCGCCATCCTGGGTTTTTTGTTATTCTTATCTCCTTGTACAAAGCTCAAGTCCAAGGGGATCAAGGACCTCCACATAAAACCAGATACACTGAAACTATAGAGGAAAAAGTGGGGGAAAGCCTCAAATACATGGACACAGGGTGAAAGTTCCTGAACAGAACACCAATGGCTTATTCTCTGAGATCAAGAATCAACAAATGGGACCTCATAAAACTGGAAAGTTTCTGTAAGGCAATGAACAATGTCAATAGGACAAAATGGCAACCAACAGATTGGGAAAGGATCTTTACCAATCTTACATCCTATAGAGGGCTAATATCCAATATATACAAAGAACTCAAGAAATTAGCCTCCAGACCACCAAATAACCCTATTAAAAAATTGGGTACAGAACTAAACAAAGAACAATCAACTGAGGAAACTCAAATAGCCAAGAAGCATCTAAAGAAATATTCAGCATTCTTAGTCATCAGGGAAGTGCAAATCAAAACAACCCTAAGATTCCATCTCACACCAGTTTTGATAGCTAAGATCAAAAACTCTGGTGACAGCATATGTGGTGAGGATGTGGAGAAAGAGGAACACTCCTTCATTGCTGGTGGGATTGCAAGCTGGTAAAACCACTCTGGAAATCAGTCTGGTGGTTCCTCAGAAAACTGGACATAGTACTACCTAAGGACCCAGCTATACCACTCCTGGGCATACATCCAAATGATGCTCCAACATACAACAAGGACACACGCTCCACTATGTTCATAGGCTTGTCGGGCATCATTGGAGAAGAGGCCCTTGGTCCTGTGAAGGCTCAATGGCGCAGTGTAGGGGAATGCGAAAGTGGGGAAGTGGGAGTAGTGGGGGAACACCCTCTTAGAAGCAGGAGGAAAGGGAAGGGATAGGGAGTTTGGGGCGGGGGCTGAATCAGGAAAGGGGATAACACCTGAAATGTAAATAAATAAAATATCCAATTAAAAAAATAGAACTTAGAGACTACAGCAGCACACATAGGACCTTCACAGGACCAAGTCAGATAGCATCCCAAAAATGAGAGGAGGAAGCAGACATGGGATCCAACCGAACCAAGAAGCAATTGCAATTGATACCTGATGGCAAAGGGAAAATCTGCTTTCTCCAGTGGACTTCCACTGGGCATAGCAACTGTTCTCTAGGCCAAGCTCTGTGCCCAGTAGTTGGCCAACACAAAATGAATGCCATAGTTTTTTATGGGCTTTTGGTTTCATTTTGCTTTGTTACTTTTTATGTGTGTATTTTTGTTTGTTTTTTATTTGTGTAGTACGTGTGTTTGTGTGTGTGTGTGTGTGTGTGTGTGTGTGTGTGTGTGTGTGTGTGTGTGTAGGGAGGGAAGACCTTGGAAAAGTTGCAAGAGGAAAAATCATTATTTTTAAAAATTAAATTTTTTTTATTTTTTATTAATATAAAAACATATGTGAAATTTTAAAAGAAAGAAAAATGGGCAGGGGGAGGGGAGATACGCATGCTCACTTGGAGAATCAACCTCATGCAAACCAGGAAACTTCCCCTCAGGGCAAGCTCTGGCATTTTTGAATGCCAGAAGATGCTATGCAGGATACTGAGAATAGATATTCATGGTCTTACCCAGCATTAGAACCTGCATGCTACAGTACCAACCTGCCAGACAGAAAATACCAGTCTGCCAGACAAGATGGGCCCACTAGCACCAATAGTGGCATGGAGTAACTAACCCCTCTCTGATTAGATTCGAGGCCTGCCCCACAGGAGGGATTTTTCAGACCTGGTATTGTAATCTTGGTCAAAAACCCATTGCTGGAATGGCTCATAGGCTATAAAGTATAACCTACTATTTTCCTATTCCAAATAGGAATACCTTTGGAACCAAGATGCTTTCAAACTTGATTGGAGAAGCTTCTTGTAGCAGTGAACAGTTGCTGCTTGTGCCCTGGACCATCCGCTAGTCAACCTTACCCGCTCTTGGGGGTTGGGAATGAGGTGGGGGAGAATCAATACCTTAAACTCCAAAGCAGGCTAAAATGCCACAGCAAGCCCTTGAGAATGTCATGGCAAGCTTGTTTATTAATCCTAGGGAATCAATCACTCTTTATACCCTCCAGCCCTATCCCATTGGTCCCAAGCAAGCATCTCCTCCAAGGAGCAGTTCCCCGTTGGCTGGAATTATCTGCTTCACCAATCTTTAGGCTCTCAGGCAGCCTTCAATTAGATCCTCATGCAGAAGTTGCCTCAGTGGCTGTGCCCATCCCCCCATGCTTATGCAGAGGAGGCCACTGCTTTGTCAGTGGTGCCTGCTATTCCTCCTACAGACCATGTCACTGCTGAGACTCTTAACCAGTAGTGCTGAGAGTGACAGACTAAGATACTCAGCCTTTAATGGGACATTGTTATCACCCACTCTCCACCAAAGCTCAGGGAATATCCTAGGGTAGAAGACACAGGAACTGAAGGGCTGGAGTAGGGGAGCAGAACAGTGAAAGACTGTCATCTAGACATGTAGCTCTTCCACTCAGGGACTCACCACAACTGTGGTTGCCTGCACAAGACCTGTACAAGATTAATCCAGTCAACATTACAGCATAGAGAGGGAAGGTTCTGGCCAGGCCCCACCTTTATGGGGGATCTCTTGGCAGTGGATAATTGCTGGAGAGGAAGAGCCATTCTTATCTCAAGGTAGGTTTAACATGCTCCCATGGATAGACCCACAGTTATGAACATGTGGGTAGCCCTAATTAGACTTCATAAGTAATCAAAAAAAATTAAGGAGACATGAAGTTAGAAGGGGACATGTTGAGAGAGTTGGGTAGGGTTGGGAAAATTAGGGGAGGGATATTTACACACACATATACAATTTTCAAATAAAAATTATGATTAACATGCTTTATGCATGATCCCACTCCCTGTTGAAATGAAAAATATTAGTACCACTTTCTGTCCAAAAGATTAAACCACTGAACTGAATTATCCCTCCCTTCTTCCAGAGAAACAGAAACAATGGGACTTCCAGGGAAGCTAGTAGAATAGCCACTGCCTCAATGAGATGTACTGAAGAAAGAAGAAATATCAAGGTGAAAAAATAGGACAAGCGACAGTGCTCAGTCTCTGCAAGTACACACTGTCCTTGCAGAGGGCCTGAGTTCAGCACAAGAGGCATGTGCTCACAACCTCTTGCAACTCCAGCTCCAGAGAACTGATATCTTTTCTGGCCTCTGCAGAGAACCTGCTCAGATGTACACACACCCACACCCAGATCCGTAATTAACGATAGTGAAATAAATCTTTCAAAAAGAAAGAAAAATAGATTTCACTCCAAAGAAAGAGAAAGCGCTTCATAAACACACAAAATAAGGGGTAGAGCCAACCAAGATGTGCATTGAAAATGAAGAAAGGCACACCAAACCGCTCCAGCTCCAGTGGAGGAAGAACTAGAGAAGGGACCAGAACCTCTCCCCCAAGATAAACCAGGCAGCTCTGCTCAAATGACTGTCAAACCAAGCCACATGACAAGCTCACAGTTGCCACAAGCCTCAGTCTAGTCAGAGGTCTTGCAGAGACAATGACTCCTTCACTAGAGCTGGGCCAACAATTCCCTGAGCTCCAGGAGCTGTGCGGCTAGGCACAGTCCTGTGATCACCCACTTTATAACTCTGCTGTCTGTCCTAGAGGCCAACACTGGGTAACATTCACAAAGCCGGGAACCAGAATTCCACATACCAGATTCCAGAATTCAACACACCAGAACTCCAGAATGACAGACAACCTAGGATTCAGCTGTGAAGACCAGGATGACTGGGAAACCTGACCCAGACAGTGCAGTTTATAGGGAAAGGCAGGCTCACCTTCAGTGTCTGGGAACAGCCTCCTAAAATCCGGTAGCCTAGGTGAGTCACTGGGTGTGTCAGCCTCTGGAAGAAGCATCTGATGCAAAACTGACTGTAGAGGTCAGAGACTATGAAGCTTCATGGATCACTAAAACAGGATGACAGTGTTTTCCAAGTACCAAGACAGGTCTACCTGTATAGAACTCAGTGTTGCCCCATGTTCAGTGTGCTTGAAAGATACTTTCCTGATAAAGCATTAACAGCTCCAGAGAGTACAAGCCTAGGTATTGTCTCTTAATGACCCTGGAGTTCACCGACTCAACTACACTGGCTAGACAGCCAGCTCCAACTATTGGTCTCTGCCCTCCAGAAGCATGCAGAAGTCCTGGCTCAGACTGCATTAGGAAACATAACAGGCCATGATAGTGGCAGCAGAAGACTTTAAAACAGAATAAAGGGGTTTGCTGAGGTCAGGTGGTTTAGACTCTCCCTTCCTCACATTCCAGGACCACAGAACACTCTGGGCAGAGAACTAACAGTAGAACCTAGAGCCAGCAGGTCCATAATCCTGAGCACTTCAAGAGCAGCTATAAAAGAACTAAGGTGTGACACTAAGGTTGGAGCAGGACCCATCCTGGGGTGGTCACTGATATCAGCAGGAGCCCTCAGTAAAGAATCCTATGCTATGCCCCTGCACTCTGACATCATATAGTCTAAGGGAAGAGCTTTAGTAGATTTTAGTGTCTGATCAAAAGTTCCTAAATGGCTGTAAGGACACAAAGCAAAGTGGCTACAGAACGACTAGCTCCTCCAAGGCTATTGCTTAGATCAGAATCAAAGCGCATTTCAGGGGTTCTTACTCCAACTCCCTCTGAGACACACACACAGAGGCACATACACACATACACATGGACACAGGCACACATGAATACACACACACAGGCACACATAGATACACACACAGAGACATACAATGACAAACACACATAGGCACACACAGATACACACACAGAGACATATACACAGAGACACACACATGGACACAGACACACATGGATACACACACACACACACAGATACACATACAGAGACACACATGGACACACACGAACACACACACAGAGACATACACAAAGACACACACATGTACACAGACACACACGGATGCACACACACACACACACACACTGCCTAATAAGGAAGAATCAAGGAGGAAACAGAAAACCATGCTCATCTCAGCTGAACTATTCCAGAAACACGATCCCAAAGGTAACTGGCCAGAACCCCATTGGAACGATACATACTCCCCTAGCTCAGTAGTTTTAAACTAGAATTACAAACTGCACCTCCCCCAATAGCACAATTTGCTGTATGAAATATCACTGGAGAAAAAAAAGAACTCAAAATCCATCCCACCAGGGAAGAAATACTGACTGCTGTGGTATTTTTTTTTAAACTAATGTATTGTTATTACACTTTGACTTTTAGTTGTTATTTCTGGTTTTTATTATTTTTTAATTTTTAATGTTTTTTCCTGTTTTAATCTTCTCTTTTGTAGAACTACCCTGCAACAATATTGCTTTGATTGGTATATTTCTCGGTTATATTGTACGATTGCAGTGAAAACACCTCTGCCCATCCACTACAGTGTGCTTTACCCTTCTGTCTACACACACTTACACAGTGTTCTCTCCTTCCTATCTCCATTCTTTTTTATCTTCCCCAAATGCCCCTCATTTTACTTCTTAAACATAACCTGCAGGGCTTTAATAATCTCCAGATTCCATGGTTCCTATCAGCTTCCCAAATCATACCAGATATTTTTTCACCACAATTTTTTTCTCAATTGTGCTAATCCTAATCTGCCTACATGCCCTGCACTGCTAATCTTAGTGACTAGTAACCTAGCATTTACAACACTGTGCTGACGTAATGGTTCTTTACTCATTACTGAAGTTAAGTAGAGCACTGTTTATAACTGGCTAGGATTATATAGGTGTAGGGAGCCAAGTGGTGGTGGTGGTTGCTTCTGCAGCAAACATTTCCACTCCTTAAACACAGAGACTGATGTAATAACATGTAAACTACTTACTTCAACTCCCCCACAACTTAGTCCCTTTTGAATCTGGAAATACTTCAAATGATAATACAGCTCATAAAAAAAAAAAATCCAACCAACAAAACAACCCCATGTATGTGAATGTCAATTCAGTACTGGGAAACATGAGACATGAAGTAGGTACAGACCCTCCAACCAAAATACCAGTTCCCCGGCCATGGCTCCCAGCGAGAGGAGAGTAAATGAAATCGTGCCGAGACACACGATTGAAAGAACGATTATAAGAATATTTAATGAAATAACATTCAAATAAAATTCTAAATGAATCCAAAGAAAAATAAATAAACAGCTCAGTAAGAAATAAGAAAGTCAATATATATGAAGCCAATTCAATCAAGGTAAATAGTGAAAAAAGTCAAAATTTAGAAACTTTAGACATGAAAAATTCATAAGTCAAATAAAAAGCAGCTCAGGAGAAAACTTCACCAATAAAATGCATCAAGTAAAAGAGAAAGCATCTGGGATAAAAGACAAGATAAGTGAATTTGAGTATTCAGACATCAATTAGTACAATCAGAAAATATGAAGAAACTGTGTGAGTTCTTTGGAACAATACTCAAATACAAGCCTTATGAATCATAGGGTAAAATATGAGAAGAGCATTAGTATAAAGGCATACTGAATAATTCAGTAGGTGCAGGAAAAGACATTTGCCATGCAATCCTGATAACCAGAATTCAATCCATAGAACCTGCTTAAAGGTAGAAGGAAAGACTAGATTCTTTCCATCATAAAAAAAAAATGCCATTGGAATGTGCGAGCAGTAAACCTTCACTACAGAAGAGAATTGAAGGGATCCTCAGGCTGATGAGGAAACTGAACATATCCAGGAGACTTCAGGAACTAATAAACCATACCAGATGACTAGTTAAGGAATAGAAAGGTAACAAACACCCCAAAACCACAGGAACTGATACATACTTTTCATTTGTGACTTTGAGTATTGGTGTAGTAAATTCCCAATCAAGGAAGAGACTAGCAGATTGAATTATTTTTTACCTCTAAGAAATGTACTTTATTATCAAAGTCAAAAAACAACAGATGAAAAAAGATCTCCCAAACAAATGGAACAAGAAAGCCAGCATGGATTGTCATCTTAGGATCAAACAAAGTATACTCCAACTAAAATTGTTCAGGAGAGAGGAACACATATTCACCAAACACGAGAGCATCTAATTTCATAAAACTGATGCCACTAGACATAAAGACACACATATGCCAAAATATACATAAATAATTTAATTTTAATTTTTTAAATAAAAAATCGAACATACAGTTTAACAAAGCCTATGGGATACAATAAAAGCAGTCTTAAGAGAGAAGTTTATGCCTAGAAGTGCCTACTTGAAAAAATCAGAGAAAGGGGCTGGAGAGAGGGTCCAACAAATGAGAGCACTTACTACTCCCAAGGGTGACCAGCTTCTGCTCTTAGTACCGACAGGATAGTGCACAGCCATCTGTGACTCCACCTCTAGCAGACGCAATTACCTTTTCTGACCTCTGCTTGCACCAGGAATACATGATATGTGTGTGTGTGTGTGTGTGTGTGTGTGTGTGTGTGTATGTGTGTGTGTGTGTGTATACACATATAGCCTATATATATTGCCTATATGTATATTATATATATTGCCTACACTTATATATGCAGACAAAATACACACGCACGCACACACACACACACACACACACACACACACACACACCTAAAATAAATAAACCAGAGAGCTATCAAAATGAAATTTTAATAATGAACCTTAGGATCCTGAGAAAAACAATAAGCTAAACTCAGAGACACAAAAGGAAAGAAACAATCATGATCGGGGACATTAACAGAAGTTATGAATCAAATGGATTTAACAGACCCAAAGGAGTACTACTCAGCTATTAAAAACAATAACTTCACAAAATTCTCAGACAGTCACAAAAGAACACACAAGTGGACATTAGACAAAGAGTATGGAATATCCATGATACAACTCACAGACCACATGGAGTTCAAGACCAAAGAGTGGATGCTTCAGTCCTACTTAGAAGGGGGAAAATATAATCAAGGGAAGTAGAGGATGAGAGGGACTTGGGAGGAAGAGAGGAAGGGGAGAGGGAAAAGAGGGACAGAAACAGGTATTGGAGGAGAAGGGGATGTAAAGAGGACCAGGGAATTGAATACAGGTGTGTAGCAATGGGGGATGGGAAACTAGGAGTAGCAACCAGATAGTCCCAGACGCCAGGAAAGCAAGAGCTTGCCAGGACCCCACGGAGATGACATTAGCTGAAATACCCCACAAAGGGGAGGGGAAACTTGTTGAGACCATATCCAGAGGTTAGGCACAGCCCCTGCTTAAGGGATGGGGCCACCCACCCATCTCCAAAATTTTAACCCAGAATTGTTTCTGTCTAAAGGAAATGCAGGGACAAAGGGTGGAACAGAGACTGAAAGAAAGGCCATCCAGAGACTGCCCCACCTGGGGATCCATCCCATCTGCAGACCCCAAACCCAGACACTATTGTTGATGCCAAGAAGTGCTTGCTGACAGGAGCCTGATATAGCTGTCTCCTGAGAAGCTCTGCCAGATCCTGATCAACAGATGCAGATGCTTGCATCCAACCATCAGACTAAGCACAGGGACCCCAATGGAGGAGTTAGAGGAAGGACTGAAGGAGCTGAAGGGGCCTTATCTGACATCAATGGGAGGGGAGGCCCTTGGTCCTGTGAGGGTTGGCACCCCAGTGTAGAAGGTGAAGAAGCGGGAGTGGGTGGATGGGTGGTGAAGCAGGAGTGGGTGGATGGGCGGGGGAGCACCCTCATAGAAGTAGCATAAGGGGGGATGGTATAGGGGAGTTGCAGAGGGACAACGTGATAAGGGGATAACATTTGAAATGTAAACAAATAAAATATCCAATTAAAAAAGGGAAAAAAGATAAATAAAAGTGATGTAAATAGCAAAGGAAGAAGTTACTATCCTTATTTGCAGATGACATAACTCTATAATTCAATACCTTATAAACTCTATGAAAAATGCTTAGATCTAATGAACATTTTCACAACGTGTTATTTTTAAATATTAACACATGTACAATAATTTGTAGGCTTATAATATGCCTGTAAGAAAAAAGCATAAAAATTACGCATTCATAGTTACCTCAAAAAAAGAAAAGAAAAGACCTGATACGTTTGGCGAAGGATGTAAATGGCTTCCATAATGAAAAAACCATCCAAGCACTCGAGGAACAAGCAAACAATTGAAATGCTCAAAAGCAGGAGGCTCTCCCATGCTCACAGACTGGAAGATCTCATACTACCAAAGCATCCTGAAGACTCAATGCCATCTCCACCAAAAGTCGGATTTTGTTTCCTACAGAAATGGGAAAAACAATCATAAAATACATGTGCAAGCCCAGCAGACTCCAGAAGCTAAAGCAATTTTGAGCCAAAGAACAACACTGAAGGTTTTACCATTCAGGATCCCAAGTTACTCTATACACAAGTTCAGCATGGTAGTGGCAGGACAACAGACATATAGACTAGTGGGATAGAAGAGAGGACCCAGAGGTAGCCCACCCATGTACAGAGACCTGACTGTTGACAAAGATGCCAAAAAAATGCAGGTAGGAGAAATGATAAGACTCTTCAACTAGTGTTGTTAGCAAAACTGGGCATCCACATATAGGAGAATAAAACTAGATCTCTCTCACAGACACTGGATGTAAATCAATTTGAGATTGTGTCAGAAACCTTAACATAATACCTAAAACTGATAACAAGAAAGTTGGGAAAATTCTCTAAGTAGTGGTCAGAGACATGTGAAACTAAAAGCTTCTATACAGCAAAAGAAATATTTAATGGAGTTAAGAGGCAGCCTACAAAATGAAAGAAAATAATTTCTAACTACAAGTGGTGGCTTGAATGAAAATGGCCCCCATAGACTTAGAGAGAGGTGTGATTAAAGGCGTGACCTTGGGGCAAGTGTGGCTTTGTTGGAGACAGTGTGGGCCTGAGAGAGAGGGCTCTGAGGTTTCAAAAGCTCAAGCCAGACACAGTGGCTCACTCTTTCTTTCTGCTGCCTGTAGATTCAGATGTAGAATGCTAGGTGTGTGTATGTGTGTGTGTGTGTGTGTGTGTGTGTGTGTGTGTCCCAACTTACAGCCCAGCTATATCACTCCTGTGTGTTTACCAAAAGGACCCCAAGCCCACATATCGCAGAAATAACTGCACATCAGTCTATACTGCAGCACTTATAATAGCTGAGTTAAAGAAACAACCTGGATATTTAAGAGCAAAAGAATGGATTAAAAAAAAAAAAGATGTGGTTTATACACACACACACACACACACAAACACACACACACACATTCAGACTACAAAATAAAGACTGAATTTGGAATTTATTTAAAAATAAATACAAGTAATTGTATTAAGCAAACTCAGGCTCAGAGATACATGTATTGCACGTTTGCTTTCTCTGATTTGCAGGTCTTAGACTTATAGATATATAAAGTCATATATGCACAGATAAAGTGAAAGTGGGAACACACCCCTCTGAGGACAAAAGGACTAATGGAAGGAAGGAAAGTGCAGGTGGATGACGATAAATGATACTAGGAAAAGCTAAAGTCAAAGAAGACTGTGCACAAGGTTCCTTACATCCTGGAAGGAAAATGGCCCTACACAATCCTGTGTGACAAACTTATTTAAATATGAAAAAGATACAGAAAAGAAGAAAATTCAGATGAACATATCAAAAGTTTAGGATAAAAAAGAATAAAAAAAAAAAATAAGCACCTGAACAAGGTGGGGAGATGAATACATGGCCTGGGAAAGAAATAGGCGAACACAGAGGAGAAAGTGAGTGAAAAGGAGAGGAAATCGGTGGTACGGATGGAAAAGTCAGCAACAAAGAAGAGCGATTTGAAAAGAAAAGTGAAAGTTAAAATATGTAAATGTAAATGTAAATGTGGGAATGAAAAGCTCAGCGAATCCAATAAAGTCACAACAGAACGCCTATGGCGTAGACCAAGCAGAAGACAGACTATCGCGGACTGAAGCTGAAACCAAGGAAATTGTACACCCAAAGGTCCTCAAAAGGAAAAACAAGAAGGAAGACCATCTCCAAGAACTCTAAGATATGAAGAAAAGAACAAGCACAAAAGAATCCCAAGTAGATAGAGCTGAAATAAAAAACTGAACACGCCATCTATTTAATGAAAATATAGCAGAGAATTTCAAAAACCTAGAGAAATATGACATTCAAATACAAGATACATTTAGAACACCAAATGGATATGGCCAGAGAGTAACTTCTTCGTGATGTGAGACAGTCAAGATGTGAACATTTCAGAGCAATGGAAGTAAAACTAGAAAGGGAAACGCCAACTCACCTACAAAGTCTAGTACATGAGAACAGCATTGAGTTCTGGTAAGCGCCCCTAAGTCCAGGAAAGCATGGAATGAAGTATTTCAGTTCCTGAGGTAAATAACTGCCAACTGAGATTGCTGTACCCAGCAGAGTTATCCTAAAACTTGTTGGAACAATAGGAACATTTCAAGAGAAGGACAGCAATGACATTCCAGGATCACTAAGGCACCAATACAACAGGTACTTAGAGGATACTATACACAGAAGAGGAAAAGAAACCACATTGTTTATGAGATCACAAGAAAAAAAGCATAATGTTTCATAAGAGAAATAGTTGAACAACAAGCAGGAAGGAAGCCATCCTGTCTGACTCTGTAAATCAATAAATCTTTTATACCTGTAAGGGAAAAAGAAAAGAATAAATAATTGAACCAATTAGAAAGCAATCAACAAAATTATAGCAATTACTATATCTGACTTAATAATAGCCTTAGATATAAATGGCCTCAACTTACCAAAAAAGGCACAGATTTTTGCCTCAATCAGTAAACAAGATCTAACCATCTATTGTCACCAAAACCCACATCACACTGCCACCTTACCTTGATGAGAATAAAGGAATCAAAGTAAATTTATTAAAGGATGGGGAAGCCAAAGCCAAGCTGGTACAGATAGATATTCTAGTATTTAATAAAGTCATTGTCACCAAAACTTAGAAGAGATAAAAGCTACACAATGTTTATAAAAGCAACATGTGATCAAAATGAGACAACTGCATATATAGTATTGGGGCTAGCAGTTCTCTAAAATAAATACTGGTGGGCATAAAATGCCAGCTAGGACTTGTTATAACAACACTGGGTGATGTCAATATTGCACTTTCCTCTTTAGTTATATCACCTAAACTAAAACCAATGAACAAATACAGAGTTTAACTACATCCCAGATGAAATATACACATATACACCATTCAACAGACCTCTTCTGAGCAATCTATTAACTTTATCTAAAATATATCACATTCTCAACCTATTTCTTACTGCATCTTACTAATACAATTATTCACCATATCTGACCTTCACCTTCTCTACCTAAATAATTACAGTACCCACTTCATGAGTAGAATGTGTGGAAAAATAAGAGTGTAGTGTTCTCGCTGACAGCACCAGCATGAAGAAATCATTCAGTAAAAGTGTGCTTCTCATTTACAGGGCAGACACCACCAGGCCGAATACCCACCACTCCTTACAGGGAAGGAGTGACCATTCTATGTGTCTGGCGGGTACCTCGAAGCCCCCTGCAGAAAGCCGCAGGCCTCCAGATGTCCACAGAGCTTCTGAGAGAGACCAGGTTACTCTTTGAACAATAGCCCTGTTCAGTTTCCTGCCAAAGATTGCCAGGGCTCCACACAGAACCTTTCGCCCCAGACTCTGTAAGCAAGCCTAAATTCAATTACTGTGAAATTAACTACGCATTAAACAAAAAACTCCCAACCTGGTAGTTGTCACTGCTAATTGACTGGTTACCACTCACTGCTGCTGGCTTTCAGCGGCCAGCAAACTGACAAGGAGAGCTGTCAAGACTTCCCTGCAGGGTGGGCTGGAGCTGCTGAAACTTGATTTGAACTGACAAGGCACAGCAAGCTAATATCAGAGCACACTTTAGGTGGGCCACATGACACTGGAGGGGACCTCACAGGATGAACAAGGCAGCAGAAACAAGCACGGGAGGAAAGGGACAAGTTAAGGCAAAAGGGGTGGCCAGAAAGAGGGCAGTGGCCTGAAAAAATGACATTCAGACAGCAATGGCTGCGGTGTGAACAGGCTGCTATTCTGATGGTAACAGCATGATAAATGTATGATTTTCCTGACAAGAGCTCTGTGAATATTGGTTAGATAGATGAATGGATTTCATAAAATAGGAAGGAGCATCTTCCCATACATTTATCTCATTTTTAAGAAGCTTCTGAAATTTTATCTTCTTTCTATTCTCTGTCAAGAAATCAATTTGCTGAAAACCTTAGGGTGAAGATCTTCTTACTAAACTCTATACATTAAAAAACTCCAAATCCCTTTCTCTACCCCCCCCCACCCCATCCCATACAAAGACCATATTGACTACCCTATTTGAGAAGATGTGTAAGGGTCTGTCTCTGCTCATCAAGATCAACAGAGCACCGGCCACATGTGCCAGCTTGCTAAGTACTTGCGCTTAGAGGACACAAGCAAACAAAAGAGGCTCAGTTCACAGTGTGCACTGGGAGAAGGAGAGCCCAACTCCATTTGCCACCTAGGACTATCCCGCCCAGATAATAATTTGAATTATAACCATGGGGGATCTTCTAGTTTTGACTTCCTGAAGACAGAACAGAGGATGTAGGAAGAATTCACCTGAACCTAAAGAGGGGTGGTTCATTGGGCTTGTTACATATATTAGAGATTCTACATGCATCTATGGAATAGGAGTCCTGTGCTGAGTAGAAATCTATGAAAGAGTGGTAGCTACAAAATTCTTCCTTTTGGCACCATTCAGTAGTAAGGAAAAGAATTGTTAAGGAGGCGTCTAAAAGATGCCCCCACTAATCTTGTGTTTTGAATGGTCAGTCCCCATCTTACAGCACCATTTCGAAGGCTCTTGGGACTTTAGGATGTAGAGTCTGGACTCACTGGCACAAGGATGGGAGACTGACTTTCACCTCTCTCCTGCTTGCTGCCTGCCGCCATGTGAGCAGCCATCATGGATTCCTCTCCCACTGGCACGCTTTCCCAACTATGGCGGACTGCAACCCTCTAAACTCTGATGGAAACAGAAACAAACAAAAAGCTTTTATGACCCTTCTATCCGCTATTGTGTCACAGTAACAAGAAGTAACTAAGACAAGGGTTCTGAACATTCCCCAGGCTCTCAACACAGAGAACAAATTTCAGACTTCTACTTCTGAATCTTATTTCCAACCCGTTCCATATTTAAGAGAATGACCAATACTATGGCCTGTCTTGTTCTACAGAGCTTCCCCCAGGCTATTGCTTATAACTACTTCCTTCATGTCCTCCTAGTCAGGAAGGAGACAGGTTGAGTATGAACTGTGTGGCCAGGTGGTGATGGTGCCACGTCATCATCACGGAGACTGAAACCTGTTCCGCCTTGGTATTTCCCTTTGACTGTTTTTCTCTCCTCCCCAGCCAAAGGTCAAACGTTTACTAATTGCTAATGATTAAAAGTATTGTGCTAACTGATGTTAACTGCAGTGACATTTCTGTAATTAGTTTAAGAGTCTAAAGTGATGTTCAAGATAGCCAAAGAGGCTAGAGAGAAGAGCAGGACTATATCTGAAGGTTGAAATAAATCCAGTTTTCTAAAATTAGCTGAAGCAGCAAGCAAGAAAGATCCATGAAAATACAGGGCTCCGTGTGTGTACCCCTGTTGACTTTGGACGTGAGGAGATGAGGCCTTCCACACTCGGAGCTGCCTCGCTGCCCAGCTCTCCAGTGCTTCACAAATCCATGCCAGTCTCTGAAAAAGGTCCTCAGTGCCAGCAGCCTCTAGCAGATGAGAGGCCGTCAATGGCTTCTCAACTTCCCAAACCCGAGTTGACAGTGCACAAAAACTGAACAGTCCCAAGCCCTCTGGAGACCGGCAATAAAAACTCTCTCAGTCTTTTCAATGTATAGCTTAGTATGATGGTACATATCTATAATCCCCATACATGAGAGACAGAGCAAGAGAATTTTGAGTTTAAGGGAAACTCAGGCTAAATAGTGAGTTCAAGGCCAACCTGTGCTATATAGTTAGGCCAGATCCTAACTCAAAACAATGGAATGAAAATAAATGCTGAATAAATATTAGATTCTTCCCAGGAAATGGATCTGAGTCTTTATACGCTGGTTTTTTTTTTAATGTGTTTGCTTGTTTTGTTGCTATTGTTTGTAGTTTTATTTTCAGTTTTTGCCTTTTTATACATCAAGGAAATATTATGTATGAGTTATGTTCTAAAACCAATACCCAGTACTGTGGTTCCGGCAGGGTTTTTTTTCTTGCTTGCTTGTTTGTTTGTTTGTTTTGTTTCTGTCTCTTCTCTCGGGATGTCCACAAGCTGCTGCACAACAAGTGGGGAAGGGGAGAACAGAGCCAAGTTCCTCAGTTCGAGTCTTTCCTTGGGGTATCTGGGTCCGGGTGCACACTGAACAGGGAAGGATGGAATGATGTCCAGAGTTGGGGGAGGCAGTAGGACCGTGTCCAGCAGTGAATGCTCGGTGTGAGGCAGGAGGCCTACGAAGAGCAGTGCTGTGGCTCTTTTAGAAAACTGCTCTTAGACCATTGTCAGCGAAAGAGCTTGCGTGCATACACTTTAATCTGGGTAAATCAGGGGATATATGTGTGTGTGTGTGTGTGTGTGTGTGTGTGTGTGTGTGTGTGTGTGTATTATAAACCCTGGAGAGTGGGGAGAGGTTCTTCTTAGGGTGAAGTTACATGGACTGAGATTTAAGGTTCTTCAGACACCTCATTTGCATGGAGAAGCATTCCAAAAATTGAGCCTGTAATTTCATCAAGGATTCCATGACATTCTTCCGGTAGAAAATTGGGGTTGGGCTCCTGAGACCAGGTGGGAAACAGGAAAACCTGCTAAGAAAAGAAAGTCCTCTCTTTTGTGCTGAGCTCAGGAAAGCTGCCTGGACTAGACTAGAACCTTAGTAGTGAGGTGCAACATGGTATCACTATACAACATTTCAGACCCACTTTTCTCCTTCTGTGGCCCTGAGCTCCTCCCCCTTTCTTACTACTGTTCATTTTTCTCTGCTGCTTTCAGAGAACCAAATAGTCACTATTGTTTTGGGGGGTTTTTTTGTTGTTGTTTTTTTTGTTTTTTTGTTTTGTTTTGTTTTGTTTTTTGATTTGGTTTTTTCGAGACAGGGTTTCTCTGTATAGCCTTGGCTGTCCTGGAACTCACTCTGTAGACCAGGCTGGCCTCGAACTCAGAAATCCACCTGCCTCTGCCTCCCAGAGTGCTGGGATTACAGGCGTGCGCCACCACCACCCGGCTAATAGTCACTATTGTTAAACTGAATAAGGCTTTTACCTAAAGCTGCCTCCTTATTCATCTAAAGGTTAAACTAAAGGTTTACCTATCCATCATAAACTGTAACCTAACCTAACCTAACTGCCTAAATGTAATCTAAACAGGCTATGACTTACTATTGTAACAAGTAGCAAAGTCTTAGCCAGTCAGAGCCAAGCTTCATTCAGCTATGCACAACTGACAACATAAACCATGATGGGACAAAGTTAACCAACCCACAGAGCTGCTTCTGTTCCTCCCCTCCATTTTAGACACTTCCTTTTCTCTAATTCTAAATTTAATCTGCACCATGTAGTGGACAGGCATTCTGAATTATCTTTGGTCAACTTGAGTATCACAAAACAAATTAAAATTAAATTAAAAAGAAATGGACCAGCAAGATGTCTCAGCAGGTAAAAGTGTTTACTGACAAGCCTTACATCCTGAGTTGGATGCTTGGGACCCTAGATAATGAAAGGAAGAAAATGAACTTCAGCAAATTGTATACACACACACACACACACTAAATATTATATACTTTTTAATGAATAAAATTAAGTCATTAAAAAGATCTACCAAACTGCATTTGCTGTAATTTCCTCTACTAATCTGAACCTGTACAAAAGAGTACAAACTCAAACACATCAGAGCTCAAGTAGGCCAAGTAAATGTGTGAAATCAATAAATCTAAGATAACAGTAAGAGGTCAGACCTACAGCCACCTTGAACCAGCCAAAGCTAAAGTCATTTGCACATGATTTTAAAAGAAATCTTGAACAAATTAGCGTGCTGCTAAATTGAGCCAGCTGGTTTCCATCCAGAGTCTACACCAGTTAATTGCCAAGCTTTGGATTTGTGGATTCTAATTAGTACAGTATATTTAACTCAACTCCACTATACAAACTTCTATGATAAATTCATTTATCAGAACATCCTAAAAACAAATGCAAAAATACAGTGTGGCACAGACATTCTGATGCGCCAATTACCATTCAGTACAGAAAGACATTCTCCCAGCTTCTGGAGAGAACCCTGATCATGGGGGGCCACATGCATTTAACACACAAGCAACTTGGGTGTAAAGGGCTGTTTTACTGTTAGCAACTCTGACTACTCCAAGCCTAACTCTCCAATCTCCTCCCTTCCTTCTCTCCAATCTCTTCTACAGTTTCACTCCATTTTCATTTCTCAGTAAGGATCCATGCCCTGATAAACCTCTTCACTATTAAACTCCATCTCAAAGTCTGCTCCCTAGAACTAGATAAAATAACCCCAAATCCAGATGTTTTCTTCTTCCTTCACAAGGATTGTCCTATAAACCCTATTGGCTTTCCTCATCCTATTTTGAAAACAATAGTCTACACTTGTACTGCCCAGAAGACACAAACATCCAAAACAGCTGTCGGGCATGTCATTATGCTTAGTGGGACTGAGAGGGTAAGCTTTGAAATGAACTCATTTTAATTCAATTTAAATAATAACATATAATAAGGAATAAGCAGTGCGAGTCTAAGCTGTGTCTATCCCAGTTGAGCAGAGAGAAAAGTTGTTGTCAGTCAGCTTCTTCACTGTGAGGACAAGACGCACAGCAATGGATGAAATATATCTGCAAGGAATCATTTAATTTAATCATCTTAAGTTGTAAAAAAATTTTTTTAATTAAAAAAAAAAACTTCCTCATGTCTTATGAAATATTCAAAAGCATGTCCAGACTGCTCCTCTGAGCTATGGACCTCAGCTGTCTCTGTGAGTTAGTCAGGCCAGGTGGTTAAGGGGCAGAGACCAAACCTGCCATCTGCTTTGGTTTGATCGGTTCAATTCTGTCATCACTGAACAATCCCTGATCAAACAGTGGGTTTCCTCCCACAAATACTAAGCCTTGATTTAAGAAATCTTACTAAGGATCTTGGCTCCCACCCTGGAGAAAAGCTGCAGCTAAACCCAGCAATTTCTTAGCAGCTGCCTAATAATTCTGTGGGCTCCTGTGGTGCAGCTCTGGGGCCAGAGAGAGACCCCTGATACCTCTAGAATCCAAATACAGTTACCTCATGATTGTGAAGGACAGAGTGAAAAACAATAATCAGAGAAAAATTTCCCTGTCTATAAGAGGTTTTTCCTCTTCTCCGCCCCTGCCCCCTGTTTGAAATTACTTCCTGCTATGCGATTATCAGACGCAAATGGGAACTACACCCCGGTCTAGGAAGCAACAGATACCACTGTACCCGGGAGACAGTGGAGTGATTTGAGGTGATAATGCATTGTCTACTCCTCCAGAGAAAGGTTAAAGCTGGGGCTAGAATCACATGTGAAAATGAAGCAGCAGCCTGGCTGTTGCCCCTTGTGGACATGCGCCACAGTGTAGAAGCCCCGCTCAGCTGGTGATCTCAGTTCATCAAAGCCACAACAAGAGAACAGAGAGCGCTATAAAGTAACACACTTCCTCACTCTCCCCTAAAATGATCATTAAGCTATGTGCAAGTAAAAACTCCTTAAAGGCCAGAAGGAGAGGACAGGCTTTCCAATTTCTTACCTCAAAATGGCCTGCCCCAGAGCATGATAGCCCTCAGTCCATAGTGCCCACCTTCCCTCCTGCCTAGGAGAGCTTTAATTCAGCTTCTGTAATACCTCAACTCAAAGTGTAGTACCTACATGGCTTCTATGTGCTGAGTCTCACTACCCTTCAAAAAATATGCCCTGCGCATGGTCATAAAGAAGACAGGCGTAGTTGTCAGGCAGTGGAGGAGCACGCCATTAATCCCAGCACTCGGGGGGGGGGGGGGGTAGAGGAAGGAGGATCTCTGAGTTCATGCCATGAGAGCAGGATAGGAAGGATTCGTGACTGAGTCCAGGGATTCTGGGATTTGGGAGGAGAGAGGCGATGCTCTATGAGCTACATACAGTTCGATAATAAGTGCCCCAAAGGGAGGCTCCACTCATGCCAGCATCTGTCCATGCCCTGTACAAATCTGCATGAGAACACTTGCCGATGTGTCTTTTTTTTTTTAAGATTTATTTATTATATGTGAGTACACTGTAGTTGTCTTCAGATAACAGAAGAGGGCATCAGATCTCATTACGGATGGTTGTGAGCCACCATGTGGTTGCTGGGATTTGAACTCAGGACCATCAGAAGAGCAGTCAGTGCTCTTAACTGCTGAGCCATCTCTCCAGCCCTGACCACTGTGTCTCCTTAGTGCTGATGGCATACTCCTCCTCTGCATTGTACTTACATGTGTGCTTGTCTGCTTACATGTGTGCTTCCATACCCCGTTCAAGAACAATCCAGTTTTCCTTTCATGATTCAACTTTCTACGTCTTTAAAAGTCAGAGACCAACTTGCCATGGTCCTTTTCTTGATCACATGAAGGGGATCACATGAGGAGATGAAACGTCCCAAGGTATGATCCCTACCCTCCTCTGATATGAAGTATGAACTTGAAATAAATTTGTGTGGTATTCAATCCCAGGGATTTGAGAGGGATGTGTCTTACTGCCCAGTGATCTTGTCTAGCTGTTACAATGTACAATCTCCCCATGAGATTGTGAGACCCTTTAAAACAGAAGTTGCTCATATAGTTTGCACCTTTGGACCTACCACATAATATTTAGTGAGCAAATACATGTTTGTTGGATTATAAGTGTGACTAGCCATTTTTTTTTTCCAAAGGAGCTTGGTGGTAATTTAATTCTGATGCTATCGGTTTCGGAAGGTAAAAAAAAAAATTGCTGAAAATTGAGCTCTGCTGATTGTTGAGATGAGAAATGATCATTGAAGAATCAATGAAAGCAGCATCCTTGATGGTAATGTCAGTCATGCGCACAAGATAAAATAAGGCACAATGTTTGTGAAAATGGCCCGGTTGTTTGCTTTGAATGCTGACTTGCATTGAATACAAATA
The DNA here is from genome assembly GCF_947179515.1 of Apodemus sylvaticus. Lineage (NCBI taxonomy): Eukaryota > Metazoa > Chordata > Mammalia > Rodentia > Muridae > Apodemus > Apodemus sylvaticus. Next base: position 46,935,643 of record NC_067472.1, on the reverse strand, counting down.
TAGGAAGAGAAAGAAAGAAGGTATGATGCCTTGCAGGATCACAGCCGTTGTTTTTGTAATTGTCATCTCTAACTGACACTGGGGGGGATGAGCGCCACATTCACAACCCAAGGAGAAAGATCAGTAATTAGGGAAAGAATCAATTCCTCAAAGGCTTTAAATTTGGAATCAACTCAATTACTTCACCCTTGAAAAGCTGCCTCCATTATTTGAAAGCACTTCTCAAGCGTCTCAGTCATCCTATTTATGCTTTATCTTCAATTACTTTTCTCATTGTATTTTGCATAGAATACATTTCTAATTTCCTGTTTAATTCCATCTACACCCCTGGGTATCTGACGCTAGTCATCTCCAAGTGGAACATATGTAGGTAATAATGCAATGCACTCTCCTACATATTTCAGGGACAAATATTTGCTCCTCATTACTCTTTGCAGGATCCATTGACTTGGAACCAGATTTTTTGCTGAGAGGATAAAGGAGAATCTGTCATAAATTTAGAAAAGAGTGTCCTTTTCCAGTGTATCTCTGTGAAAAGAGGGCTTTAATGATGTTAGCCTTTTTAGTGCAGCTTCAATTTACATTTCATTGAGGAAGATGAATCGCTGTGAATTCCAATTAAAAGGTTATTACTCAAGCCAGTGTTAGAAAAGCTAATTGCTATAATAAATAGACCTAAACTGTGAGGTTCAAAACAATAGGAAAGTACCTCTTGCTCACTTACTCGACAGTGTTCAGGCGCAGTCAGAATGCTGCCACATCTTCTACAAGAGGTCATTCCCAAGTTCACTACACTATCCCATTGGCTTTTGGACACAGAACAAGCGGCTAGAAAGCTTGCACATGACATACAGCCTTGTGATAACATAGTTGATACCTGGATGGTCATACCTAAGTGAAAGAGGCATCTTAGAGAAATGGGCAGTGGATTTGGGGTATATCTGGCAATCCTTATCACAACATTGAGGTAGATACTCCAGTGGAATTTGAAAGACCAATGAGAAATAAACATATGTATACACTGAGTTTGACAATTTTCTGTGACTGGTGTATTCTAGTGATGACATTAGTCCTGAGCAAGGTCAAAGACTGGGCTAATTTGATCATTTACTGTTTTTGATCCCTAGGTCACCACTTGATAACACAATGTAATTTTTATGATTTGTTTTAAAGAATGGTCTATACACTGGGATGTTCCTGAATTATAATATATTCAGGAATCATTGCAGAAGATGTGGCAGAAAACATGTAAGACAGAGAACAGGGAGTTTTCTGGGAGACTGTATCTCCCTGAAATATCAGAGGATACAGTCATAAATTTTACTAACATGACTATCTGAACATATCCTGGACAAGGACGGCACTGAGAGACGTGTAGTGACAGCTCACAAGGCCTAAACCCTAGACCAAGAACTAAGGAGTGCTGAGAAGGGGAGAAAATAGTCTTCACAGGGAAGAGCGCACCAATTAATTATTTAATACCAAATAATTTGTTTGTTTGTTTGTTTTGTTTTTTGTTTGTTTAACTGAGGGATCGGGATACAAAGAAAGTGGATTTGCCTCAAAATCCTTGATGAAAACAGTAAAAATTAGTCATTAGATATAAACTCTAGAAGACACATCTTCCTAATGTCTTATGTGTCACAATAAAAACTATGGATAAAGTAATCTGCTGCATGTCCAAAAGTGACACTGGTCTCGCAGGAAGTCACATAAGCAGCCCTTCGAACTGCAATCCATACCAATCACTTATGTCATGAAACATTAAACTTAGAAGAATGCCTGACAGTCACACTTCAGTTATTCAGACCTGGGGACTGAGATATTTAATCAAAATATGAGTCAGCCACAACCCAGAAAATAAATGACAGTGTTTATTACCAATAAGTACTTTTTAGATTTCAACTGGAAATTCAAGTTTTGAAAAGGTTAAAGACTCTATCACTAGCTTTAAAACTTCCAAACACTTAAAAGATTTCTGGGGGAAAAAAAATTAATGATACTAGCCAGACTTGATGACATAAGCCCATAATCCTAGCACTTTGGAAGCCGAGGTAAGAAAATCTCAACTTTAGGGTCAGGTTGACCTACATAAAATATCTATGTCCTGAAAAACTCAGTGATATTAGTGACTATTTAGGAGAGGAATGAGTGCCAGTATTTAGAAAATCCACATTATTCAGTTAAATGTGTTTTCCAATGACTCTAAAATCATATATTACAAGCCTGGCAATGTAACTGTGTTCAGATTCAACTTGGCACAAGTTACAATCATGTAAGAAGAAGGAACCTCAATTGAAAAACCAAGTCTCTTTCAGACTGGCATATGGGCAGGCCTGTGGGGCATTGTCTTGATTGATGCCGGAAAGCCCCGCCCAGTGTGGGTGGTACCCTGCCTTTGCAGGTGATCCTGAGGTGTACAAGAAAGCAAATGAAGCAAGCCAGGAGGAATAAATCTATAAGCAGTGTTCCTCTATGATCTCTGTATCAATTCTATCTCCAAGTTCTTGCCCTGAATCCCTTCCCTGATTTCCCTTAATAATGGAAATGTAAGCCAAATAAACCCTTTTCCCTACAGGTTGCTTTTGGACAGAGTTTTATCACAGCAATAAAATGTAACTAAGACAAAAATGCATTTTGATAATCGCAGAGCTCAGGAAACAGAGGCAGTATTCAAACTAAAGAATGCCCTTGGCTGTGTGGTAATGTCCATTCTTTAAAAGGGGAAAGGGGAAAGGCACACTCTAATGGAGTTAATGTAGCAAGTAATGAAAGGTCATTAATATGACTTCAAGTTCCACAGAACTGCTAACTTTGAAGAAACTACCATGTTTTCAAGTTCTTAATATAGCATTCTAACATATTATCCACAATAAGAAAAGTGCTATTAAAATATTTCTCTCTGTTCCAGCAACATGTATGATGTATATGTCTGTCTGTCTGTGTGTCTCTGTGTGTAAGTTTATATAACAGAATTTTATTCAGCTTATATTTCTTGACCCTGGGAAGTACAATAGCACGACTCTAGAGCTTAGCAAAGGCCCCTGTGCTGAATCATAGTATGGATGTGCACTTTTCTTCATATACTTTCATAGAACAAGAGACTAAATCCAAAAGTAGATCTGAAATTATAGCTATCATCTACTAACAGGCAAGACATTTTTTAAAATATTATTATTTTATAAAATACTATTATAGGTCAAAATTTTTGTTACATAATAACCTGATGAATACACTATTTTTTTCAATAAAGTAAAAATTCCTTTTAACTTCTCAGTTTTATTTTCCAATATGGGAAATATAAAAAACAAAAGTTCTTTGGAACCCTAATTCAATCCTTTCATTTTATTGATAAAAATATAAAGGTATACTAATTCAACAAGTCTTACTTATGCACAGTTACTGACCTCAAAAAGATACAAACATATCAATGAGTGCAACCTACGACCTGGAGAGTAGAGTTTACAACATGGAGAAGAAAGTTTGTAAAATGTGAAAAAAAAATCCACAATATGGAAGAAAAATTCACAAGGGAAATTGATATTTCTAAGAAAAAAAGTAATGTTGGAAATAGAAAAGCTCAAAAACTAGTGGAAAATATCACTAATAGACTGAATCAAACAGAAGAGTGCTAAAGCTCTCAAAGCCCGCCCCCAAGAAATGTACTTCCTCCAACATGGCCATATCTCCTAAATCATTTAAAAATGTCCAAATAGCATCACAAACTGGGAGCCAAGTGTTCAAATGCCTAAGACTATGGGGGAACATTTGTCATTCAAACCACCACAACTTTATAGTTGAATGAATGAATGAATGAATGAATGAACTATGTCCAAGAATATTGAAATACAATGAGAAAATCAAACCTAAGAAACCATGGGATGAAAGAAGGAACTAAAATAAACACCAAAGGCATAGACAATCTATTCAGCAAAGTCAAAGCAGAAATTTCTCCAAATATAGAAAAAGAAATAAACATTAAACTACAAGAGGTGATATATATGACCAGAGTAGAAACTCTTGATGTTATAGAATGTCCAAAAAAGAAAAAAGTGTGAGATAAATAAATAAATTAATTAATTAAAAAAGAAGAAAAAATACTAGTATTAAAAGCTGTAAGTAAAAATGGCAACTTGGAATAAATATTGGAGTAACATCAGATTTCTTACCTGTCTTAGTCACTGTTCTGTTGCTGTGAATAGACACTGGGACCCAGGCAACTTCCTGTAAAGGGAAGCATTTACTTGGGGGCTTGCCTACAGTTTCAGTAGGTCAGTCCATTATTGCCACGGTGTGAAGCAGGTAGGCATGGGATTGGAGTGTAGCTGAGAGCTTGACATCCTGGTCCTAGGCAGCATGCACAGAGAGAGAGAGTTGCAGTCTCCAATCCAGCCCCAGCAATACATCTCATTCTAAAAGGACACACCCATTTCAACAAGGTCACACCTCCTAATCATTCCAAACAGTTCAACAACTGGGAAACAACAAGCAGACAAATATATGAGCTTACATGGGGAAGGGGTGGGGAATGTGAATTCTCATTCAACCACCATAAATGCAAAAAAAAAAAAGGCAGTTTAGCACATAATGATATACTTTAGACCCTGAAAGCATGCATATAGTAAGAGGGCTGTATTCAGCAAAGGCATCATTGGACACAGTCTCCATTGTGTTGCCTATATGAGTGACTCGATGTGCTAGGGTAGAGCAATGTCCAGAGGGGGCCTCCCCCTTCTCAGAGGAGAATGAAAGTGGGGGATGAAGGAAGGGGCTGTGTGAGGGGACCAGGAAGGTAGAGGCTGCAATCCGGATGTAAAGTGAATAAATCAGTAAATTAATGAAGAAAGCAAAACTGTAAAAATTCAAAATAATTTACCTGGTCAGATCAATAATAATAAACTAGAAATCATAGCAAAAAAAAAAACCTATAAAGACTACAAACTATGCATGAGGATAGAACAACACATTGTGGAATTGATTGGTAGTGGATCAAGTCAATGAGGGAATTAAAATGATCTTGCTAGCAAATAAAAATGAAACCAACACTTGGGATGCAGCCAAGGCAGTGCTAAGAGGAAGGTTTATACCTGAGACTGTTTACATTGAAAAACCCTAAAGATCACCTAATGATACTCCTCAAGGTCCTAAAAGAAGAATCCAAGGCCTGAAGCAGTTAGCAAGAAACAGCAAAGATGGGACAAAAAAAATTAATGAAATGAAGACTGAAAAATCAATACCTGCAATCAATGGAACAAGGAGTGAAATGATAAAACTGAAAAATCTGCAGCTCAACTAGTCAAAGAAGAATAGACCCAAATTAATAAAATTAGAGTTGCAAAAGGGACAGTTACTATAGCTTCCAATGAAATACAGAGAATTATTACAGAGCACTTTGAAAATATATTTTACAAACTACAAAATCTAGAAAAAAACAAATGTGTTACAAAATTAAATTGAAAAGACAAAAACAACTTTTAAAAGATTGATAACAATCAGCAAGGATGATACAATAGCAAGAAGCCTCCCAGCAAAGCTTGGAACAATAGACTCTCTGCCAAGTTCTGTTAAACCTTTAAAGCAAATGCCACTGTCCCTCGGACTGTTCCACAAGATACAGAGGAAAGCAGCATTACTCAACTCATTGTGTAAAGTTGGCATTAGACTGATACTAAAACAAGGTAAGAATACAGCAAATAAAGAATGCTATGGAGCAATTTCCCTAATTAACACAGAATCAAGTGCTTTCCATAAAATTCATGAAGATCAAACTCAAGAGCATATTATTAAGAAGATCATATATATAATCCTAAACGGATGGTTCACATCTTTAATCCTAGCATTCAGAAAGCAAAAACAGCCTACCCTCTGTAAATTTCAGGTTAGGCTCATCTGGCCTAGACTGTAGGCCAATCAGGACTACATAGTGAGATTTGTTCCAGGAGGAGGAGAAGGAAATTAATAATAACAACAACAACAACAATAATAATAATAATCTTATATGTAAATATATTTAAGACAGCAACCAAATAATGATCTCCATGCAGGAAAGTCACTAAACAAAGTTCAATATTTCTTCATGATGAGTATATTTGAGCAAACTATGAATAGAAGTAGCATAACTCAACATAACAAAGATTGTATATATACAGAAAGCCTATATATATAATTATATATAAACATTATAATTAATGGAGAAAACTTGATAGCATTTCCTCTAAAATCTGGAATGAGGCAAGAGCTACCATATAACCCAGTTTATACCAACTATACTGCTTACATACTTAAATATAAAAGGAGAGGGGAAGGCTAGATAGATGGCCAGTGGTCTAGAGGACTTGATGCTCTTGCAGAGAAATGGAATTCTATTCACAATACCCACAGTGGTTCACAATCAATCATCCATAAACCCCAGCTTCAGGGGACCTGACAATCTCTTGATGGATCTTTGGTCACAAAGCCACATACATTCATGGTAGCAAAATACCCATACATATAAAATAAACAAATCTTTTCTTAAGAGGTGTTTAAACATTTGTGTTTATTACTTCATCGGTCAGAACAGCCAAAAAGTGAGACCAATCTAAATGTCTATAAGTAGGTGGTTAGATAAAGAAAGTATAGTGCATATTACACAGTGGAATTTTATTGTAACTGTGACATCTATGGAAAGGTAGAAATGGAAATCATTATGTTAAGCACAAAAACTCAGGCTTACAAAGGCAAATACCATTTTTTCACTTGCATAAAGAACTTAAATTTAAAGGTGTGTGTGTGTGTGTGTGTGTGTGTGTGTGTGTGTGTGTGTGTGTGTAGGTGATGAACATCCTAGTAGGATCCTGACAGATAAGAAACAATCACAGGCTGGGCAAAATGGTGGCGCAGGCCTTTAATCCCAGCACTTTGGGAGGCAGAGGCATGCGGATTTCTGAGTTCGAGGCCAGCCTGGTCTACAGAGTGACTTCTAGGACAGCCAGTCTAGACAGAGAAACCCTGTCTCAGAAACAAACAAACAAACAAAAAACCCAAAAAACAAAAACCAAAAAAAACCAGATAGAGGATAGAGAAGGTTCTGGAATACATGTAGTAGGTAAACAGCAGGTGAGGATGATTAGGAGAAAAGGAACCATCTACAGGAGCTGAGGCACAGGTGAGGGCAACAAAAAGAGGGAGGGTGCTTGAGAACCAAGTACAGTGGCATGGCTATGAAGGTGTCACGAGGAAATCCATTAATGTTTACTCTAAACTAAAAAGATTTTAAAAGAAAAAAACACCTAAAGCACCTCCCTTTTGTGTCACTCTGCCAGAGAATGGAATATAAGATGCAGACGGTTCTCTTGTGTTGGTGGCAGATGATACAGAAGCATAGTAGACTAGACTATCTGGGGGACAGCTGAGAGAGCTGGATGACAGCTATCACAGGAGGCAAGTGACAGAAAAGCTCTAGTTTTAATAGCAAAAGAGAGTAGAACACTAGGGGGAACAGAACATGAGGAAAAGACCCAGATCTATCCCAGAAGATTTATCTGTGGAGAGTGAGAGGAATTTCAAGTGCAATCCACAGAGTCTTAGAAAATCTGCATTGTAGTTTCAGTGAAAAAAAGATTTTTTTTCTAAGAGCAACAAAAAAAAATGAAAAAGGAAATAAAATACACACATAGCACTTGTACCCTCAAAGTAAAGGAGACACCAATAAACCTTCTCTACTGAAAATGGGTCTATCTCTCTCTGTCTCTCTGTCTCATCTCTCTGTCTCTCTCTCTCTCTCTCTCTCTCTCTCTCTCTCTCTCTCTCTCTCTCACACACACACACACACACACACACTAGTGACAAGAGTAGCAGAATATCAATACAGGTTCTGAACATGTCATCTGACATTGAAAATGGATATTCATGTGACCTTGTGATCAGGAATCTACCTTTATCTTCCAGTGTTCAAAAGAGTTAAGTCAAGTTGATTTAAAGATAACAAAGTAATTTGTTTTGCAGAGAAAATTTAAGGACAGGGTAACTAACATTCAGATTAGTGCTGAGAAAGCAGCCATAATTGTTAAAGATATAACCAATACCTCTACAGAGAAAGCTCCTGTGATGGAGAGGGACAGTAGGAAAGATACCAAGAAAGTGAAAAGAGAATCCCAAACCCTTGAAGACTGCCGCTAGGGAAGAGCCAAATTCTTTTAAAGAGGGAGAGTCTAAGCTGGGAGGGTTTCCTATTTCTTAAAAGCAATTACATTTAAAAAAAATATCTCCTGGGGGTCAGCACACAGAAGTAAAGATGCTGTGGTCCAGGGGAGCCGGGCTCCACTCCAAGTAGGCAGCAGAGCCTGGCAATGCCGTGCAGCGGGTCCTGGCTTTGAAAGCATGAAATATGCAAGATTGAAGGGTGTCAAAATAGAGATGGAGTCCCTGTAAGAAAACCCTAAGAGACTTGTCTATGGAGCTGCAAAGGTGAGGTCTAGGTTGCTTTGGAGACTAGAGGATACTAGAGATACCAGGACCTTGGCACATCCACCAAGAAGAACTACAGGTGTGGAGTAAAGCCAGTCCAAGAAACAATCTGTGTGTGCTGAAGATGGGAAACCTGGAGACTAAAAACAAGTGAATGGTAGGGGTTTGAAAATAATCAAAGCATCATCATATATTTAAAAGAAATTTCTACTTGAAATCTATTACCATGCACAATGAATGGCTATGAAGAAGAAGAGGCAGAAAAGGAGGAGGAAGAAAAACAAAAAAATATATCTCTTGTCTTTAAAAAAAAAGATAAACATGGTTTTTCCACTCTCATGTGAGATTCTGGACAAACAGATTAAAATATAATCATTTGTAATGATGGACGTATGTGATGGCTCAGAAACCCATGTTAGAAGTAGCCAACCAGGCTGATAGGCAAATGGAGCCATCACAGGAGGCTTTCTAGAATAAAGCTTTCAGATGAGGCCAGGAGAAGTGGGTACCAGCCAGGCCAAGAGACAAGACCCAAACCATAAGGCTGGATGTCTCAGCAACTGCCTGATTCTCATTTTCTCTAGTGAGCAGTCAGTTCGACTACCCAGACTACATCCTGTAATCCATCCTAATAAATCTCCATTTAAAAGTGTGTGTGTGTGTGTGTGTGTATCTGTGTGTGTGTGTTTTTGTCTGTGTGTGCAGGTGTGTATGTTGTTTGTATTCCTTTAGAGAGCTCTGACCAATGCAAAGTCATTTTTTATATATTGTATTCATATCCTCCCTTACCCTCCTTTGTCCTCCAACCATGCTTTAGATGTCATATATGAGAGGAAAGTTGCATTGGGTAGAAAATGGAGTAGTAAGACCAGATTCTTATCACCTTGGTTCCTATATAGATATTGTATGGGAAGAGGCTACTGCAGAGACAAAAGACCTTGGCCATTGAGTAGCTTGGGAACCAGCCAACTTTACAGCAGGAGAGATTGAGAAAATATAGCTGACTTGAAAAGCAGAAGATATAGAATTCTCAACAGACTATTCCACTTTTATTTCCACTGGATCCACACTCAAGCACCAATTTCAAGACTTTATACAATATGAATCCTGGTCCCAGAAACTTGAATCTACTAAAAGTTGCTAAGTTTTTCTTCTGGTCTTGTTTTTCCCTCGACTGTGTGGGTCTCTGTAGATGACTCTCCTGAGCAGAGAACACGGAGCTATGTGAGCGCTGTGTCGTGTGCTGTGTCGTGTGCTGTGTCGTGTGCTATGTTGTGTGCTGACCTTACACCATCTGCCAATCACTGCAATAAGCACAGACTGCAAATGTCCTTTCAATTTTTAGGTTTTTCTATAACACTTTTTAAATATCTGACCTCAATTTTGGCAGTATTCTTAAAAGTTCATAGTATTACACTCATAAGTTTTATTGCAAATATTAATCATTTTCCATTCTCCTGATTAAGTTCCATTCTTCATCTCTTAGCATTTTTTCTTGTGCCACACCTCATTGCAAAGATCTTTTGTGCAAATTTCAACCATCCACTGAGCATCTCTGAAGCATTACAAATATAACGAGTAAGTCTGTGGCTTCTAATGTCACTCACAATATAGTAAAAAAGACAGAAATTCGAGGATCCATACTCAAATATTGTCTTATAAATACACTACAAATATACAGAAATATATTTTCAAAGCCCCTAGTCTCCTACTGGGGAAGGGGAAATGCTTCATTTAAGACAGGACTTTTCTTTTAATGTTAAAGGATATGCAAATTTTGACCTGCAAAGACTATATAGCACGTATATTTAACATACATAAATAAATAACATACATAAATAGCCAGACTATTTTTTAAAAAAACCAGCCCATGTTTGTGTTGTTTTCCTTGGCTGCTCCATAGTGATGAACTTCTTCTAGGACATCTCTCTTTGTATCAGAAACCAAGGGTTTCTTTAAGAACACAGTGCTAAAAAAAAAAATCCTCTTTAATGAGACAAACAGCTTGTCGGCCACTGTCTCCAGGGAAACCCACAAATAAGCATCTAACCAATAATCACTCTCATTAGCTATGGAGAGAAAAACAAGGACCAAGAGCAGAGAAGGGTCAAGAGCAGTTTTCTGTCTCCATCAGGAAGAGACGGGATTTCGTTATGCTAAAAATGGTCCCTGCTGAAATAGCTGTTCCCAGATTACAGCTAACAGGACCCAGAACACCACCCAACTGACAGAAAATTGCCAAAGCTTTTTCTATAGGTTCCTGGAACCCCACGCTGCCTGTCAACCCTGCCATGGAGTAGAGCAGCAGCTGAGTAGCTACACACACTGCCTGAGAACACCCTCTCCAGAGGCCCTGTATTATTGCTGCCTGCCCTTCGGCTGGCATAGAATTAACTTGTTCTGACTGTGTGACAGTTCTGACGACTACACAGTTTTCAGCAAGGAGCCAGGTCACATGCTGCTACATGCTTGGGCTGTCACTAACTGTGCCACTAGAACCAGACAAAACCTTGTCAGGGGAGATCAACTCCTCTGGAGACAGAGGCGAGTGACTCAACTCATGGCCTTCTTGTGAGGATTTTGTTCAGCTCAAGGGCAGAACCACATGACGGGCACTTTATGCTGCAGGGAGACACAAATAGATGCCAACAAATGAAAGAAGACAAAGAGACAGAAAGAGAAAGCAGCCAGACACGTTGGTGAGTGCTGAAGGCAACAGTCTAGTGGGAGCTGGCAAAGGAGACAATGGCCTCATTTTTGAGAATCTGTAATATAATCTTTCAATCTATACCTATTTCCTATTCACAAAATCTCAACCAGGAAACTAAAGCAGTCAGACTTGGTTTTATGAGTTCAGAATCTGCAATGTGTTTGACACTAATTATATCATAAAGGCCACAAAAATGTAGCACCTGTGAGCAACCTTGCAATTTATCCTTTAGATAAGACTCACACTCATAGAAACATGGGATGGGCAAATGTAGCCACCATTTCCCAGGCATGTATCGTATCATATGTGGGCTTGAACACTGCATGGAACTTCATAAAGGAGAAGGACTCCAAGGGATGTTGTACCACTTGGAAAATAACATGACCTTCATCCATAGCTCCTTTAAGATGTGGCCTTTGGTATTCCTAAGGGTGCAATAGTGGCCCTTCTATATGAGCATTAACCAACTGCCATCTAATTAGACCTAAAGCCCCTTCAATAGGTGGACATGCATGCTTGATAGTATAAACCCAACCAACTACCCGTGGCTAATAAGGCCATAGAACCTAGAGCAGAACTTATTACTGCCACTTTTCCAAACCAGTATAATCTCTAACTGCATAAATATGTATCTAAATATGCATCCTTACACCCATAGATAAGAGCAGCTTTTATACTTCATCAAAGATATTTTCTTTTGCAGCAGATAGAGCGCATTACAGAAAGCTACAAGAGGACCAAAATTCAGGCAACAACTGACTTGTGGGTGGCCCAGCCCTAACTGATACAACTACAGCAGAGCCTCTATGCCTAAGGCTCAGTCAGGAAACATTGCAGAAGGCTGGAAAGGTTATAACAGCCAGAAAACTAGCACAACTGCTGCAAGATTGCATCTTCTGTATATAACAGGGACACTGCACCCATGAAATGTCAACACTATGGTTGCCTAAACAAAACTTCAACACTAGAAGACATGCTAGGGAATCAGGAAGCCTCACAAGGCCCTACCCCTATATGAAGAACTATAAACCATTCATAACCACTGAGAGAAGGATGATCATTCTTTCCCAGAAATGAAACCTATAATTGGTTATTCAGTACCAAGTGGTCAGGCCAAAAAAACATAGAGTACAAGCAATACAAAATTGACTCAGCAGGTTGGGTTGATATATTTATTCATTGTAATATAGGGAGCTAGAATAATATGAGAGGGGCAAGAGGAATGGGAAATTATATAAATATGGTACACAGTTACTAAAATAAAAAAATAAACTTAAAATAAAAAGAAAAATACCGTTGGGTTTTAGGAACCATCTTGGAAAAGGAGGAGATTGCAAAGACCATAGTTTAGGGAATAGTGAGGCAAAATAGTGTCTTCCTGACAAGACAGAATGGCTGTGCTTGTGAACAACCAGCAGCTTCCTGCACAAGATCAAGTCAGTCAACATTCCATCAAGGAGAGGAGAGAGTTCATGATCTTCAGGCCCTAAGAAGCAATGGGCAGCAAGTGATGGCTTGTAGAGAAGGACATTTTCTACAAGGCCATGGCCCCTGGAAGGGTGACCTTGCTCAATTGCATACCCCACCACCCATGAGTACATGGCCAGCACAAATTAAACTAGCAGGTTGCTAGGCATGAAGGACATGAAGTTTGTGGATGTGAATCCAAGGGAGTCATAGGGGATAAATATAATCGAAGGACATGATATGTAAATATATTATTGGAAAATGTAAAAATACAGTACTTTTATGAATGAAATTTATAATGAAATAGTCTTGGTCATCCATCCTTGGGCTCCTGTAGGAAGTCAAGATACAAGCTGTAGATTTTGCCTTTCAGCCGTGCCTGATGATAGGAGCCACAGGCTAAAGGTTACCTGCACCCCTCTCACACTGTCCCAGAGACAGGTTGCCTCACCTTATCTTTCTTCCGGGAGCACACAAAAGCACAGATCCTAACAACTAGTTTAACTTTGCATTTCCTTTTCTGTTTCCCCCATTCTCCCTCTTACCAAAAGCTTAGCAAGGAAGCGACAGGAACAGTATGAAGATCCGTGCCAAGGCAGGCCTTCTACAGAGCTGGGCTTGAGCTAGTTCCTGTTGGGTATGGAAGTTTGGCTATTTTATTTACTCATTCTGAGTTCCCTTTTTGAATAAAAACCAAGAATTGACAGAGGGAAGAAATACCCCGGAGCGTCTGGCATGATGTACAGTGTTGGCAAGCGACTGACAGCGCTCACTGCGGACTGCTTCGATCTCCCAACACTGTGGCTCTCAACCTTCCGGATGCTGTGACCTTTTAATATGATCCCTGATATTGTGCTGACCCCTACAACCATAAAATTTATGTTTTTGTTGCTACTTTATAACTGTAATCTTATACTGTTATGAAGCATAATGCAAATATTTTTCGGAGATAGAGGTTTGTCAAAGGGTCACAGCCCACGGGTCAAGGACCAGTGCTTCCAACAGAACACAAAACACATAATCAGGTATGTGCTTGAATGCATTGTCTCCAAGCCACTAATTAATACAGATGGTCTCCACTTGCAGAGACCATACACTCCCACTTGTCACAACTTATGTGTTACCCTCAAATCAGTGTCTGTGGACCCCAGTTTATTTGCAGGTAGGCAGAGTAACAAAACCTTTCACACTCTAGCTTGCACACAGCAAGAATCCCTTTCTGGGTTTCTTTAGTTGTTCCATGTTCCACAATCCCTGTCCTGTGTTTTTTTGCTGCTGGGTTTTGCCATTTAAAATGGATGTTCAAGTGTTGTTGTTCCTAAGTAAATGCTTTCTAGCATGTCTTATATCTAAACTGGGAAGTATATGCACACAAGTGAGACAGATTGAAGAGTCCAAATCCTTGATGTGCAAGTGGAAAGATCTAGAGTGCTGCTGGTCCATCCCTGTTGAAGTTGTCCTAAAAAGAAATTTTAACAAAACCAAATCCTCTTTATTTTGAAATTTATTGCAAACAACCCTTCAGGGCCCTATTGTGGTATATTTCTTCGAATTTTGGAACATTTTCTCTAGTCTTTACCACAGGGAAAACTTTTTCACAGTTTATATCATGATACATTACAATTTTATATCAAGCCCCCATCAAAACCCCTTTCCAAAGTTTTGCATAGAACTACTGTTATAACTGTAGAAGCCTCTATATGTTATATTTTAAATTGTTATGTCACAATTTTGACAAATCATAGTCATGATTCTAGTATTTTAATTTCTCTCTTTTACTTTTTTGTAAGGCATTTTTAGTCTGCTCTAAGAATATTAAAGACTAAAACAAAATGGTTTAGGTGGAAAATAATGGATTCTATGTCCCAAATTTGAATTCTTGAAATGTGTTTTAATAGACGTAGCTGCTACTACATGTTGGAAACAAAGTTAGAAAGAAGTTGAGGTGGGGGATGGACATGGGGGAGAGAGAAATGGGAAACTGGAAGAAGGGAGTGGGAGAAACGGAGAGGGAGGGAAGGACGTATAATTACAAGGATAAATTGAGGGTCTTACTTCTGTTCTGACATTTGCTTCATGTAAATGATGGAAATACCATGCCAATTCATTTAAATACATGTCAAGTCTCTCTATGAATTATAATAAATGTCAGCATCATTCTAATATTTAAAAACAAAAGCTATCTATAAGTCAGACATGACCCTTTCCCTATTGCATGCCTCCTCATGTAAAATAGCCATTGTCTGGCCTTTAAGGCCTTGCGTACTCCAGCACACACAGCCAAACCAATTTTTCTCCTGACAAAACCTCATCACTAGCCAGCCCTACTACTAGGAAACAAACACAAAAAGGTTGCATGTCTGATGATGGAGTAGTTATGGCAGTGCAAACTTCCCACAGCTAAGAATTAAACCACCTCACTAAATTTTTTAAGATAAAAACTAATAGGAAGCATGGGAGAAAAACTGAAGGGAAAAAGAAGCAAAGCAGGAGACTCACACTTGTAGCTTTTGCCTTTGGAAAACTCCCCAGCCTAAGAGATGCTCAAAAGCTAAGATTCATGGAGCACTGAGACAGGCAAGCAGAGCATATGGTTTAGTAACCAAGGGACTCCTCTTGGTTTGGGCTATGGACACCCCCTTCTAATAATGCAGTTTCCATGTTAGCTCCTGAATGCACCACATGCACACACCTGTTTCAAATCAATAAATAAATAAACAAATGAACAATAGCAACACCGAAACCGAGGGGAAACATCTAGTGCATCCTATTGCAGGAAACAATGACGTGAGGCCTCAGCGTTTGCGAGTCTCAGGGCTTTAATAAAGACCCACAGGTTTTGACTGACACTCCAGAGGTGGGCATTTCAGAATTAAAGTGTGTGTCTGAATTAAGGAACTCATTCTGCTAATACTGAGGTTAAAATCAATAGACCCACCTTAATAAAAACCAGGCCACCCTGAGTTCAAACAGGTTAGCCAATACTGCCTTCAAAAAGAAACCTAACGATCATCATCAGAATATAGATTTTGCAATATCTCATCCAAAGAATGCCTAGAATAGAACAAAGAAACAGTAAATAGTCAAAAAAGGAGGAAACTGTGACATTAGATTCAGAAGAAAATCACCCTGAGATGACCTCAAGACTGGAATTGGCAGCTGTTTTAAAGGACTTCAAGGAAACACAGGTCGGAATGACTGTACAGATGAGGAATACCTGCAGAGAGAGGGAATGGGAAAGGAGCAGAGGGAACTTAGAAGCGTGAGATCAGCGAGGAGAAAAGATAGACAGGGGCAAGGTACTCTTATAACACTGCAGGTTTTACTCCAGGAAAGACCCGTGTGGTATGGGACCTCTACCTCAAGAAACAGAAAAACTCGATGTCCACTTACCGACTGGGATGTCAATAGGGAAAGGGGGGTTGGGTATAGGAAAGTTTCCCCCGCAGCCTGTGGATGGCAATACTGGAATAACCAGGCAATGTTTAGAGAATGCCAAGTGGATAGGTGCAGAGTGCAGCGTCTACAGAAACAGCTCAGTTCAGTGCTGAAAGCTGGATTACTTTAATCTGTGGAAATGTCTTCTACACCCGAAATGAAAGGGAATAAAAAACCAATATTAAAGCAGGGTTCAGAATGAAGAGCAGAAAGAAATAAGATCAAAAATAATAATAAATGTTCCTCCAAGGCTTGGAAGATGTTAGTAACTGCCTGTACTTGGAGTCCCAAAAGGAAATTTTTTAAAATTAATAATTATTTTAATAATTCCCAAATATAGTAAAAATAATAATGAAAATTCCTTTCTTCTTCAAGAGTTTGTTAAATCCCCAGCAAAACAGATGAACAGAAAACCATATCTAGAGATGTTACAAACTGTTTTAGGCCAAAAGTTTAAAAAAAAAGATCTTAAAGCAGGCATAGTGAAACATGTCTGAAATTCCAGAATCCCAGCACCTGCAAGAGGGAGAAAGGAAGAAAATCTGACATTCAAGACCATCATTGCATACAATAGTGTTCAAGGCCTGTCTGGACTGCATGAGATCAGAGACAGACAGACAGACAGACAGACAGACAGAGACAGAGACAGATAGACAGAGAGAAACAGAGACAGAGAGACAGAGAGAGAGACAGAGACAGACAGAGACAGACAGAGAGACAAACAGAGAGCAAAATGATATTCAGAGGGAAAGGACATATAATAGTAAAGTGACCTAAAAAGTCTGAGGTCCACCCATCCTCTGTATAGTGGGGCTAAACCTTCTTCAGCCCTGCTGTCTTATTCGCTTGGAAGTGTTTCTTTGTCTAAGAGTGTCCCTTCCTCATCATTTAGCCATGACTCACTCTGCCCACTTGCTTATTCTGGGACATAAGAACTCAGACCCCCCCTGCTCTGCTGGAGGTGCCCACCAAACTAAATGTTCACCACCATCAGATGTCGCCATGCCAACCCTCAGAACAAGAAATAAGTAAAACCAACGACTCCCTTTAGATGTGAGAACTGAGGTTGCAGCGCTACCTGCTTCGTGAGTAACCAGGAAGAGGGGTGTGTATGAGGAACCACAGAGGCAGAGCCTCAGGGCACACGCGGTTAGCTCGGGCACCCAACACTGCAGAGCACAAGTCAGCCGATGCTCAAGAATAGCACACTTGCGTACTAACTCACAGAGTTTTATCCCCAAGCAGGCTCTCGGGGTCTCACTGTGCACCTCTGTGAGGGGGAGGAATAGCAGTCATTCTGAAATGACGCCGAGAGCGCCAGCGTTCCACAACCAGGCTTGTCCTGGGGAGAATCTGTTTTGTCAGAATCTAACTGCCTGGGGAGTCAGCAAGTCTTC
Source organism: Apodemus sylvaticus (assembly GCF_947179515.1). Taxonomy (NCBI): domain Eukaryota; kingdom Metazoa; phylum Chordata; class Mammalia; order Rodentia; family Muridae; genus Apodemus; species Apodemus sylvaticus. Next base: position 46,918,183 of record NC_067472.1, on the reverse strand, counting down.
TTCGCTGGTCTGGAGGAAAGGGAAATAAGCCCATGAGTCCCCAACGAGCAAGACAAAGGCTGTCTAAGCCCAGCTCACTGAAAGACTAAAAGCCAAAGGATCATGGTTACTTCCCATCCCACACCTACTGCTTATTGGCAGTCTAGGTCTCGGGGAGTGTCTCCAAGTTCTTGGCCTTGTAGTCAAGGAAGTGGAATGAGGCTCAAGCAGACTTGCAAAAGCCCCAAGAAAACTTTTCTTGAAATCGATCAATGGTATAGATCAGAACACACCAGTAGAGCAGCAAACATAAGAGTGAAGACTGACTCTCAACGGCCCTGATGATTGTCCAGGGCTTCTTATGGTATGCAAGAGAAGTTTCTTCCCAAGGGCCATAGTGAGGACGATTCTCTGTGTTGATTTTTGTATTATGGCAAGATAACCATTAATATATTGCATTTGTCCTCTCTCACAATGCACGTAATTTTAGTCATATACACACCCAATTATGTATATGTATAAGATGGAAATAGAGGACTTTTGAGGCCACAGTTTTGCCTTATTGTACATGCACAGCAAAGCAGCTCATTCCTTATTAAGAGGTCTATATATGTGGCTGGAAAACGGCTGAGTGGTTAAGAGTGCCTGCTATTCTTACAGACCTGAGTTTGGGTCCTCGTACCCATGATAAGTGACTCACAGCCACCTGTAATTCCAGCTCCAGAGAATCCGATGCCCTCTCCTGGGCTCAACAGGCACTTGCACTGAAGTATACATGTACACATACATCACACACACACACACACACACACACACACAAACACACACACAATTTTAAAATAATGAACTTTTAAAAAGTCTATGTGGCCATTAAAAACAACAGGAGAGACACAGAGAAGCACACTCGAATAATTTTTAGATCTGGACATTACAGTACCAAACAATAAATTCTTTAGCTCAACTAGAAAAACAAAAACAAAAACCCTCCTGATGGCCTATTTTGCTCAGCTCTCACTGCCCAGGAAAGTGATACTGAGTGAGTGATACTCAGTGAGTGATACTCAGTGAGTGATACTCACTCAGTCACTGTGAGGTTCAGTTTCAACAAAAAGTCACAAAGCTTACAAAAAAAAAAAAAAGAAAGACCAGAAAAAGCTGCAGAGATGGTGGAGATCTAATAATCTTCTAAATAGGGATTTAGAATAACTGTTGAGTATTATTATTATTATTATTATTATTATTATTATTATTATTGGAAAAGTAAACATGTAAGAACAGATGGGTAATTTAGACAGAGGCAAAGCCTCGTTGGAAGAATCAGAAGAAAGTGCTAACAATCACGATGCGTTAATGAAATGTTTAAGATGCAAACTGTTGCACTGGCTTTTAAAAACCCAAGATTCATGTAATATGGAGCCTAACACCATTTTATTACATACAAATATATGAAGAGTAGGACAGAATTTCTTTATTGTTGACAGCTTTCAAGCCCTCCCTCTCTTCACTGTCTTTCCAGCCCACGTGCATAGGAAGCTGTTAAGAAAGGCCCAGACTCCTTCTAGGGGCTGGGGAGACATCTTATAAACTGGACTGCTCACTCCACAAACAGGAGGACAAATTCCTAGTCATCGCTGAAAACTAGGAGCTTTCTCAGTATTTAAAATAACTATGGTCTTAAAATAATAATTTTTTTTAAAAAAAAGCCTAATGTGGTGGAACAGTAGCTATAACCGCACAAGTAGGAAGAAGGATGGAGCAGGTTTGAGCTTAGCCTGTCTGAGAAAAATGTAAGCTGGCAAGATGACTCAGTGGCTGAGAACACGTGCTGGTACAGAGGACCTGAGTTGGCTTCTGAGCACCCCTGTGAGGCAACTCGCAACAGCCTCTGGCACCTGCACTCACACACAGAGAGAGAGAGAGAGAGAGAGAGAGAGAGAGAGAGACCAGCATGCACTTACACCTAATTAAAAATAATTCTTTAATAAAAATTGACAAAAATAAATAAAACCTAATAAGCATATAAACAATTACCACATTTTAAAGAAAATACAGGTTAAAAACTAAAGTGAATGTCCTAAAATAAAATAGTGATTTAAACAGAATGATGCCACCAAATATCAGCCAAAATATCAGCAATTAGAGCTCTCACACTTGCTGCTAAGAATATAAAATTGTACAACCAAGCTTTGGCAGTTTCTTATTAAATTCAATATACACCCTATATATAAACCAGCAATTCCATATCTAGTTAGTTACCTAAAATTAGAGCAAAGGCATGGTTCCCAAACTGTTTGATACATGTGCATATTATTCATAATTTGTAAAAGCTACACACCAGAAGAGACCCGAGAGTGAATCAATGAGCAGGAAAACAAAGAGTGAATACACAGAAACAGTGCTGCTCAAAGGGAGAGGAGGGAGCGAGTAATGGGGCAGCACAGAAACATCACAGCAAAGCAGCCCAGCTTCGAAAGAACACCATGCTATCTGTTTCTGTTAAATTTCAGGAAACAACGTTGTGTAATGCCATTTTTATTAATGTTTAGAACAAGAAAATCTAATCATAGGAACAAATCAAAGACTGAGAGCTATAGGGGTCAGAAACAACTGGAACTGTGTACAATGAATGGATTGTTATGAGAAGTGATGTGTTTCTGAAGACATGGGCATTTCACTGTTTATTTCTATTTTACTGCACATAAATGTTGATACAATCCAAAAAATATATCCTCACCAGATGGTGGGTAGTGGGTGGTATACTCCTTTAAGCCCAGAACTCAGGAGGCAGAGGCAGATGGATCTCTGAATTTCAGGCCAACTCACTACGGAGTGAGTTCCAGGACTGCCAGAAATAATCAGAGAAAAACAAAACAAAGCAACAAAAACCCCACACTCTCCTTTAGAGAGTCTCATCGATACTCTGTCTTTCTGAAACACTCGAGACCATCTCCAACGCCCCCCCACACACACACACACACACAAACAACTCTCCTTCTGGGCACTCTTTCCTCACTGAACTCTGAGGGTTCTAGCTCTCTTTCTTCAAAGAGAACGGAAGTTTCTTGAAAGTAGGAGCAGCATCCTCTCCTCTCTTCTGCAACCCTGTGGAGGAAAGACGTTGCTAATGGTATAGGGAGAGATGTGATTTAACTCACTCAAACATGGGTCACCAGGGACAAGGCACTGAGTGAGGAACTGCATGATCTGAGGTGACTGAGAGACCACCTCCAGTGAAGGGACAGGCACACCCAAAAGTCCCAATCAGGGGAACTGTGAGGAAATAAAAATCTCTTGTGGGAATTGAGTGTCAAGTAATGCAGCATGTCTTCAATCCTAATAAAAGTCCTATGCTGGGGGCCAGGGAGATAGATAAACAGCAGTTAAAATGCCCGCTGTTGAGTACCATGTTGCCTTGTAACTGGTTGTAACTCCAGTTTTAGGGGAATCTGATGCCTTCTTCTGGCCTGTACAGTTACTGCACATTCATAATACATAGCTGTACATACAAGCAAACATTCATACACATGAATCAAAAAAAATCTCTAAAATTCCTATCATTTTGACTTAGTATTTTCTCCATATTATTTATTATAAATTCAGTTCTTAGAAGTCATGCAGCAAAGCAGTAAATACCTAATAAGTGAATTCATCCAGAGATGCCTGATGTGAAACTGGCCTCATCAGTACTACTTTATACTAGCAGGGAGGTGTCATGGACAGAAATCACAGGAGGCAGAAGGCACAGGAGAGTGTGTAGTGGCAGCATGAGATAGTGTGTCCAAAGAGTGACTAGAGATGAACATGGAGGAGCTTGGAGACCAAGGCAAGTTGTTTGGAATTCTTGCCCCACACCAGAAGCACACACTGGCTGATAGTTTGTCTTCCATGGGTTTCCTGAGTATTAATATGTGGTAAAGTATGTGAGAGTTAAAGTAAGCTTAGAAGCTTACTAACTGTAATTAGGATGATGCTGCAATAGTGATGCCCGAGTGTCATCTTTACTGTCTATCACACTGACTTGCTACTTCTACGCAACTATGGCCTTGTGGGAGCTCTCTCTTTTGGCAAGTTCATTTTGATTGGTCACTAAGTTTTATGGTCAAAAAACAAAGATCAACCCTATCATTTATATATGCTCAAGACATGTTTAGGTAAATCAAAGCGTCATAGAGTTCTGTCCTCCAGGTATGATATGGCTTCTGCCATTTTGAAATCAAACCAGGTGTGATTACATATAGATGCCCATCATATGAACAGAACCATTATATTCCCTCATGTTAGGAGAGGCAAGCCCTTAAGGGTCCTCTGCCCATGGATACATAAACCTGTTAACCACTGATGGGGGGAAAGAGGAGACTCTTCTTGGATAGTCTTATTAACATTTGAATGGATACACTCAAGCTTATATTCTCTCTCTCTCTCTCTCTCTCTCTCTCTCTCTCTCTCTCTCTCTCTCTCTCTCTCTCATAGATGTAGTGAAAAGACTAGCACCCTTTTTAATATTTCTGAGAATTAGATTTGGTTGGGTATGGGAGTACACATCTTTAATCCCAGCACTCAGGATGCAGAGGCAGGAGATTTCTGTGAGTTTGAGGTCTACCTGGTCTATATAGTGAGTTCCAAAACAGCCAAGACAACAAGAGAGACTGGAGAGAGAGAGAGAGAGAGAGAGAGAGAGAGAGAGAGAGAGAGAGAGACAGAGACAGAGAGAGACAGAGACAGAGAGAGACAGAGAGAGAGAATTGTATTTTTAAAATAAATTTTTAAAATAAGTTGAGCATGGTAGCACACAGGTCATTCTCACTCCATCCCCTCCCTCCTCCTTCCTCCCCTCCCTTCCATCCTTTTGTCCTTTTCCCCTCTCTCCCCACTAAATTCAACTCCACTACCAAGGGTTAAGGAAGCTTTGACAAAAATATTCTCTAACACATATAACACTACACTAGACAAACATTTCCCTCTAGGATGAACAATTGATTTCAACACACACACACTCACACACACACACACACACACACACAGGGTGGGGGGTACTCTCAAGTTCACTCATCCAAAATATGATAATAATTGACAACTGATGCTCACTAAAAGTTTAATTATCTGCACATAACATAAATGCTGAACTTAAAAGGTATGCTTTGCTGAATGCTTAGACCAGTCTAATCCCCTTCTCTATTTAGACACCAATTTGCAAAAATAATTATACTTTTTTCAAATTCCAACTTCAGGTACTATTGTTGACTGAAGCCCTTGAAATGCGCACTGATTACAGGGCCAATGCACTGTACATTAGCGGAGAGCTCGGGTATTATACAATAACCTTAAATCAGAGAGAGTTATGAGAGCCTAATAACGGAGACGAAGTAATGCTGAAAGTACCAGCCTTTTATTCTGAACTCAAGAAATGCATTTGAAAATATATTTTAAGAATAGGTCATACAGGATGTAAATGCAAAGTAGAAGAAGGGGGGACTCCAGCAGGCTTGGGGAGGAGGCAGCAAGTGGGAGAGAGGCCTTGCCTTAAAAGGATATGCATAATTTAGAGACAGGAGATTGAAGAGAGTCCAGGACAAAAGTCCCATCCATTTAGATCCAGTGGCAGTGGCTCCAACAATGAGAAGCAGAGCCTGCCTGTACTCTGTGAGAAGCAGCATTTGAATCTGAGAGCACATTTATATGAAAATCTTCAAAATTACATCCTATACATGGTCTAAAAGCCTGGCAGACACTTTTCTACCAGTGTTTAATTTCCAATGGTCCTTAGCAACTTACAAACAGCTTATGATTTGGTGTTTTAAAATAAAAATAAACATATGAGAAAAAAGATTATAAATTTATTAGGAATAAAATTAGGTTTAAAAGTAAACCAGGGAAAAAGATCAATGTCTTATGATCTCAAGGAAAAGCTGAAAGGTTGGCTATAAGTTGGACGTGGTATTCCTGGCTTCTAAGACAACGAGGGAGCACATGGCAAGGGAGTTATAGCAATAGTTTTCAAACTCTAAGCCTTGAGTCCTACTCATAGTTTTAAATTTTATGGGGTTCTCTAAGAGCTTTTGATAGGAAGGGTTATATTTATCAATATTTACTTTATTCACAGTTAAAACTGAGATGTTCAAGTGTCTTTGCAATTTATCTTAACATAATAATGAATCTTTACATATTAACATAAAATATATTTTAGAGGAATAACTATATCCCCTGCAAGAAACCAAAAGTTTGCCATTGCTGTATGATTTTATGAGTTTTGGTTTTAATCTTGATTCTCTTATGTGTTTCTTCAAATGTGTCACGATGTCACATCCTAAAGCCTCCAGAAAACTCCATCACATACTTGTAAACTGATGGGAGTACAGAAGTCAACCAGTACCTGGGCACTGTGAGGAGCGCAGTTGGGACCTCCAGAACTTTGAAATAAGTCTTTACCCAGGGATCCCTGGAAGACACCTTAAGAATCACAAACGTGCAAGAACACAGCTCCCGCACCTCAAAAACGAGGCACAAATGGCATATCGAGTAAAGGAAGAAGCAGTGTGCTTCCTACTCCTCACCAGTGTGTCCTGAGGGTCCATCCTCACCCCTCCCTGCCTCTGTGATGGATCAATGTGGTCAGATAGGACAAGCCACTGAGAAGCAAAGACCATACATTCCCTCCTTCCCATAATTTACAGCTCTGGACAAGATATGAGTTAACGAGATCAACACTTCCTGTAATTGATGTCAAGTGCATTTTGTAATTATGTTTTGTGGTCTGTGACTTTTATGAGCTTGCTCCATAAAACAATTAACAACTCCATAAAAATAATACTTTTACACTGTTACTCTCACTGAAAGGCTTCTGTTAGACCCATGTTGTGGGGAGGAGGTAGGGTATCACCAAACTTGGTGATTTTTCTTTCAGTACTTAAAAAAAATATATTATTATCCTATCCCCAAACAGTCTTAATGTGCTTTTAAATTACAAATACCTCACAGACAAAAGTGCCTAGTGGTTAGGAGGATGAATATGGAACAAGGTGCCTGTGGTTTCTAATCCCAACTCTACCCTGTACCTGTTTTATAATCTTGGTCACTTTATCTGAGCTCCTTGGGCCACAATGGCCCTATGTGCTGAAAAGAAAAATAAAAGCAGCCAGCCACCTGACTAGAGCACTAGAAGGGTCACAGGGAACTCAAATTTAAAATACACACAACTAACCACTGTCAGCATTCTTAGAATATTACAAGTACTGGAAAAATAAGTAGTGTTAACCACAGTATCATAGAACCTCACTCCAGTAGCCTCATAGGGTCACTGCTTTGGTTACATTAGCCAAGTGCACACAATGAACCCCAAAGAAATATGGAAAGTGAGAGGGGAAAAAGGGCCAAGAGGAAAGACAGCCTCAGAAGATGCAGAAATTGAATTAAGGATCTGAGACAGGAACCAGATCAACAGAAGCTACAACAGGAATCAGACGATGAGGAGTCCATGCCTACACTCATCTGATCCTTCCATGGGACTGGTAATGAAAACCACTGTGTACCTGATGATGCCTTGGATACCCTGTGATGAGTAATGAATTTTATTGGTACATGATTATTACTAAGTTCTGTACTAGCAACCATCCTGCTAATTACTCTCTAAGATGATTGGTAACATCTTTCTCCCATTTTTGAAGATCAGTTTAGAAACCTGTGTCTGAGCTAATTCTAATTGAGGTTCCCTGAGACAAACCAGCTTAGGATGCAAGGAGTTTAATCAGTAGATTATTAGGTATTTGCCACCTCCCTTCTTTTTCCTTTCCATCCTTCTGTGTGGAGCTTGGCTGTGCAACTTTCTTTGGCTGATGGAATATTAACAGATGGAGAACCACGGGGCTTAAATGTACTACATGGAAAGCTTGGCTCTTTCTTTCTATTGATGCACCATTGGAAGAGATGTTCTCAGTGCTTGCTACTTCAACTCTGCCTAGAAATGAACACATAAGAAGCAATTAGAACCCAACTTGCAGCCTGAAGCCAACGCCAACAGACTGTTGACTGAGGAGAGCTCCTTTGTGTTCAGTGGCCAGATGCAATCAACTCAGTCTACAAGCATGAGAGCCATTGAGTCTGTGATAATTTGTCGGTTCATTATTGTAGCAGTAGGTAACTATTTGGCTTGCTGAAAACTCTAGAGAAGGCTTTACCATCTCCTAAAAAGAAGTATAGCAGAAGGGAAATCTGAACAAGAGGTGAACCTGCTTCAACCATCTCATAACCACAAAGCAGACAGACAGATAATTGAATTAATTGATTTATTAATTGATTAATTTAAAAAAAACAGTACTGTGCTGGCTAGTGTTAAATCCACTTGACACACAGATTTATGTGAAAGAAGGGAACCTCAATTAAGAAAATGCCTCCATAAGATCTGACTGAAAGGCAGATTAGTGATTTATGACAGAAGGTGCAGGCTATTGTGGGTATTGCCATTCTTGAGCCAGTGGTCCTGGGCTGTATAAAAAAGCAGGATGAGCAAGCCATAGTGAAGAATCGAATAAGCAGCATTCCTCCATGACCTCTGCATCAGATTCTGCATCCAGATTCCTGCCTTGATTTAATTCCTGCACTGACTTCCTTCAATGATGAACATTGCTGTAGAAGTATAAGCTGAATAAACCCTTTCTTCTCCAGATTGCTTTTTGGTCATGGAGCCTTGTCACAGCAGTAAAACCCTAAGCAAGTACTACAATACTAAGGCAGTATATACACTACAAGAGATCAGAAGACAGCCATTTTCTACAGTGAAACCCCAGGACTCCATGTGTACCCTACTCACGTTGAACAGATTTCCTAGTATACTTTTTCTTTCAAAGAAGTTGTATTTTTGATATAAATAAGAAGGTTCTAGGGGGCTGGAAAGATGGCTCTTAAGAGCACTGACTGTTCTTCCAGATAACCTGAGTTCAATTCCCAGCAACCACATGATAGCTCACAACCATCTGTAATAGGATCCAATGCCTTCTTCTGGTGTGTCTGAAGATAGCTACAGTGTACTTGCACAAAAAAATAAATAATTTGAAGAAGAAGAAGAAGGAGAAGAAGAAGAAGAAGAAGAAGAAGAAGAAGAAGAAGAAGAAGAAGAAGAAGAAGAAGAAGAAGAAGAAGAAGAAGAAGAAGAAGAAGAAGAAGAAGAAGAAGAAGGTGGTTCTGTAACATTCCAGTTCTTAAAACCAAAGAGTAGAATAGAACCAAAGAGTTGCCAGGGACTGGGGTTGGAACGAGAATGAAAAGTCACTGCTCTGTATGGACAGAGCCTGAGTTATGCAAGGTAAGTCCTAGAGGGTTGCTACATAGCACTGTGAGAAAGGCCAACCATACTGTAAGGTACACTTGCAATTTTCTTAAGAGGGTAGAATTCATGCCAGAAGTTCTTGCATGAAAGAAAAAGGTAAGGAAGATCCTGCCTGAAGCAGTTCACTTTTACTAGCCATGGCTACAGACCACTTACAGTATGCTAAACATAGTCTTCTAAAGACATAAAGGACAGACTGACAGATGGACAGACAGACAAAGGGATATACTTATGAGTATCTTGGAGACTTTAACATGGTGAGATTTTTCTCAGTGCAATGGTCCCTCAGTGCAAGGCATTTGATGAACTCATGCAGTCAAATGCCCAGCCCCCAGGCTCACCCGGAAGCTGCACAGCCTAATACCTGCTGGATTCCCTGCCCACTACAATCCTTTCCATTTTTCCTGGGTCTATTGCTCTATTTGTGCCACAACACCTCAGTGTAACACTGCAGTCTCTTAGAATCACGTCCCTGGGATCCCCATGCATTTGCAAGACCTCATCCAGTCCTGCCCATGCCAAACCACTTCACCAGAACTCCACACTGTTCCTTTGTAGGTTTCTTCATCCTCCTGATTCCAGGTTTTCTGTTACCCTTCTTTGCACTTGGCTCTTGATCCCTCTTAGAGTCCTCAGATCTCTCCCTGACCTCCAGGGACACTGGTCCTTTCTTAGAGTCCCCAGAACTGAATGAACAAGAAAGCATTCTTCCTGCTCCACAAGTCCTTTGGCATCTGATCCTAGTGAGACATGGTCTGTACAGTGTGATGGCAGGAAATTGTGTGACAACGTTTAGTAGGCTCTACAAATTTCTGAAATCAACATTCAATTCTCCACTTTATAGTAAAGAGGACAATATAGACATTCAAGCAAGGGAACCTGGAATATTACATTATAAAACTACTACACCTGTCACCTGTAGAGAAAATTGGAAGGAGAGGAAACCGAGAGGAAGTTTGGTCACTAAGTTTGACCTAGAGTGGATTTCTTTTCACTGATCATTCCCTTCAACTAGAGCACCCAAATGTTAGAGTCTCCTAATTCAGAGATCTGGGCATTTAGGATCCCAAATCCTAAATTTCCATGTTCTCCAATCCTGACTCCTCAGTAGCTTCCTGGTACAGTACAGAGGAACATGACTAAGAGACAAAGGTCCCATCACTACCAAGTACTGCAAGGCTTCCATGAGATTAAAGACCCTGAGTCCTTTAGACCAGGTGTTCTCTGGCTATGGGTTGCAACCCCCTTGGGGTTCAGATATTCTGCACATCAGATATTTATATTACCATTTCCAATTGTAGCAAAATTACAGTTATGAAGTAGCAAGGAAATAACTTTATGGTTGGGGTTTTCTATAACATGAAGAAATGTATTAAAGGGTCACCGCATTAGGAAGATTGAGAACTACTACTTTAGACAGACATTACCACCAATGGCTTCCCAAATTTAGGTATGTCCCCAAGTACCTTTCTATGGAGGCACCCACAGACATATACATTTCCATGAATCATAGGGGCTCTAACTATCAGACCAGGACCAATCTCATTTGGGGAGTTCATGGCTTTTTATAAAACTTCTGGGCCTAGTTCTTCTCTTTGGTGTCTTCCAAGAAGCCACTGTCCTTTATTAACAATCCTGACTTTACCATTCAGAATGTGTACCAAATACCCACCGCACTCGAGGCACAGTGCTGATGAAGCTCTTCACAAGGCCCTTCAATTAGCTATATCTATATTTGCATAGTTGCCTGGTAGAGCCCAAAGTTAATGCTTAAGTGCACAAAGTTCCTGACATGCTTTCTTGAAAGCCATCCTTAGATCCTCGCTAGCACTATACTAAAGTATAAACTACGAAAGAGCATTTCTGTTTATCTGGTCACTCATTTCCTAGAACCTCCATTTTATCCCAAAGATATTCCTAACAAACATTTAAAGGATGAAAAACACTTCCCATGCTCTAAATAGGATTTTCCCCCTTAAACTTCTAAGTCAGTGAAGATCCACCCACCATCCTGAAACAAAGACAGTGCCCAACTCACTAGTAGTGAACTGTCCCTAAGTTTTATCACACCTTGGCAGATCTCCCATACAGCAGCCAACAGGATCTTTGAAAACTGAGATTGAATACACATCATTCTTCTTACACAGGAAATCCATATTTGCTACTCAGATTAATGGACCTTTATCCTCTCAAAAACCACACCATCATATCACCAGCCACCATTGACCACAATATGAAGTTCCTTAGCCAAACATTTCACTGAGTCTCTTAGAATGTGTGAGCCTATGGGGGCCTGCGGACAGCCTGCCTTCCTGTAATTTATTCAGCACCTAGCAGAACACCTGCCTCCTAGTAGACACTTGGTATATGTAACAAGTTAGCTCATTCATGATGAAATGGCACGAGGCTCTCCTATATACTGTACAACTGCTACTGGGAAGCAGGGCAGCATGTCCTAGCACAAGAATCTTGATTCTTCCCATTGAAAATCTCCAACAGCAGCAGCATCAATCATGACTTTCAGAAACCAATGAGCACCTTGAATTCACATGTCTCCAAGGAGCCTTGCAAACAATCGCAACATTCGGGTTGCATTACACCCAATATAACCTGTGGCTGCCAAGGTACTTTTGGCCTACAGAGTAATTTTTTTTAACCTTCAAAGATATAAGATACCCCACTTAACAATGAAGCAAAATGTTTGCCTTCCTTCTCTCAATAAACTAAAAATTCGCTGCTAAGCTTGTGGGAACTTTCTTGTTTTGTTTTTATTCTTTATGTATGTGTGTATGCATGCCTAGCTGAAGTTTTATGTATCATGAGCATACAGGGAGCCTAAAAGGCACTAGATAGATCTCTTGAATTCACGGACAGCTGTGAACCGCCTGACCTGCATGTCAGGAACCAATCCCAGGTCTCTCTCTCTCTCTCTCTCTCTCTCTCTCTCTCTCTCTCTCTCTCTCTCTCTCTCTTTCTCTCTCTCATCTAGCTGTTTCCAACTGTATCTGAGGTTCTTTCCATTGTCACAATGTCATATCTGGCTAATAACTTCAAACTCATTATTTTAAATCTATGGGCTTATTAAGTATTAAATTTAGCCATGGTCTAGTTATCTGAGTTAAAAGAACTTATTGTGGGCATAGGGACATGAGCCTGTAATCAAGCCCAGCACTTCTCGGGGTAGAAGCAGGAGAAACAGAGCTTTCAGATCTCCATCAGTTTCATAGGTGATCTAGGCCCGCCTGGGCCACATGAGGCCCAGTTTCTTTAAAACACAAATGCACTCACAGAGCTCACTTTTCTGAAGAATTCCACTACAGCGCCATGGTGGTTTGAATGAGAAGGCCCCTATTGCTGCCCTCTCTCTTCATATTTATTCAATATAGTACTTGAAGTTCTAGCACAAGGAGGTCAAAGGGCTACAAATTGGAAAAGAAGAAGTCAAACTATCACTATTTGCAGATGATATGATAGTATACTTAAGCGACCCAAAAAACTCCACCAGAGAACTGCTACAGCTGATAAACAACTTCAGCAAGGTGGCTGGTTATAAAATTAACTCAAGCAAATCAGTAGCCTTCCTATACTCAAAGGATAAACAGGCTGAGAAAGAAATTAGGGAAACGACACCCTTTACAATAGCCACAAAAAATATAAAGTATCTTGGTGTGACTCTAACCAAACAAGTAAAAGATCTGTATGACAGGAACTTCAAGTCTTTGGAGAAAGAAATTGAAGAAGACATCAGAAGATGGAAAAATCTTCCTTGCTCTTGGATTGGCAGGATTAATACAGTAAAATGGCCATCTCGCCAAAAGCAATCTACATATTCAATGCAATCCCCATCAAAATCCCAACTTAATTCTTCATAGACTTAAAAAGAGCAATTCTCAAATTCATCTGGAATAACAATAAACACAGGATAGCAAACAAAAGGATAGATAACAAAAAGAACTTCTGGGGGAATCAGTATCCCTGACCTCAAGCAGTACTACAGAGCAATTGTGTTAAAAACCGCATGGTATTGGTACAGTGACAGGCAAATAGATCAGTGAAATAGAATTGAAGATCCGGAAATGAACCCACAGAATTATGGTCACTTGATCTTTGATAAAGGAGCTATAACCATCCAGTGGAAAAAAGATAGCCTCTTCAACAAATGGTGCTGGTTCAACTGGAGGTCAGCATGCAAAGAATGCAAATTGATCCATTCTTATCTCCTTGTTCTAAGCTCACCTCCAAGTGGATCAAGAACCTCCACATAAAACCAGACACACTGAAACTAATAGAAAAGAAACTGGGTAAGACCCTTGAGGACATGGGCACAGGGAAAAATTTCCTCAACAGAACACCAATAGCTTATGCTCTAAGATCAAGAATTGACAAATGGGACCTCATAAAACTACAAAGTTTCTGTAAGTCAAAGGACATTGTCAAAATGGCAACCCACAAATTGGGAAAAGATCTTTACCAACACTTCATCCAACAGAGGGCTTATAACCAAGATATGCAGAGAACTCAAGAAGGTAGATTCCAGAGAGCCAAATATCCCCTTAAAAAATGGGGTACAGAGCTAAACAAAGAATTTTCACCTGAGGAATATCGAACGGCTGAGAAGCACCTAAAGAAATGTTCAACATCCTTAGTCATCAGGGAAATGCAAATCAAAACAACCCTGAGATTTCACCTCATACCAGTCAGAATGGCTGAGATCAAAAAGTCAGGGGAAAACAGGTGCTGTCAAGGATGTGGAGAAAGAGGAACACTCCTCCACTGCTGGTGGGGTTGCAAGCTGGTACTACCACTCTGGAAATCAGTCTGAAGGTTCCTCAGAAAACTGGGAAAGATACTTCCAGAGGACCCTGCTATACCACTCCTGGGCATATACCCAGAGGATTCCCTAACATGTAATAAGGATACATGCTCCACTATGTTCATAGCAGCCCTATTTATAATAGCCAGAAGCTGGGAAAAAACCCAGATGTCCCTCAACAGAGGAATGGATACAAAAAATGTAGTATATATACACAATGGAGTATTATTCAGCCATTAGAAACAATGAATTCATGAAATTCTTAGACAATTGGATGGAACCAGAGAACATCATCCTAAGTGAGGTAACCCAGTCTCAAAAGAACACTCATGGTATGCACTCACTGATAAATGGATATTAGCCTAGAAACTTGGAATACCCAAGACACAATTCACATATCAAATGATGCTCAAGAAGAAGGAAGGAGTGACCCCCAGTCCTGGAAAAGCTCAGTGCAGCAGTGTTAGGGAACACCAGGACAGGGGAGTGGGAAGGGATGGATTGGGGAATAGGGGGATAGAAAAGGACTTATGGGACTTTCGGGGAGGGTAGATCCAGGAAAGGGAAAATCACTTGAAATGTAAATAAAGAATATATCAAATTAAACAAAAGAGAAGGCCCCTATTGGCTCATATGTTTGAATGCCGGCCTCCCCACTGATGGGCTTTGGGGACAGATAAAGAGGTGTGGTCTTGATTTCAAAGCCCACACTATTCCCAGTGCCTCTCCCATTCCCAACCTGAGCAGCCGCTGAAATCTTACCTCTTATCCTCCAGCAGCATTCCTGCCTGCCTGCCTGCCTGCCATCATGCTCATGATGATCATGAACTCACCCTCTGAAACTGTAAGACAGCACCCAGCTAAATTCATTCTTTAATAAGTTGCTTTGGTCATGGTGTCTCTTCACAGCCACAGAATGGTAAGTAAGCAAGTGCCCAGCAGTTTTGCCTTGTCTTACAGTTCTGAGGTGGCATGATGAACTGGATTGAGGAATGCAGCAGACATCACTACAGGCCCTGGGCTGCCCAACCCCCTCCCATGGGGGAGCTCAGTATCCCATAATTCCCTGGACACAGTTGGCAGAGCAACAAAATGTATATACTGGACAGACCCTTAGGTACCACTTGTTCATACTTCCACTGTACATTTGACACAGACACAAACAGACAAACAGAAGACAGAGAGAGAGAGAGAAAGAGAGAGAGAGAGAGAGAGAGAGAGAGAGAGAGAGAGAGAGAGAGAGAGAGAGTCCACTCCAAAGAGTTCCGTCCCCACTCTGTATGGTGGAACGTGTTTATCTCTGTTGCTGCATAGAATCCGCAGAGGGTTTGCTGGCCCAGGAAGATGCATTTGACCTTGATCCTTTCCCTAAAAGGCTTGATAAGGTCTAAAGCCAGTAAGGAAATGGATGTAAAAACAGATTTTTTTTCCTGGTGACAGGATAGTAAGGGTGTGATAAGAGCCCTGAGATGTGTCACTGAGGAAGGAGAAAGTTCATGTGCAGGTCTTCATCTGCTTCCTTCTGATTGCTGCGCCAGATGTTCAGTTTGTTCACATTGGGAGGCCGAGATGCAATCCTCCTCACAGGCGTGGAGGGAAGATCTCCAGAAGGCTCTACATGAGCTTCTTAGCAACAAAGAGCCCCAGCAGCAAAAGGCCATGTGCCCCTGTGATCCTGCCCTCTTTCCCGTGTGCTGCCTAAATAGGCTCATTTAGTCCCATCTCACTGCTTTTCCTTCAGCTGCTACCAAGAACCCCAAAATGCCCAGCTCCAAAGCTAATGCACTTTTACAGCCTAGAAATATTTTCCTTGCACTGACTGGGGAGAAAGCATAAAGGAGGGAGAAAGGAAGCCATTTAAGACGCCCTATTGTTGGGAGTGGAGAGAGTAATTCTTGCTTCTATCAGCAGTTTGCTGCACCCCAGCATCATTTCTACCCCCCTTTACTTTATTTATCTCTTTACAGCCTATCTGATAATGCTATAACCATTTCCTGTTGTATACTGGCTGAGGAAGCGTTCTCCAGGCCCAAGAGCAAATCAATAAAAGGAAGCCATAGTGATTCATAAAAATAAAATTGTCATCATTATTGTTCAATTATTGCTGTGTCTGTGGAAAGAATCTCAAGAAGTGAAGGCTTCTTGGCTAATATTTATAATCTGCATTGATGGTACTAATGAATGAGTGGGTGTGCAGTGAGGTGAAATGTGCTAGTGTTTGATTTATACCAAGTCCAGGTCTGATTGCTAATGTTAAATCCATTAAAGTGTCTCTTAGAGCTGCCTTAATGTACTCCCCTGCATATAATAGAGCCTAAACAGACCCGTTTACTTAGCTTTTCATTATTGGTTGAATATTTGTCTTTATTACATTATCCCCATGATAAATTTGACTTATGATAGTTTAAAAAACAGCACTTTGAGAAAGCTTAGCTTTTAAAAAGCTCCAGAAGTAACTCCACAGTTCCCAGTCTCCCCACAGACCCGAGAGACTATTCCCTGCATAATTATTATTTTTAAAAGTTCAAGCTGCCAAACCTAAGCGTGCCTCAGATCACAGAACCCAGATGTTCAGAGGGAGAAGAAATTTCCTCCTACAAGGAAAATAACAGAGGGTTGAAAACTGTCTGCCCGAGATGCCACCTTTGGGTGTCTCTGAGGTACAAGGCTTTTTTAGCCCTTTAAAAACTCCTTACCCAAGAGGAAGCCACAAAGTCAAGTGCAAATAGGAACGACAAGCTGAAGAGACTCGGGCACATCACAGAGCCCCTCTAAGGTCAACCACTTTGCGGACACCGGGCATTGCGAATGACAGTGAATAAACAGCCAGCTGCTGCCTGCAGTTCCCTCCTTCAAGCTACAAGAGTTTTCCATTCACAGCCATTCACAGGCAGCATCCCAGGTGACAGCCTCATGGGGCCTAGCCCACCCCTTGCCTTCATCCTCACTGGCTTTCCTCGCTTGAAAGTTTAGCATCCCCCTAAGTCATCATTTGCTGATGTACCTCTGAATTTTGATAAAGAATATATTTCTGACAGTGCCACTGCTCTGGCCTTGGTGAGGACAGTCCATCATCTCCTTATAGGACAGCCATGATGGAGAGAAGAGAAACAGCACAGAAAACAAATGCAGAGGATCTTGATCAGCATTTCTCAACCTGTGGGTCATGATCCCTTTGGCAAACCTCTACCTTGAAAAAATATTTACATTACACTTCACAACAGTAGCCACATTACAGTTATGAAATAGGAACAAAAATAGTTTTATGTTTCGGGGGTCACCATAAAAAATTAATGGTCAAAACATGAGAAGGTTGAGAACCACTGATCTAGATACAAGAAAACAAGACAAACAAATAGGCCAATGCTGAGTGAAGCAGCTAATTATGTGTGGTATACAATCGAGAGGTTGCCATGGTTTGGTTCCCCAAAGGCTCATGTGTGAGAAGCTTGGTTTCCAGTACACTGAGGTTTAGAGATGGGACTGAGTGCAAAGTAACTAGGCCATAAGGTACACTGGCCTCAGAAGGGATTAGTGTGGTTCTGGCTGGACTCTAGTTAGTTCCCAAGAGGGTTGCTTTAAGCAAGCAAGACTAGGCTCTGTCCATCTCACATGCTTTGGTCAGGATGTCACACCAGCATGCTCCCTGCCATCACGTGATACAGCAGGGAAACACAAAATATTATAGAGGTAGAAAGATGCAACTTAGATTTTCAAATTCGAAACACCAAAAGCTAAGTAAGCCTTTTCTTTACAAAGTACCTGGTCTCAAGTAATACATTAAGGTAATGTAAAATAGACTAGGTGATTTGCTAACTCTGGTTATTTGCTAGTTACTCAATACATAGGCAAAATTATTCCAGCCAACAGTTACTGTGTACCCTCATGCTGGACAGTGTGGGAATGATAAGGAATAGACCAAATAGGTCTTTTGCTTAGAAAGTTTATAGATCTCTTTTGATAAAGAAAGATATTCAAAAACTCGGTTATCATACTCTGGGCAGAGGCAGGGCATGCTGGTCCCTGTAGGAAGCTTTAGAGAACAAGACAATCTCTTGGTGAATGTAAAGGAGTGGCTTTGTGGGAGAGGTATAGGTGAGTGACAGCAGGAGAGAGATCTGTACAAAACTAGCAGCCTATAACATATGGTTTTAATAAAGTTAATAAATTCATACTTTAAGTTGAAGGAAGATGGAGAGAAGACTCAGTGGTTAAGACCACTTGCTGTTCTTACAAAGGATCCAAGTTCCTCTCAGCATTCACCTGGTGGCTCAAAATCATCTGTTACTCCAAGGGAATCTAATATACTCATCTACCTTCCAATGGCACTAGACATATATGTTGTACACATACATACATACAGCACACTAATACACATGAAATAAAAATAAGTTTTAAAAGATTGCCATGGTAGCACATAGTTATATATCCAGCACAGAGGAGGATGATATAGGAAGACCATTGGGGTGTAGTGACTGGTCAGTCTAACCATATCAGCACAGATACCAACAAGGTAGACCTCTGAGCCTGGAAAGGTTGTACACAATGCCTTTCATTTCCCTTGGGCTGAGATCTTAAGAGTTCTATAGATCTTAGGATAAGAAAGGATATGGATTCTTGATAGTGTAAAGAAAGTGGAAGGAATGTAGATGAGCTCTAGCAATTCCATAAGTAGCTACTATTTGCCAAGGAAATAGTAAATATTCTATATAATAATCATCTTTTTAATAGTAAAAATTATCACCATTTTACCAGTAGATAAATTAGAACCTAAACTATCTAATAAACATATAGTTCACCACTGCTAGTTTGCAAAAGAGCAATTTTCTCACAGATAAATGGTTAGTTATCCACCCCTGGATAACTAGATGGTCAAACACAAGGGACTACTTCCTTAGGTGGTCCTATGTGAAAAGGGCAATCAATCATATCAACTATTTCAAAGAAGTGAAAACCATTGACACTCCTGAAGCTGCTGTGGATAAGACTGCAAATTTCTGAGATAGACTTAAGATATCACTTTTCACTGTCCTGATGCAAAGTAGTTGGCTTTTTTAGTTTTCATTAGAACTAGTCTCTTTACTAGACACACTTTCCTTGTTCCCAACTTTATAGACATCTCTTCTGGGCAAATTGCAAGTTTTCCCAACATTTAGTCTGTTTGTGGGGAATGAGATTTTGTTTTGTTTAATTAACAAAATCACTTTAAATCTGGTCAAAAGCAGCTAACAGTAACCATGCCAGAGCCCAAATCCTCATCTGCCTTTACATTTTTTCTGCCAAATTAAATTACTCTAGCATCTTTCAATTCAGCTTCATCTACAATCTCAGACAAGTTACTGGCCAGAGAAGTACCCAACTTTTCTAGTACTAAGTTTCCATGTTATCCAGTTACTCATCATCGGGACAAAAGAAATAAGAAAGGGAAGGAAGATTTATGTTCCCTCATCATTTTGGAGATTTCAGAAAATGATAACTTAGCTCTATTTTTATGAACTTGAAATGAGGCATATAATCAAGGCAGAAGGGCATGGTGGGACAGAACTGTTCATCTCATTGCAGAGACAGAGAGAAAATGTCTGTGCTGGTTTGCTTTCTCCTTGTATTAACCAATTTTCTATCACTGTGATGAAAACCCCTGGCATGAACTTCTTAAATGAGGAGAGATTTAATTTGTTCATGGTTTTAGAGAGCTCAGCTCATTATCACTTGTCCCCACAGGCTTGAATAGAATATCAAATTAACCAAAAGGATCATATGGAAGAAGAAAACTGTACAGCCAGTGGCAGACAGGAAGGAGAAAAAAAGACAGGAAGGTATCAGGCATGACTCACCTTCAGTCGCCTATACTTCCTCCAGAGGGACTCCACCTCCTGAAGTTCTACATACCTCCCAACATGCTATCATCAGGATGTAGGCTTTAGCATATGTGCCTGTTATCCCTCATTTAAACCGTAACAGTCCCTTTCCTCTTTGTCCCATCTGAGAGACAGCCTATGACAGTGTTGCATACACTTGCTTAGTTAATTCTTTCTAGGAAACACTCTCCCCATTTGCCACAATAGAATGAGACCTCTGAAACCATGAGCCAATATAAATCTTTCCTTCCTAGAGTTGTTTCTATTGGGGATTTAGTCACAGCAACAATAGGCTATCTAACATAGTAAGTGTAACCAGGAATGTCACCAAGAAATATGGTATGGATACTGGTGGAGCAAACAGAGGCAGAAGCCAGTTACAACACATGTTCAGTCTCAACCAGCAAAGCAATGCTTGCAGAACTAACAGAGCTTCAACTTGGGGCCCAGACTCACCTTATGAACATCAAAGAGAGATTTTAATTTGGTATCCAAACCCTTGCTTTGTCACTGAGCTAATATTAAACAGAAATAATGTTTTCCTATTTACAACATTTTATTTAGACATCTATCAACCTGTTTAATGACCCTAAAGCATTTTACCTACATAGCAATGCTCAGGGCATGCTTCATTTATCACCAACAAGTACACAAATAATCATTCACCTTCCCCAATGCCAGTGCAAAATTAATATGAAATGGCACCAAAATAAGCCTGTTTAAAGTTTGGGGTTTATATACAAAAGCAATATATGATATTTTAACTCTAAGGTAAAACCAAAACAAATACAGTAAGTTGCTTTAAGGATATTTCAGTTGAACATGATTCTATGAATATTACTTATAACATGAAAAATAATCTATCATAAAGAGCTGGCCTTGTCCAAGCCATCAGCTACATGCAATCTCAACACATCCATAGCATTTTAGAAGATAATTTTTAAAGATTATTTTATGTATGTATGTGTGCCTTCATGAGTTTACATGGAACATGTATGCACAATGACAGTGGATGCCTGAAGATGTCAGATCTCCTGGAACTGAAATTATACCCCGCTGTAAGCCACCTGATGTTGGTGCTTGGAACCAAATTCAGATCCTCTACAAGAACAGTAAGTCCTCTTAACCATTTAGCTATCTCTCAGAATGTCAGTCAATGGGGGGGGGGCAATACATCACATATGTAAGGAAATATACAGCGGCCACAGAGAATGTCAAATACCCTAAAGTTACCATCCATTGTAAACCACCCAGTGTTGATGCTAGGAGCTGAACTTGGATCCTCTAAAAGAACAAGTTTATAATCACTAAGCCATCTGTTAAGCCCTAAGATACTTTATTTTCATCTCATTATAACCTAGCCCCCATAAATTATACAGGCCCCTTGTATTCACTATGTAATTTAATGTAATCCTTGACAATAAAGTGGAGGCATAGTGCCTAAGAATGGATATTGGTCATTGGGAAAAAAAATCAGCTTCTTCCTGGAAGCGCTAAACTTAAAATATAAATTCATTATAAAGAGGAACTGAGAATCTGGTAGGGATAAATAAACAACATTTATTTTGTTAAGTCTCTGTCAATTAAGATAGTCCTGTGTTCTTTAGAAAACATGATAAAGAGATATAGCTTTTAGACACTGGAAAGATTGCTCAGCAATTAAGAATGCATACTGCTCTTGAAGACAACCTGAGTTCAGTTTCCAGCAACCACTTTGCATGGTTCACAAACACCTCCAAGTCCAGTGCCAGGGTATCTTCTCCTGGACTCCACGGATACTGCATTCTCATGTGCATACCTACAGAGACACACTCACATGCAATGCCTTCGATAATGTTTCTATTTCTGTAATAAAAAACCATGACCAAAAGCAATATGGGGAGGAAAGGATTTATTTAATCTTAAGCTTCAAGGAAAACAGTCATGAGGAAGGTAAGAGCAGGAAGTCACAGCCAGAGCCTGGAGGCAGTAACTAAAGTTAAAGCCATAGAGGAACATGGCTTACTGGCTTGCTCCTCATGGCTTATTCAGCCTGCTTTCTTTTACAGCCCAGGATCCCCTTCCTAAAGGTGGCACTGCCCACAAAGAGCTGGGCTCTTCCACATCAATCACTAATCAAGAAGCTGCCCCACAGGCTTGCCTACAGGCCAATCTTATGGAGACATTTTCTCAATTGCGGTTCCTTCTACTCAGAAAATGCCAGCTTCTGTCAATGTGATTCAAAAAAAAAAGGACATAGCTTTCTATTATTACATAATAAAACTGTAAAAACATATAATTTTTAAATAATAAAAATAAATATTTTTTTAAAGATATATTCTTTCAAATCAAATCTACACTTGCACTAAGGACACAGCTCAGCTGTAGAATGCATATGTGCAAGACCCTGATTCCATCCCCAGCACCACAAAACACAAAATCATTTGATTTAACACATGTATACTATTCTCAACATAATGCCTGTCCTTTACATACTATGTCAGATAATCCTCCTTGTTTACTGTGATGTAAATGGATGATGAGCTCCATTTTACAGATCACAGCAAACAGAGGCTCTCAGAGGATGCTCTTCACATCGGTTCATTGCTGGTGCCTTGGATGTCTAGAAACCTGAGAGCGGATGAATAAAGCAGAAATAAGTACATCTATCTCCATGAGTACAGCAGGGTGTTCAAGGCCATCTTCATGGTGCTAACATAGCAAGCCATCAAGCACAGCTGGACATGGCTACAAAAAGGTTCAGTTCTTCTATAAAAATGATACTATTGACTCCAGAAATGTTTTGATTTAGCAATTTTCAGAAATTTAAAATCATTTGAAATTCAAATTATGCCTTACCCTATGCAGTACATCCTTCACATGTTTGTAGAAGTTGTGTTATTTGCTAAGAATCATGAAAAGCTGTGGTAACACAAAGATGAGTAAAATATGATCTCTACTTTGAAAGATCCATATTGTTTTAATATATTTACCTATTGTGGAAAATCTAATATGTAAAGTTTTACATTTTTAATTTGCTTTGAGGGAATGATGTGTAATTAAAATGAGTTTTTAGTTAGCCAGAAAATTAAAGTCAGATGTCTTGAAAAGGTGAATAGTAGATTTTAGATGAAAAATTAACGATGTTCCCAGTACTGAAATAGGCCTCCCTACGTTTATGACAGTATCTCCAAACAAATGAGGATTAAAAGTTTCACATCATGTGCCCTTCCAATGAGCCAGCCACTGAAATGTTAGGCTACCAGAACTAATACCTTTGCACCAACATGGAACACGAACAGCATGATTGGCTGATGCTTGATATAATTGCTAACCAGTTCCCCCATAAGCAAAACTTCTTGCTCCCTAGAGCTTTCTTCTTTGTCCCCTTTGGAAAGCCTCAGCATCTCCAGCTGTCTGCTATCATCTGACTTGATTATATTCCCATAGTCAAGTTATCATAAGGTCCTGGATACCTCGATACTGTGTACAAGTCATGGCTGGCCTGCATCTGCCTGCTTTCTTTCCTTTTCCTTCCACAATCCCTGAGCTCACCCTTTTTCATGACCTCAATTATTAATTCTGATGCAGCCTCAACCCTATCTCTGTCCCCTAACAGTTTTCAGAACCTTTCCACCTGCTTGATTGGTTATACTGGTTTATAATATTCATGCCCAAATTCAATTCATCACCTTTACTCAGCCACCTCTCCAGTCGTCAGGATCCACTCCCATACCTGTCTCTTACAACTCCAGCATCTTCTCCTCTCCAGGGCCTCAGATGGATGACACCAATTGACAGCTTGTGCCATGCCCCTTCCCATGTTCCCAAGACCTGGAAAATTTCCCCACTGAATTTATACCTTATTTCCTGCTGTCACATGTGTTGCTGGTTCTTAATGTCTTTCCATTTACCTCATTGCCTAGACAATTGCAGATGATTAGTGAGTAGTTGTTTACACTTCATTCTTTAAAACACATTCTCCACAAGTTTGGGGTCCTGGGTTTTCCCAGTAAGTTGTGATTTGCATGTTATTTTATCTTTTAATACACAATTAGGTAAGGTTATTGAGTGTGGCTACATAGTGACTTAACATTCAATCAGCCTCACAACTCACATCATGTGGTACACCAATCATTCTCTTCTTTCTACACTGAGGATTGAGCCAGAGCCTTGTGTATGTTCAGCATGCACTCTACCACTGATCCACAAGCCCAGCCCTACAAATATGTCTTCTAATTCTGGTGTTGAATCTATCTTTTAACATTAAAATTCTATAGAAATGACACACTGGGCTATAGGGTAATATTTAAGAATCAAAGCTTTCTTTATCTCTCACAATTACTTTCTAAAGCCCCACTTGCATATAACTCCCTAGCTAAGCCACATCCATAGCTTCTATCCTCCCTCCAAATCTCACTGTGTCCTCCCTGATACCTATGGGTCTGAAGACAGGCATTACCTTCTCTTATTCTAAGCCCTTATTCAAAACTGGGAAGAGGAGGATGTCAAATGGTAACTATGTTCCCCACCTTCTAAGACTCCCTCTTAACCCCTCTTGTCCTTTCTCTAACAAGTCCAATCAATGGCTTTTATTCAGCAGAAATGACAAATATATAAATAACAGACTGTACTTGCCAATGTCTTGTGACCCACAACTAAATATAAGAGCCCTCACATGGAACAGAGAAGATTTGGGGAGGGTTCAAAAGATAAGAAAGAAATTGGATTTGAAGGCAGAATCCTTTCTCTAGCTTTAGCAGGAAAAGTAAATAAGAGATCAAGGTACCAGGAGTTCTGTTTCCTATTTTCCATATCGTGGTTAAGTTGAGCCACGTGGTGGCAACCTTGCTGAAATGCTGGTCCCTCACTGATATGTGAATGGACCAGGTACTCTAAAAGAGCATCCTGGGTAAATAGGCAGTAGAGACTAAGACAGTATTATCTTGACAATTACCAAGTCCTGGGACTTAGCCACAGTCCTAGGTAAAGAAGGGAGATGCTTGGAATTGAAATAATATTTCATCCTGCCAGAGTAATATAAATTAAGTTGAACTTAAGGAAAAATTGGGAAATGTGTTTCTTGAACACTTGTGACTATACTGAGATTCAGATTCATTTGAGAACTTACAGAGCTCTGGGATCACACAGAGAGAAGCCAGTCTAATCTCCACATCAATTCAGGTCATTTTAGAGTTGATCAGAGGAGCTCCCCTGGCCCCTCCATTCCTGACCATACAGAAAACTTTCTTTTAAAGTATCTAGATCTGAAAACAAGGTCTTGATTTGACTCTCTTCTCAGAGAACACAGAAGTCAAAGCAGCTTAGCATCCTGCAATGGGAGCTCTCTTTCCCAACATCTAGGGCTTGTATGGGTCTTTCCCCCCTAACCCATAAATCTAAAGACCAGGAAAAAAACTAATCAGCAAATAATTTTGCTAAGGAAATAGCAGCCCATCCAATGCCGGTGATAGATACACATACTTTTGCTGCATAACCACCAATAAATAATCCTTGTGGTAATGCATGAAAACGATTACCTTGTATAAATGTCATCCTCCCAGACTGTACAGGACAAAAGGGGAGATTCATTAATAAGGGAAAATTGGACACAAAGGACAACCCTATAGAAAGAGATAAATGAGGCATGAACACCAGCCAATCTACTGTGTACAGGTTACAAAGAAGAACAAGGGCTTGGTTTTGAGATTACCGCCATTTCCTTGCTTCTTTATATTTTGTAACATGCACCAAAGCACACTTCAGCTGTCACCCTGTGTCACTAATAGAAGAGGAGCAGAGGAAAGTGAGAATAATGCTGCTAGACTTGGCTTTTATCTCCTTGCCTTTCATCCCAGGATCTCTCCATCCTTAGATAATAATTGATTAAATCTCACGACATCCCTACTGAAGGTGTCTTCTGGGGGCCGAGATAGAAGCAGAGAAGTGGAGAGAATTGTACCACCCAGGTTTAGACCTGGGGGCTCTCACAGAACCAGAAAGAGACCAACAAGCATCACTTCCCATTACCGACCTTTAGTCGTCAAAAGTAGCTCGGCTCCATGGGGTGATAGCCGGGCAATCTTCATTCTTGGACTTAAGTATATTTTCCATTTAATTATTTTCAAAGTGACTGTCTTTGATAGTTGTTCTTCTTAAAGCAGGACTGTAGAGTTGTCAAAAGGCTTACCAGAAGGGTCTCCCTCCCAGGATCTCTGCAGAGGATCTGCAGGTAGCACAGATCAAGTATGGTTCAGTAACTGGTGGGGGAGGGGAGAAGGCTGCCACAGAAGTACATTCTACTGACTAATTAATCTCCAGTAATTAGCACTCAGATGTAACAAGTGTAGCATTTAAGGGCCATCACAAGGGAAATAAAATCTGCTCTTCAGAAACTGTCTCAGATTTTGCCTTTTTTTTTTCAGATAAATAATTGAACCCAGACACAGAAGTTAAAGATGGCAGTTTATTTCTCATGCCTGTTCTACACAGTGCCAAAATACTTAACAATGTGCGATTGTTATAATAATGCCTTTAAGATGTTAACAAAAATTCAAAGAGTTAAAACTCACTAGATCTAGAAAGCACTTCAGAAGTCATCTACCCCAGAGGGCTACAGAGCCAGCTAAGCAGGAAAGAGGACTTGAGTTCAAGTCCCCAAGTAAGAAGTCTGACTGGTCATGTTTCATGCCAACATTGGTGCCATGGAGACAAGAGTGTCTCTGGGGCTCACTGCCCTCCGGCCCAGCTTCAGATTCTGTGAGACAGGGAGCCAAGCAGAGACTCATAGAAAAGGACACCTGGTGTCCCACATGCACATACAGTGCATCCGTGTCCACAGCCAGATGTGCAAGTACTCACAGGCAGCAAAGAAAGAAAGGAGGAAAGAAGGGGGAGGGGTAAAGGAAGGAAAGAAGGGAGGGAGGGAAGGAGGGGTAGAGAGACAGAGGGAAAATAAATAGATCTATTTATTTATTTAGAGTCCACCTTTTTTTAACCTTTGTGCTTTTTTCTTCTGTGAGCAGGACTTAGACCATGCCTAGCTCAGAACACCCTCAAGAACTCTCTTGAGAAGCATCATCATTTAATAGACTAAGGGGAAGCCTGTGGCACTGTCCTTCATCTTAGGCCACCGCCAGCCATCTTCCAGACTTGTGACCAAGCTCTTCTCTTGTGTCCCATACGACAGGGACACTTTCTACACTGAGGTGTGCTATAACCCCTACAGATAGTCAGAAGGTACAATCAGCCACGGGTGAGAGAAATACAAAATCCTAGGCCTAAGCAAATTTATCCATGAGAGGAACAAAGCTGTGCTGGGGCAGCAAAGAGGGGGAAGAAAGAGATGGAGAAAGAAGAAGACTTGAGTACCATGGAGACGATGGAGGCAGAACCACCAACCTCACGACAAGTGACAGCAAAGATGGAGGCAGAACCACCAACCTCACAACAAGTGACAGCAAAGATGGAGGCAGAACCACCAACCTCACGACAAGTGACAGCAAAGATGGAGGCAGAACCACCAACCTCATGACAAGTGACAGCAAAGATGGAGGCAGAACCACCAACCTCACGACAAGTGACAGCAACTGTGGCCAAGTTACTGTTCCCCATAGATTCAACTCCCTCTGTCTTTTCCTTTGTTCATATCTCTAGCCTCAGCTCTGATTCTCTTCCATATCTGAGTCTGGTTTGGTGGTGTGCACACCATAATCCCAGCACTCTGAAAGCTAAGGTAAGAAAATAGAGTTGAAGGCCAACCTGAACACCTTCAAAAGACAGACAGCAGGGAGGGAGAGAAGAAAAATAGAAAAAGTAGAAGAAATATCCATGTGCTTTTCTGAACAAAATGGAAACACCGACATGAGACGCTAGGCCAGTGGTTCTCAACCTGGGGGTCACAACCTCCTTGGAGTCAAATGACCTTTTTTGCAGAGGTCGCAAATCAGATTACAATTGAGAAGTAACAACAAAAATAATTCTGTGATGGGGGGTCACTGCAACATGAGAAACAACCTTTATTAAAACTACCATGTATTAAAGGGCCGCAGCATTAGGAAGGTTGAGAACCTCTACTCTAGACAATTGAGTCTCTTCAAATGCAGGAAAAAAGAATTAGAGGCCCAAGCATTGCTTCTGGGGGAAGCCTAGCCTTGCTCTGGTCTGGTACTGTGTGATGAGGAGGTAGGGCAGAGGCCAAGTAGCTGGGCTCCAGCAACAATCTTCACTGTACATGTGTATAAAAGTTCAACCCTTCCCAATGTGGACTCAAGGCAGACAATCTGCACGGTGCTTTGCTTTGCTGTCAGTAGAAGGTCCAAAAGAAAATGAACTTTGCAGAGCTGTTCCTGGTCCTCTCCCCTCAATGGCCAGCTCTGTAGAAGGCAGTTCCAGCCTGTGATTGATAAATATATATATATATATATATATATATATATATATATATATATATATATATATATATATATATATATGATGCACCGTCTAAAGTCCTGAAGTCCATGAGCTTGGATGAGATGTTTCCAAAGTTTCTTTCTGGTCTAAAACTACAGCCTTAACAATTTGCACTGCTTTGCTTTGTTCTGTTGTGTGTATGTGCTCCAGTGAGTATTATATATATGGAGCATGTGTGTGTGGTATGTACACCTGTGTGGGTGGGTGTGTTGACCCATGCACACGCACCGGAAAGCCAGAGGAGGAGGTATGGCGACTTCCTCTATCACTTATACTTTCCTCCCCTGGGACAGTGTTTCTCTCTGAACTAGCACTCATCCTTTCAGCCTGGCCGAGGGGGCCAAACAACTCCTGGGTCCTTGTGTCTCTCCCTCCAGTGCTGGGGTTGTAAGCATTCACAGCTATTCCAAATCAGTCCCATTTTTTTCTTTTTCTTTTCCTATGTATTCTTCCCTCATACAGTACATCCTGGCCATAGTTTCACCTCCCTGTACTCCTCCCAGCATCCCTCTCCTACCTCACCTCTACCCTAGATCCACTACTCCTCCATTACCCTTCAGAAAAGAGCAGGCCTCCCAAGGACAACAGCATGGCATAACAAGATGTAATAAGACTAGAAACAAACCCTCACTCACATCAAGGTTGAATGAGGTAAACCAGTAGGAGGAAAAAGGTCCCAAGAGCAGGCAAAAGAGTCAGAGACACCCTCCACTCCCAAGGTTAGGAGTCCCAGAAGGACGCTGAGGTAAACAAGCACAGCATGAATGCAGAAGACCCAGCTCAGACCCAGGCAGGCTCCCTGATTATCCCTCCAGTCTCTGCGAGCCGCTGTGAGTCCTGCTTAGTTGATTCTGCGTGTTCGGGTGGCACAGGCTGGTAGGATTGCAGGCAGACATGGAAGGAGCTGCAACCCCCTATTTTTCAATGGACATTTGTGGGAAATACAGAGGTCAGTTCCCACTCTCCAAGACCTCAGGTTAAAAATACGGCAACGTGATTTAAGAAATATGATGGCAGAATATCTGCAGTGCTGTAGGCAACTACAACAAGGTCATAGGAAAGAATAAGGAGAAACCATGGATCTTCCGCAAAGACAGTGATCACGCTGAGCATAAAACATCTGCCCGAGTTTCCAAACAGATGAAGCGTTTGGGACTAGGAGCTGGTGGGCTGCCTATCTAAGTCTGCTCTCTGCCGCTTTAACAGGATAGCACAAGCTGGGTAGTTTGTGGAAGGAGAGGCTCATTTTTTTCACCGTTCTAGGGACTGGGAAATCCAAGAGCATGATCTGCTGAAGGCCTTCTTCTGTATCACTGTGAGTGCATCGGATTGCAAGAGGCATGCTCAGGTTGCTCTCATGAAGCCATCCATCCTACAGTGGCTACCCCACCCACCCTGTGACCTCATCTAAACTGAGTAACCTCCCGAAGGCCCCACCCACATACCCTCAATATGCAAATAGAGTAATAAAGTCTAACCAGATAGTCAGGAGACACAATCAAATCATGGCAAGTGAGATCCAGACAGAAAAGCTATCATGAAGAAAAAGGCCTGGCATGAGCACACGCTAGACTTAAGTAACGTGAGACCATGTGGTGGAACTTGTGGGAATGCACCACAATCAGAAAGACCAAAGCAAGGAATCTGAGCCTCCAGGGCATCATGGTATTGCTGAGTGCCTCTGTGTCTGCAGCAGCCTGAACGTGTTCTGGTGCTGTAGCATTGCATGGAGCTGCTCCGGAAAGCCTCAAAACCCTTTAACATCTTCTGACATTATTGTGAAATGATTTTTTTTTCCTTTTCTCAAGGAAAACAGAAGACTGACACTCAGCCTATTATCTCTAAGCAAGTTCTGGCAAGTTCTCTGAGATAATTTCCCAGAAGATGAGCTGCATGTAAAAATAATAGGGGAACACGTAATGACTGCAACTTCTGTAGTTAAAAATCCCTCTTCGGCTAAGGGTCATGCCGCTCTGCTTTCTCGTTCTATTAGGGAAGAACAGTGAGGCAGGGCCAGTCCTGCAAGGAGAGAGAGCAGTAATCCTGTAGATCATCTGCCCCTTTGTCTCAGCCCCTCTCATGTGGCTCTAACAGAATAGCACAGGCGGGGTAACTTCTAAACCACTCGAGCTCATTTGTGGCAGTTCTGCTGTCTGGAAGTCTAAGATAAAGAGGCCTCCAAGTGAGGGCTTCCCCACTATATAGCAACACAGTGGGAAAGCAAAGAGGAACAAGAGATCACACCCACATCCGTAAGTCCTTTTCTCATAGCGAGTCTAGAATCGAATACCTGCCGTGGGAGCACTCAGGGCAGCGAGCTGGAGCCCTGACCATCAGGCTTCCTACTCTAGGATCATCGGCAGTGATCTGCTCGTGAGGGTGGAGCCATCACCTCCCATGCCATTGCCCTGGGAAGATGCCAACACACACACCTGGAGCACACATGCAAACCTAACATCTTCTAGCTATCTACCCCACATCCCCGGAGTTTGACTGTAGCATATAAACATTCCCCTTTGGCCTGTCCCTCTAATCTTTACGGATGGCAGCCTGGGAGTCCTACATTGTTTAGATATGTAAGAGAAGCTGTACCTTTTGCTGAAGTGTGTAAACAATATAGATATTATCTGACATTGAGTTTATTTTTTAAAAAAATAGTAAGTCGTTTTTAAGCTCATATGATTGGATACTATACTAGAGACTACCTCCCTATTTCCACAGAAAGACTTAGTAAGGTCCAGTTAGAAAAGAACAGCATCCCTGGAAACTGGCCAATCTCTATCATATTATGTCATAAAAGTCAAAAGTATTTTAAAAAAATTGTTTAGCTCTATCCACAGTCAGTCCCCATTCAGAAGTCTTTACCAGCCATTGGCAACACCCCCAAGACCATTTTGACTTCCCAAAACCTCTGTGCAGCCTGTATGTGAAATAAATGTCAGATTGGACTAACTAACTCCATTCATTTGAATTTACAGTTTGGTTCCAGGGCAGGGAGGAGGCTCATTTCTGGAAATGGTACAAAGGTAAATATTTTGGGCTCTGTGAAACATATTACTCCAGTGTTGTGGCCAGAAAGCTGTCAGACACATGTGTGGTGGGCCGGTAAACATAGATGGTCCCTAGTAGGCACACCGGAACTAGGTCTGCAGGCAAGGGGTTTAATTAGATGAGAGCACAAGCCTGCCAGCATTTATATTCAGTCTAAAGGAGAAGAGTTTCCCATGCTTATGAGGATCCAGACCTTAGCAGAATCAAAATGCCTGGAACCGTTGCAGAATGGCGCAAGACAGCAGCTAGCACTTGGGATGCCGGGCACAGGAGCACAAAAATCCCAGGAAGGTCAGACGGCAGAACGGCACCGCACGGGGTGGGGTCGGAGAAAACGCTGTACAGGACACAGGCTTCTAGCACTCTTAATTAAGGCCATTTCACGAATGGCTTGGGAAACATTGGAGAGCGAACAGTTTGTCAAACCTGTGAAACAGAATGACTGTCAGCCCCGGCCCCACCCCCACCCCACTCCCACCAGCAGCTCCACCGCCCCTTGGCAGCAAACACACCAGAAAAGGAGGACTGCTAGAGAGAGAGCGTGTTTTCAATGATTAATCTCCCTGTTTCACTTTGAAACCTAAAAGGGAAAAAAAAATGGAAGCATTCCTATTTCCCATTGAAAGTAATCCTGGCTTTATATCCTGGGTGTTTACATAAAGAGAGCTGTTTATTTAGAATCCTTGCTGATAAGGACACCACAAGCTCATAACTTATTATATATTCTCTTTCCATTTTGCCTTTTTTTTCTTGTTGGGGGAGGGAGAATTATGTATATTTTATGATAACCCAAAATGACTTATACATAAAAAATACAGACTTTAAAGATAAAAAGGATTAGTCGCAGGTAATGCATTTTCCATGAGTGGCTATAGGGCTCTCGGTTCCAAGAGGCACTGGCTGCATACAAATGAATTGATAAAAGTCTGACGCTGTGGATGGGTAGCAGGGCTCATGCTTTGCTGGAGATGATTCTTAAAGTTACAATAAATCAGACAGACAGTGTCGGCCTTTGAGGATAAACCTGTGATGGCTTGTTGTGCCTCTCTGAATCGCCTCAGAGGCCCAGGGACTAAAAAGTGCCTAGATGTCACATTAAATCTACCGGGAGGGCGGAGCACTTCAAAGGGGAATGCAATCAGATCTGATGGAAAATACATTTTCTGAAAGCTACTGACAAAAAAGTAATCTTTGATGTGGATGTTGAATAACAATTGATATTGTCTTTCCTGACATTTTTCATTATTGCTGTCTTATACAGCCTACTTCATGTATTAAAGCAATATTAACTGTTTGACAGGGACAAATCCTCCAACTATCACATAAGCAATTGTTTCTGAATTGTCCTAGCCCAGTGCCTGTAAAACCCATCCCAATAACAGCTTTTAAATATGACGGCAGACTGTTTTCTCTGACTAGCTAGACACTGTCTGAGCTGGAGCGTAGTTCAGTGGAGTCTGGGGAATATTAAAAACGGTTAGGTGGTTACAAGGCATCATTGGATTATAAGGAAGGAGCAGCAGTGGTTTCTGAAGGTGAGTTTTAATGAGAGAGGTCTATAAACGTTAGTCCTTATGCCTCCCCCTTCTTCGGTTCACATTTATGTCAGGTATATGTGTGAGAACCTCGGATCTGCCACCATTCTTACAGCTCAAAGGGGGAAATAAAGGAACCTACAAAAGATCTTGGTTATTTATGCAATGAAATAAAGTGATCTCCAGCTGCGCAAGCACCTATAAAATATGCCAGAATGAAGTCCCCCGACATGCTTCCGAGGAAAAATTCACGCAGCCCTGGGAGGAGCACGTCACTTTCAAAGCCCAGCAAGCCTCCTGAGGTTTGGTGTTCTGACCTGCCACTGTAAATACCTGTGGTTTCGTGGTAGGTATTTGTGAGGCTTGAAATCTCTAATTTTCAGATGACCTTGAGCTTCCTGAGGAACTAGGAGGAAGTAGTACAAAAGAAAAGCTGAGATTTTCTTTTCCCATGAAATGGGGCTAATTGTACCCCAGAGTAAAAGACGGCAAACTAATAACCCACAATTCACAATCACAAAACCATGACAACCCTGTGTTGTAGACTCTCAACAGTTATCATTTGCACGGAGGATGCCTAGGGGATGTGATGTATATTCTTCACTTACATTATTATTATTCCCTGTATTCCCCAGAGCTTCTCGCTTTCTCTTGACTTGACAATATTATAGCTCACCTTTATTTTTTATAGTGTAGAAATTATACTCAATGTCTACTTCTCCACTGGGATCTAAAGTTGGTTAGGTCATACATATAAATATAACTTGAAATGAGGCATATGAGGATAAGCAAAGAGAAGAAAATACACCAAAAAATGAAGATTAGAAGAAAGCATTAGGTCTTAAAATTGCATTTAAACATCTCACACACACACACACACACACTCACATAGACACACTCTCATGCACACACATTCACACACATTCTTACACACACACACACACTCACATAGACACACTCTCATGCCCACACACTCACACACATTCTTACACACACACACACACACACACACTTGAATGTACGCACACACACCCTCACAGACACACTCTTGCACGCATGCATGCACATTTTCATCTGTGACACATGGATCCATCTCCAGGCCTGTGGTGAGCATCTCATCAGAGTATGAGGTGGAACAAAGCTGCTCATTTCTTGGCAACTGGAAACAAAGAGAAAACAAGAATTGGATCCTTCGAGTACCTGCTAAAGGGTATCGTCCCGACAGCGAGCTTCCCCCTGCCTGGCCCCGTCTGCTTCCTCCCTCCTAAGACTGCCACAGGCTGGGGATCCAGCCTTCAGGACATGAGCCTTTGTGGGACATTTAGGATCTAAACTGTACCTGTGCTTGAATTGTTTTAAAAGAGGAACTTTGGAGTACACACAAAATTTGTCCTCAGCCTAGCCTTTCATGGATTCTGGAATATAATAAAATATAAAATATAATAAAAGTATAAGGTCAATAAGTATATATGACTTATCAGTTTGCAGCAAGAACTTGAAAGTTCTTGTAGTGGAGAGGGTCATTAAAATGTCATAGAATCATGTTCTCAGGGCTAGCAAAGCTATACTACAACAGGTGACCTAATTTTCTGATTTTTTTTTTTTTTGGTTAAGAAAAAAAGGGTTAATTTTGCTCTATGCTGCCCTCTTACCTTGAGCCATCAAATAACTAACTGTTTACACTATGTACTCAGGGACACACACACACACACAGAGAGAGAGAGAGAGAGAGAGAGAGAGAGAGAGAGAGAGAGAGAGAGAGAAGGAGAGAGAGAGAGAGAGAGAGAGAGAGAGAGAGAGAAGTGGACCTTACTGTGGGTTGCTATATTCTCATCTGGGGACAAGAGTCTGTCTGGTTTTTTAGTAGAAAGAATTAAGGTTGTGACTTTTGACACCTAACTTTATTGAAAACCAAACTGAGACAGCATCTTGCAGGAAAGAGCACAAAAGTCCTTAAAAAGAGACTCACACATGTGTGTGTGCACTGGCATGAATTCTCCGTGCCAGGGAGGAGTGCCTCATGGGAACTTGCGATTTTGAGGTCTTACTGGGTGACACACTTTGAGCTCAGCTGCCTTGTGTGAGCACTGGCTGAACAAAGATGCAGTGCTGGTGGCTCTGGAGTCCGGGAGGATTGTGGCTAAGACAAAGCTGCCTAGGAAGGCCGAGTCTCCAGGAGAAGCAAGCCTGCCTCGTGGGACCAAGACTCCATCAGATTCTTAGCAGCAATGTGTCTATCTGAGGAGGATGAGGACCCAGGACTGGTGGAACAGAGCCTCTGGTGTCCTTACATGAGCTAGGGCAGGTCTCCAATATCAAATATTAGATGACAGCAGAAAACCCAGGGTTGGAAAGTCAGCTGCAAGGATATGGGAACTATCTGTTCTTGTCTGTAAGATTCTGCAGTAGGAGGTGGCCTTAAGACATCCCTGACTTCCACTGAATTGGTGATATCGGGCTTCTGTTCAGCCCTAAGTAAGACTTTTCTTAAGCCTCTAGACAAGGCAAAACTTTACTTTTCATTGAGAGGGTGCACTATTCAAATAAGCAAAGGAGCCTTCACACCAGGACAAGAAGTACACTCGGTCTTTATTCTAACGTAGCTAACACCCTTTCCCCAGCAGCTGGAGTCTGACCTCACAATATTTCACTATTGGCTCACTTTAAAATTGATTCAAGGAAGTGAAGGGAAAAGTAGTCAGCTGCTACTTTAATCCAACAATGTGGCAGGACCTTATGTGTGCAAAGGTTTAACCTGGGGTAGGTGGTATATTTACATACAAGGTTAGAGAGATAAAAAAAATTTAATTTTCTATCCTAAATTCAAGTTTTATATTGCTTGATATAAAAGATATGTTGAATGTTTCTTAAAAGCCCTCCTCTTTTTTTAAATTATTTATTTATTTTATGTATATGAGTTACACTGTAGTTGTCTTCAGACACACCACCATAAGAGGGCATCAGATACCATTACAGCAGACTGTGAGCTACCATGTGGTTGCTAGGAATTGAACTCAAGACCTCTAAAAGAGCAGTCAGTGTTCTTAACCACTGAGCCATCCCTCCAGTCCCCTCCTCTTATTTTTAAACACTGTTGTCTCCCTCTCGCCCTCTCTCTGTCATAACTTAGAATATGAAACTGCTATAGGCATGGGGTGTCTGTTTAGTAATAATTCAATCAGCCTCTGAATTTTGTCCCTAGTACTTAGAATTAATTATTCCATCTATTTCATTAGCATGGTTTAAAGCAAGTCCACTACATTTCTAGAGGTGGTCCCTTGGCCAGAAGATTGAGCCGACCCCAGAAGAATGTGAGGTAACCCTTGAATCACTGAGAAAGCAGATCAGGGCAGGTCAGAGCTCCCAAAATATATGTTTGGGGTGTGAGCATCTTTGGCCTCTGGTTGGACTGGCCAGAATCACAGTGTGAGGTCTCTCCCAAATGACTTCACACAAATTGCAATGCTGGATGCCAACTGAGATCATCTGGGTCTGGGTAGATCTCCTCTCAGTCACTAGGCACAGGCTGTTACTATGGAGAACTCCAAGAAGAAAGCAGGAGAAACGTGTACTCGATGCCCATAGGTGAACCTTCCTCCAGGATCACATCGGGACACTGGAAGGAGGCTATGACCTTGGTACCGTTTTATCCCACCCAAGCATGGCACAGTCTGAGATCAGATGATCTGTGACTCTCTGTGTCATCTGGGATTTAAGACCCTTTGTTCTGCATAAAGAGCTTTCCTGCTGGATCTGCTATTTCCCTCAGACTGGCCTTCCCTGTGTCATTAAGCTGCTTTTTTTTGCTAGCCTGAAGAGTATCAGAGAAAACAAAAAACAAAAACAAAAAACCCTAAAGAGATGTCTCCTCTGTGAGAGGATACAAGGTGCCTCTGTAAGTGAGCTATGTTCTCAAATGAACCCCCAAACTCTTGGAAAAATTCAGGGCCATAAAATGACAGACCACCACTCCAACTGAATTGTCTCAACCGGTCTAAGCTTTACTCATGATCAAGAGGGTGCACTGTTCATACAAGCAGAGGCACAAGCACCCTGAGTGAGACTGTAAAGAACTATGTTCCTCCCCCTGGAAGAGGTGAACTTCATCCTGGAAGCACTAAATTAACAGAATAAAGGCTCTGGCGAAAGGGAGAGCAGGATTTCCAATGTTCCTAAGCAACAATAAAAGGCAGTTTCTTCAGGTACATCAGCTCAGACCTTGCGAACCCCTGAAAGTCATCACTCACAGCCCGAGGCTCCATATGCCAGTCACCTGTCCCTGACCCCAGCTCACTTCCTAAGTCCCAATCACACTTGGCCAAAAGCCCAGCACAAAGACAGAGAATGTCTCTTTCCTTCCTGCAGCTCTGCCTCCCTCCCTCCCTCTCCTGACACATCTGTGCTACCAGATTCACTCTCCAATCTAGCCACAGGACAGGCTAGACCACCCACAGCAGGGGCTGGAACCGGGCAGCCTGTGGGGAGGGGGAGAGATACAGGCTATGCACTTTGGGAAAACAGTTCTACCTTGTGAGTCTAGGTTTTCACACCTGTGAAAAGGAGACAGTGTTTACCTCAGAGGCTACAGTGAGGGCTCATATGAACCTGTTTCATTCAAGAGATTTGCTAGGCCATCACTACCCCTTGCATCTAAGACTTTTTCCATGTTAACAATACTCACTGTACCTACCCATTGTCTAACTTTCCTGAGGCCAGAAAGCTAATGAAATGATTTTTGTATTAGCAACTGGAAAGTATCAGTAAGTTAACACATTTAGCTACCTATTTATTGATTTGATCTCCTTTAAACTCCCCAAGAGACAAAGTAGATATGTTTGTGTCCATCTTACAGATACAGAAATGGAGGCTTGGATTCACAAACTTTCTCAACTTACATCCAGAAAAGCCTAAGGACTGGATAAGATTCCTCTGAGATCAGTGGTTCTTGACCTTCTAATGCTGTAACCCTTTAATACATTTTCTCATTCCCCAACCATAAAATTATTTTGTTGCTACTTCATAACTGTGATTTTTGCTGGTATTATGAATCATCATGTGAATATCTGATATGCAACCCCCCGGGTTAAGAACCACTGTGTCAGTGTGTTTCTCTGTCCCCCCAAATCCCCCACCCACCCACCCACCAACCACCTACCACCCACCCCACCAGCCCCCCCCTACCCCACTTTCCTCCTTTCCTTGAGTCAAGCAGAGCAGGAGGAGGTGGGATGAGAGAATTGCAGGACGGTGAGTAGAAGAAAGCTGATCTCCTTTTTTTTTTTTTTGATGAAACCTCCACCCAAACCAAAAGAGAGGGAACAAAATGAGTGGTGAAGCGGGGCCAGGAAAATGTAAAACAAAACAGTGTGGGGTTGTGATGTTGTCTCACGCTCTTTGAAAGTTGACTGCTGCTAGTCTCAATCTGCCCTCCCCCACCCAGGAGTGTATTATTTTACAGCCAGGACATTGGACAAAAGGATCTTTTATGAGCAGATGCCTGAAGTTCATCCTGGGATATTTCAGCTCATGGTTTTGCAACACCAAAGACCCTTGAAACCTTCTGCTTTGTCCAACCTCCCTCTCTGCTGGACACAGCCCCCATCTCTTGTAACACACATCCTTGAGAGTTTCAGAACAGAGCAAGCAGACCAGCTGAAACTTCTGGCAAGTCCCCGAGGACAAGTGTGCTGTTGGCTCCACAAAGCCTCCAGCGAGGAGCCTGACCCTGCAAATTACAAGTCCCATCACCCACTCACTGGGCCAAGGCTGCCTTGAGGGGCTCTAAGAACTTGGGGATCAGTTTTCTTATTAAGCACTATACAAAAGGAAGCAAGGAAATGTGTCCACCATTCCACACATTTGACAGGTAAATCCCCATCTAACACCTTATCTCCTACCAACCTCTGAGTTCCAGAAATTTCCAAGGAAAATAGGACAAATTGTCAAGGCCAAACAGTGCTCTTTCTGTTCTTTCCTCCCTTCACTTAAATTGGCTAACAAGGACAGAAATGTCTTAGCCATGCACCTCAAATATCCCAATAATTGAAAATGAATAAATAGCACTGAGATGCCAGGGATACAGCAACCGTCAAAAGTCCCACTACAAGTAACAGCACTGGAAGAGCAATGAGCAGAAGCCTCATCCCCAGGGAGACAGGTTTGTGCTGAAACAGGAAGTGACGTTCCAGAAAAGGCACAGCCCCCACAGATGTGGACACAATCAACCGATGGCCCAAGGAGCACCTGTCCTCCAGCCCTGATTAAGTTATAAAGGGAAGAATTTATGAGTGTCCTGTAGAGACCAGGAAGCCTGAATGAAGTCCTGAGTAGATGTAGATGGGTTGACATGGATACAGTCACGTCAAGGACCATTACCTCAGAACCATGGAAATTTGGTAAGACCTTCCCCATAGGGGGCAGATTCAGAATTGGGGCAGTCTTCCTCTGGTCTAGGTGTGAATGTTGACAATGTTTACAAATAATTCATCAGCGTATGCAAAAAATTAAACTACCAACTGTAGCTTTCTCCTCCCCAGCATTTACAGCCTGACACTACTTCCCACAGACACTCCCTACCAAGACTAGCTATCTATATAAACACTGCTGCTGTAAGCATCCCTCCTCCAAAGTGCACATAGCCCAGATATTTTCCCTGCTCCCATACCTATCCTTTCCGTTCCTTCTGCATCTTCTTATCACCCGTCAGGTTTCTAGGACCAAGGATGCAGCACATCCCTGGAGGGAGATCTCTCAAGCTGCCTACTGCACAAAAGGTCCTGTGACTACTGTTTCTATCTCATTCTGTAGTGAAGATATGTTTCTTTATTGGCTTTCAAACCTCAAATTTTAACTTTGCAAAGGCCACGATGACTCCAAAGTCATCAAACAAGGAAGGGAGAGGTAGGAAATTCAAGTCTCAAATCTAATCACTAGCCTAGCTCCCCCTCGTTTCCACTCACTGTCCTGCAGAAGAACTAAGGCTCACTGAAAGCAAAGACCAAAGAGTAATAGAAGGATACTGTTAGCACCAGCTATTTGTGCTGTCTGATACCCATGCTGCATGCTCTTGACTAAACAGCTGTGCCCAGTGGGCACAACCCACAGCTGACATTTTATTGGCTTATTGCAAGAGGTAGAAAGCTGAGAGTTTGTATAGCCATTGTCACCCGCTCTTCTCTGAGCACAGGACCAGCTTCAAGAGCAGTTCATGCACCTGGTCAAATGAGACATGTTTGTCCTTCATGGCATTGGCTTCCACACAGCAGGAAAAACAGCCACTCACAGTCATAACACAGGTTCTCCCACTTCAGCGGCTCAACTGATTTTTCTTGAGTTTATTAAGCACATATTTTTCTAAAGCTACTGTAAAAGTACCAGTCTGAGTCTGATTTGGCCAATTTAGGTCAAATACTTCTTTAGGAACAAATAGCATCATCATGCAGAATATACAATGTTTCATTACATTACACTTAAATTCCAGAGAGACCATGGGTGTGTGTGTGTGTGTGTGTGTGTGTACTTGTATATGTGTGTGTTTGATGTAACATCTCAGATACACTTTTAATAAAAGAACATAATCGCTTATCTAAAATCCAAAGTTAAAACTGGGTCTCTTTGGGGTTTTATGACCGTCGTTTTGCTAATTTGAGCAAGACCCTCAGTCATGAGCCCAGAATAGGTGGAAATATAAAGATTTTTATTACATCTAGATAACATGTCCACCACTCCAGCCCAGGAGACTGAAGTCCACCTCACTAAAGACACATGTTCCCTGAGGAAAACCGTGCACCTAAGCCTAGAAGATGAAGAACAGACATTGATCAGCCAAACACGGCAGATGTTTGAACACACCCAGAATTGAAGTGGGTGTGGCTACGGGAAAGGAGCGTGTGATTTCAAAGGTTTTCGAGGAGCTGGGTGCTGCCGGCCAGCTGAATGGAGAAAGAAGCTTGTCCCGGCTCTTTCTCAACCTCCTAAGTTTGTGTTTTTAGCTGTACACATTTGCCAGATTGCTTGAAAAAGGCAACAGCTGTGGAAACTGACAGTTTACAGTTGGGATAAATCGCATTAGTGAAGTATTTCAATTAAAGTGATATCGAACTAAAAAACCAAAGTCATCCCTGAGCAAATAAATTAGCACTTCAGTCCATGTAGCTTTCAAGTGGAAGATTTCAACAGTGCCTACCTGCCCATTGTTTTGCTGATAGTTTCTGGCTGTAGGAATGGTTCATGTGTCCTGCTAGAGAAGGACAATTAGTCAGAATCAGTCTGTAACTAGGGATTTGTTTCATTCCTGACCAACAGCCAAATTTGGTCTCAGATCAGCCTGAAATGTCCCTAATGGTGTGTCAGAGAGCCTTCCTGTGGGGTCCCAGAACAGCCCACCAGCAGGTCAGCCAGGCCACACAGGGCTGGCTGGACTCTCTTTCCCAAGCTAATTCATCTACATCGATAGCACTTTTAAAAGCAGCTCAGAGACCTGTCTTCCAGCAGATGCTTTTCCGCCTACAGGGGATGAATTCAAGGAACCACAGCTCCCTTGTTCTCTCAGGGTCGGTGGCCAGCTCAGCCCACAGACTGCAGGCAGCCAGGGGCCTACAAAAGCTTTCCGCTTGCCTGGCCTCCTTTTCCTTCCAACCCATTCTCCTCCTCCAACATCACACCCGGCTCTCCAAATTCCCCACCCCAGCCTGAGTCTCAGCAGAATTTTTTCCTCCGCTAGCTAGTGATTCTGGCTAATTAGGTGGCTGCTTTCATTTACTTCAGCAGTTGGAAGAGGGGCTAAAATAGCATCGCCCCTATTCGTGTTGGAAAAATAAATCATGCCCATTGTTACTCAAGATCTTCCTCTCCCCTCCTTCTCCCCCTCCCCGAATCAAGCAAATTAGCAGCTTGGTTCGTTTTCCTGGCATTCACTCCAGTGCAGCCAGCAGCACCCCGGAATGTGGCTTGAAGGTGTGTGGTCAGTACAATTGTTTGGAGCTGTTTGTGCCAACAATGGGAGGAAATGCCTGTCTTCCAAAGGACACCGAGTGGCACTTGTCTTCCTTAGCCTAAGGAGGTCTTGCCAGCTGCCGGCAAGCCTAGCTTCTCGGGAAGATATACACCGCCATCTATTGGGCACGGAGGTTAACAATAATGCCTTTCTATCCCACATTTGCTCGAGGCCACTAAAGGACAGACAACAAAGCTTCTAGTAAGTTTCTAAAAATAAGCTGGTTCTTTGTACCTCGGAGTAAGACTGTGTTGCACTCTAAATTTGCAACGAAAGTGCGGGGCAACGCGTGCAACGCGTGTATACTGTCTCCGCTGGGGGCGCTTTCCGTGGTCCTGATTTCCAGGTTTCAGAGAGTACTGTTGGCTGACATTGTCTCAAAGAGCTTGAGACCCACCACTTCTCCTTTCCGACCTCTACTACTTGGGCATCAGCATTTCTGGGTAATGGTTCTTGTCTTGTAAACCTTCTTATCATGCTTCTCACACCCAAAACAAGCCCAATTTCTAAGACTGCAAGGTAGGGAGGGGCATTCAAAAGCTTCCTGAATTCAGGGACACTTGTTTGTGTGAGGAGGATCAAAGGCCAAGTCTTTTTGCATCCTGAATGCTGAAACAAGCAACTCCCCTAGTCCTGACAATGTAAGCTATACTACCTTTTTATTTCAACCTACATACATGAAGGACACACTTGCCTCCTTGGTTTCCATTTTTTAAAATACTGATTTTATTAGAGTTTGTGTAGAGATGGAAGATTATATGCAACCAATCCAGCCCAGTATGGAGGGTTTGGTTTGTAGCTCTCCATCAGTGTGACTGGCAATCCCATGACATCCAAGAGACTTTGCTATCATATTGGAACATTTTGAATTGACACAACATGACAAGGTGTTGAGTATTCTACAGCATTCAGGAAAGACCCACCACAAACACGCACAGCAAAGAGTTACCCAGCCCAAACTGTCAATAGCAGAGATGCACCAGGAGTCTGGTTTAGGGGGAAAAAAAAGATCGCCCTCTGGTAATGGGGTTATGATAACATTGATTGTTCTCAAATGAGCCACACTGCAGAGACTGGAGGATAATTCTCCCTCTCCCAAGTCAGTATTTACTGCCTTTTTTTCTTCTTTAGACTCTTCCATTTTAAACATAATTTAGCTGTCTTCCCCCTCCCCCTCTGCTGCTGGGAAGAGAAAGGGTTGGAGGGGGGAGGGGAAGGCGAAAAGAAAAGGAGGATTAGAGGCTTGACCTGTTTCTCGGGAAAAGACGCCACATTCCTCTCTCAGATGTGCTTTGTGACCAGGCAGGGTACAATTAAAAGCACAATAATTTGCTTGTTATTCAAGTCAGGCATTAGTCCGGGTAATGGCGTGCTTGGCGGAGAGATGGATTTCCTTGTTAGGCAATAAGCACAGGATTAACTGAATTCTCCATGGAGAAATCTTGATTTGTTCAAGGTCTTTCATGTTTTCTACAGAGAAGGGATTATGTCTTCTTAAAGAGGGGCCTTGCTTAAAAAGCTACAAAGTATAAGAAAAGGATTTAGGGCAGAGGGGCCTGTGGTTAAGTAGCTGAGGGGTACAGGGAATTTTAGAGCAAGGGATTATTTAAAGCCATAAAGTTCAAAAAATAATTGGTTTAGCACTACTGGGTCAGTGCCGGCAAGCTCACGGTAAGGCAGTTAAGCATGGACTAATATTCATTTTACTTTGGCTAATTATTGCATGGATCCAGGAGAGGAGGATGGAGAGCATGCTCCCTCCCTGGCAATCAGGAAGTGAGTTATCTTTG
Organism: Apodemus sylvaticus; assembly: GCF_947179515.1. Lineage (NCBI taxonomy): Eukaryota > Metazoa > Chordata > Mammalia > Rodentia > Muridae > Apodemus > Apodemus sylvaticus. Next base: position 46,874,410 of record NC_067472.1, on the reverse strand, counting down.
GCGTCTGTCTGCCTTGCAGGCTTGTGTTTTATACGGGGATGTCCGGAACGTAAGAATCACAAGAAGTATTACTTAAAGCACAGGCACTCTTATCTTGGAATAAGCCCACTACCCTAGAAACAGAGTATATAGACACTATCAGAGTTTTGGGTTGTGTTTGATTTTAGGGTTCTAAGGGCACAATCCAAGACCTGGCACATCCTAGGCAAGTCCCCTACCACTAAGCTACATCCCCAGCACCCAACCACTCAGTTTTAAATCTAAGGACACAATTAGAGAGGATGTGAAGTAAAACACTGACTTCACCAGCTACCCTCAAGAAAACTGAGTCTCAACCAGCAGCAACTTTGTCATAGTCCAGAGATGTTTTCATCACATCTGGAAATATGCCACTGATATCAAACTACAGAGGCTGGGGTTGTGGCGGCAGGTGCTGCTAAATAGATCATTATCCATAGAATAGCCTCCAACACAAGAAATTCCACTCCAAAGTGATGCCTGTGGAGAGGGTAAGAAGCCCCTGTCTATGCAAGACAATTTCTCTGCTTGGGTAGACCTCATTCTCTCCCTCTCCCTCTCCCTCTCCCCCTCCCCCTCCCTCTCCCTCTCCCTCTCCCTCTCCCTCTCCCTCTCCCTCTCCCTCTCCCTCTCCCTCTCCCTCTACCTCTACCTCTACCTCTACCTCTACCTCTACCTCTACCTCCCCCTCTGATTCCCCCTCTGACTCCCCCTCTGACTCCCCCTCTCCTTCCCCTCCCCTCCCTCTCCTTCTCCTCTACCTCTCCCTCTCCCTCCCTCTCTCCCTCCCCCTCTGACTCCCCCTCTCCTTCCCCTCCCCTCCCCCTCTGCCTCCCCCTCCCCTCCTCCCCTCCTCCTCCCCCTCCCCCTTTCCCTCTCCCTCTCCCTTACCCCTCCCTCTCCCCCTCTTCCTTTCCCTCCCCCTTTCCCTCTCCCTCTCTCCCTCTCTCCCTCTCTCTCATAAGTAACATAAACATGTTTGTACTTCCCTTTCCTTTTCATTAACGGACATTTTTTAATCAAGAAAGAAGGGCATTGTCCTTGCCATACCAAGGCTGCACTGGAGGGACCTCAGCTGTCATCCTTCCCTGACTGATGCACACCAGGGAGGAGAGAGCTGGCTTCCCCGTGCTCATACTCCCTTCTCTGAGACTGCTCGGTCTTCCCTGCATGAAGTGCATTCACTCATCATTTGTCCTGCAGCTTTAACCTGGTTAAGAGCCCACAGCCGCAAGCTATCCATTTCCCCCTGGCGAATGATGATTCTCTTCCCGAGGGAAGTTAACACCCTTGACAGGAGCTTCCAGGAAGCTCCTTAAAGCCAAGAGGCTGTGAATCAGCATAACCATCACCTCTCTGGGAGAGCCTCAAGGATGCACTTAACCTATACCTCCATATGGGGATGAAGGCTAGGAAAGAAGTCAGAGGGTACCTGGGAATAACAACTGAACCCCCAAACTAGCCCCCCTCCCCCGCCATTCTGCAGCAGGCAGACACAGAATGTCCGTGAAGAGCGGAAAGTCAGCCTTCTTCCCAAGATCTCCCCCTTCATCACATCCTCTCTAAGACGGTTCACTGCTTTGTAGTCACAGATTTCTGTCCACTCTCCAAGTGTTGATTGTCCTCTACAATCCTGACAAAATCTGTCAAGTCACGTCCTCCTGAGTTAAAGGCTCCGTCTGGCCTCAAGGAAAAATAAAGACCTTTCTCATCTTCCTCCCCCTTCTTAGGACTTCGCCATCCTCCTCTAGTGCATCTGTTCATCACCCTGAAACATTCTCCTTCTACTCACACTCCCACTGGCCCTGACCATCTCACACTGTTCCTCCATCTTTCCCTGTTTCTGATCTTCCCTCAAGGCCAGAAACCAGGCCAACCACAGCTGGCCTCCACCGCTCCTAGTCGGTTTTTACTTACACACCTCTCACAGGCTGTCTCTAAATGGACTCCCTCTTCACATCTATGGGACGGCTTCCCTAAAGTCCTTCCCCCATCCATGGGATACCTACTTCCTCTTAGGCTTTGTCTTTACCTTGGAACATAAGGGGGAAAATGTAATTTTGAGCCTTTAGGAGGATGTGATGGCTGGTCTTTTTTTCATTGACATCGTGAAAACAAGAACAGCTCCTGGCTGCAGAAAGCACTCAAACACTGGACAAATGAGTCAGTGGCAGGGTACTTTTCCAGCATGCATTAGCATTTGAGTTACATCCCTAGTGCTAGAAAGGAAAGATAAGGGGAAAAGAAAATAGAATAAAAGAAAAACACAAATCCTAGCTTGAGAAAAATGCCATTTGAGCCCTGCCTGATCAAGTTCAAATCTACATAAGGGAAAGGCTTATATTCACCCACCTGCATGCCTCTATTATTCTTCTAAGATATGCAAATACTAAAAATTAATTGCCACCTTTTGTGGTTTGGGTGATATTGACTCCTTTGAGTACCAACATTATCATATTATTAGTATTTAATATCAAGATAAAATGGGTAAGTGCAACATACGTCCAACATTAGCCCTAGAAAATGTCAGTGCTCCTTTCCACAAAAGCAAAAGATGGAGCACACAAAAGCAGCTATGACTAAAATGAGAGCACAGAGTCCTGGGCCCTGCAGCCCAAGGCCCATTTCCTCCTTCATTTCTTCAGTTCAGCCCTACCCAGAGCTAAAGGACACAAGCCTCATCTGAGTCTTTGTTTGAACAGCCATGTTTTCCATTCTAACTGTGTAGGTGTTCTTGACAACAGTCAAACACTGACCTCCATTTCAATATGGGCCGGCCATACCAAGAAGTCACCAAATGTGTGGCTACACTAAGATTAAATGGCGTTATACTCAGGGCCATACTTCCCTGGATGAATTTGAATCTGAAAAACCACAGAATTCTGCCACTAAGCTGAGAACTTGAAACAAGTTTAAGCCTGTGGAGAACTTTTGCTCTCACCCTCATTCATAAATGGGGCCTTCATTAGCATAAAAGTAAGTGATAGAATGAAGAGGGCTACATATCATACTCTGGTACCATGTGTCGGGATCAAGAGTCCCTGAGGAAAGCCCAAGAAATGGCATTGTTGAAGTGCATCCTTGTTATAGCAGAAGACCCCAGCATCCCAGAGATGTCAGTATCATAGGATAACCTCTAAGACAGCAACAGGTGTGCAGTGGAGCTAGCCTGAGCTTACAAGATTTGCTGTGTGCACTGTGGCAAACCCTTGGAGGCCTCCAGCATTGTGAGCTCCTGAACACTGACTCTGAGCCTTACACTCAACTTTGGTTTTGCTTTGGTCCAATTGTGGCTTTGCTCTGACTCTTCCTTACTATAGTTTTTAAAAAAGTATTTAACTTATTTTTAATTTTATGAGAAGTCACAGTTATTACACTTTGGAAAGTTTAGAGCGGCTTCAGATTCTTGAAGAAAATTTTGGTATTAGAGAGACTGAATTTTTAAGGTGATGGATTTTTAGACTATGAGACTTTTAGAAGTTGAAACATTTTTATAATGTAATATTAACATACCTTTTAGGGGGAAATGAAAATGAAAGGTTCTGGTTGAATAATGAAATGTTTATGTACAAAATTGGCAAGGGGTCAGTTGTGCTGTCTAGTCAACTTGACACAAGTTAGAATCACTTGGAAAGAGGAAATCTCAACTGAGAGCATGGCCCCACCACACTGGCCCACGGGAAAGCATGAGGTGCATTTTCTTGATTGGTGACTGATATAACAAGATTTGACTCAGTGTGGATTGAGCCACCCCTGGACCAGTGGTTCTAGGTGCTAAAAAAATAAAAAATAAAAACAGGCTGAGTAAGCTATGATGAGCAAGCCACCCCTTTAAGAACTCAGGAAAGACAGGAATATGAAGGCAAGAACTGAAGCAGAGGCCATGGAGAAGGACTTCAATTGAAGTTCCTTGTTCCCAACTCTAGCTTCTCTTGAGTTGTCATAAAACTAGCCAACGTAGTCCATGCCCAAGTTAGCTTTGTCAACTTGACACAGTCTAGAGTAATCTGTGGAAAAGCTTTGATTGTGAAAGTGGGGCTAGATCAGACTGGCCTGTGGGCATGTCTGTGGAGTACTACTTGATTGTTAATTGATATATAGGAGGCCCCGATCCACACCACTAGGCAAGTGATCCTTAACCTGTGAAGAAACCAGAGAGAAGCCGTCAAGCAACATTTTTTCATAGTTCCTGTCCTGCCTGACTTAACTTAATGATGGATTATGACCTGAAGGTGTAAACCAAATATGCTTTTTCCTCACCAAGTTGCTTATAGTCAGAGCATTTTATCACAGCAACAAGATCAAACTGAACAGTCCATGTCTCTCGATCACTTGGTTTGTTAAACAAGTGTTCCTTAGGGCAATTGGCAAGTGAATAAGGAAAGCAGCACAAAACAGGAAAGCCAAGTAAGAATGTCTGTCATGTGGACGAACCACAGGAGGCAGCCTCGCTCAAGCTCCTCAGAGACACTCTGAACAGTAAGCTCTGCCTCAAGCTGAGGCAAGGCAGCCTCCATCTCCTCCCTCAGCCTGCCATGACTGAAGGCCAATACCTCAGTGTACAATAACTGAAGTCTCAACTCAGCTTCCCAAGAAAGTGTTTCTAAAAGAAGCCCCTGGTACCTGCTGTTGTTGTAAGAGCACTTCAAAGCCAATAGAAACAACACGCATAAAGGCATTCAAGAAGATCTAGGGACTGTGGATGTTCCACATGCCCTCACTCTGCAATTCTAAGAGTAAGAGTATGCATGCCAAAGGGACAGTCATAGCTGGGTATATACAAAGAATTATGGGATGAGGGGTGTAGCTGGAGAGATGGCTCAGAAGTGACTATCATTGACTACTCTTCTGGAAGACTCGAATTTGATTTCCAGCATTCCCATGGCATCTCACAACCATTTATAACTCCAGTCCCAGGAGATCTGGCTCTGCCTTCTGTCCTTCTCAGGACACCAGGAATGCATGTAATGCACAGACACACATGTAAGCAAAACACACAATACACATAAAAATAAATGAAATTTTTTATCTATGCCAAAGAGGAGACAGAAATATCATAAGAGCCAGAGGATGTGGATGACTCCAAGGAAACTGATTTCCTGGCACAACGTGGTTGATGACCATGTGAACTCACAGACTGTGACAGCATGCACAGGACCAGCACAAGTTCAAGCCAGACAGAACCCTAGCACAAAGAATACACAATGAGCACAAAGTCCCATCCCTAGCCAAAAAGTTATTTGAGTTGATAGTTGTTGAGAGAAGGGAAAACCTTCTATGGAGTGAGACTGAGTATATCAACCATACTCCAAGGTAAGCCCTATGCTCTGGAGTAGTTAGCCAACATAAATGCACTCCATGTACCACAGCTTTAGTATTTTCATTCTATTTTGGCTTTGAAGTTGGGTGTGCAGTGAAGTTAGAGGGAAGGAATTGAGGTATAGTTAAGAATATGAACTATTTATCAAATTCTCAAAAGAAAATTTTAAAGTACAAAAAGCAAATAGTAATATGGTGCTATATAGTATTTTGATAAATGTATGTATCACTAAATGTTCAAAGCAAAAAAACAAAAACAAAACAAAAAAACCCACAAAAACGTCATGGGTATCTTTGCTGCTGTGACATTTTAAATGGATTCTACACTTAGAATGTAGTTGGTAGCAAGGGGAGAAAATGCAAATCACAGTGCATTTAGTTATAGGAGGAAGCTGTCACATAGCAAAAGGGTTCCAGAATAGTTCAAGTTTCCTTTTCCAGTTTACCTGGGCTCAGTTTCTCTGAGTAGTTCATCAGTTGTTCTGCTCTTCTGATCTGGGCCTTAGCTTGGTCTCCATATGACTGCAATATGATGAAAATGACATAATGATATTGGTAACTTTGCATGCTAACTTTGTGCCTGTATATTCTCTACCTTGCTAGTTAGACTATATAGTTAGACTATATAGTTGACAGTGAACAGGAGGAAATGTTTAATAGCCACCAACAAAAAAAGGCAAAGTAAAAATAGACTAAAAATTCAAAAATAGGGTATTTGGTTCTTTATTTTTCTGTGTATGGGTGTTTTGTCTACATGTGTTATGTGCATCATGTGTGTGAAGTACCTCTAGAGGCCAGAAGAGGGTGTCATATCTCTTGGAGTCAGACTTACTAGCAGTTGTGAGCTACCACATGGATACTGGGAACTGGACCCCAGTCCTCTGCAAAAGCAGAGTGTGCTCTTAATAACTAAACCATCTCTCCAGCCCACTCACAATATAATCACTCATTAGAACAGCATGTGTCCTCTAAAACACATAATATGAAGGATGTTCTTAATGTGCTTTATGTGAAAACAACAGATTATGAAACCGAGAAGGCTGAATACACCAAACTCATTAGCAGCTGCAATCTCTTCATCATAGCTTTTTGCTTGGCTTTTGTGGGGTTAATGCTAAAGTTCCATGTGCTTATTCATATTTTCTAAAAAGTGCTTAATAAATGTACTACAGGTTAAGAGTCTTCTTGTCCAAAACACTTAGGACCAAATATCTTGCATATAGTATTTCGGACGGTTTTCCCCTGACCCCAAGCTCCAGGAATAACTATTCAGACTCAAAATATATTTACAAATACTTAGGGCATATAGCTAGGTTCATTCCCTGACTAGCTGATAATTTAAAACCCATTTATACTAATCTACATTCTACCTTGGCTGGTTACCTCTGCTCATGTGCCTGTCCTCCTCACATCTTCCTGAGTGGCTTTTACCACACTGGGCTCTATCCCAGAATCCTTTATGCCTCTCAGATGTCCAACCTTCGATCCTTTCCTATAGGCCATAGGTTTTTTAATTGTCAGGCGGTACATCCATACAATTCCCAAGGTATTCATTCTCTCTACAGTTGCAAGCTTTTCCCTTGTTTGTTGATTTAGGAGTGTTTTCATACATACTGTGCTAGACATTCATTCTTGTTGTGACAGAATCCTTGATGTGAACAACTTAGGGAAGGGGGAATTATTTAGTTCACAAATCATGGAGGGAGGACATGGCAAACCGTCCAGGCCATGCTGACTGGGTAGCCGAGAGGAGCAGAGAGCAGAATGGAACAATGTCCAGTCCTCAATGACTCCTCACTAATAGCCTATGTCTTCTAGCTAGGCTCCACCTCAAGTTTCCAGAACCTTCCAAAGTAGTACCACCAACAAGGGACCAAACTTTCAATACATTGAGTCTCTTTGGTGGAGGTAAGGGACACTATACAGACAAACATAATTAAAAATATCTCTTGGATGAGATTGCTATTGTGCTTAGAGCATAAAATTTTCCATATGTTTCATATATACCTTATGCACATAGCCCAAATATAATTCTGTATGTTATCTTTAAGGTGCCCGCATTTTAAGAATGATCTGTCACATGAAGTGAGCAATGGAATGTTCTACTTGCAGTATAATATCAGTTTTTTTTATTCGATATAATTTATTTACATTTCAAATGATTTCCCTTTTCTAGCCCCCCCACTCCCCGAAAATCCCGTAAGCCCCCTTCTCTTCCCCTGTCCTCCCACCCACCCCTTCCCACTTCCCCGTTCTGGTTTTGCCGAATACTGTTTCACTGAGTCTTTCCAGAACCAGGGGCCACTCCTCCTTTCTTCTTGTACCTCATTTGATGTGTGGATTATGTTTTGGGTATTCCAGTTTTCTAGGTTAATATCCACTTATTAGTGAGTGCATACCATGAGTCACCTTTTGAGTGTGGGTTACCTCACTTAGTATGATATTCTCTAGCTCCATCCATTTGCCTAAGAATTTCATGAATTCATTGTTTCTAATGGCTGAATAGTACTCCATTGTGTAGATATACCACATTTTTTGCATCCACTCTTCTGTTGAGGGATACCTGGGTTCTTTCCAGCCTCTGGCAATTATAAATAGGGCTGCTATGAACATAGTAGAACATGTATCCTTATTACATGGTGGGGAGTCTTCTGGGTATATGCCCAGGAGTGGTATAGCAGGATCTTCTGGAAGTGAGGTGCCCAGTTTTCGGAGGAACCGCCAGACTGCTTTCCAGAGTGGTTGTACCAATTTGCAACCCCACCAGCAGTGGAGGAGTGTTCCTCTTTCTCCACACCCTCTCCAACACCTGCTGTCTCCTGAATTTTTAATCTTAGCCATTCTGACTGGTGTAAGATGAAATCTTAGGGTTGTTTTGATTTGCATTTCCCTAATGACTAATGAAGTTGAGCATTTTTTAAGATGCTTCTCCGCCATCCGAAGTTCTTCAGGTGAGAATTCTTTGTTTAACTCTGTACCCCATTTTTTAATAGGGTTGTTTGGTTTTCTGGAGTCTAACTTCTTGAGTTCTTTATATATATTGGATATTAGCCCTCTATCTGATGTAGGATTGGTGAAGATCTTTTCCCAATTTGTTAGTTGCCGATTTGTCCTCTTGATGGTGTCTTTTGCCTTACAGAAACTTTGTAATTTTATGAGGTCCCATTTGTCAATTCTTGCTCTTAGAGCATACGCTATTGGTTTTAATGTTAGAAGACTTAAGATTTGAGGTGTTCATATCAAGGATGCTCAGTCTGTACCTTGGGGTGGGGGAGGTTATGTGTGTATGTATGTAGTATGGATGTGTCTCTGTGTGTGGTGTATGTGGCGTATGGGGTATGGTGTGTGAAGTATATGGTATGTGAAGCATGATATGTAATAATATGTGTAGTATGATGTACATGTATAGTTTGTGGTATGTGTGGTATGTATATGTGTGTGTATCTGTGTGTATGGTGAGTGTGGTGTGTGTGTGTGTGTGTGTGTGTGTGTGTGTGTGTGATCCCCAGCAAATCTTACCAATTGAACATGGTGGTAAATGTCTATACTTCTAACACTCAAGCAGTGGAGGCAGGAAGTCATCCTCAGCTACACATCTTGGTTGAGGTCAATTTGGGCTCAGACAAATTGTCAATAAAGACACAGTGGGGCAGAGAGACCAAGAAAAAGAGAGACAGAGACAGAGACAGAGAGAGAGAGAGACAGAGAGAGAGAGAAGGGAAGGGAAGGGAAGGGAAGGGAAGGGAAGGGAAGGGAAGGGAAGGGAAGGGAAGGGAAGGGAAGGGAAGGGAAGGGGGAGGATGGAGGAGTCCACAAGTACATTTGGTGTTCTCCCTCTGTGTGTGTGGTGTGTCCTCTGTCTCCTCTCCCCCTCTCTCTTTCTCTCTCTCTCTCCTCTGTCTCTCTCCTCTCTTCTCTCTCCTATCTCTCTCTATCTCTGTGTATGTGTCTCCTCTGTCTCCTCTCTCCTCTGACTCTCTGTCTCTGTGGGTATCTCCCTTCTCTGTTTCTCTCTGTCTCTGCCTGTCTGTCTCTCCTCTGTCTCTCACTCCTCTGTCTATCTCTGCCTATGTCTCTGTGTCACCTCCTCATCCTCAGCCTCCTTCTTCTAGGTGTTTCTATTCTATTCTACACGTTCAGTGACATTCTGAGTCTTTATCTTATTGAGATTTTCATGATTTCTTTCTATTCCTTTTCTTACTGATTTAAGTTCTGTCACAATTTTTCTAGTTATTAGGATATATCTTTATATTGTTTATTTTTAAAAGAATTATATATTTATTTATTTATTGTATGTATATGAGTACACTGTAGCTGTCTTCATACACACCAGAAGAGGGCAGTAGATCCCATTACAGATGATTATGAGCCACCGTGTGATTGTTAGGAATTGAACTCAGGACCTCTAGGAAGAGAAGTTAATACTCTTAACCACTGAACCATCTCTCCAGTGCAGATTATTTATTTTTTAAAGTTTTTGTTTTATATATATATATATATATATATATATATATATATATATATATATATATATATATATAAGTATTTCGCCTGCATGCATTCTGTACACACATGTGTGCAGTACTAGAAAGGTCATATCTACTGGAACTAGAGCTACAGATGGTTGTGAAACACCAAACGGGAGCTGCAATCCAGTGCTCTGAGCAGCCAATGCTCTGAACCATGGAGTCATATCTCTCCAGAACCATACTTTTACATTTTTATAGTTGCTATCTTTATTTTTCTCCTCTATTTTGCTCTTCTTTTTGATCGCTTCCTTTGGATTTTTCTTTGTTGTTTTTGAAGTGGAAATGCATGTAACCCAAACTGCTGTCAAACTCCCTCTGCAGTCAAGGCTGATCTTGAACCCCTGATTCCTCTGCTTCCCCTTTCAGGGGATGGAGTTGTAAGCATGTGTCAGGACAGCTAGCTTCTAGTTCAAGCCTTGTTACTTTCCTATTTTCCCCTTTGCCAGCCCCTTTCTGTTGCCTCCCCATTTCCTACTTTTTGTTGTTACCTTCAATAATCATTAACTTCCCAGCACACTGTCCTGTTGCCAGAGCACATTTTGTAGTAAGTGGTGATTCATTGCTAGGATTTATTTGATTTTATTAACCTTCAACTTTTGAATGCATGCCTATTTTTGATTCTCCAAGCAATTTTGTTTCTCCACTCTAAGTGGGACTGGGAATCAAGCCCTTAGGGGTGGCGTAAAACCAGAAGCTGTCCAAGCAGACAAGCAAATCACAACACAGAAATGCCAGAAACACCAAAAACAGGTAAACACGACTCCACAGAGATCCTTCTTGACCCTGTCAAAACTCAGAGATGCTAGAATAAGGAAGGGATGGACAAATATGTTAATGTTTCCCAGTCCAAAGGATTACTTAGCTCAGAGAAGATAAAGGAGCAGGTGAGTCACGTCCTGATCCTGGACAGAAAAATCAGCAATATTGAGGAAAAAACTCAGCAAAAAAAAAAAAAAAAAAAAAAAACAACAACCACTTTCAAGAAAAATTTATTAAGGAAGCTGAATCTTGAAAAAGAAAGAAAGAAAGAAAGAAAGAAAGAAAGAAAGAAAGAAAGAAAGAAAGAAAGAAAGAAAGAAAGAAAGAAAGAAAGAAAGAAAGAAAGAAAGAAAGAAAGAAAGAAAGATATCTAGAAATGAAAAAGTCAACTAATTGAATAAAGATGCACTGGGAAGCCAGCAGGCTGACACCAAACAAAGATCAGTAGGGGTAAAGGAAACCTGCATTCAAATAGCTATAAGGAAAATAAATAGCCATGCATCCAAGAAACCTAGGATATTACCAAGAAACTAAACCTAAGAATCCATAGGTTGAGAGGCTCAGAGTGAATTTACAGCAGAAATTCATAAAAACCCATAAAAACAATCCAACCTCAAACACAGGAAGCAAGTAAAACCCACACAGAAATGACCAGAAAACAGCATTTCTGTGGCATATTGTAGTCAAGTTGTCAAAATACAAAGCAAAGAGCCAGACATGGTGGAGCTTATCCAAAGTCCTAGGACCTGGATGCAGAGGTAAGTGGCTTTCTTTGAACTTGAAGCCAGCCTGTTCTCAGGCCTGCCAGACCTACAAAGCAAGCCCTTTCTAAAAAGAAAGAAAGAAAGAAAGAAAGAAAGAAAGAAAGAAAGAAAGAAAGAAAGAAAGAAAGAAAGAAAGAAAGAAAGAAAGAAAGAAAGAAAGAAAGAAAGAAAGAAAGAAAGAAAGAAAGGAAAGAAGGAAGGAAGGAAGGAAGGAAGGAAGGAAGGAAGGAAGGAAGGAAGGAAGGAAGGAAGGAAGGAAGGAAGGAAAGAAAGAAAGAAAGAAAGAAAGAAAGAAAGAAAGAAAGAAAGAAAGAAAGAAAGAAAGAAAGAAAGAAAGAAAGAAAGAAAGAAAGAAAGAAAGAAAGAAAGAAAGAAAAAAGAAAAAAAAGTGAGTGGTGTAACTGAGTGGTTTTCCTACTGGGTCCTGTCTTACATTCCAGTGCTCTACATGTCTGTCTGGGGATTAGTGTCATACTGTTTTTATAAGTATGGTTCTGTAATATGATTTGAGATCAGTTAGAATGGTTTCTACAACCTTGCTTTCTGATTAGAATAATGTGCTTCCATATGAATGTTTTCCCCCACTTTTGTGAAATATGTTATTGGGATTTTTATGAAGGTTGCATTGACTTTTATGAAGGTTGAAATGTAGCCATTTTCATATTCATTCTGACACCTCCTGTGGTCAGGAGGTATCATGACCCTCTGGTGCTCTCCTGATTTCTTTGGTGTCTTCAAGTTTTCTCTGAAGAGGCCCTTTCTGCCTTCTTGGCTTGGTTTATTCCTGGATTGTCTGTGGGTTTTTTGAACAAATGTAAAAGAAATCAGTAGAAAAAAATTCCATTCTTACCGTTTTCAATATTGGTATATAGAAAAGCTACTGATTTTTGTGTGTTGAAATTGTATCCTATTTTATGGAAGTGTGTACAGTGTCTAGAATTTTCTAGTAAATTTTTAGGGGTCTTCAAAGTTTACAATAATGAACCTATAATTAGGAAAAACTTGATTTCTTTCTTTCCCATTTGCATCCCTTTTATCTCTCTTGTGTTATTATCTAGTTAAGAGGCCAAACATCAAAGTAAGGGAAGAGAAAACTGGGTACTTTGTCTCATTCCAGATTTTAGACTGGATTGTGTCAGTTTCAACCTACAGCATAGTACTGCCTATACGTTTGTAGTCTATGGAGTTGATTATTTTGAGGTTTGTTCCTTCTATTCCTAGCCTCCTGGGGTATTTTATATGAAGAGATGTTGAACTTGGCCAAAGGCCTTTGCTGGAATCAAGATGAACACTTGGTTTCTGGCCCTAAGTGTGTTTATGTGCTGCTGATAAGCATATGTTGAAACACATTAGCATCCCTGGAATGAAATAAAAGTGTCTTGCTATGTATTTTCTTAATGTGTTCTAGAATTTGGTCTGTGAGTGTTTTATTTTGCATCTATGTCCCTCGGGGCTGTTGTTCTATTTGCTGTGTCTGAGCAAATCCATAACCAGCTGTAGGATGAGAGATACTGACTTTCTAAAAGGAGCTTGGTACTTCTCTCCCTGTATATTTCATAAGATGCTTTGAAAAGTATTGGTGTTAGATACTGTTTTAAAATCTGTCTATATATCTATTTTATAGAGTTTATTATAAAAACTTACAAATAAAAAGCTTCACAAAGTGGGCTGGAGAGAGTGCTCATTGGGTAAGAACACTGGATGCTCTTTCCGAAGTCTCTAGTTTGATTCCAGTACCCACAGAGTGACTCATAGCTTTCTGTAACTCCAATCCCTGGATAACCAATACCCTTTTCTGACCTCCATAGGCACTGCATACATGTGGTATAGACAGACATATGTAGTCACACAATCCATACACAGAATATAAAAACAAATGAATCTCAAGAAAAAAATTAATCTCATGCCTCAGTTTTTCAAATCCTAGGATCACAGACTTGTAGTACCACACCCAGTTGATGTGATTTCTTTCTTTCTTTTCTCTGAGACAGGGTTTCTCTACATTGACATGGCTGTCTGGAAACTCACTCTTTAGACCAGGCTGGTCTAGAACTCAGAGATCTGCATGGCTCGGCCTCCCAAGTGCTAGAATTAAAGGCATGTGCCACTACTGTATAGATAGAAGAAAGGCTTCCCTCATTGGGAATTGAGCCCAGGCCTCAGCAGAAAGTGTACCAAATGCTAACCACAAAACCACCAAAGAGCATCGATTTCTTAACGATATAACTATTAACATCCAAAAATTCAATCAAGAACACATATCTAAATCAAGCTTTTGCTTGATAAACGTGAAAGGAGTTTCTTCCAGAACGCTTACATTTCCTAAAAATGCCAAAGAATTTCCACGTATGTATACCTTTATCTATATAATGCTTTATTGTGCTCTGACAAACTCAACTGGAAAAATAATTAAAATATATGTCATAATTTAGTATTTCCAAAGTTTAACCTGTCTGGAATATTAGCCATGAAAACATTTGTTTTAATTTGGTTCTGAACTACTGGTTTGCTTTATAACTTAAAAAACTGCTTTTTGCTTTTAAATTTTGGAGGGAGATTTTAATGCAGCACCTATGGGGGTACAGCCCACTGTGTATACTCTAAGATGATTCTAAACTTCATTTGTTACCTTTCATGGAGAAGAAGAAAAATAACAACAACAGGAAGAACAATAAACAAACAAACAAAGGAAGCTGTCGGGATGGCTCAGCGAGTACGGACTCATGCTACCACATCTGGCATCGTGAGTTCCATCTGTGGAACCCTCTCAGTGTATGAAGATAACTGACTCATCAAACTTGTCCTCAGACCTCCACATGCATGGCATGACACAGGTATGCTCACACAAATAAGTAAGCATATAAACACTTTTAAGTATAAATATAAAGGCTGGGCTGGATCCTGTCAACAACAAGTCCTTACCAATCCTTCCTGCAGGCATGCCTCTTATTCTTAGCATTTCCAGAGCATCCTAGCACACACCATTGCAGCACTGACTACCACTCATTGCAAATGCTTTTCTCCTCTGGTTGTTTCCTATGCAGATCCCTCATACAGTCATACACATTAGAGCCCAGTTCAAATGAGCCCCCCCCCAAAAGAAGCCCACAGAAAGCACAACCCCTGGCAATCTTTCTTGTGCATGTCCATTTCTGTCCATTTCTCTTTTATCCCCTGCTTCACATGAAATTATTTTGTAAGCACTTGAAGGTTGCAAATCCTTTACTTAATGAGCACAGCCACATCTTAGACATAATCTTTTCCCTATGCATCCAGTGTGATATTCATCACATTCATTGGAGCGGGGGCTCCATTGAAACACAGGATTTGGATAAGCATCGTAAACAATAAAGGATTGGAAACAGAACAACAAAAGCAGTGACTTAAAGATTAGAGTCCAGCATCCTCAACCTAAGTGGCAATCAATCTTAATTGTGGCAAACAGAGCCCCAGTGACCTGATTAGTCATGTAGAAACGCATAAATAAATAATCTGAAGCTATCCATCACTTCTATGGGGGGTCAGAAGGTTACAGCCTTGGGTTTTTTAAGTGATCTACTAACTCACTCTTCAGATCAACGTGTACTAAAGAAAGCAGTTCAAAGGTCAAGCTGAGGCTGGATCTCCTTACAGGGAGCCTTGTGTGGAAACATGGGCTCTGCTGCTGTAGGATTATTGATTTTCTAGAACACTCAGAAGTACTAGTTTTTGACCATTAAGCAGCATCCACTGCTGGGCATGTCAGACAAAAATTCTGAGAATTTGACATTAACACGCTTTCATGGGAAAGTTTCAAATCTAATTTAGTTGTGTTATTGGACAAGAATCAAACACTATAAAAGCTGGATATCCAACCATAAAGGAGTAGGTAATTCTGACACAGCCAACGCTGGCATTGCTTTTCTTCCCTCTCTTCTGCATAGAAGCCTGCCTGGACAGAACTCCACACCAATACAAGGCAATCTGCATAATGCTGTCACCATCCACAAACCTTGAGGCAATGGTTCTGTTCATTATGGACAGAAAAAAAATGAGTTTATGGCATCCCCTAGCTATAAGTATGGCTTTAAATTACTCCTCTAAAGAAAGCAGAGCATTTGCTTTTTTAACTAGCAAGTCTCTGTCTCCAAAGTCAAATCAATGCTATAAACTAAATTGTGCATGCTTCACCCCCACGCCAAACCAAAAGGTCAAATGCGAAAGTCCTCATTCTCAAGATGATAGTGCTGTTTGGAGAGAGCTAATGTTGGACAAGGTCACCAGAGTGGAGCCCAAATGGCAGCACTCGTATCCTTGTCTAAAGGGATCTCAAAGTGCTCACCCTCCACCCTGATCTCTCTCACCACACACCTCCCTCCTTCCTGCTATCCGCAGATATAATGGAAAAGCCATAGGAAGGCCCAGGGTTGCAACTCTCTCAGAGCTGGTGCCGGTGTTCTGATTGTGGACTTGCAGTCATAGAACTGTCAGAAATAAATTGCTGCTTTTAAGGTTCCCAGACATTGGTTGGCTGTTATGATGTGTTGGAGATGACTGTGACATTGGGGATGGTAGTAGGTATTTTATACCCTGAACAAAGTCATCCTGAATGTAGAACAAGCGAGGCTGGCCTGTCTCCACTAAGGGCTGCCCATGGAGGCCCATGCACATTGTGGCCTGTCTCATTTAATTCCACTTACAAGACGAAACTATAAGTTTAATGTATGTTCCATTAAAAAAAAAAAACCGCATCAACACTGAACATCAAAAATTGAACTATCTTTAAAGGATACTTGATCTGTTTCTAGAACCATCTTCCTGGATAATACACAAATGTTATTGGCATGAAAGAGTCACTGAATACAACACAAGAAGGGTAAAAGGATACTCTGTCTAAACAAGTTTACAAACGAAATGTATCGACATCGAAGCTTGACATAAATATCAGTTAGTTACAACTCAAAGAAGTGAGCACAGCACCAGGAAGACAGGAAAGCTCAACAAATATTTGTCGAGTTTTATGAACAGCCATGAAGTTAATCCTTTGAAATATATTTCATTTCTCCAAAGATGTTTATCCAAATGCTTCTGTTGAAAGTTCAGTTTGAACATTCTGGCACAGAAATATACTTGGCTGAACAATGCAAACCAAACTAACATCTCATAACTGTATCCATGTTGATGTGTATGTATATGCATGCACACCTATGGTAGGTTTGTGCTTGATTATCTAAAACACACACACACACAGATACACACACACACACACACACACACACAAATTTATCCAATATCTTACTACATAGCTCAAATTCTTTCTTCTTTAGTTTTCCTAATGTTTAGATTCAGGTGTGTGCCTCCCATCCCAGCCTGTCACTGAGTGCTTTAAACACCACAATAGATGATTTCTGTTGTATACCAGACCCACTCCCATCCTCCATCATGCTACCAACATGGGATGCACTGACAGGCTTGCATTTGGC
The DNA here is from genome assembly GCF_947179515.1 of Apodemus sylvaticus. Classification (NCBI taxonomy): domain Eukaryota; kingdom Metazoa; phylum Chordata; class Mammalia; order Rodentia; family Muridae; genus Apodemus; species Apodemus sylvaticus. Next base: position 46,857,559 of record NC_067472.1, on the reverse strand, counting down.
CTTGGTCCATAGACTGGCCAGACTGTAGCTAAGAAAGAAGAGGATGTAGATGAGATTCTTGTTGCCTTGGCTTTCACAGTGGACAGTCTTTGTAGCTTGGCTGTCTCCTTTCATTCAATCTCTTCTTTATAGAGCCTAGCCAACCTCCAGATTCCAGGATACCTATCTCTAACAGCCACTTCACACTCCACCATTTCTTGCCCTGGCATACTGCACAATCACTTTTAATTCTCCTTTGCATCAGTATAAATAATCTCTTTTAGGTCATTACAAAGTATTCAATTATGGTGTCACATTTGATTTTGCTTAACTACGATGCTACAACATGGCACCCAGTTGATTTTCTAATACAACTTGAAATGTAAAGGTATAGGTACTTTCTTAGCAAAAGAAGACCTAAAAGTTATGCAGTGATAAGGATATATGTCTCAAGTGGCTAGTAGCAAACTATTCAGTCTTGGAGGTATTTAGACCTACTTCAAAATCAAAAGTAATTTTAAAATGTTAGAATAGCTGTCCAATGGAAAGGCCATGATGTTTTCTTTTTGTTTTTTTTTTTTTTTTTTTTTCTGCGCTGTTACCATGGCATGAACCAAAGGAGCTTTCCTACACTGAACTACTCTGCCAAGGCCACAGGCCAGCCATGCGGAAGGCTCGAACACTCAGATGCTATAGTTCCACACCATACCTGGTGATGGTCCATGTCTAGTGATAATCACACCAGATGTGCTCATCTCTTTTCAACCTAAAACTTCTATAGTTTGCTGTCTAGCACAATCATCATGAAGAACATATTGCCTCTTCAGGAGTTCTGTGTATGTTCCTTTAGCTTCTAAGTATCAGCTCTTTTATATGTAATAATTAAGGAAACCTGGATACCTGCAGTGGTATATAGTTAGAATATGACTGCATATCTAATTTGAATTGTTTGGCAACCTAAATAATTCATAGTGTCATGCCTGCTGTCTTACTCACTGACATACACTAATCTGGAATCTGTAAGTATCTGTATGGTCCAAGCCTGAAGACCCAAAATTAATAAGTTCCTTGACTCACACTGTCTCTGTCCCTGGAGAAGAGTTTCAAGTTGTTGGTGCCTGGTAGATTTAGAGACCTTGGAGTCTCATGCTGATGAAAAGTAAAAATAAATGGAGCCACTTGCCAAGAAGCCTGAGGATGACCACAGTTCAATCCCTAAGACCCACAAGTAGAAGGGAAGAATCAAAGCCCAGAAGCTGTATTCTGACCGCTCTACATACGCCAATGGCATACACACACATACAAATAAATCAATGTTAAAAATAAAATCCACTCGCCATCTCAGAATAACATCTAGAGTTTCAAATTCAGAATCATCTCATGAAAACATTTAACTCAGTGGTTCTCAACCTACAGGTTGTGACCCCTTTGGGGGCCAAATGACTTTTTCACAAGGGTCACCAAAGACCATCAGAAGACACAGATATTTATACTATGATTAATAATAGTAGCAAAATTACATTTATGAAGAAGCAACAAAGTATTTTATGGTTGGGGTTCACTACAACATGAGGAACAGTATTAAAGGGTCACAGCATTAAGAAGGTTGAGAACTACTGCTTTGACTTGAGGGTGGAGTATTTTATGTTTTACCCCCACCCTGCTCTCACTTGAGAGCAATTTCACTTTGTGCTACCACAGGAGCATGTGCACAAAGCCTGGACCAACACATCCCAGCAGCCTCTGGAAGGAGTGAGAAATCGTGTGCTTAACATTTTCATCAGGTGACTGAAGACTGTCATTCTGGGGACAAGTCAAAGACAAGACAGGCATCTCGAAGGGGAGCATGTGAACTTGGCAGCAAGAACCAAAATGAAATTGAAAGGCATGTTATGAGGGCACCAAGTCAGTTCTTAAAGATCGTTGACTGTTGGAGCTGAGAAGCACCAGAAACCTCCCCAACCTCTACTCTACAGCAAAGACATGGAGCCCAGAACCGGTAACTGGTTTGGCCTGCATGCCCGCCCTGCTGATCTCTCTGTACCGAAACACTCAGCACTTTGACTGACACATGATGGTAGGGGGAGGGGACATTCCATTCTTAGACTCATGAGATGGAAATGAGAATGCAGCAAAATCTGAACTGAAATGAGGGGCAAGAACCTTATAAGCAGTGTTTCCTGACCCTAAAAGGCATCATCAAAATAGCCTCAGAACAATCCCAGGGACTCCATCCTACATCTTGAGTCAGGATCCTAAGAGACAGGAGCCTGCCTGGTAGTGTCAATTCCCCCCAACTCACTCTGATAATCACCCAGGTTGAAGAACCATTACACTGAGCACTACCTCTATGGACAGACACCTGCTATGCCTGATTAGGAAATATATCCTGTAGGCCTGTGGGCCTATTAAGTACTCTGCAGTGTTAATTACTTGTGGTTTTGAGAAGTTCTGGAAACTTCAAAAGGTGGAACTAGTTGGAGGAAGTGAGTCATTGAAGGTGTAACCATTGAAGGCTCTTCTGGTCCCTAGTCCCTTTGTAGCTCTTCACTCTGTCTGCGCTGAGGTGGACCTCCTTCTCATGCTCTTGCTTTGATATTCTGCATAGGTATCCATGGATTGAACCTTTGAGAACCATGATTCCTGCTTAAAGCTGTTCTCTCGGGCAATTTAATCAGAGCTTTCCAAAAATGGCATCTACAATACCCACAGCAATTATTCCAGAATGTCAAATCACTACGGATAGCAATGATCTGCAATTCCTGATTGTTTTGAATTCCTATGTCTCAAACCTAGGGCCTACTGCACCACTGAGCTACAATTATCAGACTCATCCCTGGGGAAGGCAAATTCTCTCTCTCAGGAGTCATTAATTACCTCTAGCTCTTTATCTAGGGATGTGTAGTTGGTGCCATCTGTAACCTCATGATGTTCCACTCTGCCTCTTTGTTCTCTGAAATAATGACTCTGAGACAGAATTATATATGAATAAATGCCTAGGCCAATAGCCTTGGCTCTCTTCACCAACTAGCTCATATCTCAATAATCCCGTGTATTTTATTCTAAGAGTGCCACACTGCAAGTTACTTCTTCCTCATTTTTATTCATCTGTCTCCATCAGCATTTCCCAGCGTGAATGTGAATCTCTCACACCTATTTCCCAGAATACTGCCCCCTGCCTCTACAGACTGTCCCACCTTCTAATCCTGTCTCAGATCATTGCCCAAAGGCTTCTTTTATTGACAGGTGAATGCTTTTACACAGTGTTCAGGAGATTATCTCTACAGCAATGGAATGCTACAAGATCCACCACCACCACCCTTCCACTTAGCATGTCTACTAATATTGTCATTGTTCAGGTCTTATTTTGGCAGCCATATTGTTGTGACATCACAGGTATGGCTTCCCTGCCATTTCTAGGAAACACAATCTCACAACCGACTTCCTGGTCCTCTGACTCTTACAGTCTTTCCATGTCCCTTGCCTGGATGTTCCCTGAGTCTCAGGTACAGGGGTTATAGATGTATCCATTGGGTCTGGGCTCCTCACCCTCAGCTGATCTCTGCACTACAATCATGCACTACAATCAGTCGTGGTTTTCTACAGTGATCTCTGATGCAATGAGGAGCATTCTTGATGGCATGTGAGAGCTATACTTATTAGCAGTTTATAATTAGCAGGAACAATTTATAATTCAGTTAGAAATTATGGCAGTCAGGTAAAATGGCAGCAGTATCTTCTCCTCTAAGATCATGATCTTTCTAGCCTCAGATGGTTTAAAGTGATACCGCTTGGACTGACAATGCTCCCCACAAAAGTTATCACAACTTTTATTCTAATTTGGATTCCACAATTAAGTGTTGACTTTTAATCCTAATTAGTTTATTTATTTTTTTAATGTGTATGGGTATGTGTGTGTCTGTGTACCGCATGTGTACAGTGCCCACAAAAGCTCAAGAAAGATGTTCGGTCCCCTGGAACTAGAGTTATTGATGGTTGTGAGCCAGCATGTAGGTGCTTTGGGTCGAACCAGGGGCCTCTAGAGGAACATCCAGGGTTCTTAACTGCTGAACCATCTCACCAGCCCCAGAACTAACTTTTAAAACAAGTCCACAGCACTGAGGTGGTAACCAAGACATAACCAAAGAAATACCTTAGATTCACTACTTTGTGACAAAGCTGTAGTTCTTCAGATCAACAATGAGACACTAATTATTGTACATAAAAGCATACTGACAGATGCTATGAGTAAGAATTCAGGAAATAATATAATTCATTAATATTGAAGATAGGATGTTATTATTTACAAAAATGGTAGTAGTTAAGTGCAGATTGGTAGCATACTCCTGTAATCCTAGCCTTTAGTAAGGCCAAGGCAGAATTGTTGTTGGTCCCTGACTAAACTGGCTGGTTTTGTGTGTCAACTTGACAAAAGTTAGAGTCACAAGAGAGGAAGGTGCCTCAGTTGAGAAATGCCTCCATGAGATCAGCTGTAAGGCATTTATCAGTGGGGGAAAGGCCCCAGCCATAGTGGGTGGGGCCCTGGGCTGGAGCTCCTTGGTTCTATAACAAAGCAGGCTGAGACAGCCATGGGAAGCAACCTAGTAAGCAGCTCTCTTCTATTGCCTCTCTGCATTAGCTCCTGCCTCCAGGTCCCAGTCCTGCTTGAGTTCTTGTCCTCACTTTGTCCAATGATAGACTATGATCTGGAAGAATAAGCTAAATAAACTCTTCCCCCCAGCTAACAAACTTGGTTTTTTGTTTTTGTTTTTGTTTTTGTTCTTGTTTTTTTGTCATGGTGTTTTGTCACAGCAATAAAACACGAAGAACTAACACCAACCAACCTGGACTACACAGTGAGACCCTGACTCAGACAATCAGATGTTAATAACCAAAAGGAAAACCACAAATAAATTTTATGTTCATAACAAGCATGCATAGGTTTTGTTTATGCATTTCTTCCCTTTAAAATACCTTTGTCTGACCATCATTGATATTTTCAGACCTATCTCCTACTCCCTGTAAGTAGAAAAAGAAGTTAAGTGTGAAACATAACAAATCAGATGGCAGCATGTTCACTAGACACCACTCTGGAGGTGGTTACTGCTGAAGTAAATGTATGTATGTTCACAAGGTATTCTGAGGTCCCAAGAAGAAATGCGGACTGAGCCCCACTGTACCTTGGCTTCTTACCCATTCTGTGCAGTCTGGTTCATTCGTTCAGTTTTAAAGACTAGGCCCTTGTTTTTCAGTTTACACACCCATATTTAAGTAAAAGTGGAGAGGGGCCATAATACCATCATGCCTCTTTCTATTTTTGCTTAAACCCCAATTCCCCAGCATCTTCTCGTTAGTGTATCACAAAGATGAGTCTGCAAGCCAAGAGTGCTGTGTCCTGAGGCACCAACTAATGCCTTCCTTTCCAGACACCTGTGCCCGCCAGTGGTCTTTTCCCACTCAAAGAACTCTGTGAAACTCAAACCCAAGTTTTAAATTACTCAGGCCCCTCAACTCCTGATAGACACAAAGAAATAGTGAGGGAAGAGTCTGTGGTCGTAGGAATAGTGCTAAAGCAGAAACACAAACCAATAAATGCAAGTGAGTTGCATGTCTGGGCCACTGTGGAGTCTTAAACCAGGCCTGTTGTGTTTTGATCTTACAGAAGCACATATGGCCTTCCATTAGCAGGTCTCAGAGCAGTGGGCCACGTTACCATACCATATGTGCAGAACGCAGCAACAGGCCTGATTTATGGTGGTGAGCACAGGCGTTTCCTTTGTATTTCATCTTCTTGTTATTTCAAGAGAAACGTAAGGGTAGATTTATTCTGCCATTACAAAGAAGCTTCCTAGAGATTGCTTGTTCAAAGTTGATAGCTTCCAGTAGGTGAAGTGGGTTCATTTCCAACAAAAATAAAAACTCAGTGAGAGCTGGAAGATTTTTTCTCCCCATACCACCAAAATGAGGACACATTTACCCTCAACTCCACCCCTATGCAGAACAATGGCAAAACAGCCAAAGCAAGAACATTGTGGGGAGCAGTGTTCAAGACTTACATGTAGCCCTTCTGAGGGTCTCTACTCCTATCCCTACCCCAGCCGTAACTGCCCAGATGTAACTGGCCTTGTTCAAAATAAAATCAGAAACCGCTAAAAGATGGCAAATAGCTCTATGACTGTCACCTCACTAGAAGAATTTAAGGACTCCACCCCTAGCACCCCCCTCTCCCCCACAACCAAAAGTTAATTTACACAATTACACAAAAAGTTAAGATTAAAAAAGTTAATTTACACAATCATAAGGGAGTCTCATGCAAAGAAAGGATTGGACAATTCTGGCACAAAGAGGTTAAAAGATATTAGAACAAGATGCTACCACACACATGTATAAGTCTCTGCCGCCCATTTCACTGAGCTTAGAAGAACATTTATCTTAGGTGTCTCTGGGCCCTGTCCTTATATTGCCAGGTCCTAGAGCTATCTGTACTTGCCTCATTATTCAGATAAACTACCCCGTGGCTCTAAAATCAAGATTTTGCCTAGCTCTTAATTTGAATCAATCACTAGTTTAAAAGAAAACCAAAAAAAAAAAAAAAAAAAAAAAAAGCAGTATTTTTTTCCTCAATTCCTACAAAGGTCTCTTCTGAAGAGACCTGATGGTTATTAAATTGGGATTGCCTATCAAGCAATAAAAGTTGCTGCTGCTGGAGCCTTATTTATAATAGCCAGAAGCTGGAAAGAAGCCAGATGCCCCTCAAAGGAGGAATGGATACAGAAAATGTGGTATATTTACACAATGGAATACTATTCAGCAATTAGAAACAATGAATTCACAAAATGTTTAGGCAAATGGTTTGATCTGGAAAATATCATCCTAAGTGAGGTAACCCAATCACAAAAGAATACACATGGAATGCAATCTCTGATAAGTAGATATTAATTAGCCCAGAAGCTCTGAATACCCAAGGCACAAATTACATAACAAATGACTCCCGTGAAGAAGTTTGGAGAGGGTCCTGATCCTGGAAAGGATTGATCTAGCATGGGAAGGGAATATAAAGACAGAGAAAAAGGAGGGAGGTGATTGGAGAAGGGATGGAGAGAAGAAGGTTTATGGGACATATGGGGAGGGGGGACCCGGGAAAGGGGAAATCATTTGGAATGTAAACAAAGAATATAGAAAATAAAAATATTTTAAAAAAAAGTTGCTGCTGGTTGTTACACAGACATGCACACACATACAAGTGTGTGTGTGTGTGTGTGTGTGTGTATGTGTGTGTGTACACGTCTCCTCTGACAGATGGCAGATAGCAGCTATGTTGAAAGATGGGCTGAGTCCAAGTGTGAGTGACCAAAGGCCATTGCATAGCAAGCTTTCTCTGGTCACCGTGGACTGCCAATATAGAAAGAATGAATTTCTTATTGGAATAGGAGGGACTCTCTCTAGGCATCATGGGAAAAGACTCCTTTCAAATTTTTAATAGATTTCCACACCTCCTGTAAGTACCCCCACTGACCCCTCACTTTTGTGACTGCTGGCTCCTCAAATCTAGAGAAGCTAGAGGAAGCTCTTCGTTAGTAATAAAATCCATAGAGCTTTAGAGGAGTCTTCATTATTTAGCTAACAAATCTCTGTCGCTGACCCGCCTTTCTATGAAACTGAGGAAGTACCATCATCTTGCATCATCAAATCATCTCCCAAGTCACCACACAGAATGTTGACTGGATATAATGCAGTAGTACATGGCTTACATAGAACTGTAGGCAATAGGCGTCCCAGTCTCACTTCCTGTTGCTGTGGCAAAAACTATTTAGGACAGAAAATGTGTTACCTCATAATCCCAGGTTGCAATCCTCCTTCACTGGTCACAGGCCAACAGGATCTAAACAATCCCTGTTGCTAAAATCCCTTCCCTGTGGGAGACATGAACTACACTTACCCCTTTACCACCTTTCTCCAGTTTCAACAACAAATCTAAGATCACCCTGGGAAACCAATACATTTATTAGGCTTACATGTAAGGCATGGATGAGGAGTTACTGACAGGAGTATAGGAGACCCCAGTGCAGCCACATTGGAAAGTCATCACTTAGCTTCCCACTGGCACATAGGGAGAGGTCCCTTCCTGGCTTCCCTGACCCAAACACTGGAAGACAATCACAATTAGGACAGAATTGTATAAAAATGTCAGAGAAATGGCTGGACCCTCTGATGAAGGGGTCAATGATCCATCCTCCCCACAGTTCTGCTGTGTTCTTTTCTTGATCACAGTTGATTCAATGATGATACTGGCAGTTTGGCTCCTGGGATGTCACCTATGACAATCCTTCATTGAGATTCTCTTCCCAAAGGATTATACATTGAGTCAGGCTGACAACTAAAACTAACAGTAATGTTGTTAACATTTCAATGCATTATATTATGTCTATTTGTCACATTTCAAACCAAAGTCTCTATATGTTGACTTTACTACAGTAAGATTGGGGAGTTTTGGGGGTTGTGTTTGTTTGTTTGTTTGTTGTTTTTGTTTGGGGGGGTTGGGGTTTTTTGTTTTTTGTGTTTTGTTTTGGTTTTGGGGGGATTTTGTTTTGTTTTGTTTTGTTTATTTTTCAAGACAGGGTTTCTCTGTGTAGCCCTGGTTGTCCTGGAACTCACTCTAAAGACCAGGTTAGCCTTGAACTCAGAAATCTACCTGCCTCTGCCTCCCAAATGTGGGGATTAAAGGCATGTGCTATTACTGCCTGGCATAAGATTGAAATCTTATGTGGAGGCAAATCAATTGCTAAAGTGATGGCCACGGGATGCAAACAGGAGGACCTGAGTTTGATCCCCAGCACCCATGTAAAAGCCTGTTGTAACCGCAGTGCTGAGGATTCATAGACAGGAGGATCACAGTCACTATGACTTACTGACCTGCTACCCTAGCCTAATCCACAAAGCATATCATTGAGAAACTGTCTCAAAAAGCAAGGTGGATGGATCTTGGGAAATGATACCCAAGGATGATCTCTAGCCCCACACACATGCACACATGAACACATGGACACACAAAGACAGAAAGCAGTATACTTCTTGGGTCTCTGAGTTTTGTGGTTTTAATTTGCATTTTATACCTTACTGAAATGGGGGCTAGAGAAGTAGGTCAGTGATTAAGGCCTTTTGTTGCATAATCATGAGGACCAGAGACCCAGCTCTGAGAAGGTGGGACAGGAAGATGGCTGGGGCTTGCTGGCTTTCAACCTAGCCAAAAAAATATGAGGCCCAGGTTCAGGGAGGTACCCTACCTCAAAGAAATAGTCAGAGTGACAGAAGAGGGCACCTGATACCGGCTTCCTTGCTTTGTGCACAAGTCTGTGAACACATCTATGTAACAAATGCTATGCCTGCACCATACAAAGAAAAACACAGACACACAGAGAGATGCACAAATATATATATATATATATATATATATATATACAAATCCTTTTTTTTTTTAATTCTTTTTTTTTTTATTCGATATAATTTATTTACATTTCAAATGATTTCCCCTTTTCTAGCCCCCCCACTCCCCGAAAGTCCCGCAAGCCCCCTTCTCTTCCCCTGTCCTCCCACCCACCCCTTCCCACTTCCCCGTTCTGGTTTTGCTGAATACTGTTTCACTGAGTCTTTCCAGAACCAGGGGCCACTCCTCCTTTCTTCTTGTACCTCATTTGATGTGTGGATTATGTTTTGGGTATTCCAGTTTTCTAGGTTAATATCCACTTATTAGTGAGTGCATACCATGATTCACCTTTTGAGTCTGGGTTACCTCACTTAGTATGATATTCTCTAGCTCCATCCATTTGCCTAAGAATTTCATGAATTCATTGTTTCTAATGGCTGAATAGTACTCCATTGTGTAGATATACCACATTTTTTGCATCCACTCTTCTGTTGAGGGATACCTGGGTTCTTTCCAGCATCTGGCAATTACAAATAGGGCTGCTATGAACATAGTAGAACATGTATCCTTATTACATGGTGGGGAGTCTTCTGGGTATATGCCCAGGAGTGGTATAGCAGGATCTTCTGGAAGTAAGGTGCCCAGTTTTCGGAGGAACCGCCAGACTGATTTCCAGAGTGGTTGTACCAATTTGCAACCCCACCAGCAGTGGAGGAGTGTTCCTCTTTCTCCACACCCTCTCCAACACCTGCTGTCTCCTGAATTTTTAATCTTAGCCATTCTGACTGGTGTAAGATGAAATCTTAGGGTTGTTTTGATTTGCATTTCCCTAATGACTAATGAAGTTGAGCATTTTTTAAGATGCTTCTCCGCCATCCGAAGTTCTTCAGGTGAGAATTCTTTGTTTAACTCTGTACCCCATTTTTTAATAGGGTTGTTTGGTTTTCTGGAGTCTAACTTCTTGAGTTCTTTATATATATTGGATATTAGCCCTCTATCTGATGTAGGATTGGTGAAGATCTTTTCCCAATTTGTTGGTTGCCGATTTGTCCTCTTGATGGTGTCCTTTGCCTTACAGAAACTTTGTAATTTTATGAGGTCCCATTTGTCAATTCTTGCTCTTAGAGCATACGCTATTGGTGTTCTGTTCAGAAACTTTCTCCCTGTACCGATGTCCTCAAGGGTCTTCCCCAGTTTTTTTTCTATTAGCTTCAGAGTGTCTGGCTTTATGTGGAGGTCCTTGATCCATTTGGATTTGAGCTTAGTACAAGGAGACAAGGATGGATCAATTCGCATTCTTCTGCATGCTGACCTCCAGTTGAACCAGCACCATTTGTTGAAAAGGCTATCTTTTTTCCATTGGATGTTTTCAGCCTCTTTGTCGAGGATCAAGTGGCCATAGGTGTGTGGGTTCATTTCTGGATCTTCAATCCTGTTCCATTGATCCTCCTGTCTGTCACTGTACCAATACCATGCAGTTTTTAACACTATTGCTCTGTAGTATTGCTTGAGGTCAGGGATACTGATTCCCCCAGATTTCCTTTTGTTGCTGAGAATAGTTTTAGCTATCCTGGGTTTTTTGTTGTTCCAGATGAATTTGATAATTGCTCTTTCTAGCTCTGTGAAGAATTGAGTTGGGATTTTGATGGGTATTGCATTGAATCTGTATAGTGCTTTAGGCAAAATGGCCATTTTAACTATATTGATTCTGCCGATCCATGAGCATGGGAGGTTTTCCCATTTTTTGAGGTCTTCTTCCATTTCCTTCTTCAGAGTCTTGAAGTTCTTGTCATACAGATCTTTCACATGTTTGGTAAGAGTCACCCCAAGATACTTTATACTGTTTGTGGCTATTGTGAAGGGGGTCATTTCCCTAATTTCTTTCTCAGCCTGTTTATCCTTTGAGTATAGGAAGGCCACTGATTTGCTTGAGTTGACTTTATAACCTGCCACTTTGCTGAAGTTGTTTATCAGCTGTAGGAGCTCTCTAGTGGAGTTCTTTGGGTCACTTAGGTAGACGATCATGTCGTCTGCAAATAATGATAGTTTGACTTCTTCCTTTCCAATTTGTATCCCTTTGACCTCCTTATGTTGTCGAATTGCCCGAGCTAGTACCTCAAGTACAATATTGAAAAGATAAGGAGAAAGGGGGCAGCCTTGTCTGGTCCCTGATTTCAGTGGGATTGCTTCAAGTTTCTCTCCATTTAGTTTGATGCTGGCTACCGGTTTGCTGTATATTGCTTTTACTATGTTTAGGTATGGGCCTTGAATTCCTGTTCTCTCCAAGACTTTAAGCATGAAGGGATGCTGAATTTTGTCAAATGCTTTTTCAGCATCCAATGAAATGACCATGTGGTTTTGTTCTTTGAGTTTGTTTATGTAGTGGATTGTATTGATGGATTTCCGTATATTGAACCAACCCTGCATTCCTGGGATAAAGCCTACTTGATCATGGTGGATGATCGTTTTGATGTGCTCTTGGATTCGGTTGGCAAGAATTTTATTGAGTATTTTTGCATCGATGTTCATAAGGGAAATTGGTCTGAAGTTCTCTTTCTTTGTTGGATCTTTGTGTGGCTTTGGTATCAGCGTAATTGTGGCTTCGTAGAAGGAATTGGGTAGTGTTCCTTCTGTTTCTATTTTGTGGAATAGTTTGAAGAGTATTGGTGTTAACTCTTCTTTGAAGGTCTGGTAGAATTCTGCACTGAAGCCATCTGGTCCTGTGCTTTTTTTGGTTGGAAGACTTTCTATGACTCCTTCTATTTCTTTAGGCATTATGGGACTGTTTAGATGGTCTAGTTGGTCCTGATTTAATTTTGGTATTTGGTATCTGTCAAGGAAATTGTCCATTTCCTCCAGATTCTCCAGTTGTGTTGAGTATAGGCTCTTGTAGTAGGATCTGATGATTTTTTGGATTTCCTCAGTTTCCGTTGTTATATCTCCCTTTTCATTTCTAAGTTTGTTAATTTGGATACTTTCTCTGTGCCCTTTGGTCATTCTGGCTAAGGGTTTATCTATCTTGTTGATTTTCTCAAAGAACCAGCTCCTGGTATTGTTGATTTTTTGTATGGTTCTCTTTGTTTCTACTTGATTGATTTCGGCCCTGAGTTTGATGATTTCCTGCCTTCTACTCCTCCTGGGCGAAATAGCTTCTTTTTGTTCCAGGGCTTTCAGGTGTGTCATTAAGCTGGTAATGTATGCTCTCTCCATTTTCTTTTTGGAGGCACTCAGGGCTATGAGTTTTCCTCTTAGCACTGCTTTCATTGTGTCCCATAGATTTGGGTATGTTGTGTTTTCATTTTCATTGTGTTCTAAAAAGTCTTTAATTTCTTTCTTTATTTCTTCCTTGACCAAGGTATCATTGAGTAGAGTATTGTTCAGTTTCCACGTGTATGTGGGCTTTCTGTTGTTTCTGTTGCTATTGAAGACCACTTTTACTCCATAGTGATCAGATAGGAGGCATGGGATTAGTTCGATCTTCTTATATTTGTTGAGGTCTGTCTTGTGACCAATTATATGGTCGATTTTGGAGAAGGTACCATGAGGTGCTGAGAAAAAGGTATATTCTTTTGTTTTAGGATAGAATGTTCTATATATATCTGTTAAATCTAATTGGTCCAAAGCTTCAATTAGTTTCATTGTGTCCCTGTTTAGTTTCTGTTTTCCTGATCGGTCCATTGAGGAAAGTGCAGTGTTGAAGTCACCCACAATTATTGTGTTAGGTGCAATGTGTGCTTTTAGTTTTAATAAAGTTTCTTTTACAAAAGAGGGTGCCCTTACATTTGGGGCATAGATGTTCAGGATTGTCAGTTCTTCTTTTTGTATTTTTCCTTTGACCAGCAAGAAGTGTCCCTCAGGGTCTCTTTTGATGACTTTGGGTTGAAAGTCAATTTTATCTGATATTAAAATGGCTACTCCAGCTTGTTTCCTGAGACCATTTGCTTGTAAAATTGTCTTCCAGCCTTTTACTCTAAGGTAGTGTTTGTCTTTGACCCTGAGGTGTGTTTCCTGTAAGCAGCAAAATGTAGGGTCCTGTTTACGTATCCATTCAGTTAGTCTGTGTCTTTTTATTGGGGCATTAAGTCCATTGATGTTAAGAGATATTAAGGAATAGTGATTGTTACTTCCTATCATTTTTGACGTTATTTTTTAAATTTGAATGCTTAACTTCTTTTGGGTTTGATGAAAGGTTACTATCTTGCTTTTTCCAGGGTGAAGTTTCCCTCCTTGTATTGGTGTTGTCCTCCTATTATCCTTTTTAGGGCCGGGTTTGTGGATAGATATTGGGTAAACTTGGTTTTGTCATGAAATATCTTAGTTTCTCCATCTATGGTGATTGAGAGTTTTGCTGGATATAGTAGTTTTGGTTGGCATTTGTGTTCTCTTAGAGTCTGCATGAGATCTGCCCAGGACCTTCTAGCCTTCATAGTCTCAGGTGAAAAGTCTGCTGTGATTCTGATAGGTCTTCCTTTATATGTTACTTGGCCTTTTTCTCTTACTGCCTTTAGTATTCTTTCTTTGTTTAGAACATTTGGTGTTTTGATTATTATGTGACGGGAAGTATTTCTGTTCTGGTCCAGTCTGTTTGGAGTTCTGTAGGCTTCTTGTATATTCATGGGCATCTCTCTCTTTAGGTTAGGGAAGTTTTCTTCCATAATTTTATTGAAGATATTTGCTGGCCCTTTAAGTTGTAAATCTTCACTCTCCTCTATGCCTATAATCCTTAGGTTTGGTCTTCTCATTGTGTCCTGGATTTCCTGGATATTTTGGGTTACAAGCTTTTTGCATTTTGCATTTTCTTTAACTGTTGAGTCCATGGTTTCTATGGAATCTTCAGCATCTGAGATTCTTTCTTCTATCTCTTGTATTCTGTTGTTGATATTTGTATCTCTGTCCCCTGATTTCTTCCCAAGGCTTTCTATCTCCAAAGTTGTCTCCCTTTGAGTTTTCTTAGTTGTTTCTACTTCTGATTTTAGATCCTGGATGGTTTTGCTTAGCTCCTTCACTTGCATGTTTGTGTTTTCCTGTAATTCTTTAAGAGATTTTTGTGTTTTCTCTTTCATGAGCTCAGCCTGTTGACCAAAGTTCTCCTGTATTTCTTTAAGAGATTTTTGTGTTTCGTCTTTCATGACCTCAGCCTGTTGAGCAAAGTTCTCCTGTATTTCTTTAAGTGTTTTTTGCATTTCCTCCTTGTTGGCTTTTGTATTCTCCTGGATTTCTTTCAATGATTTTTGTGTTTCCCTTGCAAGGGCTTCTAACTTTTGATCCATTGTCTCCTGAATTTCTTTATGTATGACCTTCATGTGTTCCTGTACCAGCATCATGACCAGTGATTTTAAATCCAAATCTTGTTTTACTGGTGTGATGGGGTATCCAGGACATGTTGGTAGAGGAGAATTGGGTTCAGATGTTGCCATATTGCCTTGATTTCTGTTAGTGACGTTCCTGCGTTTGCCTTTTGCCATCTAGATCTCACTGGTGTTAGTTTATCTTGTCAGTGCTGGACTCACCAGTGCAAGCTGCCCCTTCCCAGTTGGCCTCTGGTGCACAGCTTACCTCCTGCACTGCTTGTAGGCAGTGTGCTGCTGCCCAGGCTGTTCAGATCCCAAAGCAGGGACCCGAAGGCTCCCGCTGGGGCCCGCTGGATTCACTGGAGCACACTGACTTCTCCCAGCTGGCCGCCCGGAAGCCCAGCTAGCCACTTGCAGGACTTGGAGGTGTAATGCTGCCGCCCAGACTGATCTGGATCCGGAAGCGGAGAGAGTAGAGCTAAGGGCTTCTGCCTGAGGCCTTGCCCCAGATTGTGTCTGTGGAGCAGATGGAGCCCGTGTGCACTCCCAGGGAGTGCTGACGGTGTATGCTACTGTGACCTCCCCTGAGTTCCGCTCACTCCGCTGGGCAGCCGATCTGCCAACCGGGCTATCGCACACAAGGTTAGCCTGGCCGCCCAGTCCCTGAGTCCAGGCAAAAGCCTGGGAGGCCAAGGTCCGAGCAAAGTTCCCCTACGGCTTTGACTGTTAATTGGGTTTGCCAGGTGACTAGGATGGCGGGCGTGTGCGCCCGCGCTCCCTGAAAGCGCCGGGAGAGTCTGCTTTGCTAACAATCACCTGGGCGGGTTGACTCACAGATGGCCCACCAAGCCGCCCAGTTCTTGGGGTCAGTCCTGTGCCTTTTGGGGCCTGGACCCCCGCTTTGTTAGCCTTAGGCTATGCCTGTTACAGGTCTGCCCGCCTGAGCTCTCTGTCGTCCTGCAGGCAAAATGGCAGCGGCGCGCTCGCAGGCCTGGGCAAAAAACCTCCTGGTTGGGTTGGCACCCCGATGGCCCCCCGACCCGCCCAGGGCCTGGGTGCAGGCCAACGCCCGTCGGGCTCAGACCACCGCGGTGTTGGCCTCGGATTATGTTTGTGTACCTCAGTCTGTCCGATTCCTGGAGTACGGAACCAAGATGGATCCTCCTCTCCTGACTGGTGGGAGGCCGAGTTCTGAAGTGGCCTCCGTGCAGGAAAGGCGCCGCACAACTGCAGCTGCTTGCTGTCCGGCTGGTCAGCGAAGGTCAGTGGTCGTGGGCGCAGGGCCTAACTGGTCCCTGTGACGCCTTGGTTCCACTGCTGATGGCCCTTCAGCTGGAGCAGCCACTGCTGCCGCTGCTGCCGCCGCCGCCGCCGATACAAATCCTTTTTAAAAGAAAATTGTTTCTAAGAATATTCATAGACCTTCTAGGGGCTTTGGGGGGGTTGAATGTTTTGGGGGATGGTTTGTTTATTTGTTTGTTTTGTTTTGTTGTTTATAGTTGTTGATAGTAGTGGTGGTTTTTCAAGACAGGGTTTCTCTATGTAGCCCTGTCTTCCCAGGAACTCACTCTGCCTGTATGCTGCCCTCTGAACTGTAAACCTGCCCCCAATTAAGTACTTTCCTTTATAAGCATTCTCATTGTCGTGGAGTTTCTTCACGGCAATAGAACACTGATGAAGACACACTTCTGCCTAGTGTGTGGAGCCTTCAAGCTCCCCTTTAGAGTTCTTCACAAATACACAACAGGTCATATTTGAGCTTGCACCACCCACTGGGTTGTGGACATTAAAACATGTTCCTTTTGCTTAAGAAAGCAACCGGTGTGACAGAGGTTGGGAGTATAGCTTTAGACCTCAATTTAAGGCCAGTACCAACTTGGACAATGACATTTCTATATGACCTTATAGTAGTTTCCAACACTCTAAATTTGTTTTCTTGGTAGAAAATGCACCATGTTGGGAGAAATATTGTGGCTCCCTGAGTACGTTTATCATAGCACCACTACAGAGCAGACAAATGCTAATCACTTTCTGAACTGACCCAAAAGCACTATGAACCCAGTGAGTTAAGTCACTCACCAAGGACCTGCCAGGATCTTATTATGTTTCCAGAAATATCTTAAGTTGAGGAGATAAAGCATGATGAAAAGAGAATCTATACTATAAACATATCAAGAGTTCTCAGATATACTAATCTATATCAGAGTTCACCTGAGCAATGAAGACAGTCAACTGGTAACTACTGGTCCATCCCCAACCAATATATGAACTATTGCACGTCACAGAGAACAGGAGAGAGTGACTTGGGAAAGGAAGTAACTCAGAGAATCATTGCTGAAATCATTTCAGAAGTGTGATGCTAAGTCCTCAAAACTCTGAACAAATCAAGGACGGAAAATAGGAAAACCTAAATTTAGACACACCCTTGCTACCTGTCATAAGGAAAGCAGCCAGGGCAATGCAGTAAAAGCATGTAGTAAAGTGGATTGTTGGGCAGGAAGTAGCCAACAAGAGAGCCCAGTAAGCTACAACAAACAGTTTCCATTTACTCTGCTATGTCCCTGAGGCCCTCAGAGCTCCCACTGATGCTGCTATTAGAATAATAGTAATGTTTAGTCTAAAACAGTGGTTCTCAGCCTCCCAAATGCTGTGACCCTTTAATACAGTTCCTCAGGTTGTGGTGACACCCAACCATAAAATTATTTCATTGTTACTTCATAAATATAATTTTGCTACTGTTATGAATAATAATATAAATATCTGATTTATAGGCCCCTGTGAAAGATTGTTTGATCCCCAAAAGGGTTGCAATCTACAGATCTAGATCCTAGAGATGCCTAAGTAATCATAATTGCTCCCAGAGCTGAGACCCATGGGAGCTTTGTTCTGAGCAACAGGAGTTTAGACTTGCGTTCTACCCTACTTCTGCATCTCCGGGGACATGGGAGTATTTCCTTCTGTCTTTCTATCTCATAAAGTCTTGCCAGTTCCTCCCATTTGCAGCACATATGTAGAGGCCATCTGACAAGAGAATTTTAAAGTGTTGTTTGTAGTCTTCTATACACCCCCTTCCCAAGGATATACAGAAGAGCATGGAAAGGACATGGATGAAGCCAAGAGTCAGCTACAACAACACTTTTCTCCTCAAATTTCTACTGTTATAAATCTTAGAAAACCAAGATAAAGAAAAGTTCCTTAGATGTGTTCTCAAAACTGTTTGGGACTGAAGGGGTGGATCAGGATTAAAACATCCCAGGAATGACAAGGAACAAACTCAGGAGACAGTCAACATGAGCACCTCCTTTGTGGCCCATCTCTCTTCAATACCGAGCACAAGAAAGCACCCACCCCCATTCACTCTCGATTGTAAATGACTGATAATAGTTGCATGAACAGCCAGTCTAACATGCAAGAGAAATTAAGGAGAACTATCAACTAAAGTTTTCAAGTAAATGATTTCAATATGCTGTATAGTCAGAGAAGAAAAGCCTGTTCCTCAATTTATACAATCGAAACAGATGAATACAGTCAAAATAAATGCCATACAGAAGATAGTAAAATAACTAAGCCAAAAAAACGTAGTGTACAGGCTAACGGACAGTGGAGTTTCTGAAGCTCATTATTTGGACACTCTTGCCTCGTAAGGAAGATGATGTCCTGTGCATTGTAGGACAGTCCATGGTTAACAACGTCCCCAACCAGTAGCTCTCCATCCTGCAAAACAATCAAAACCCTCCTCCAGGCATTGGCAACTCTCTCCCAGGAAGCTATCTTTAACTTGAGCTGAGTTGACATGAATAGAGGAGCTGCCTAATGGAAGCAGAGAGAGAGATTAATCTCAGCAGATAAATCATGTGCAAAGACATGAAGGCACAGGCCATCAGAGAACGTGACGGAGAAAATGGAAGGGTGTGAATCCAGGCAGCAGAAAGTATTTCACGTGCCGGACTAAAGGTTTGCGCCTAACTGGGAGGTGCCAGGCCACTGCAGGATATCGACTAGGAAGGGGGCTTATCTCTATTTGCGTTTTGGAAGCATTTCTCTGGTGACTGAGTGGATAACGGCATAAAAGGAGAGGAGATTAAAAGCAGGGAAAACAGGTTCCTGCCAAGTTGTCATGCTCTCTGCTCAGATAACAAAAAGCAAAAAGGTGAAATGAGACATTCGGAAGGAGTGGGACTCAACAGGGTGTTGAAGGTACCTGTAGGATGCAGGCTTGAAGCTAGAGATGTATAAAGAAGGTAAGAACCGGGTCCTTCTCAGACATCCAAAGGGTGAGTTGTACAAAGCTCGGTGATGCCAAGATACCTAGTGTGTGACCTTAAGTGTTTGTGCTGTGCTGTGCTGTGTGTGTGTGTGTGTGTGTGTGTGTGTGTGTGTGTGTGTGTGCATTCTATGTGCACAGGTATACTTACTAGTCAAGAACCATTTGTGCTGGATGTTTCCACAGCAGGCCACAACCATGATGGAAGGAGAATAGGGAAGACCTCCTGACAGACTTAGAAGATACTTAATTTGGGGGAAGAGAAGATCAATGAAGAAGAAAAGTCTTAACATGATTCCGGGAAGAGGCACAGGACATAAGCTGCCAGGATCTGAATGCTGTGTTCCCCGCAAAGTCACAAGCCGAGAGGCCCTTCTGCAAGGCCTCTCAAGAGCTTGTTTGCCCTTCCTGCTACACCTGGACAACCTGAGAGGTGCAATCTGTAAACCAGGAAACAGGTCCCACCACAGCTTGATTCTGGACTTCCCAGACTGCAGACTGTGAGAAATCTGCTATTAGCTGTCCTGTTTAGGGTACTTTTTATGTTACCTAAATGGTCTAAGACACATGTCACAGATAACAGCATCAGAATAAAGAAAGCAAGAGAAGACTGAACGGTGGCCGTATACGTGTGGGGATCAGGAACCCTGGCAATATCAACAGGTCCAAGAATCTGACAGCGACGGCTGGGAAGCAGATAGACAGGGGGACCACAAGTTCCTAAAATGCAGACAATGTTTGCAAATCCAAAGCAAAGTTGGGCATGATGGTACATGTATGTTTAATTCAAGGACTCGGGAGGCAGAGGCAGGTGGATTTCTGCGAGACTAGGGTCATCCTGATCTACATAGTGAGTTCTGGGGCCAGCAAGGGTTGCATAGTAAGGCCCTGTCTTGAAAAAAAAAATCTTATTTGAAAAAAATAATAATAATCTACTGCACTATTGTGTTTGTGTTGGGAACAAGCATGTGTATAGGTTGAGTGAATGGACCAGAGAGGGAACAATTGATAATGACTGCTACTTCTTGAGGGAAAGACAGGACATGAACAGTCCAGTTGAAAGGTGTGAAGGCGGGAAAAACCTCACTACAGACATGGTGGTTTGAGTAAGCGTGTACAGGTGATAAGGAGCATGCCAGCCCTGGAGAAGGAAAGCTACCTGCACAAAGATCAAATGAGATGCTCTGGAGGGAAGAGCTAGGTGGGTGGGGGAAGGGAGGTCTAGGTAGAGGGGAAAGGCTGGGCTGAGCATCTCAAGAGATGGAGTAGAGTAGTGCAAAATTTGAAGAAAAAAAAAAAACCAGAAGCAGAGCTTTGAGGACGCGCTCCAGAGCTAAACAGCCTTTTTCTGTTGGAGCCACTATTCAGAGACACACACTTTTGCTGGGCCACACCCAGCAGCAGCTCAGATAGATATGAGAACGGAGGCAGGGGTTGCTCTAGTTTGTGGATTTGTGTAATTCTAGTGCAAGATCCAGAAAGGTGAGAGCCAGACCACTGGTGAGATAACTACCAGCTTGGTTAGGAAGGAGGGCCACGGGAAATCTAAAGGACTGTGACAGAGGCAAGATCTGCTGGGCCTTGACAGATTCAAGAGAACCATAGACTGATGTCTTCCACCAAGAAATTTTTTTTTTTAGTTGCATGTCTGTGTGTGCATGAACTCCAGTCCTCTACAAGAGCAGTGCTCATCTCTGCTGAGCCACACTCCCATATGCACATCTCCAGCCACAGATATGCAGTCCCCCTACCCATCACCTCTTGAGTCTTTGTGACCAACAGCACTGTCTCAAAATGTAATAAAAAAATAAAATTTCCTGCATGTTTCCAAGGCCACAGGCAGTTGCCACTTCTGGTCTTCAGAATTCTTGGAACCCCTAAGTAAGTTCATCTATATCACTATCAAGGAGAGAGAGAGAGAGAGAGAGAGAGAGAGAGAGAGAGAGAGAGAGAGAGAGAGAGAGAGAGAGAGAGTCTAGGCAGCCTATCAAAGTAAAGTGCTGGTCATTTGAGCAGAATTGCTTTGAACCTTTGAGACCAGCCATCCTCCAAAAGCTGCTTAGTAAACATCACACCAGGCCACTGAGTTGACCAAAATCCAGACCCACAAGATTTGAAGGGGATTGATCTGAGATTCTCTCACACCAGCTGAGAATATAGAAACAAGGTTGACTCGGGTTTGAGGTGGGCCAGGTCAGTCCCCTGGGAAGGGGCTGCCAAGGAGGAGCCAGGGTGAGCTGCGAGCCTTGCTGTGCTAAGAATGTGTGGGAGAAAAATGCCTACCAAGGGCTGGGGTAGCCGACTACACAGGGTGAAATGATCGCTAATCACTTGCTGTTTTTACTCTGGAAAAAAAGAAGTGGGGGAGCTCTACACATTATTCACTAGTGAGTCACCTCAGCTGCCACCATGATGCCTGGTGACACATAATTAGAAAACAAATGACAGATTAGTTTAATAATATTCATTAGCAACTAATGAAACTGACAGTGTTTCCTATTGAAAGCAACTTGGGCTGTTAGTTGATTTTAAGCAAATTATGCTCCTCCCTGTCCATGCTCCCTTTCAGCCTCCCTCCTCCCCCAACACCTCCCTCCTTCTTCCTCGCTCTTCCCTTTTCCCTCAGCCCTCCTCCCTTTCCCCTCCTCCTTCCTCCCTCCTCCCCATATGCCTTTGAGCTAAATGAGAGGTGGAGGTAAAGGAGCAGGAGAGGAGGGAGAGGATCGTAAGTGGGTCATAAAATAGGGCATAAAGGGTGAGACTGTTGAGGGGAACAAAAGCAGGCATGATCAGAAGGCGAGGGAAGAGCCTAGGGGAGGGGGCATCCAGAGAGGAGGGGAAGAGGAGCTGACCGTGCTCCCCCTGTGGTCTTCAAACAAGCAACTGCTGTCAAAAAACAAGCTTCCACTTGTCACAGCAAGGAAATGGTTATAACAGGAAAAAAAAAAAGTCAATGCTTCCTTTCAGGCATTGTTGTTCTTTTTCCCTTAAAAAAAAAAATCTCCCCAGCAAGAATTTTTAACGATATGCAGAAATCATAGCTGTCTTGCTGAATTGGTGTAGGACTGACCCCCCTTGACAGTTCTTAAATTATTCAGCTATCAAGGGCCTGCTAAACATTAAATTAAGCATCCTCTCTCCCCTGTCCTAAACCATTAAGTTATGCAAATGCACAGATAATGGGGCATATGACAGCTGGAGGCATTAATCACGCAGCTCTGTCTCTGGGCTGTTGTTATGTGGAAACTGCATCTGCCAACAGACGGAACAGCCACAATTAGATCTCTTAATGGAACGGGGAGCTGCTACCTGGTCCTCCTCGCGGCTCAGGTTGTAGACCTGGGAGTGAATGAGGCCCTTGAGAGAGCTTGTGTGCACATCTTGTCTCTGCCCCTCCCCCCTCCTTAATACCTGCTCCTCCAATTGAAATGAAAAATTACCTGTAATTGTTATCATTTGCAAACAAAACCTGTCAGGAGATGAACCTGCTGTTTACAGCGGATGTTTTTGTTGCTCCCTGGGAAGGTTCTTTGGGGAATTTCCTTCATTTGTTTTTTGTTTTTGTTTTTGTTTTTTTTTTTTAAACTAAGTCTCTGTCTTTGAAGATGTAAAGATGTGGGCACTGCAGAGTGGGGAGTAACCACTCTCCCCTGAGAGCCTCCAAAGTGACCCCATCAAAGAGGGGACAGACTACCCTGAAAGACTGCCAGAAACATTCCCCTGCTTATCTGCAGATGCTTGTCAAAGAAAGCCCAACTGCTCTCCCCAGCTCCCCCACAGGAAGTCATGAATGAGAAGATAATGGAGACAACTCATTATCTGCCAAGGAACTTTCACCTCCTTTGAGATTTATGACTTAACACACTCAATTTACAGCTGGTGGGGGTGTTAAGTCCAAGTTGTTAAGCATGGCTGAGACAGCCAATTGTTTCCGTCTTCTCTTTTGCATATTACTCTATTATAAGAACCGGAGTTTGAGAGTTCCTGATCAGCTGACAGTTGTCCTGCACACAGGACTTCAGTTGGCCCAACGTCGCTTTCCTAATGGCTTCCTGGCAACAGGACCGTTTCTGCACAGTACTTACCCTGGAGGCTGAAGTTGGAGGCCATGCAGGACTACTACCTTCTCCACACCTCAAGCAGTATTGCAACAGTTTCACATCCTGACATTTTTTGATGTGGAAAGTTACATCTTTTTGAAACCATTTTGGTAACTATTGTTCTCAAATGAAGTCTTGGACTATTCCCACTGGGTCCCTAGCAACATTGCACATCTGCCCATCTTAAAATCAGGAGCAACTGGAGAGCTAACAATGAACAGGACCGTGGTGCTTGCTCCTTGCCTTGAAAGGGCTCCAGCGCTTTCAGAAAGTCTCCATATATTTATGAGGAAAAAACCAGGGCTGCCAAGGGGGTTGTGACAGTGGCCAGCAGCAGAAACCAGTCAGTGCTTAAGGTAGTCACTCTTTCAGACCCATTATCTCTAAGCAGGGCCAACACCCCTCCAGCACAGGTCTCATCCCTCACCTTGAAAATACCCGGCTTGTGCAAAGAAGAATGCAGGCCAGCTCTTGAGACTCCCTGATTACTACTGAGGGGGAAACTCACCCAAAGACGCAACTTGGAAAGACTCAGGATTGTCACCTCCAGCATCTATAACAGTGTTTGTCTGTTAAGCCTTCTGGCCCTGGCATGCTTCCTTTTCCCAAATTTCCAAGCAATTCTTCTTCCTAAGAACCTTCTAGAAATTGGAAAAATAATCCACAAGCTGGCCTGCATGTCAGATACTTCAGATCCCATGTGGAGTGTGGTCCAAATGGCTACAGGACTAACTCCAAGGTTCTGTGTTATTGTTTTTCTAAACCATCTCCCCCACAAAACAGAATGACCCAAATGTAAGCCTATCTGGCATTTCTGCATTTGACAGTTGTAGGGAGACATTGAGACCCACAGGTAAGTATTGCAAATGGACCTGAAAGGATAGAAAATAATACAGCCTAACTCTAATGACCCCAAGAAGTCAGAAGTTTAAAATGCTATCTCGCTCCAAAGAAGCTCTAACTCCAGCCTTCTAAGGAGCCCCAAACACCTCACATTCCAGAGTCTGCTCTTTGTGCTCTTTGTTAGAAGCTAGGTAAAAGGTCACAGTCCAGAGCCTGCCCTGTAAGAGCTAGGCAAAAAGGTGATCCTGGTCCCATAAGGTAACTGGAAATGAGCTAATTATTTGCTTATCTTGCTTCTATAAACTGCTTATGCCATTACCCACATCCAGGAGTTCACGCAGCTATAGACCTCCAAGAAAATAGGAAACTAATTGGTCCACGGAGCGCGGGCTCTGATAATTTAAACTGATTGGCCTAAAAACTATAGAGTGGTACAAATTGATTGGTTCGCACTACGCAGGCTCTCGATGCTAAGAAATGATTGGCTTATGATTCACGGGCTTTGTTTGTAAACTTACAAAAGCTGTCGCAATTCTGCACTTGGGGTCCACAGTCCTCTACCCATGTGCGGTGTACGACTGTGGAACCCAGAATTCTGGAATAAAACAAATCCTCTTGCTATTGCATCGAGACCATTTCTTGTGAATGATTTGGGTGTCGTCTTCTGAGGCGTGGGGTGTTGGGGCGCCCTCGGTTTTGGGGGGTCTTACAGACCCTACCATCGAAAGTTGAACCTGACAAGAACACACAGACAGAATGGGTAGTTCATAAAGAGGGAATTTTCGCCTGGAGGTGGTGGTGCGTGCCTTCAATCCCAGCACTAGGGAGACAGATGCAGATGATCTCTAAGTTCTAGGCCAGTCTGATCTATAGAGTAAGTTCCAGGACAGCCAAGGCCACACAGGTCTTTTCATGGAAGAGGTCAAAGGAGATACCTTTGCTCTTTCAAATCCTGCCTGCAAAAGCACAGAGAGAGAAGCATTCTCCCTGCAAAGATTCACAATTGCTTTTTGCTCCACAATCTTCCCATTTAAGAGAAGCATAGTCTAATGTCCTATATCTCACCCAATCATTTTGCCTTAACTCCCAGGGATCTTGGGTTGGTTTTGTTTGTTTATTATGACATACTAATGTAGATTGGGCTAGCCTCTATCCCAAACTCCTCACCCTCCTACTTCCTCTTCCTCAGTGTTAGGATTGAAGACATAGGCCCCCAAGCCTAGTTTTATGTAGTACTTGACATTCAGCCCAAGGCTTCATGTATGCTAGGCCAGGGCTCTGCCAGCTGGACTATAACCCCAGGTCTGAGAGGCCTTGTTTTTAAAGTATGATGCTTCAACCCTTGTAAAGTAGGGCTTGGGAGTCTATACTCCTAAGACTAGGTTGCCAGAGCTGGTTGCCAATAACCACACTTCAGGAGTCAGTCCCTGAACAACTCTGTGACTGTTGTTTTGAAGTTTGGAAGTAGGGTCTTGCTATCTAGCCCAGGCTGGCTCCCAACCTTCAATCTTCTTACCTCCACCTCCCAAGTGTTGGGATCACACTGTGGGAAAACTCTGCTAGTTAAAGTTGAAGTCCACAGTGACCTGATAGTTTCTGGGCTCAGAGCAAGATGGGACCCTTTGTTAACAGGGTTTCTCCTTCTCTGACCTCATCTGGGGAAATCTAAGCCCCCATACATACCCAAGGAATGTCATGTAGCCTCGATTATAGGACCAATTTCCTTTCTCCTGACAAAACCTGAGGTTCCTGAAATGCTTCCCCATGCTAACGAGGCATTCCAGGTACCCTCCCCCCAACCAAAGATCTTTGTCCATCCTGGATGTCCCTACCCTCAATTCTCCAAAATGTTATATGCCTTCAATCACCCTAAGTGAACTTGATCTGCCTCCTGATAGCAGTCCTGGTATGGTTGTCTACCATAAATACTCCCAGAGCTTCTGAATCCCCCACACATCTCCATGTGCAGTCTCTGCTCTCTTTGCCCTTGTGGATTGAACCAGCAATGATCCACAGAAGCAGGAAGACCCACCCTGCTGCTTCTGAACATGCTCAATACTTAGTCCCTGCAGAGGATTTGAATGATGGTTTTTCCTGTTGCCACCCTACTATTGACTGCCTGGCTGCTAAATCTGTTACAACTCCTATGTCCAAGAACCCAACAATGGGCCCTCTTGTCATGAAAAACATGAGGTACTCTCATGGAAAGGCTTTAGCCACCTTTGAGTTCTTCCTGCATCCAGTGTATTCTGCACACATTCCCCACCTGAAGTGTTCCATTCACACCTGACATTCCTCACCTGCATATCACACTCACTGTTTGTTCCTCTATCCACTGGAAACTGAAGTCCATGAGTGTGCTTCTGACTCAGAGTCCATTACCGCTTCACTGTGTAAGGATCCACGATTCACCAAAGAATAATACCCTGGACTCAAATAGTTTGCAAAAGCAAAGAGTGTTTTATTCTGCAGAAGTCCAGCATGCTGGGGGTCTATCATCTACAAAGATGGAGAGACCCCAAAGTTAGCTTGAAGGCTCAATTTAAAGCACATTAGGGGAATTCTGGGGGAGGGGAAGGTGACCTCTATCTTAATCTTGGCTCTATCTCTAGGGACATTCCAGAACCATTGCTGGGGTCTGGAAGACTGGAAACTGTTGCTGGGGAAGTCTGGAAACTGTTGTTAAGGAAGTCTAGAAATTGCAGCTGACCCTTTTTCCTTGCCTCAGGCCTGGTGGCAGGGCAGCTTCTGAGCCTGAACTTGCCCAGTTCTTGGAAACAGAGATTTAGGCCTAATCTCCTGAACTGCCAATTTGAAGCCTGTCATGGAGTCAGCCTAGCCTGTCTCAAGTACAGAATCAGAGCCTTGCACAGGGGTCAACAGGCCCTGGTGGCTTCCAATGGTCTTACCTTATGCAGAGTCCATCTGACCACTCTTACTCCTTTTCTGTCATAGTATTGAATGACTCAAAGAACCAAAATGATGGGAAATAGAAAGTTTCTGCACCAAAGCAGTCAAGATTGGTCAGGCAAACATGTCTGCCGATTTTAACCTCAGTGGCTCCTAAAATACTAGAGTCTTCTGGAAATACTGATTTAAGTGAAATTAAATACACTTTTGCAATCTTATTTATTTATTTATTTATTTATTTAGAATCTTAGTTCCTGTCAGACTGGTAGCATATGTTTGAGGCTAATATAAGCTTCCTACTTTTGTCTCCAGAGAGAATAGAAGTATATTATACTTCTATTATATGAAACTATTATACTCTATTATACTATATTATATGAAAATATTTTAAAATACAAGGAAAAAATAATTATGACTTGTGTAAAACTGTGTGCATTTTCTATGCTTTAGTATACTTCAAAGAGTATTCTCAGATTTTCTGATACATACCAAATCGTGATGGGAAACCTGTAACAGAAAAAAAATAGTACCCCACATGAAAGCTGGTACAGCTCTGTACTGAGGCAGGGGAACTTTAGAACAACACTTGCTGGTTCAGCCCATGTGATTTGTATTTCCTGGTGGGAAAGGCTAAGGCTAGATTAACAGATCAAAGGCGATCACACTATTTTCCTTAAAACATATGACATTATGCAAATATCACAGTAATTAAGCAAAGATAACTGAGAAATGGGAGCGGGTAGGAAGCTGGGACAACTAGGGGCCTGCTGGCCCTCCACTCTACATCCCAAGCTCCTTTTTGTTCAGAAATAACTTAGGAGTAACCAGCCATGTCCTTCAATGGAAGTGACAGGACCTGATTCATTCATAACTGATAGTTTAAAAACTGTCACCTCAGCCATAGGGTTGTTAGAAGTTATGCTCAGGGGCCACAAAGAAAAAGACCATTGCTCCAAGGAAGGCGTCTCAACAAGGTAGAACTTCACTCTTGATCAAGAGGGCCTGTTCCAAAGGACAGGCATTCAGAGGCAAGAAGTATACTTCATTTTTATTCTAACACAGGTGCTGTCTTTCCCTCACTAGGTCGGACCTTGCTACCTTTTGAGATTGTTTAGTATACAGGGCTGGAGATATGACTCAGCCATTAAAGGAAAAGCTCACAACGAAACTATGAGAGATTGGTTAGTATTAAAAGAATCAGCACAAAGGAAATGAAGGAGGAAGTTGGGGGAGGGGCTGGTCACTGCTTTGGGCCATCAGTGAAGCCTTTGTGCAAACTAAGGTTTTAGAAGGATGGGGTCATGCACCTTAAAACATTTGCATAAAGTATCACAAGGTGGGATATAAGAAGATTTTAGTTCCTTGTCATAAACACAAGTTTTAAAGTGTCTGATTGAGAAGATTCAGATTTAAAGCTTCTTACAGGGAACTCTGGATTCTCCATAGAGGCCAGACACTTCGAAATCTATAATTCTCAAATGTCCCACTGTAGACATTGTTATGCTCATACTGACAAATGTGACCTGATTCACATTCATGTTCCCTCCACTGTTACACATGTTTCCCTGCACTCTATATGAACTAGACACTCGGCAATTATTCCAGAGCATGATATGCTCCTCAGAAGTAACGCATATCTCACTTTTAAGGCACTGCAGGAACTTAAATCTATACAGAGCAGCATTTCTCAACCTGCACATCTAGATCCCTTTGGAGTCAAACAACCCGTTCTTAAGACCATCAGAAAACACATATTTAGGACATGACAAATACAGAGGGGGACACTCTCAGCCAGCCATTGAAATGAGCACAGGGTCCCCAATGAAGGAGCTAGAGAAAGGACCCAGGGAGCTGAAGGGGTTTGCAGTGCCATAGGATGAACAACAATATGAGCCACCCAGTACTCCCAGAGCTCCCAGGGACAAAACCATCAACCAGAGAGTACACATGGTATTACCCATGGCTTTGACGCGTGGGCAGCAGAGGATGGCCTTGTTGGACATCAAAGGGAAAAGAGGTCCTTGGTCCTGGAAAGGCTCTATGCTGCAGTGTAGGGGAATGCCAGGACAGGGAAATGGGAGAGGGCTGATTGGGGAACAGGAAGAGGGGAGATGGCTTATGTGATTTTTGGGGTGAGGGGGACCAGGAAAGGGGAAATCATTTGAAATGCAAATAAAGAATATATCTAATTTTTAAAAAGACAAAAAACACATATTTACATTATAATTCATAACAGTAGCATGAGGAACGTTGAGAACCATTGACTTAGAGTCTAGAAACAGGGAGAGATAGTGGGTCTTGAGAATTCACACTGTGCTGAAGGCCACCTCCCTCGGGGAAGCTAATAGCTTTGGAGTGGAAAAAAGAAAAAAAGGAAAAGAGGACATGACTGTTCCTAAGGAGTTGAGGTATTTATTCTAGATATAAGGGAGGACACAGGAAGAGGCATCTGGGAGGCCAGACAGAACTTGACTGGCAGACTAGACTGGACCATGTGAGGAGAGATGGGAAAAGAGAGGAGAGAACTAGGAGCCAGGAAGCCAAGGTGGCTGTGTCATATCGGGAGAAAAGCCAGTCTAGTCCCTGTGCTGGAGAGTTCAGGTTAGTGAGTAGGATATGCCAGGGACTGATGCTGAGAGACTGGCAGACAGTGTCTGCTTTGATATGTTAATAGGCGCCTCAGTTACCCATTTGTTTGAGACCTAACAGCTTTTCCAGGTAATAAAGTTGATCTCCCAAGGCAATTCCAAGGTGAGGAGTGGCTGCTTGGAAGAACACTGTCCAAGCTTCATCAATCTCTCCCTAGAACCCATCCCAATGGGATCCTATCACCTCCCAAACAGTAAGCATACTTTAACAGATACTGGGCTTCAAGTCTAGCATTTCTACATGTGTTGTTGGTCCATCACTCACAGGATGAGATCCTGTGTTGGACTTTCAGCAGCCTCAAGTGCTAAAGCTTTAGATAGATGCTCCATCAAAGTACACACGCTCTCAGAAAACTTGTATGTCACTGAGCTGGGGATTTGATTCTTGGGCATGTTATTTCCTTACAGCACTGTGTCTAGAATTGTAGGACTCACTGGCCAATGTGACCATATTCTTTCATTTTAAAAAGCTCAAAAACATCATGACAAAATTTCCTAGTAGCTTTCTGAGTAACAAGTTGTTTTAAGAATAGCCAGCACATTTTCTGCATGAATGTCTACACAACCCATGTCATAGACCACCAGTGTTCCAGCTGACTGGAAGTAACACTAAAGGTCAAGGGGTTTGACAAGATTGGAGTGTCTAGGGTGGAACTTCAAAGATCTCTGCTGGAGATTGTTTCTAATGATTTGATTCAATCTGGAATATGTGTATCCAAATGCTAAAGATCCTTGTCCCCAGCTGGGTTTTGGTCAATCAATAAAGATGCCAATGGCCAATGGCTAGGCACAAGGCAGGGGAAAGAGAGAGAAATCGCCAAGACTAGGGGGAAAAGGGTGGGATGCAGAAGCTGCAGAAGAGAAAGCCAACCAGCCATGTGAGAATTCAGGTAGGTGGTCACTTGCTACTTCCCTGTTTGAACATCGGGTAGCAGGAAAAGGTTTAGGAGTGTCCAGGAGTGTCCAGGAGCCTTTGAAGTAGCCAAGGCATTTAAAAGTTAACTGGTGTGTGTGTGTGTGTGTGTGTGTGTGTGTGTGTGTGTGTGTGTGTATTTGTGTGTGTGTCTGTGTGTGTGTACTTCCATTCTCAAATCCAGATAGCTCCTGGGAAAGTGTTTGCGTGCAACCCACAGGGAAGCCAATGTGGTGTGGATAAAACCTCTTGAGACAGGTCTCTTTGTTCCTTTGTGCCATGTCTATTATCTGGCAGGTTCTCTTGAAAGCAGACACTCCAGCACCCTAGCCAGGAAGTAGGATTTCCTCTAATAACACCAAATATTTTGGTCATATGTCTGAACTAGAACCAATTTTCTAAAGGGATGTACCAGACCCACCTACTCTACCTGAGAACCAAGTTTTACACACATGCATGCACACACACACACACAAGCATCCACTCATCCATGCATCCATGAACACACACACACACACATGAACACATACATACAGTCTCCATGCATCTAAGAGAGAAAAGGGCATGCACAGACAACAGTTGTTTGTATATCTTCCCCAAACCCTAAATGTGATGTGATATATCATACAATGGACCATTACTAAACCATGAAAAGTGAAGTAGTGATAAATAGTACACCACCAATAAACTGTCAATTCATTACATTAAATGGAGAATCAAAAGTAGACAAATCTAGAAAGAAACAAAAGGTATACTAATGGTTGCCAGCATGGCTTGGCAGTGGTGGTGCACGCCTTTAATCCCAGCACTTGGGAGGCAGAGGCAGGCAGATTTCTGAGTTTGAGGCCAGCCTGGTCTACAGAGTGAATTCCAGGACAGCCAGGACTAAACAGAAAAACCCTGTCTCGAAAAACAAAACAAAACAAAAATGCTCTAGAATAAATGTGAATGTACTAGTAGTCACTAGCATGTATTTAAAACAGTGAGATTATAGTCAGTGAACTAAAATTTATAGTAATTTTTTTCAAAGTAGCAAACATGATCTTCCATGGAAGCAGGCATCCAAGGAGTTGTCTGCCAACTGAGCCCATGGCCATTCTAGCTCCATAGGAAATGAATGTCTGTTAAATTGCAGATCACCCCCAATTCCTGAAGTTTTGCTCTTTAGCCAGTATTCCATTGCTCACCAGTCCTCAAGGAATTTGGAAACTTATGGCAGGATTAAGGGGAAAGCAGAAAACCTTTCTTCTGCAAAATTTAGAGTCTCATGCCAGAGTTGTGAGTCCCTAAGAGAAAATAGAATACGAATCTCGTGCATAATTCTACTACAGTTAATCAGTGTATCTAAGGGTTCAACCAATTGCCAATGGAAATCACTATCTGTACTAGATATATGCAGGTATTTTCCTGCAATTATTCCCTAAATAATATGACAACTATTTAAATGATATTTGCATTATATCAGGTATCATAAATATTCTGAAGCTGATTCAAAATATGCAGGAGGATTTTTTAGGTCATATAAAAATCCTATAAGACATTTGAGCAGTTTGAATATGGGAAGGATTCTAGAATGAATCCTATAAATATTGAAAGAACTTTGTATCCAACCTCACATCCCTTTAAGGAATGTCTTCTAGAACATGGAAAGTAGTTGAAAACTCATTAGCTTTTCATTTCTGTGGATTCTGAAGTCCATCACAATGAACAAATCTTGCTAAACTTGACTTTTGTCTTGGATGGACTCGGAGTTTGGTGGCTAACTCTGCCTTCTGCAGGCTGTGGAATCATTAGCAAGTTCCTCAAATCATTTGAAGTTCACTCTGTGTCCATCAAACAGAGGTAACAACAGCTTTCTCTAAAGAATCAGAAGACTCAAAGAAAAGCCTGTGTGAAATACAGAGCACGGTGCCTACAACATGGGCAGCACTTCACAGCAACACATACCTTCTCTCACAAATACATCATAAAACAATCACAAAGAGGTGGGATTCAACCTTCTGACTTTGCAGTGTTGGCATGGTACTACAGCAATCACAGACTCTCCATGTTTGAAAACTACATGACTAAGTCAATGTCCCTCTTAACTCACATCTCAGCAGCACACATCTATGGGGGGCAGTCCATGAAACACAGTGAGCAGACATGACCCCTAGTACAAGACTTTCCATAAAACCCCCATGAATTAAACATCAGTGTGGCTATAATATGACTTACTTCTCTTCTTCCTTTTCATTTTAAGACAGGCTCCCTCACACAGCCTGGGCTGACTCACTATGTATCCAAGGATAAACTTGAATTTATGACCCTCCTTCTTGTACCTCCAATATTTTGGGACTAGGGAATAAGCTAACCACATGCAGTTTATTTGGTCCAAGAGAACAAACTCAGGGCTTGGTGGATACGAGACAAGTATTCCACCAACCGAGCGCCATCCCAGCCTATGCCTTGCTTTTTAAAGAACTACATGTTCCAAATCTTTGCTTTGGGACACTGATGGCAAGATGTTTTTTTAATGCAGGCAGATGGATGATCATAACACAGAAAGCATTAAAGCAGAGAGAACAATCAGGCTAGAGGCCAGAAAATAGCCTGGAGTACAGAAAGACAATTCTTATGAGACATACTGGTTAGGAGCTGGGAGTGTGGGAGCAGATGCCCTGGATTTGATTCACACTCAGCCAAGTGTGATCTTAAGCAGATACTTAACCTCCTCGGGCCTCATGTTCCAGCCTGAGAACATATTCACAATGTGGTGAGGATTAGACTTAATAAATGAGAAATGTTCCAAGCAGTGCTTAGATCCCAAGTTCTAATAAATACTGACTGCCATTATATTTATAGTAATTATCATTAGTATTAATTCTTAAGATTTTTCACCCCTGCTTAATTAACCCTTCTCGTATTTAATAGTCCCCTAACCTGTCATGTGAAATAGGAGCCGAGGGGGAAAAGTATCAAAGAAACTCAAGCAATACAGGGAAGAATTACTGAAGATGCTTAATTCATAGAACAAGTATGAAACTCTCTTTTTTGTTGGTATAAAAGGGGAATTTGAAAGCTCTGAGGCCAGCTCCTTATTCCTCAAAGGAATCAGTTCCTGTAATGATGTACTCAGAGCCAGGTGGCTAGTTAGCAGTTTGCCTCACCACTGGAGCCATGAAATCTATTATGTTCCCTTCGGAGGGCAGTTTAAGAAGAAATTGATACATTTGTACAGAACACATTGGCCATGCTGGAGAGATTTTTTTTCCCACATCTACACAATGATGGCAAAATTGGACGTGCCTGAAAGGTTTGGGCAGCCCAGTTCTCAGCAAGAGAACCTAGCAACAGGTGTCAAGACACCCTTAAAGTGCCTGATGTGTGACCTGAATACATCAGGAAAAATAATTTCTGGGTCATACTATGTTTTAAAAACAAAAACAAACAAAGATGTTGATCCATCTACCTACAGTGGGCCCAACATGTTTCAAAGAAACCTGCCTACTCCATGAAGCCTCCCTCCACCCACAAGCTCAGGTATTAAGACATAAATCAGGAAAATCAGGATACTACAATGGAATATCCATGAGATTATTGCCTGTAAGACTGGTTTCTCTCTACAGTAGTGATTCTTAACCTTCCTAATGCTTCAACCCTTTAATACAGTTCCCCACATTGTGATGACTACCCAACCAACCATAAAATTATTTATGTCACTACTACACAACTATAATTTTGCTACTGTTATGTATCAGTGTAAATATCTGTGTTTTCCGATGGTCTTAGGTGACCCCTGTGAAAGGATTGTACGAACAATCCTTTGATTGAACCTTACGGGTTGAGAAACACTGATCTACAGGTACATTTTATAATTATTCCCACATACTATGCTCTAAGCTACACTAAACTAAGTATGTCAATATTTTATTGGCTGGTCAGTAAATGGGGGTCTCTTGTGGAGTATCAGCTAAACTCCGGGCACATTGATGGAACTGCATTCTCTCTCAACATTCCAGTTGTTGCTTAAGTAAGCTGCCAACCTCACATGGCCTTCCTCCTCATAATTTCCTGGGAGAAAGGAGGACTGTTCTATGGCCTCTAAATGGTAAGGCAACACCCCAAGTAACGATTCCCATGCTGTAACAGCTTGCATTGCCAAATATCCTTTGGTGAACAAAGCAATCAGTTGACAAGCATGTTCTATACTGGCCCCTTCCCATAAAGGGTGGAGAAATCTAAGCTACACATCTAACCAGAGGACTCCTAAGCTGAAGCACTCTACTCATTCATTCAGTCAGTCATGATAAGCATTTATAAGGAAGCATCTTCTGTGTGTGAGAACTTCCACAGGCTTCCCAGGGTTCCCATAATACAAGGCCTTGGTGACCAGACTCATGTCAGCACCTTGACCATGTGTGTCCTTTTACTCTCTATCTCATGTCAGGTTATTCATACCATTGGGACGCGGCCTTGCTCCTCTCTTTCTTCAATTCTGCTGACTTAAGAATGCTCCCTC
Source organism: Apodemus sylvaticus (assembly GCF_947179515.1). Taxonomy (NCBI): domain Eukaryota; kingdom Metazoa; phylum Chordata; class Mammalia; order Rodentia; family Muridae; genus Apodemus; species Apodemus sylvaticus. The sequence continues at coordinate 46,822,686 of NC_067472.1, read as the reverse complement.
TCGGTTGCAAATTGGTACAACCACTCTGGAAAGCAGTCTGGCGGTTCCTCCGAAAACTGGGCACCTCACTTCCAGAAGATCCTGCTATACCACTCCTGGGCATATACCCAGAGGATTCCCCACCATGTAATAAGGATACATGCTCTACTATGTTCATAGCAGCCCTATTTATAATTGCCAGATGCTGGAAAGAACCCAGGTATCCCTCAACAGAAGAGTGGATACAAAAAATGTGGTATATCTACACAATGGAGTACTATTCATCCATTAGAAACAATGAATTCATGAAATTCTTAGGCAAATGGATGGAGCTAGAGAACATCATACTAAGTGAGGTAACCCAGACTCAAAAGGTGAATCATGGTATGCACTCACTAATAAGTGGTTATTAACCTAGAAAACTGGAATACCCAAAACATAATCCACACATCAAATGAGATACAAGAAGAAAGCAGGAGTGGTCCCTGGTTCTGGAAAGACTCAGTGAAACAGTATTTGGCAAAGCCAGAACGGGGAACTGGGAAGGGGTGGGAGGGAGGACAGGGGAAGAGAAGGGGGCTTACGGGACTTTCGGGGAGTGGGGGGGGGGCTAGAAAAGGGGAAATCATTTGAAATGTAAATAAATTATATCAAATAAAAAAAAAAAAATAAAATAAAAAATAAAAAAAAAAAAAAAGAATGCTCCCTCTCTCTCTTCATCTCCATCTCCTCTCTCTGTTATCCGTGTGTCTGTCTGCCTGTAGGTCTGTGCACTATGTATGTATGTGTGAATGTTCATGTGTGTGTGCACACTAAGAACCTTTTATGAACTACCTTACCAAGCTCCATTCACATGCTAAGTTTTGACAACCAGTGTGTAGCTTTCTGTTGCTGTGTTGCTTTGAACTCATGACAGCACAGAACATCAAGTCAGAGGGCATATGTTTGCTTCCAAGTTAGGAATGCTCCAGTAACCTAACGCCTTCCCAATAAGCCATCCCAAAGAACCTCTCACTCTCAGACACATCGCAGGCTGGAAACCAAGTCCTTGCTACATTGGCCTTCTGGGAACACTCCAGATTAAAAACTACAGCACAATTAATAAGCGTGAACGACTTGCCTTGTCAAGTCAGCAGCCACAGTGTGTGAATAGACACCCTGCTACAATTATAGATTTACTCATCTGCTTCTCCCAAAAGATTCAAATACCTTCTGTGCCCATCATGTCTGTTAAATAATAAATTTAGTAGGCTAATATTTTCCTATACTTACTTGAATTCAAAATGCTGAGGGCTATAATGATAGCATTAAAAGCCACTAGGGAGATAATAGCAGAATCATAAGCCACAAAAAAATTGAACAGAGAAAACACTAAAATGTATATATTATACTTAGTAAAGACAGAAAAATGACAGTAGGTTGGATTGGAGAAATGAGTAATCAAATAATTTCAGCTCTTCTGGTTTTAGGATTGCTGGAAAAATATAAGCACGGTTGAAGCTCACTTGGAGCCATCTCTTCAACTTAGCACCAGCCAAAAGCTACATATTAGGCTAAGTCTCTCCTGGCTTCTCTAAATTTGTGTCCAGACAAATTGCAAACATCACACTATCCAGTGGTCACTGTGAGTCTGCTTTGAACAGGCTGATTGATTTTTATAATGTTTCAGGCAATTTCAAGTTGTCAGTAAGAACTAATTTTGTCTCGTTAGTGCCCTCACTCTTGGCAGCTCAGTGACCACTTATTGTTTTTTTTTTTCTTCATGTTCATTTTCTTTTGCTAATTCTAAAGCTTTTCCCCAATCTCAAGCCACATTCAAAGGTCTGAAGCTATAATCAGAGGTGCCCCACCTCCGACACAATTACAGGTAAAAATATCAGCTCTTTTCATGAGCTCCAAAGTTGAGCCCTTAAGTCCCATGCCCCGTCAAACCTTCCTCCCAACCAAACCCCATTAGGTCCTGTAATGCTGTATCACTTAATCAATCCAGCGACTCCACATCTGAAGTCTTCACTGGAGCTGATATTAAACCAACTTGTCAATCTGTAATTGCTGAGTGTCACACTCCACTCCTCATCTTGTGGAACTGCAAAGCTAAAGCTGGCACTGACTCGACCTTGCTAGATGTGTCTCCACACCATCCAAAGTAGAAAGAGCACGAACCTTCCCTCAGAAGCCATGGGGCAGGTGAGCCTTAGTTATGTGAGATGCCAACTTGTACCCTCTATTGTGGTGTGTGTCCATAGTAGGACTTACATGCTCAGAATTAAATTGTTGTCATTAAGCAGACATAGCTAATTACCCCATTTGTATATCACACATACTTCTCAGACAGGAGACATGACTGTGAAATGTATACTAAATATAAAGACTAATGCGTACCTTGCCAAGCTGTATAAATAAATGTTCTTTTTTTTCCACCCTCACTGTTTTGGGATCAGCTGAGTTACTCAGGTTGTATATGGGACCCATGCCCCATGTGAACACTGGAAGACTAGACAAGCTTTATTCTTCAGCTGGAAGGACCGCCAAGATGAGTAAGATATGTTTCTGCCCATGAGGAACTGAGAGATCAGCTGAGGTCTGTTGAACCCTGCTAATTTAAGGTCAAAGTCTACCATTGTCCAGATAACCTTCTGAGCTCAGCACAAAATGGGGGACTCTCTTTACCAGCAAGGCTTCTCTTTCTCTGACCTTGACTGTGGAGCCCTAAACTCCTATTCACTCTACCAACAGAATGTCATGTAGCCTTGGTGAAATTACAGGTCCAACTCCCACCCTACCCCCAAAGAAACTTGTTCAGCAAGCACCTGAGATTCCTGAAACACCTCCCCATGCTAATGAGGCATCTCAGTACCTCAGCTTTCAGCCAATGAAATATCCTACCCTGGATATTCCTAAAACTATATAGCCCTTGGTTCACCCCAATAAAGTATATGCATATAAGCCCACCCCGAATGAAGGGCTGTGCACAAGCTAAGATTGTCTCAGAGAGCTACTTGAAGATTGTCTGAAGGTCTTCGCCTAAAGAGCTGTAAGACCAAGACCCTTGGAGAAGGCCTTCTCTCTCCACCCTCTATCCTTTCCCAGGCAGACTGGGATCCTGCAGAACTCCGCCCATTCAGAATTCTGCTTTATCCTTCCAGTCCAACGCTTAGCGGTGCCTGGACACCCTGAGAGGAAAGAAGCAGAAGATCAAAAACCACAGCTGGACTACAGAGGTCCTAAAATCTGACATAGTGACATAAAAAAATAAAATAAAAACCTTGTCTCAAAGAGTTCACAGCATAGACATCTACTGATACTCCTGCAGGTTGTTCTTAGGGTAAGTCTCACAGAGGAGACAGGATGTACCCAGAGAAGAAAGGTGTGCCCAGTGGAAAAGGAGCCTGCAGAGAAAACTGGAAGAAGGGAACCTGGGAATGCAGGCCTGCAGCACCCTGGAAAGCAACATCACACAGCCAAAGGTGGGCCTCGGGGTGCAGGGGAGGAAGGCTGAGAAAGGAGTCTAGTTGTCATGTAGGCATCTGTGCTGGCTTTCTTATCTCAGGCAGGAAACAACTTAAAGGACTCATTTAGGCTCACAGTATGATAGGATACAGTCCATCAGGGCAGAAAATACACGGTTCCTGGCAACTCCACAGTGGGCGAGTATATGCAGCTTGCTTATGTCCAATCAGGCAGAGAAGCAAGACAGATCCAAGACTGGGCACATCCCCGATCCCCAATAAATTCACTTTCTGAAACCAGACACTACTTCCTAAATGTCCTACAAACCATACCACCAGCAGGGACCAAAGGTTCAAATACATGCGGATATGAAGTCAAGGTATAGCACCGCTGTATATCTTTAACAATGTAATCAAAATGGCCAGAGTATTCTACCCAGCTTGACTTGGCTCTGAACAAGTTCCTTCTTGCCCTACTTTCCTGATCTTGCCTCATACTTAAAAAATTTTCTCAATAAAACTTTTTTCCCTGTCCCATTAGTATGCCTATTACAGAGGCACTTGCTCAAACAAGTTCATTTCTGCCCTATTCATAATAGCCAGAAATTGGAAACAACCTAGATATCTGTCAGTGGGTGGATTGATAAAGAATATGTGTTGTGTTTATACAATGGAATATTACTCAGCCATTTGAAAAATGAAATCATGAGATTCACAGGTAAATAGACAGAACTAGAAAAAAATCCTGAGTGAAGTAAATCATACCCAGAAAGACAAACATGATGCATATCCACTTATATGTGGGTGTTTGCTAAGTCACTGATAAATAAGCTACAGTCCATATAACCACAGAGGCTAGGAAGAGAGTAAGGAACTAAGGGGTGGGGGTAAGGGCTGGAACAGGAAGGAGAGGATGAGGTGGTGTGAGGAAGAGAATATAGTAGGGACAGTTTAAATTAAGGGCCATTTGAAGGGTCATATGGAAACCTAATACAGTATAAGCTTCCTAACATATATACCTATATGAAGGCCATCTACATGAACTCACCAAATAACAGAGGAGACAGTCCCAACTGGACATCTCCCACCACTAAATGAAGCTTCCCATGCCAGGAATGGGTTACATCTAATTGAGTTCTTTAACAAAGAGGTCCCCTAAAAACCCCCAAAACAGCCCAGGATATTGCCAAGGCTATCGGTTCCTCTCCACAAACAACAGCAAGGCCCTATTGCTGAAGACAACACCTACACAAGGCATTAAAAATGAAGGCGTCAAGCTGATGCCTTCCTAGAACCTTCACCCCTAAGCAACAGAGTACATGGAACTGGAAAGTACTCCACATGACACCAATGGAGAAAGGCAAACACCAACCCAGCTACAAACCCTCCATTCTACAATGGTGACCTGCCCACAAAATATACCGGTACAATAGTGGCACAAAGTCGTGGGAGTAACCAACCAATATCTGACTTAAGGCCCACTCACTAAATGGAACCCATTTCTAATACCGCTTTTGGATCTAAGAGCCTGAGACAAGACAGGCCAGGGATCTAGGGGGAAAACAAATACTAAAGTGACTCCTAAGTGCTATACTCAAATATCAGTGCCTTGCTCAGGCATCATCAGAGAAGCTCCTCCCACAGCCGATGGAGACAGAGATCCACAGCAAGACACTGTGAGAGTCTGGAACACTCAACCCAAAAGGGATGTCTCTATCAAATCTCTCTCCTCATGGTTCTGCTGAAGAGGAGGCAGGAAGAAGATAAAAGCCCAAGGGGGTAGAGAACACCATCAAGAGATCAAGGCCTTCTAGACACAACAGGGCTGGCACACGTATGAACTCACAGAAACTAGGGCCTGCACAGGTCTGCACAAGATAAGAGTCCTAGAGAGGTGAACATATACACCCACCCCTAACCCAGAACCAATCTCCAACTGATTGCCACTTGCAAATTAATTTTCTCCAATGGAGTCTCACTGGGGGGAAAAAAACCAACTCCTAAGGGTAAGCCCCATGCCCAACAGTAGGTGGCCAACTTAATGGCATCTGTAAGACTCTTGATCTCATATCTTAAGTTAGGAGTTTTTTAACTTTACATATCCTTTGTGTAAGATATATACACACACACACACACACACACACACACACACACACACACATATATATATATATATATATATACACACATGCACATACACACACATATATAGTGTCTCTATATGTGTCTCTGCGTATATGTATTTATTAACCTTTTTCTTTGACTCCTTTTCTTGTTTGCTTTGTCCTAGTCTATTGTTTTTGTTTTATTTTCTCATGTTTTATTTTCATTTCTTACTTGATTTTTTGTTGATTTTCTAACAAAAGACAGAAAGGGTGTGAATCTGGGAGTGGAGGTGGGAGGAGGGGAATCATAATCAGAATATATTATATGAAAAAAATGCATTTTCAATTTAAAAAAAAAAAAGATGTGCCTAAATCTTTTTCAAAACCCATTGTCGGTTCCCCCAACTCAGGTGTATGTCTCGGGACCAGGGAACGCTCTCTTGAGATGAGATGAATAGAAACAACACCCTCATCTCCCAATTTATGTGAGAAGCCAGAAGCTTAACTTCAGGGCTACTTTGCTTCAAGTCATAAAGTTACTTGCCACCATGTTAAGAAGCATGGATGGGTAGCCTGGAGCCGCTCTCATTTCATCCTTTAAAAGCCCCCCCCCCTCCCCAGATGGACAGAATCATAGCCGACTTCATTCTCCCCTCTCCTCTATATAGCAACTGCCTGAGTAAAATCATCATTGCCTGTTTAACTTGGTTAGATTAGCTACTTTCTCTTCAGCGTGACAAAAGACCTTCGTGGGTTTGGGGTGGGGCACCAATTAAGAAAGGGATTGTTTTGGTTCATAGTTCAAGGTTTCATTCCTCAAGGTAGGGAAGTCATGGTACAGAAGTATGAGGCCTTTCGTCACACTGTATCAGGAATTCGTCACTGTATTCGTCACTGGTCAGGAAGCAGGGAGATGAACACTGGTATCCTGTGCCACTCCTTATTTTTCTGTCTGGTCCCCCTCCCGTGGAATGGTGCCACACACATTTAGAATGGGTCTTCCCTCCTCAGTTAAACCAACACAGAAGCTCTCACAAACTTGCCCCAAAGTCTGTCTCCTAGGTCATTCTAGACCCTGTCGAGTTGAAGTCGATAACCATCACACTGAACAACTTCTTGATTTGACAGAAATATTCCTCCTGGTTAGGCTCTGCATCCAGCTATCTCATTACTATCTCCCCTCCCAGCAAAAACTGCCTCCAAGTCTCACAAAGGATCCCCCAATGGCAAATTCAAAGGCTCTGTTTTGCTAGGCCTTCAGTCCTTAGCACAACTGATTTCATGCTTTTTGCATCGTTCTAACCTTACAACCCAGCACGGAGGCACCAACACCTACCAAAACATAGTTCCGGAAAAGTTCCTAAATGGTTAACTGTTACAGGCCTAACCTTATTTTTTGGCTTCTGTGGTTCTGTTTCATGCTCACTGAAGTATGGCAACCAGGATTTGGGGTTTGTGCATAAAAGACAAAGAACAGGCAAGATGGAGCATGCCGGAGATGACCCCTGCCTGCTGCCACCCAGCACAGGCAGTGGCAGCGGCCACTAAGATATGCAAGTGGGTGGTGGGGAGACAGGAGAGAAAGAGAACCAGAATGGTGTGTGCATAGTGAAGAGAGGCAGAACTGGAGACTGGGGGGTGGGGGAGGGAGGGAGGGGGAGGAACAGCCTAAGGTGAGCAGCCTGCACTGCCATCTGAGGCCACAGGGGAGGTTCTAGCCAATGCTGCCACCATTCGCCATGTCTGGGTCTGGGTTCATAGCTCTGCAGCAGTGGGGGTCCACGGCTCATGTGACCCCCCAAAGGCCAAGAAGATGTCCCTGGTCTGGTCTGCTGCCTGGGGCCATGTTGATGTCCAAGAGCTGGGCTAGCAGGCCTTGAGGGCCATATGAAATTATCATGCCATATTGAGCTGCAGGAGAGGCTTTCAAAAGCAGCAACAGGGTTGCTGCTACTAGGCAACTTCACTGAGGCCAGAGCCCATGAGTCTCTGCGATCAGGTGCTTTCTATACCTATCTGAATGAAGTAAGGGTCTCACTGCCAAAGAGGTGGGAATAATGGTAGGCCACATTAGCAACCATCCATTTGGCTACAGCTTCCCAGTGCCTTTAAAGGCCAGCAAAGTTCAAGATGGCATCAGAGGTACAGTTGATCTCACGCTATTGTATCTACAAGTGCCATGCCGGGGAATGTTGTCTATGAATAAAGAGCTTGTTGGATCCAATTAAAGAAATGTTATGCAAAACAGCAATGGCTACAGCACCCGTGGCACAAGAGCAGACAGTACCCGTGCCATCGCTCAGATTCTTTTCCTACTTTCAGAGTCACTGTGATGATTAATCTTGTTCATTTGGACTAGAATCACCGAGGTAGAGGGCTAGCAAAGTACAGCTCACAGCTATGAAGGCATTTTCTGCAAAGATAAACTGCAGGGATGGGGGAAGCCATTCTGATTGCAGTGGTACCATCCAGTAGGCTAGGGTCCCTGGGGAACAGAATCAGGAGGAAGAATCTAGGAGGGATGACCTTTTTCTCTGTCCTTCCTAGATGCCATGCAGGGAAATCTATGCCTGCTACACCCTCTATACCCTGATTATCAGAAACTAAAAACTAGCATCCATCCTTCTCCCTCCGCCCCTTGTTTTGCTCAGATCGATTGTCAAAACAATGAAAACCTAACCCCAACCTGTAACAGATGAGCATCAGTGTATCTGGACTTAATGTAGTGAGTCCCAACTTCTTCCCTAACAAAACGCATCTCCACTCCATTATAGCCACTTTCTTTGCATCCGGACGTTACCTGCTCACAGTGAACAGGAAAGGAAAGTCCAAGGTAAGTGGCAGCAGGTGAAATCCTACCTTTCTCTAGACGTCTGACTGAAGAATGGATAAACAAGTTTTGTGTCATCCTCAGCAAGTTCTAAACACATGTGCTAGACGCCAGGTCCTTGAATAGGAACTTGAGGTAATTTTTCAGATACCAAGTTTCAAGATATATTTATCGCTACTTGAGAGCACCGATCTTTCCACGCCATTTTTAGCAACTGTCTTTACAAGCCATTTGTCAAAGGTACTGCCAGCGGTAAGTCTAGAGTGTTCCATTCCCAAGCCTGAGCACTTTTAGGAAAACTTTGTATCATCCAGTGCTGTACCAAGTCTAATAAAAACGTTTCGTTCTTACGAGATTCGTGTGCAACGGTGCGGGTGGGGCCTGCCACAACCCAGGCTCCCTGACACCAGGTTCTCTGACTTGGCTCTCGGTCACCTTCTCCAGCACCCTCTCACAGAAACGGCTAGTCCCTGATGAATTAGCACCACAGGCGCTAATTCTTGTGAATGCATGCCCTGCATTCATTTCCCCTTAAGCATCAACATCTCCAGATCAGTGGAATGTCCCAGGTGAGGAAGAGCAGGAAGAAGAGAGCGAGGCACTTGAGTGAGATATTCTCAAGAATCCCACAGCAGGGCATTGGCTGCAAGGAAGACAGGAGAAATTTTCCTTCAGGGAGCTGCCTCCTGTGGGGAACTCAGCAGTAATGGTAGCAGGGGTTACGTAAGCAGCAATCCTGTCCAAGCTATGTTCAAGTCTACCCCACTTAGTCCTTCCTTACATGGTTGTAATACAGAAGATCTTAGTGCCAGGTCCTGCTCATGAATAAGGAAACTGAGGCACTGAATTAAGCCAGTATCCTGCACAGCCATCTTACTTTAGTGTGCGTGAGACATCTCTGCCGCATTTCTCCGCTTCCCAGCACCTCAGTCTCCTCCCTGTCACAGCAGCGATGGGGAGAGAAGGTGATAGATGAGAGGTTTTCCAAGTCATCTTGGTGGTAAGCCCCCAAAATAAACCTTTCTGAGTAGTCAAATCCAGAGAAACAGGAATTACAGCGGTGGCTGGGGGCTCACAGAAGGTTGAGAAGAAGTCATTGTGCGTAATGCTTAGATTGGTTCTGTGGGAAGAAAAGTCCTAGGAGCTGTTTCCCACATGGCGTGAAAGTGCTTCACTGAACTACACAATTAAAATGACTACGAAGGTAACGTTTACATCGTATGGATTCTACCAGAAAGAGGAAATCGTAGCTCTGTAAGTAACTCAAGCTGAAGCCACCTGGTTCAGCAGTAGGCAGCGAGATTCCAGACCCTCCCCTGCCTACTCTGTCCCCAGCAGCTGCCACCGGCTTTCATTAAGTACCTAACTTCTAGATGCTAGGATGACTCCAAAAGCTTCAGGCTGAGCCACACCCAAAATTTGCTCAGAAGTCTCTGTGGCCTGTTTACTGTCAAGTCAGATGCCTGGCCGTGGTCCACAAGAGCTCTCCTGGCATGGGCCCAGTTTAGGTGTTCCCCTGTGCCCTTACACTTCAATCACAACTAGGTGGGGTCACAGGCCAGACCCCGGCCCACAGCACCTTCTGATATCCCCAGCTGCTCTCTGGATTCTCCTCTTCCTGCTGCTGAGCCTCTCCATGTCCTTGTGTGAGAGATGCGGGTGGCAAGGGTTCCCTCCCTGAGAATAGATGAAGGTCTATCCTCATCCTTTTCTCCTCTAAGCTGCCCAGCTCCTGTAGCCTGTCTGTTCCGAGGGTGTCACAAGTGTCAGGGCCCTCCTAGAGAAGACTTGGTGGCACAGTTGGAAGAGCCTGTGGTGCTGAGGAACAGTGACGTCCCCTGCCATATTCCATCCTGAGGAGGAGGGAGAGAACAGACTCTGGTGGATACAGCCTTACACACACAGCAGCTTGAGTCTGTACACCAGACAGAAAGTGCAGAAAGTCACTGGTGCCATTCGCACCTTTACCCACCAATCCTCCACCAGGGCAGAGCAGTGAGTGTCTCTGTCTTCCTTGAGCCCTCGGGTGGCCCACTCCAGCACACAGATGTTTTGCTTACACTCTTCCTGTCCATCACTTACTTTGGTCCGCCCACCCCAGTTCACATGGGATTGATAGAAAGGAGGTAGAATAGGAAATAAGGCATCTGAAAGGGAAAGCCCTGCTTCCTAGCTTAGATCTGCATCAACTCCTCCACCGACAACAGGAAATTATTTGGCTACCCAAACAGAGAAGCCCGTTTCTCTTTGTTGGGAGCACGGTGATTATACACACGAGAGGGAGTAAATAAGATAAAAGACATAATGCTCGCTGGATTTTTCACTGGGTGAGCAGAATGAAAATCATTTGAACGTATCCCTGTGGAAAAAATAATCAATTTTTCATAGACTTGTTATAGGTTTCATAAAATATATTGCGCACATATTTTTAAAGTAAGAAAATGGCTTTTTAATGATACTTAAAATATATGGCATGGCAAAAATTATCTAAAATGTGTTTCTGAGGCCTGAAGTTTGGCACTGCTTGCTGAAATATAGATGATTTGGGTAAGCCTGTCTTCTTGGGATAAATGTGGAACCCAGTGCATCTTATTATAAAGCTAATATGAAGAACTTGGTACTCAGGCAGTTAAGTAATTGGCATAAATCCTCCCAAGATATTAAATCCCCTAAACTTCTACTATTTACCAGTTGCCCAGTGGCCTGTGTACATTAAATAACTGCTTTTAACCCAAAGGCCAGAAAAAGAAAAAAAAAAGTTTACATAGGAGAAGCCAACCCAACAAGAGAACAAATACAGGCATCATCAAGAGAAGTAAGGTAACCACTTAGCTAGCAGACATTCCAGACCAAGGCCCAGAGCCAAGAACACAGGGCTAAACCATCAGCAAGACCTGGGCTTCTACCACTGCTGCACACATACTAGGTCGCTTGTCTGAGCAACTGGCTTGATTTCCATATTGGTCAGGAAGTCTCTCCCAGGAATGCTGTGCATTACTTGTGAAATACTGCCCCCAATCCTCACCTGCCTCCTGCAAACACTGAGTGGTGGTGCACAGCGCACATGCAGGAACAGAGAGGGCAAACTCTGCAGACAAGAGCAAAGAGGACAAACAGAATCCAGAATCTTCAAAGCCATTGACTGCAAGCATGAGGGTCCTGTCTCCAGAGAAGGAGATAGAAAACTAAAGTTTTTCTCCACTTTGCCAAATAGCAGTGTGCCTGGCACATAGCCAGTACATCACACACAGCCATCCTTTGTACCCAAAGGATTGATTCTAGGACCCACAAGAGAGAGCAAAATCTGAGGGTGTTAACATCCTTTATTTAAACTTTGTAATGTCTGCATATAACCCACCGCCCCAACTCACACACACACACACACACATTCCCATCTACGAAAACCTTCTAGGTGATTTGCAATACCCAGTCCCACACAAATGTTATGCAAATAGACCCTGCCCTGCCTCATTTAAGAATAAAGACAAGATATATATGTATGTGTTTAATATAGCTATTTTTCAGAACATTTTAATTCATAGTTTGTGGATGAAAGTGGAAACCAAGCATATAGGGATAGTTTAGTTGATAGATAAGAGACTCTTTGAAATCATTTGTAGGATATCCAGTATGTGAAATTTTCTACCTTCCCTGCCCATGCATATCTAATTAAGCCCCTCCCCCTTTTTTTCATTTAATGCAGCCGGTTAAGTTCTGTGGTGTTGCAGTTTGTCTAGCACCTTGCTCTAAGGAGCTCTGAACATGACCAAGGTCAGAAAAGACCATACCAACCCCAGAACAAGGGATGAAATAGCCTCTCAGGAGGCAGAATATCAAAAGTCTACAGAACGAAAGGTCACCTCAGGGGCCCCAGCTGTCTACAAGGACTCTGGGAGCTTGAAGACGGGCATTGAGATAGGGGCAGAGGTTGAATTTCAGAGAGAGACAGAAAAGCAGACCAAGATTTAGAGGCAGAAATAAGCAGTGTTTGCTGATAGCGAAGAGAGTGCCGGTAGGAAACAGGGCTCATTACAGGGTGGGGCTTCCTGGGGGGAGAGGGTAATAAGTGACCTGAGCAGCCAATCTGTTACATAGAGGACTCATTCTGGCCCATGAGTAAGAATGGCAGAAGTGTCTTCGGTGTGGCGGGAATTCACCCCAGGATTCTTTTAAAGAGCATGTTCCCCCTGACATTGAGTTAATGACTTCATTTGCACTCAGCTTTCCAATATCCCATCTCAGTGGTTCCCAACTTATGGACCACAGAGTTATGGCAGAGGTCCCCAAAGTCATATAAGCACTGTCTAGAGAACAGCGAATGACTTGCTCCGGGTATATTGCCACTACTTTGTCCTAATATGTGGAGGTACTGTAAGACATAAAATGCAAATTCATTCAAAAGTAACAGTAACCCGAGCTGCCCCAGGCATCAGCCTGTGGCAACACACAGAGTCACTTTAACAATAACCGAAATGTCACTGGCTTGCATCTCCCCTGCTGTTCACACAGGACTTCTGCCTACAGTAAACTGCCCACTCCAGGATGCCTAGAGATTTCACATATGGTCCTAGAAACAAATCCATCCTCCCCAGAGAGCCACTGGGTGGCGCTACATCTGCCTTGTCCTGGCATTGCCACAGCTTGGTTGCTCAGGAAGGCCCAGGATTGTTACACGGCACAGCAGGGGGCAGACACCTCATTATTCCCAGCTAGTATTCCCCAAACAGTAATGCTTGTACCATTATGTTTTACTGAGGACTGTTTTCTAAATAGCTTTTCCAGTTTTTACTTAACAGCCCTTAAACTTTAAGTGGAAAAAGTAGTATTCAATAGCAGGGACATATTCCCTCCTGTCCAGTCCCCAAGACCCCTTCTCACGATCTTCTTTGGCCAGCATTTAAGCTTGTAAGTATGTGAGGAGATAATGCAAAGTGTAGAAAGATTAGCTCTGTAGATCATTTTCAAGAGTAAAAGAAGAAATACAGACGTTGACCAGTAAAGATCTCTGTAGACTCCAGGCAGGCATTAAAAGCAGTGAAGTTAGCATCCAAGTTCTGTTACTGGAGATCCCTGGGTTACACTGATAAGTCAAATTAGCCATTTAACATACATCGGCTATGTTGGGCTCCCACCTTAGAAGTAGGAGATGAGGAAGATGCCCACATGTATATGTGTGTGTATGCAAAGTGAAGCCCCCTGAGGTGTGGACACCCTCTCTCATTGCTAATGAGGACTGCTTTCTTAGCACTCAGATCCTTTTATGGAACTAACTAGAGATAAGCGCTTATGTTGGGAGTTTCCCCACCCCCATCCAGTGCCGGGGATGGAACCCAGAGTGTTATGCATACTGGACAAGCACCCTGGACTGGGAGATTGTAAAAGAGATTGTCCAAACTGCCTTACTAAATGAGACAAGAAATTATAAATAAAGATTGACAGGCAGACGAGAAACAGGGAATAAAACAAAACTCTGGTTTTAAAAAGAGACAGATCCTGGAACAAACACCTCCAGGCTTAGACCATGGAAGAGAAAGTTGGCAAGGCAGGGTCAGGGTGTGCTTGTCACATGACATTTTGTCTGCAGTTGAGCAAAAGAAGCATTCCAAATCCATGATGAAGAGCTAGCCCCCCCAGTGTGTTTGGGGAGTCAGATCTCTTTCTTTTACAAGTTCCTGTTAAATGGGAGCAAGAGGACTAGTTTAAGGTTGCAGACAAATGAAAAAGTACAAAGAAGTAAGCCCAAGAAATAGTCTCTGGGTGCTTGCCTCTGCAAAGGTAAGCTGGCTAAAGACGAACCTCTCTACAGTCAATACGACTGCATTCGGAATTTTAACAGGCATGAGTTTTACACATGCTTGGGGCCAATATTGCTATAGCTGAGACAAGCAGAGTGTCTAGAGCACAAAAGTTAAGGTAGCGTGAGTTTGCAGGGTCTCACTCACTCAGAGATGACATCAAAACATCCTGCAAGGGAATACTCCTCCTTGAATTTTGAGTCTCAGCCACCCTGCCTGCTTCACTCTAGTTCTGGCCTGCCTTGACTCTTCCTGGCCCAGTCAAATTTCATTTCACTTCAAACTCAGACACAATTTGCCACATACATGATTTAGAATTCTTGGTCATTTCAAAGATACATTTCACTGGGTTTTCATAGCAGCCTCCGTGGAACATCAGATTACACTCCCTATTCTACAGAGAACAGGGAAGGTCAGGAGTCTTGCCCAAGGTAGAATTTTGGGTCCATGGCAGGCAAGCTCCACCCACATCAGTCACCCAAAGACCGCTACCAAAAGCACTTGGCATTGTGTTCAATTGCCTTAGGAATCCATTTCTGGAGTGAAACTAACCCAAATTTTCATATGGCCTATCCAAAGGTTCTGTGTCTTTGTTTGTCCCTTTCAGATCCAGAGTCTAGACAGGTAGAGTCTAGTCAAGGCTGCTGGCTACTTAGAATAAATGCCTATGAAATCTCCACCACCTGCAGCCTGCCACAAAGGCCACAGGCTCCCAGCTGCAACCACGTGTGGATGGGCAGCCAGGAAAGACACTCGCCTACGAGACCTTCCTTAAAATCAGTCACAGCTGGGATCTGTGCTGCCAGAGCTTTCCGCAGCTCTGGCTTTTCCCTTACTGATGAGATAGATAGATAGATAGATAGATAGATAGATAGATAGATAGATAGATAGATAGATAGATAGATAGATAGATATAAGCTGGGAGGTGGTGGTGGTGCACGCCTTTAATCCCAGCACTTGGGAGACAGAGGCAGGCGGATTTCTGAGTTCGAGGCCAGCCTGGTCTACAGAGTGAGTTCCAGGACAGCCAGAGCTACACAAAGAAACCCTGTCTCGAAAAACAAAACAAAACAAACAAAACAGAAAAACAAAAAACAAAAAATATATAGATATAAATTATATATTATATATTATGTATGTATGCATAATATGTATACCATCAGTTGTGGGCTCACTGGCTGGAGCTCAGCCATGGGGTCTGATTAGAGTGCTAATTCACCTCGCCCATGAAGCACTCTGTGTATTATCCAGACATATTTCAGGGTACCACTACATTTCATCAAAGTGAAAACCCTTCCCCAAATCCTCTACGGATTTCTTGTTCTTGGTTCTCAAGTGACACATTTAAGAACTGAAAATAAAATTAACTCATTTTCAAGTTGTGCTTTTGTATTCCTGTGTGTGTGTGTGTGTGTGTGTGTGTGTGCAAATCTATAACAGCCTTGTCAGAATTCATTGTTATTTGAGTCGCTTCCTGAAGCTTGGGTCTTAGGCGCATTACATAAAGCTTTGCCTCCCTCTGCTGTTGAGAAGAAGAATCACGTGTGGCAAACCTAATCTCCGAATTGGAGTGAACATTCCAAGGAAACTGTGCCTAGGGCTGTTTGTATACGCTGTGGCTGTGGCTGTGGCTGTGAAGAGGGTCTAGTATCACAGCATTATCCATGTAATATTAAATTTACAGCTTCTCAGAAAAAGTCAACTTCAAACCAAACAAGATCAGATTGGGACAGACTGCATGTTCATCTACAATAGCAGAGCAGAGTCAATCAACTGATTCTTTGGTCACTGGACTAAAAGATTCAAGATTGATTTTTCCCCCTTTTAGTAAAATATGAAACTCCCTGGAAACTTTAAATATTACTGGAGTTCTGTATCTTATGAGGATTCAGGCCGCAAGAGCGTAGCAATTTGTCTAAAATCTTTCCTTCGACCACTGTATAGATGGCTGAATTTGCATGAGCTCATCAGGCAATGATTTTTAAAAGCATTAACCTCAGAAATAAGAGAGAGTAGAGGTTTCCTGGTAAGTGCCAGAGTTCTCAATCATAAAATTAAATATTCCCTCACAAACTTGGTTGAATGGTAATCAGCTATGACCTCTTGCAATAAGTCGGTGATCTGCGGGGAATTCTAAAGAGCTTGATTTTGTCCTCGAAGTGCCACGTAATGGAAAGCTGCTTCCCAGGAAGTCTCCCCTCCTGCGGAAGATGCCTGTGCACTGCAGATATCAGCAAAGCCCTGCCAGACCTGTCTCATTAGAGGCTGAGTCCCTTGCGTACAAGATGGCACTGCTTTAATGAGGGTTTCTACTCTAGAATATACAGTCAGCCTAGGCAAGCTCTTTGGGTATAAAGCCTCAGCCAAGGTCAAAGAAACAAACAGAGGTCCAGAGGTGTTTTAGGAGCAAGGCCCACACCTGACTGTCACAGCTGGCCCACACCTGACTGTCACAGCTGGCCCACACCTGACTGTCACAGCTGGCCCACACCTGACTGTCACAGCTGGCCCACACCTGACTATCACAGCTGGCCCACACCTGACTGTCACAGCTGGCCCACACCTGACTGTCACAGCTGGCTTAAAGCTCTTCCCTAGGTCTGTGGGAAGGCCCACCTGAGAGCAATGCTTCTGTGGAGCTAAGAATTGCCTATAAAGCTTCTCCACACAACTCTAACACCCTTCCCAGAATTTAGACCTATGCCAAGCCATAAGCAGTGTTCCTTTTAAATTTTCATTTTGTGTATTTGAATAAAGGGGCAGAGCCGTGAGTGTGCCACAGTACACACATGTGGGAGTCAGGAGACAGAAACGGGCCTTCTCCTTCCAGCCTGTGAGTGAAATGGATAGAAGTCAGATTATCAAGTTTAGCTGTAGACAGCTTCACCTGCTGAGCCATCTTGCTACCCCCAGCAGTGGTCTTTTCAACAAATGATCTTTTTCAGTACATAGGGCCACAAGCACATGAGGCAAGCTAATTTTGCCACTCAGCTACAACCCCAGCCCTCCAAGAAATGTTTCTCCCCTAAGAGGAAGAGCAATGCATTAGTAGCAAAGAGGCAACAGTGGTGGCACATGCCTTTAATCCTAGTGCTTGGGAGGCAGAGGCAGGCAGATTTCTGAGTTCAAGGCCAGCCTGGTCTACAGAGTGAGTTCCAGGACAGCCAGGGTTGAACAAGGGAGTTTGACTGTACTTATCCCACTCCACTGCTGCTGCAGGGGTGGATGTTGAGCTATAGGGAAGTGCTGAGACATTGCTCCAGGGGTAGGAAATCAGAGTCTGAGTCTGGAAAAACCAGAGCTGGTTCTGGGTCCCTAGGCCTGCAACAAGGCCAGGTCTGTGGGGTTCTCAGACTCTTGAACATCCAGGCTCCAAACGGGAGTTGGGGGCCCTCGGGCTGGGAACAGTGTCTAGCCTTGGGTGCAGGGGCTCCGGCTTGTCCCAGCGGGGGAGATTGTCCTTAGCTTGGCAGATGCAGGTTTGGTTGTGGCTAGGAGTGCAGAGAAGCCTGCTGTGGGAGATGAGGCTGCAGCTCGGTAGGCGAAGGCCTTCTTCGTGGCTCCCCACAGCAGATCTTGATGAAAAGACATGGTTCCAAACAGTTCGTTGTCATGATGGAAAATGGATGCATAAAACCATACCCACTTCTCAGGGTGTGCCTGAGATTAAATACCTTTTGCAAGAAGGGATGTCTGGGAAGGGAAACTTATTGGCTAAGCCCTCCAAGTTCTAGGTACCTCATTAGCATTGAGAACAGTTTTGAGCCTACATGACCTTAGAAAAGGTAGGACAGGTCTCTTTTATGTGAGAAGCATGGCACTTGATCCAACTCAGGAATCTGGCAGGGAACTGGGAGTCACCTAAGCCTCAGGTGTGTGCCCCGAGTCTCTGGGTCTAAACCTGCTCTACCTCACCAAATTTCCTGGCATGGATTTCTGTCCAACACTACACAGATCTTCACCCCAGGTACCAGAGATGGATGACTAAGAAGAGATGAGAAGATAAACAAGGAATTCACATCATGAGAGGCCAACTTTTGAAAATCTATTATGCAGCATGAACTGTAAGAAGACTGCACCAAGGTCTTCAGGAGCAAAGCAAGGATTCTGAGAAAGAAAAGATGAACTTGATATGAAGAACACAGTATAATCCAGGAAACGGGAGTGCAGTGTTTATAACTAGAAAGAGATTCCAAGTGGCAAGCAAGTGCTGCTACAGAGTGTGCAGGGCTTTGAACTGTGCTCTCTGTCCTACCACACCCCTAGGAGCCCTGCACATACTGTCACGGCTTTCTGTCTCCTGGGAACTAGCTCAGACCACCAAGCTCTCTGTTGGGAAAGCTGTGCTCATTCTCTGCACCCTACTTCCCACTTCTCATCAGTGTGCTGCTCAAGTTGTCTGCTGTCCCCAGCAGCACCGACGCCAACCGCATGCAGGCACCAGCCTCAAATACCCTTCAGTCACAGACTGGACAGCCACCACCATCCACCTCTTGGCACTTTATCCAGAGTCCCTTCAAGCCTTCCTCAGAGTGAGGTTTGAGCAAGAGGCGGGAGAGGGAGCACCAGCACATGGGTTGAACATACTGGAATTCCAGTTGGCCCCGCTCCCAAGCAGCCTTTTAACAGAGATGTCTAATTGATCTTTATTGAGCAGAACCTTCCCTTCTGCTTATAAACGAAATGATCGCTCTTCCCTCTGGTTCTATCTGGAGAAGTTAATAGCCTCGGTTTTCTCTTACAGCAGAGCAACTTAATGACCGGGAGACTATCATAAATAGAGTTTATTGTCCAAAATACAAGGCACAGTCGCATCAGCCTGCCCCATTGAGGATGCCTTGTTTGCAGATGTTGATTTTTTCACGGCTCTCCCAGCCAACACGTGTGTTGTTCTCACAGATGAATGTCTGCTGACTGATTAACAAACAAATGCTCCTGGCAAGGCAATCTATAGGGGGTTTTGTTGTTGTTGTTCTCCCAGAGTTGCCCCCACCGCAAAGGATGCTGTACCAAGCACTGGTGTGATCCTCTCTAGCAATAGCTTCCAATGAGGTCAGAGAACATCTAAGACCATTCACTCTGTGGGTCACACACCTATGGTACGTGTGCACATTGGATCGTTTCATGCTTCCAAGACCCAGGCTCACCAGGTTCTATCAGCAAGCCACTGCCTCACAATTAGTTTGAGCCTCTTGCCCATACCTCAGTCTGAGGAAGGTTTTGAGGGACTCTGGATAAAGTGCTGACCCAAAGAGAGGCTGAGCGGAAGAAGAGTCCCAAGCTCCAGGAGCACACTTGTGGAGGATTTTATTGATCTCAGCATTACTTCCTGCAATAGACTTCAAACACGACCAAGAGGAACAAATGTTTCATAGCACTGCTAGGAAAGGTGAGGTCAGGTGCTTCTGCTGACATCCTTTAGGGGGTGGGCTTTCCTGTCATCTAGAGGATGGTACTTGATGCTACAGAAAGTTCTGCCTCAGGATGTGTCCTAGTCAAGGATGAGCCTCTGTTTATTTACTTCCTCCAGTTTGCCATATTAAGAAATATAGATACCATAGCTATAATTAGTATAACCCAATACTGTTTTACATATAAAAAAGTCTAAGCATTCTTAGACAACAAGACAACATTTTTGAGAGTAGGGTTGTCCAGGACAAACAAAACAAAACTAACAACCTAGGATGCACACCATAAACGCATGTCTCTAACAAGTCCCCAAGTGACTAGCAGAAGACTGTGAGAGGGTCATACCCATTGCTGGCTGCAAAGTACAATTAAGCCAGGTGTAAGGTGTGGGCCTGAGGCCAGAGGATTTGCCTAAGGATATGGCTTTCCTTCTATTTCTTTCCACAGTTAAATCCTTAGGACTATGTTGTTAGCAGGTCCTTGCCGGGTATATGGACTGGACTGGATCCCCAAAACAATGTTTGTGGTAGCCATATCCACGAGGGCCTCCCTCCGAATGGAGCTGAATTTGGAAATGAGGCTTTTAAAGAAGTGGTGGGGAGGGAGGCAGGTGGAGCGCGTTAGGATGGGTTCTCCTCAGCCACTCTGACTAGTATCCTTAGAAGAGATGTCAGGGATTCCTGGCCAGAGTGAACAGACCATATGCAAATCTCCAAAGAGGGTGTCATCTGCCAGCATCAGAGGCCCTAGGTGAAGTCCCCAGCCACCTGAATCCTGACTTCCAGCTTCCAGAAGCCCAGAAAGTGTTCAGCAGTGGGTCTACTAGGAGGGGGTAAGAAGTGTCCCTTGTACAATGACAACGGGGCACTTCACAAGGGTATGCAATGCCATCCCCAAGTAGAACTCTCCATGGCCTTGAATACATTTTTGGCCTTTTCCACAGAGGTGTTGGAGGTTTTATACTCCAAAGCATCAGGTCTATCAGCCCAAATGCAAACTTTTAGCCTTTTACCTACTGGCCTCTTTTTAACTGTTATACCAGTTCATGGGAACCATATTGCATCTGACCTTTGACCTTTAGCACCTGGATCTGTTTGCCAAAGGATTTACCAAAAGAACACATATACACACATATATACATATAAATACACACACACACACACACACACACATACACACACTATTTTCCTGAGTATATGAAAAGGAAGGATTCGAGTTTGCAAGTCTGCTGGCAGGTAGCCTGAGTTGCTCTGGGCAGGCCAGCTCCGTGGGCGCCTGCAGTACAACTAGCAGACTCAAAAATCACTGTCAAGCATTGGTTTCTCGAGGACAAGCAGAGAAGATGGCAATGAGAAGACGTCCTTCCTCCTCTCGGAGGGCTTTCCAGCCTCTGCAGCAGCACCAGTCTGAGCTGGATTCTTCACAGGGCTGGCTGCCAGGTATACACTAGGTACAAAATGTCTCCAGACTTTGCCATATACTACTAGAATCAAGAGCTGCTTCTGTGAAAGGGACTTCTCTACCCTTCCCATGTGTAAAATAGTCATAACACTGGAAATTCTTCCACACCTTTGATAAGCAGCATCAGGGCAAAGCAAGCCCTTAAATGTGTTGCCCTGTAGAGGAGAGACATTGTTGGGGCAAGGCAAACAGTGACAGGACTTCCTGTGCTCTAAGTGGAACAGAGATGTCAGTCTCTATCTGTGTCTTGCGCAATAGGCAGAAAAGGGTGGGGAAAGTCACGCCACACTTGGGATCTCCAGCCAGCGATTTAAGGTGGATTGAAGGTGACTCAATATTGTCTCTCGGGCCTTTACTCTGTGTCCCATCCTCTGTGGGTAGATTCTTCCACAGGTTTTCTTTTTTAACCTGAGAAACACGAATCCAGTGTCAAAACCTCAGCCCTAGTGTCATACTCTTTTCAACCATGAAAAAGAAACCAGATTTCATGGGGGCACAAGCCCTGCCTTATACTCAGTGACTGAATCTTCACCAGAACCTGCAAATACAGCAGTCAGCATGGCCAAGCACCGAGTTCCCACAGCACAGCACCACAAGCTTCCATTCCAACTCCAGAGAATCCCTCAGGAAGGCCGTGAGCGCACAGCACTGCATCCTAGACTGTAGGCCCAGCGTGTGGAGCAGTCTCCAAATAGCTCATACTCTCAAGGACACACACAGGAGCCTTGATGACAAAAAGCCACCTCAGTGGAAAGCTTTCACTGTGGAAAGATGAAGAGCAAGGTTGGGACACCTGCTCTCCACAGTACCCAAAGCCCAGATCCGCTGGGCTTGACAAAGGCCTTAGAGGAGCCACACTGGAGAGGAAGAAGTAAAATAATCTCAGCCCCCAGGTGATAGGATCTCAGGAAAACCGCAAACTTCCTCCAAATAAATGTTGTTAGGACTAATACAAATTCAGTCACATTGCAGGATATAAAGTCAGCACCCACAAAGAATAGCAGCTGGGGGCTGTGGCACACCTGTAACCCAGCACTGGGCAGGCAGAGGAAGGGAAGGCGCTAGATCATGCAGGTGTGAGCTATATACAGAAACCTGTGTCAGAAAACAAAATGAGTCATATATACACACACTAACAACTAACATTCTGAATGGGGATATCAAGGAAAAATAAAATAACACAAAACACTTAGATAGAGACACAGAGACATACTGTTTTGTTGTGTTTTGCTTTGTTTTGTTTTGAGACAAGAGCCTACTAGATTGGGTTTGAAATTGCAGTCCTACTGCCTAGTCTCCCAAGTGCCAGAGATAGATATTCATAACCACCGCCACCTCCAAATACTAGAATTAATTGGACAAAGACTCAAATGACTTGCATGTTGCATTTATGCCATGTCATGAACTTAAGATTGTTAAGCCGGCTATACAAAGCAATTTGGGTTTTCTGAGTCAGAGTCTTCCATTTAGCCTCTGCTGGTCTGGAGCAGTCTCTGTTGTCCAGGTTGGCCTCAAACTCACAATTCCCCTCACTGCACTACGATTACAGGTGTACATACAATGCCTAGCCCTTGAGGAAAACAAACTGGAGCCTCATACTCTCTGACTTCAAAACATATGACAGAGCTAAATAGTCACCAGAGCTTAGACAGAACTTGAACAATACAAAGCTACAAATGTTAAAAACAGTTCAGAACTGGTCTGAAAACAGCTAGGCCAATTGGGGCAGAACCGAGATCCCAGACTGAAACTGACACATGCCACCACCAAATGGTCTCAGGCAAAGAGCAGAACCTCACGAAGGGGAAGGGCACCAGTAAACCCTGCTGTAGATGTTGGCAGAGGAAGGAGATCCAACCATTTCTAGCCCAAATACAAAGATTAAATCAATTACAGCCAGGTCTGCTGGCACACCTGTAGCAGTCCCAGGACTCATGTGTATCATGAGTTTGAGGCCAGTCTAGGCTATGCAATGAGACACTACCTCAAAAAAGAAGAGGCAAGAAGCTTCTAGATAGTTCTATTTACTGTGACAATAAAAATACAACAAAAGCAAAAAGCCAGCAAGTGAGATTACCACAACTCAGCTTTACCTGTTGAAGGAAACAATTGGCAGATAATGCCAACAATTAAAAGAATAAGCAAACCAATCTAGAGCTACGTCTGCTGGCACACCTGTAATCCCAGCACCCAGGACCCTAAGGAGGATGACTGTGCTGGAGGCTAGCCTGGGCTACACAGGGAGATCCTGTTTCCCCACCTCTAACTCCTGCAAACAACCAAATGTTCTGGATAGGACCAGTACTACAGTCTCAGCTCCCTAGAAAGCTGAGCAGGAAGGATTCCCCTGACCCCAAGAGTTCAACACTTAGCCCCAGCCTATGCAACATAATAAGAGCCCATCTGAGAAACATTGGCAAACAGCTCCAACAAACATTCCAGAGAAGACTTACTGATAACCAAAACAAAAAGAAAGAAGGAAAAAGAAAAAGAAAGCCCAGTGCAATCTGTAACTGGGGAAATTCAAGTCAATACCATGATTTAGAGAGAATAGGGAGAAATAGAACACTCATGAACAACCAGTGAAATATAAAACGTCACTGTGGTCACTGGAAAACAGCATGGTGAGCTCAAGAGAGCAAAACTGACTTGCCATCAAATCCTCTGTTCTAGTTCGCTTTGTGGTGCTCCAATATACACAAGCAAAAGCAACTCAGAGAGGAAAGGGTTTCTCTGACTGACACCTCCACATCACACTTCATCACGGAAGAAAGCCAATCAGAGAACCTGAGCACAGACCATAGAAAAACACCGCCTATTTTTTTTATTAGATATATTCTTAATTTACATGTCAAATGTTGTCCCCTTTCCTGGTTGCCACCCCTCCCCCGAAAATCCCATATATCGTCTCCCCTCCCCCTGTTCCCCACTCAACTCCCTCCCGCTTCCCTGTCCTGATATTCCTCTACACTGAGGCATCAAGCCTTTCCAGGACCAAGGGCCTCTCCTCCCTTTGAGGTCTTACAAGGCCATCCTCTGCTGTCTATGTGTCTGGAGCCATGGTTAACTAAAACACCACCTATTAATTTACTTCCAGAGAGAATTCTTATATACCCCAGGTCCACCTGCCTGGGCATGGTAACCGCCCACAGTGGGCTGGGCCTTCATGCACAAATTACCAATCAAGACAATGACCCACAGACATTCCCCATAGGCTGAACCAATGAATGCAATTCTTCAATTGAGACTCCCTCCCTCTTCCCAACTAAGTCAAGATGACCAACATGTGATTATCCACGATATCCAAATCTCACATCTGGCTCTATTAGAAGAATTGAAAGCAGAGTCTCAAAGAGACATGCTGATAGTGGCTCTGTTCCCAGGAATCAAGAGGTACTTTTGACCAGACATCTATGCATCCATAGATGAAAACAATAGAGAAAGAATAACAAAAAAAGTGGGGTACACCTACAGTGTAGTATTACTCACCCTTTAAAAGGAAGAGAATATGTCACGTGCTACAACACAGATGCATCTTAGGGACACCTTGGTAAATACTGAGCCGGTCACACACTAATCAAACCTGTATGACTCCCCTCATTCGAAACAGCTAAACTCAGAAACTCTACTGCAGAGTAGGCAGGGGTGTGGCAGTCGGGGAGACAGAAAGAGACTCAGAGGCTGGTAGTTGCCACATAGGTGCAGGCTGTCCGTTTAGCAACATGGGTAAGTACTAAGATCTCTACACAGTTGGGTGCACCCAGCCGGTCCTCTATCCTATATGGCTTAAAACAGCTAAATGATTAAAAAACAAAACCGCGAAAGAAGAACACCCGGCTAATGTAAGAAGTTAACTCATGTCACAAAGTCTCTGATTTTAGAGATTTAAAGGAAGAATTCTGTTTCTTCTGGGCTGGTTCAAATGCAGCACTCCCAGGAGAAGGGGGAGTGAAGAGAGGGCGTCTCAAGGTCCCTTCCGGACTCAGGATTTAATGCCTGTTTATTGAGAACCTCTCGGTGCGTGTTCTCTGTACTACATCGGAATGGAGTTTCCTGTGTGCCCTAAAAGCTTATGAGCTAAGGAGGCCAGAGAACAGGCAAGACATAAAAACCTGTCAGAACACCACAGCAGCCTTAATCAGACTGCCTTTGCTTTTCTCTGCTTATAAGTCACTGGCTTTAAATTTAATATAGTGTCATGTCTTTATTTTTCTTAAAGTTTTCTTAAAAGATCATATAAAGATTTTCTTCCATGGTAAGACTTTTATATTATATTTTTCTTAAAACGTAGTATGGTACATTTACCCTCCATCAGACAAGTGCTGATAACTCACCTTGCTTTATTAGCAACACTGCTCGAGGCTTCTATGCCCCTAGCAATAAAAATGTGTTTTCAGACCCATCAAACCAATGAAATCCAAGTCTTCAGAGCACAAGATAATGAAAATCTCTAGGCCGGTGTCTTTTACTACTTTTAATCTGTTAACAGACCCCGAGTGTCTCCGATGAAAGGCGTTCTGGCGTGAATCGCTATCGTTAATAGCATTCCATCCAGGTAAGTCTTGATTATTCCAATTTCTCACAAATTTGGACACTTTTACTGCCTGTAACATCTCTAGGGGAGAGAAAGGGAAGAGACCCATGCAATTGATTTCTCCAAACATACACCGTGAGTGTGCAGGCCAGCAAGCAGACCTTATGAATGCTAGGCTCAGAGCCAGGAATTTCCAGTCACAGCATTCTGCACCTAGAGAACAAGTCGTTATGGAAACCCCTCTGCAAATGGACTTAAGGTGGGCTATAGAGACATGTTTCAAAGAAGTAGTTGCAGGAAGAACATTCGAGGGCTGGAGGAGCTACAGCTGAGTCAGACCACTCACCCCACCACCCCACTCCCCCACCCCCAATCTTGAAGGCCTGGTCCATCCCTCACACAGAAAAGCACCAGACATAAAGAAACTAAAAAAACTCAATCTCCCCTCTGTTTCTTCAAAGTAGAAGGCTGAAATTCCTGTGTGGAAGACATCTGACCTGCAGCTGGGTAAAGAGACAGTCTCCCATAGCTGGGAGAATTCTACATAAACAGATCCTGGATCCCTGTCTTCCTTTACCCTCCCAAATAATTCATTAGTCTTCCTGCATCTCTCTGTTCAGCCTAACATGAACGCCTTTGGGCTTTGCCATTCCTTTGTTCTTCACACCCTTGTGAGCTGTCCTTATGTCACACACTGATTGTGGTGCTTTCCTCTTGCTAACCTGGCTCATGTCCGTTGAATTTTCAGGACCAGTCACAGCACATTTTGCCTCCCCTACATGAGTGACATCTTTCTTTTTTTATATATACTTATCTAATTTTATTTCATGTGCATTGGTGTTTTGCCTGTGTGCATGTCGACCTCAAATAAATTTTTAAAAAGTGGGGCAGGGAGCCGGGCAGTGGTGGTGCATGCCTTTAATCCCAGCACTTGGGAGGCAGAGACAGGCAGATTTCTGAGTTCAAGGCCAACCTGGGCTACAGAGTGAGTTCCAGGATAGCCAGGGCTACACAGAGAAACCCTATCTTGAAAAAAAAATTATTTAAGTAACATCTTTCTTAAGAACACACCAATCTTTGCTGCTTCTCAAGGAAACAGCAAGCCCTTTCATTGTTGGAGGAAACCTAGTCCTCTTTTGTCATGATATGCATGTGAGCTTTCTCCCACAGTTGAACCTAGGTCCCTAGGTGTTTGGGGAAGCTGTGGGAACTTTGAGACCTAGCTACGGTAAGTGGGCCACTGGGAATATCATAGTTTGTGTTGTCCACAATCTGATGAGATCATGGTGGTGGGGAGATCACACAGTAAGAGCATGAAGCAGCTGGTCACACATCGAATCCTCAATCAGGAAGCTCAGTTTCCCCTTCTTATTTGGTTCAGGACCCAAGCCCATGACTAGTGTTGCCCGAATTCGAGGTGAAGTCTTCCTTAGTTAGCTAATTAAAAACAACAACAACAACAACATACTCATAGACACCCAAGGTGTATTTCCACAGTGATTCTAAATGCAGACGAGTTACCATGAAGATTAATCATTACAGTAATGTCCTTAAAGAGTCTACCTGGGCCTCATCCCTGTCTCCTTTTTCTTCTTCCTTTCTTCCAGGAAGAGAACAAATTCCTCTATTCTGTGTCCCTGCCCTTGTTCAAACACCCAGGGAAGACCACACAACCATGAGCTAAAACATTTCATTCCTCCATTAGGGTCTTCTCTTGGGTTTGATGACAGTGATGGGAAAGCCACCTAACACACTGGCTTTTTGGGAAGCAGTATGTAGTTGTCCAAAAGGGTACTGGATGAGGGAATTGTTTGAGAAAACCAGTCATCATGAATGGGTTTTCCTGACCTGACCTTCACAATGTGTGGTTCGGGTTCATAAGAGGTCTGAGGGGGAAAAAGGCAAATGAGTCATGGAATCTTGTTCCACAGAGTCAGAGGGCAACCTCCAGGAGATCAGAGTGTACAGTCAGGGATATGAATTGAATAGCTGGAGGGGTTCTAGGGGACATAGGAGCCCAGGATGCCATGTCCCCTGCCTTCTCTTACAGGGGCTGCCTCTGTAAACCCCACCTCTAGGAGCTCATTACAAGCTTGGGATCAGCCAATCAGAAGCATTATCACAAGACTTGAGGTTGCAAGGAAAGAAGAAGCTAGAGTATTACTCCCTCAACTATCTGGGGAGCAGGTAAGTTACTCTGCTTCTAGAAACTCTCCTAACCAGGCAGGCACCTGCTGCGCTGGATCTGTTGTCTCCTCCAGCCAGTGGGTGGCAGTTGTAACTTTCTGGCTGCCTCACTATCCTGTGGCCTTCTAGCTTTTTCAACACCATATGAAACTGGCCTAGGAGTGCAGGTTGGGGGCATTTCCCATTCAAGCCATAACAGGTTGTTTCCCCATGGGGAGAAACTTTCATTATGTAAATGTGGTGGAAGACGCTGGTACAGAAGGGAATGGGGCAAAGGGAGAGACAGGGAGGGACACATGGGGTGGGAAACTGTGGTGAAAACCAATCAGCCAATCTCCTGCATTAGCCCCACAAAAGAGGAATTCTTCCATCTCCAAACAGAAGTTTGGTGTCTGCCAGCCAGAGTTGGATACAGCCTTGGGTCCCCAATCTGGGGAGTCTGTCTCTTTGCCCCTTGTTGGATGCACTTCTACTTTCACGAAAAGTTGGCTGAGTACCTAAATAATGCATTTCCTGCCTTATTAGTCTTTAAATCAACACAGAAGAAGGATCCATTCTTCAAAGGCTAGATGGCCTCACCATGTCAGCATCAATACCTCATGTGCTAATTAAAATTAAGAATAAAAAGAGAATATGCCTGGTCTGCCGAATATTGTTCATGTTTTGTGAGCATATAATTGTAACTCTGCAGCATTTTATATGAAGGTATTATTGTAAAACACAGTGACTGTTTCTAGGCAATGAATACGAATGTAAGCCAGGATGGACATTAGATATAATTTACGATATAATGAGGCTCTACAGACCCATGGTGAGAAGCGAGAGCATCAACCCATGGATTGGGCCTACACGTTTAATTTTTTATGTTGCTATTATTACATTTGCATATTTTTTATGTTGCTATTATTACATATGCAAGCAAGAGCACATGCTTTAGTGTGCATGTGGAAGTCAGAGAACAACTTATGGGTGGTGCCCTCCTTCCATCGATAAGGTCCTGGGTCATGACCATACACCATGCTTGACTGTAAGCACCCTGTACCTTTTACCCTCTAGGCCATCTCTCTGGTCCTCAACATATGTTTGACTTTAAGCCTTAAAATACTCTTGCTGTAGTATGTAGTCTTTAGTTTCTGTTGCTGTGATAAACACCATGGCCAAAAGCAACTTGAGGACGAAAGTTCAGTATATGGGTTACAAGGCATCATCCAGAGAAACCACGGCAGAAGCTTGAAGCAGAAACCATGAAGCATTGCTCTTTACTCAACTGCTTACAGGTTCTTGTTCAACTACCTTTCTTATACAGCCTGGGTCTACCTATCTAGGGATAGCACCACCCACAATAGGCTGGGCCATCCTACATCAATCAGCAGACAGACATATACGCTGGCCAATCTGCTGGAGGCAATTCCTCCATTGTTCTTTACTCTTCCCAGGTATGTCATGCTGACAACAAGAAGAGACATTACAAGTCTGTGGAGTGTGCTGACCTCTTTCACACAGAGGACTCTGGACGCTGAACTTCCAGCAGAGAAAAGATCTCCCCTGGAGCAGGATACTAGCACATGTGTCAGGGCGTGCTAGGCAGGCACTCAACCACCTTTGAGTCCCAATTATAGTCCCAGCCTTTGCCCCATTTTTTGTTGATTTTCATTTTTAGTACAGGATATCAGATTGCTCAGGCTATCCTGGAACTGCTACACAATTAAGAATGACCTTCAATTTCTGATATTTCTGTCTGAATATCCCAAGCACTAGGACTTACTACCAGTTTATTCAGTACTGGGGACATAACCCCAGGATCCTTGTGTTGTAGGCAGGCACTAACCAACAGCTGAATCCCCAGATGCCTTTGCTTCCTTTTTAAAGTAGAATCTGAATCCTTTGGTGTGAGTCTCTCAAAGTCTTCTAAGGTATACCTGTTTAGCCTTGGCAAAACATGCTGGAACTTGGTCTTGGCAACCACGTGCTGAAAGATACTTAAAGATTTCCCTCCAAAAGTAGCCAATTTCAAGAAGGTAGAAGACCTTTTTTAAAAGGTCTTCTGTCTTAGTCAGGGTTTCTATTCCTGCACAAACAGCATGACCAAGAAGCAAGTTGGGAAGGAAAGGGTTTATTCAGCTTACACTTCTGCATTGCTGTTCATCACAAAAAGAAGTCAGGACTGTAACTTAAGCAGATTAGGAAGCAGGAGCTGATGCAGAGGCCATGGAGGGATGTTCCTTACTGGCTTGCTTCCCCTGGCTTGCTCAGCCTGCTCTCTTATAGAACCCAAGAATCCCAGCCCAGACATGGAACCACCCACAAGCCCCCCCCCCCCCCCCGTCACTAATTAAGAAAATGCCCCACAGCTGGATCTCATGGAGGCACTTCCCCCAACTGAAGCTCCTTTCTCTGTGATAACTCTAGCCTGTGTCAAGTTGACATACAAAACCAGCCAGTACAGTCTTCTTTCTTGTACTACTGTCTCTGAAAAAGAAAGTTGTATTAAAAATTGTTTTTAGTTTAAAGGGATGCAATGGCCAAGTGTTTATGGTATTGATTGCACTTAAAATTGCTTTAGCTTAAATACAGAATAGCCTACCATGATCCCAAACTGGAAAAGCAGAAAATGGCAGACAGAGTTACCAGTTTCAGAACAAAGTAACAAGTGTTCTTAAAGTTAAATTGGGATAAACTGATGGAGAGTGTGGTTGTCCTTAAGCTAGCAGATAGGTGAACCAAATTACACTGCTGTACTGAACTGTTTCTATGGAAACACACCAATACCCACCCTTCTAGTCAATGCCACAGAATATTACTACTAAGTAACAGCTTTGAGAAATATATTTCTGGTAACTTAAATAGATTATATTCTGATGATATAGTTGTTACAAATGTATCTAGTTTCCCCATTGCAATAAGGTCTCCCTTGTTATTTTTCTCAAGTCATATCCCGTTTCAAATTCTTTGCATACTATAAAATTGTACATAAAATTATTAGTGGCAGGCATGAGAGCACACACCTTTGATCCCAGAACTTGAGATGCAGAAGCAGGTGAATCTCTGTAAGTCCCAGGCCAACCTGTTCTACACAGTGAGTTCCAAAATGACTAGGGAGACCCTACCCCCAAAAAATGAGCAACATGAAAGCATATATTTATGTCCTGTATTGCACTTGAGAGATGTGAGTGTGCAGGAGACACAGGGTGCATGGGGAGAGTGCATTGCTACTGTGCAGTTAACATCTGGGGTCTGGCTGGCTTCCCTTTTATCAATAGTCTCATCTGTTCAGTGATTACTGGTGCTGTCTCCACAACAGAAACAGAGTGGAGTGGCAAAACTTCAGGACTATTTAAAAAAAACAAAAAACAAAAAACAAATGAACAAAAACCCTGCCCCTAGACCTT
This sequence comes from Apodemus sylvaticus, assembly GCF_947179515.1. Classification (NCBI taxonomy): domain Eukaryota; kingdom Metazoa; phylum Chordata; class Mammalia; order Rodentia; family Muridae; genus Apodemus; species Apodemus sylvaticus. Next base: position 46,791,548 of record NC_067472.1, on the reverse strand, counting down.
TTACAAACCAGCTAAAGTTTTGTAAAGCATCTCTGATTCTTTCACAGTTTTTGTTTTAAGGAGCAGTGTAAACTGCTACAGTACCAATTCTTTTCCATTTAAGTTACACTGAATTTTTGTTTTCATTTAATGGTAACTGAAAGACCATTTTTTAAAGATTTATTTATTTATTTTATGTATTTTATTTATTTTATGCTGTTGCTCTCTTCAGACCCACCAGAAGAGGGCGTCAGATCTCATCGAAGATGGTTGTGAGGCACCATGTGGTTGCTGGGAACTGAACTCCCTGACCTCTGGAAGAGCAGTCAGTGTTCTTAACCGCTGAGCCATCTCTCCAGCCCCGAAAGGCCATTTTTAATTGGAGAATTGACATATGTGATAAACATTATTTTCAAGAGATGTTGCCCTAGTATCTTACCACAAATTGGGATTTAAAAAAAAAGGATGAGCATCATTTTAAAACTAACATATTTGAAATGAAGCACAGAGTTGGGAGCCGTTTGCCACTTCTCTGAAGCAGAGAAATGTCTGCCTGCCAGACAGAGTCAAGGCAGGTCAGGGTCTGTAGGCAGATTTCCCAGCCTGCTGAGGCATGGAACAGTAAAAGGAGGTGAGCCTGGGCCTCAAGGGAAGGGGCTGAAGATTCTATTGACCTAGGTAGAAGGAATGGGGAGGTTTTGGCATGGGAACAGATGTCTTACATGCATAATTCAGCAAACTGTTTCCGTTAGCTTGTAGCCTTGTGGTATTGTAATATAAGAAGGCTATGTGAAATACACTCAAGGCTGTTGTGGTAATGACCTGCAGCCCTCCCATATCTGTCTCTTGCATCTTTTTTCTATCTTTCCTATAATGCGCCTCACTCCCCTGTCAGAGGACTGTTTGACTTCGTTCTGGCTGGCCAGTACACAGAGGAATACATACATGAGGAACACATGTATATAAATATATCAGACTTTGTTTTGAATGGAATCTTTTCCCCCAGTCATGTCCGTTTCTTTCTTTTCTGTGAGACAGGGTCTCACAAGGTAGCACTAGCTGACCTTAGGTAAACCAGGCTGCCTCTGCCTCTTGAGTGTTAGGATTAAAGGTTAGCACTACTATCTACAGCCCCAATCCTTATAGTAAAAATTTGGGGCTATACACCTACCTCTCTGTTCCAGTTCCAGCAGACCCAACATCCTCACACAGACATCTTCACACACCCTCATGCAGGCACAATAGTAATGCACATAAAATAATTTTGTTTATTGCAAAAAAAACTCCACAATGCTATAGAATTAAAGCATTTGATTTGTTTTAGTGTTCTGTAACTCTTAAAGCAATACAAATAGAATGCTATATCCTTGCCCACAATTTTGGCAGGAACCCCTGCAATACCAAAGACCATGCTGGGTACCCAGAGCTCCAGGTAAGCCTCCCATCCTCCAGACTGCCCAAACTCCCTCAGAGCCTGCCCAGAACACCCTCAACAGACCTTCACCTCTTGCCACCACATCCTGGCCCACAACTCAGGTAGAAGCCCTTGACTTGACCAGAGGACACACAGGCGCCCAGAATTCCAGAGGTCACACAGGCTACCAGAACTCCAGTGGAGGTACCCTGCTAGACCAGAGGACACACCAGATACCAGAAACACAGTCCTCTCAGGGCAGAAGACCAGAAATGAAACAGAAACTAAGAGGAAAAAAAAAAAAAACAACTATAATCAGGCCCCACACAGATGCCTAAAAACCAGCTTAAGAACACAATCAACCATCCACCTACGGACAACCCCATTCCCACCGTTGGGAGTCCCACTGGAACAGCAAGCTACACAACCATAAGGTATATGCAGAGGACCTAGCTTAGACCCATGCAGGGCCATGTTTCCCTTCATTCTCTGCGAGTCCCTGTGAACCCTGCACTCGGGACTTTTTTCCTCCTACTGGGTTGCCTCGTTCTACCTTGATATGACAGTTTGTGCCCAGTCTCACTGTATCCTGTTAGGACATGTTCAGTGGATATCCCTGGAGGCTTGCTCTTTTTTTTTTTTTAAAGGAAATGGAGGCTGAGTGGATCTGCTAGAGAGAGAAAGCAGTGGGGGGTGGGGGACTGGGAGGAGCGGAGGAAGGGAGGAAACTGAGGTCAGAATGTAATATATGAGGTGAATGAAAGTAAAAAAAAAAAAAAATGGAGCTGGAGAGATGACTCAGCAGTTAATAGCACTGACTACTCTTTCAGGGGTCCTAAGTTCAATTCCCAGCAACCACATAGTGGCTCAAAGCCATCTGTAATGAGATCTGATGTCCTCTTCTGGTGTGTCTGAAGATAGCTACAGTATGCTCATATACATAAGATAAATAAATCTTCTTTAAAAAAAATAAAACATTAGTAAGAATGCTAAACTGTGAACTTAAAAAGGTAGGTGTGTAGGATGCTGGAGAGATGGTTGTGAGGTTAAAAGCACTGGCTGCTCTTCCAGGGGACCATGTTTTGATTCCCAGCACCCACATGGCAGCTCACAACTGTCTGGAACTCTGGTCCCAGGAGATCTGATGATCAATTCTGACCTCTTCGCATACCAGGCATGTACATGGTAAACAGATATTATGTTCAGACAACATTCATACACATAAAATGAATCTTTTAAAAAATAGGTATGTAAGTATTTTTAAATCAGTATATTTTATAAAATATAGTATCTACATTTTTATAAGTCAGAATTTGATGTTGTTGCTTAAGACAGGATCTCATGTAGTCCAGGATGGCATTAAACTTGAGATCCTCCTGCCTCAGCCTCTGGTGAATGCTAAGATTAATGGTATGCACCACCACATCTGACTCAAAAGAAGGATATTTTGACATATTTGACTGCCAAATTTCCATAAGGCTTAGATGGGATTGGCCTTGCTGCTCAGTTCCAACAGAAGTGAGACATGATTTAGCCAATTCAACTATTCCTTCCTCCAGCTAGCTCAGGGTCTCACCCCTGAGCTAAAACAGCCCAGTCACGAGGTGCCTCAGGAAAGGCCTAGGCGACATGTTATCACCTGAGCAGCCTCCGAGCAACAGCAATGCCTGAACTGCTGCTGCCACCTGGGAATCATAAAGCAAGCTGTGAACACAACCAGTCTCAGAGTCAGGGAGACGGGCTCTCAGGGAAGGCTGGCTGGCCATGCCTGAAGGCTTTGCCGTTTTATTAACTAATACACTTATTATTTGTTATTTATTGACAGTTTAATGTTTTATCCAGTCTATGTCAAATCTTCTATTGTAACCAAATGTAATCCTAAATGATCCAAAACCCTAGCCTTGAGCTCGTAACTAGGTTTAGCCACAGGAAACATGTTCATAGAAGACAGTGAATGACTTGAATGGATGCTACACAATGGGCCACTGGGGAAAGGAGAGGGAGCAGTGTTGGATGGGTAAGAGCCGGGGCTTTAATTTGAGTCTATTTTCGTAAAATTTGATTTGTTCTCAATTGAAATGCACCCCCAAATGTAAAGTATCTCCCCAGCACATTTGAGGGCTTGTTTGTTACCAACTTTCCTTAGGACACATGTCACTTCCCAATAACTCCTGGAGATTTTCTGTTTCAATCAAGAACTTTCACCCTCAGGAAGGTATGGCTTTCATTCAGAGAAGAAGCAGAAGGAAACAATTCCTCCTCTGGCTGCCTTTATACCCTGGACAACATAATTAGTCTTGATAACCTATAACTATTTTTTTAAGCGTGTGTCTTCATGTAGCACAGGCTGGATCAGAGGCACTCTATAGCTGAGGATGACCCAGAACTTTGGATTCTCCTGACTGTCTGACACAGGTTTATGTGGTGCTGAGGATTGAATCCTGAACTCCATGCACAGCACTGTACCCAGTGAGTTACACCTCAGCCTTACCTTTACATTTCTCTCTTTCTTTCTTTCCTTCCTTCTTTCTTTCTCTTCCTTTCTTTCTCTTCTTCTTTTTCTACAGTCCAGACTTATCCTTTTCCTGGTCTCCCTCCTACTATTACACATTCTAAACCTCCCCCCATGTTCCCCCTCCCCACCCCCACCTCCCAGCCCCACCAGACCCCACCCCCCATTCCCTGGGACCTCCAGTCTCTTGAGGGTTAGGTGCCTAGGTGCATCTTCTCTGACTGAACCCAAATCCGGCAGTCCTCTGCTGTGTATGTGTTGGGGGCCTCATATCAGCTAGTTATGATATAGGCTGCCTGGTTGGTGGCCCAGTGTTTGAGAGATCTCGGGGGTTCAGGTTGGTTGAGACTGCTGGTCCTCCTACAGGATCACCTTCCTCCTCAGCTTCTTCCATCTTTTCTCTAATTCAACCACAGGGGTCAGCAGCTTCTGTTCATTGGTTGGGTGTAAATATCTGCATCTAACTCTTTCAGCTGCTTGTTGGGCTTCTTAGAGGGCAGTCACAATTGGCCCCTTTTTGTGAGCACCCTATAGTCTCAATAATAGTGTCAGGCCTTGGGGGCCTCCCCTTGAGCTGTATCCCACTTTGGGCCTGTCGCTGGACCTCCTACCTTTCTATTTCTTACACTTCAACTAAGTCTCACTTCTCAGACATTTAAGATATCTTCAACTCTACCTGGCTCCACAGAGGCCAAGATTTTATCCTCCTCTGGGGGACAATTCTGCCAAGCAACAGTTATTGGCACTGACTTTAACTTTTGGTTATGACATCTTTCAAAGCACAACGAGGCTGTGAGACTCATGATCTGGCTATTAGATTAAAGCCTCATATTGCTAGAGGGCTGAACTCCTAAAAAGAGTTGAGATCCAATAAGCTCCACTAGACAGAGGGCAAGCAGAATCCTCAATCTTGAACAGAGAATTCTTTTCCTGGTTCAACAAACGACACTTGCCCCCCAGTAATTCATCACTGTGACAGCTTCTTAGAGGAAGGTCTTCTGGCTTCTGTCTTTTGGTTGCTGGGGCCCTCGGTTTCAGAGTCTGTGGTCTGTGCTCACTTGACTCCATTCTCCATTGTTCCTATGCCTGTGGTAAAGCAGATGCATCATGGAGAACAAACCTACTCATGTCACGTGGAAGCAGTGTGAGAGGCAGAGCAGGAAAGGGCCTGGAGACAGTGGCCAATGTGGTCAGTGCATACATGGGCCATCCATCCATTGATGGGATCACAGTCTTATGACAGTCAGCCCCTGAAGTCCCATCTCCCCACCACTGCACTGGGAGTGGGGGCACATTCCCAATCTAAGCCAGAACACACAGGCTTTCTTGCCTTTTCCAGTTTATTTTCAGGGCTTCTGCAATGTAAATCTAACTGCTGGCACAGGGCTCCCAAAAGGTACTTTTATATACCCCAACTTATATTCTTGAGTGTTGCAATGGGAGGGAGGTAAACTAATGGTGTATCGCTTCACCTTGTTAAAGTTTATTTTCTTTTTGTGGAAGGTATCACTTATTCAATAAAGAAAAGAAAATTTAGTCTTAAAATTTTCCTCTATAACTTACTTAGGCCCTTACAAAGGGCCAAGTGGTAAGCAAGCATCAGGGAAGCCCGAGACACCAGCATCCTGAGTCTCCTGTCAGGATGCATGGAGGACACATTATTGCCTCTGTGACACAATTATTATTTTAGATCTATTTGGTGTGGTGTGTGTGTGTGTGTGTGTGTGTGTGTGTGTGTAGAGTAGGACAAGCTCTTCTGGGCATGAAGAAGCTACAAGAAGGGACTAGAGATGGCAGCCCAGTGGTTAGCATTCCACTTCCTGTTCATATAGCATTCCCAGCACCCTCACAGTGGATCACAACTTAAGTCCAGTTCCAAGTGATCCAGCGCTCTCTTCTGGCTTCTGCATGCACCAGGCATGTTAGTGTAGTACACATACATCGATGTGGGCAAACACTTGTACACATATGACTAAATATATCTTAAAGAAGCCACAAGGAAACACGAATAAACCATATTCTACTCTACAGCCAGCCTTCAAAAGTTTCCCAGCCTCTCCATAACATAAACAAGAGGTTGAAGAACTAGTTCATATTTAGATGACAATTAAGTGGGACAGGGGCATATAAATACTGGATTTAAAAAATAGCCATAGGAATATTGTGGGATGAATGGTAAAACTTGAGTATGAACTATAGATCTCTTATATGTTAATGTCTGACTGATTCTACTGTGCTGCAGTATCCAAAGTAGACACCAACGCCCTCAGGTTGTCCCAATCTACACACACACACACACACCACACACCACACACCACACACACACAATATATACTCATACCAAATAGACATAAAAATAATAATTGTGCTATTAAGATAATGTTCTGTCTTACAAATAGACACAATATCACATAGTGTTCACATAATGTTCTCCAACTCACTGGTTCTGGCTAGGTTTGTTTTTGTTTGTTTGTTTGTTTGTGCATATATATATATATGCACAAGCTTGGGCCATCTAGGACGAAAAAGCATCAGATTGGACTATAGACAAGCTAGGGCCATCTAGGAAGAAGTATCAGCCTGGACTATAGACAAGCTTGTGAGGCATTTTCTTGATTAACAACTAATATGGGCTGTCATGGGGTACCACCCCTGGCCAGGTGGTCCTGGATGATTTGAGAAAGTCATGGAGAGCAAGCCAGTAAGAAGCACCCTCCCAGCTCCTGCCACCAGGCTCCTGCCTTGAGCTCCTGCCTTAACTTTCCTTCCTGATAGACTGTGGTCAGAATATGTAAGCTGAAGTAATACCCAGGTTGCTTATGGTCAAATGTTTTATCATAACAATAGAAAACAAACTAGCAAATCAGCCTTAAAGGTTCAGAAACACACATACATGGATATGCAAAAGCAGACTCCTAACTGCCTAAAGCTGCCAGCGATGTGTTTCTGAGAGAAGCCTATTCCAGTTCTTCACACACCCAAAGTAAAGATGTCTATATAACTATATATAGTGCAATTTCAGCATATAATTTACAATAGATACTACCTGTGATAATTTAAAAACTTAACCACATATATTTCAAAATAAATGTATATACCACTGTATCAATCTAAACCCGCCTATTCCTCAGCTGTCCATAGGCAAGTTAGAAATAAAAGCTAGGAGAGCAGTGGGGCCAGTGGATTCCCTAGACTGTAGCCTGGCAACTTATTTTCTCATTTAAATAAAATGTTTTACATTTCCTTAAAATGTGGGTGCAGAGTACTTTCTTAAAACCATAATCCTTAAATTCCAAACCATTTTTTATATTGACTGATTTGTTTGGGGAAAGGGACTGATATGTGGATGACTTTCAGACTCAGTCTCTTCCCCACACCAGTGTCCCCCCACAGTGTCAAACACAGGCTGTCAGCATGGTGACCAGCACCTTTACTCCCTGATCCACTTTGCCAGCCCAAGTCAGGCCCAAGACTAGTTAATGAATAGGGCTAATTTCTGTTAGCCTAGAGAACTTGATGTGTTAAGTTTTCTAATATGCTTAGCTCCCATTTTCTTAGGAAATCCAATTTGTATCTCCAGCATCTTAAAATACATAACCTCTTATTTCTGTCACATCAAATGAATTTGTCCTTTAGCTTTAAAATGTTTTCCACAAATCTTTGCCCACTGCCAGCCCTCCTCTCTTTTCAATATCTCTTTGATCAAGATTTTTCTATCCGCCAAGCTGTGGTGGTGCATGCCTTTAATCCCAGTACTTGGGAGGCAGAGGAAGGCAGATTTCTGAGTTCAAGGCCAGCCTGGTCTACAACGTGAGTTCCAGGACAGCCAGGGCTACACAGAGAAACCCTGTCTCACAAAAACAAACAAACAAACAAAGATTTTTCTATCCGCTAGTAATTAAGAATTTGCCTGTTCTACCCAAAAGGTGACAATTTACCACAAACTGTCAGGGATCCCAATTTTAAATTACCAAGAGTCCAATAAGAGAGATTAGGAATCTTCTTTCCAGTTAAAGTGATTTATTTCTTAACAACTGGGTAGTACAGCACTTTTAATTTTGTTCACTGCAATCAAAAGTGAGAAGCTGGGGCTGGAGAAATGGCTCAGCAGTTAAGAGCACTGACTGCTCTCCCGAAAGTCCTGAGTTCAAATCCCAGCAACCACATGGTGGCTCACAGCCATCCAGAATGAGATCTGATGCCCTCTTCTGGTGTCTGAAGACAGCTACAGTGTACTCAGTTAATAAATAAATAAATAAATAAATAAATAAATAAATAAATAAATAAATAAATAAAGTAAGAAGCTTCACTTTATTTTCCTTCCCAGGAACAAGGTACAACAAACATTAATCCTAGCGGTAGGAAGCCAGACCCTGCAACGCCTGTGGCGGAAGTGGCCGAGTCATCTGTCAATAGTAGTTGTCTTTTTTTTTTTTTTTTAAGTAAAAACAATTTTATTTCACATATTTTGATTACATCAGATACCTATATCTATATTCCAACCCTAACCCTCTTACCTAATTTTTTTTCTTTTAGTGGATATTTTCCTTATTTACATTTCAAGTGTTATCCCCTTTCCAGGTCTTCCCTCAGGAAACCCCCTATCCCATCCCCCCACCCCCTGCCTTTATGAGGGTGTTCCCCCACCCACCCACTCCAGTCCTCCTGGCCTGGCATTCCCCTACACTGGGGCATCAAACACCCTCAGGTCCAAGGACCTCTCCTCCCACTGATGTCCAACAAGGCTGTCCTCTGACACATGTGTGGCCTTTGGACATGTGGTCCAGTCCCCGAGAGCTCCAGGGAGTCTGGCCTGTTGACACTGTTGCACCCCCCATGGGGCTGCAAACCCCCTCAGCTCTTTCAGTCTCTTCTCCAACTCCTCCATCAGAGACCCCCCCTCCCCCAGCTCAGTCCAATGGTTGGCTGCGAGCTTCTGCCTCTGTGTTTGTCAGGCTCTGGCAGAGTCTCTCAGGAGACAGCCATGTCAGGCTTCCATCAACAAGCACTTCCCAGCATCCACAATAACATCCAAGTTTGGTGGCTGTGTATGGATGGATCCCCAGGTGGGGCAGTCTCTGGATGGCCTTACCTTCAGTCTCTGCTCCACACTTTGTCTCCAAATTTCCTCCCTTGGCATTTTGTTCACCCTTCTAAGAAGCTCTGAAACATCCACATTTTGGTCTTCCTTCTTCTTAGGCTTCATATATATGGTCTGTGAATTGAATCTTGGGTATTCCAAACTTTTGGGCTAATATTCACTTATTAGTGACTACAAACTGTCTTTGTGACTAAGTCATCTCACTCAGGATGATATTCTCAAGTCCTATCCATTTGCCTGTGAATTTCATTAAGTCATTGTTTCTAATAGCTGAGTAGTACTCCATTGTGTAAATGTACCACATTTTCTGTATCCATTCCTCTATTGAGGGTCATCTGGGTTGTTTCCAGCTTCTGGAAACATAAATATGGCTGCTAGGAACATAGTGGAGCATGTCCTTATTATATGTTGGAGCATCTTCTGGGTATATGCCCAGGAGTGGTATACCTGAGTCCTCAAGTAGTACTATGTCCAATTTTCTAAGAAACAACCAGACTGATTTCCAGAATGGATGTACCACTTTGCAATCCTACCAGCAATGGAGGAGTATTCCTCTTTCTCCACATCCTCTCCAGCATCTGCTGTCACCTGAGTTTTTAAATTTAGCCATTCTGACTGGTATGAGGTAGAATCTCAGGGTCATTTTAACTTACATTTCCCTGATGACTAAGGATGTTGAACATTTCTTTAGGTACTTCTCAGCCATTTGAGCTTCCTTGGTTGAGAATTCTCTGTTTAGCTCTGTTCCCTTTTTGGAGGGGGAAGGGGGGTTGAGACAGGGTTTCTCTGTATAGCCCTGGCTGTCCTGGAACTCACTCTGTAGACCAGGCTGGCATCCAAATCAGAAATCTGCCTGCCTCTGCCTCCCAAAGGCATGTGCCACCACTGCCTGGCTGTTTCCCATTTTTTAACAGGATTATTTGGTTCTCTGGAGTCTACCTTCTTGAGTTCTTTGTATATATTGGATATTAGCCCTCTATCAGATATAGGATTGTTATAGATTGTTTCCCAATCTGTTGGTTGCTATTTTGTCCTATTTAGGTATGGAAAGCTGTAACAGTAGTATTCCATTGTGTAAATGTACCACATTTTCTGTATCCATCCCTCTGTTGAAGGTCATCTGGGTTGTTTCCAGCTTCTGGCTATTATAAATATGGCTGCTATGAACATAGTGGAGCACGTGTTCCAGGCATCACTTGTCTGTCTTATTGGCTGTTTTAGCACTAAAGAGAAGAGGGGGGAAAATCACTCCCTCAGCTTACCCAAGTGCATGTCAAGCCTTCCAGCACCAGGACCACAGGGTGATGACAAGGCGCTGGGTATGTCTCCCAATAACAGGAATCTAATGGGGAAAGGAAGAGCTGAGGATGGATCTCAATCCCTTTTTGTGCAAGTACTTTTAAGCACAGTATTGGAATCAAAGCGGTGTGAAAAGTGAGTACACAGGTGTTAGAATGTTTGGGATCACAAAAAAAGAGACCAAGGAACCTGGCCAAGGAACGGACCAGGCATAACTTGCCACCTTCTGGGCGGATGTGCTCAGAAGGGTAAGCAATCAGAGGCAGTGCACTTGGTTTTTATTTTAACTTAGGTACTGACTGTCTCTTCCCTATTGGCTGAGGTTGAACCTTATTCACCCTTATTCAGTTGACCAGTCTGAAAAGAACTGGTGTGCAGGAAACAAAGGAGAGGAGGGACCAGTCACTATAAGCTGAGAATGCAGCAGGACTTTTGTATAAACCAAGGTTTTACCGGGTTGAGGTGGGGGATTTGCATAAAAATCTTATGAAGTGGGGCACATGAAAAGATTTAATTCTTTGTCATCATCGCAGGCCTTATAGTATCTGATAGAAAAGACTCATATTTAATGTAGCTTAAACAGAACACACACGAAGCTTTTTCCCCACTGAGATGATATCAGGACACATATGTGGGTAAAGAACTTTGAAAGAGAAAATTAAAACTTCAGTATCGTTTAGAAGATCCCACAGAACAAGAGGCAATCTTTCATGGCAATCCCCAGAGGCTCCTCTGATGCCCTGCTTCTACACCTTCAGGGACAGGCCTGCAGGGTCTCATCCCAAAGCCTACTCAGCTGCTGCAACCCTAGCACACACACACACACACCACCACCACCACCACCACCCCACCACCCCCGTGCCCAACAGACGCCTCAGCTGATCTCTTACAGCAAACAAAGGTCACATTTTATGCTCTGGTTGTTTTCTAAGATGTGTGCTCCAGAGTCTACCATGCGAGACAGACAACTGGCTACCTCCAAAAGCTTTCAAATGGTAAAGATGATTCTAGCAATCTCCCCTCTCGATCTGAGTATCAGTCAATCCTTCAGCCGACGAATTGCACTGTGCACTAAGCTTTCGATATTTGATCAAATCCATGTGCTGAGACTGCCTTTACTGCCCCAAGCTGTTCGCAATACTAAGAAACCATGCACTAAGCTTTATATCATTATATTTATGCATGATATTTATATCACTAGGCAGTCTGAACATCTAACTGCAAGACAGAAAACCAGCCACCCCAGCATCCCAAAGAAAAGGTCCTATGGATAAATTAAAAACAAAAACAAAAACAAACCTCTGTGAAACAATGAAAATAGCAAGAAAAAACAGAAAGCAGAGAGACTAGCAGATGTGCTGGTCTTACTGAGTTGGGCAGGACCCCTAGGCTTAGTGTGGCAAGGGCAAACAAGTGACAGAAACCCTCTAAGACCCATTAGCACAAGAGACCGGAAGCCAGGCAGATGTTGGGAAGCACCGACAGCCACCCTAAGAAACCTGGATCCCTCAGGCATCCACACACTCAGCAGAGAGGAAGTCAGTCCAAGCGGCTGTGGTGGGAGCAGTGGCCGGGGCAGAGATGAGGTGCTGAAATAATCCCAGGGTTTCCACGGCCAGGCTGGTTGTGACATGAAGGGTTGAAGTGGGGAAAATGGGGGTTCACAAGCACTCTGAGCACCAGTGCTGTTTGTGACCCTGAATGATCAAACTGGCTCTTGGCATTTAGAGACGAAGAGAGAGCCTGTTTTAAATACAAATGTCCTACAGTGCTGGGTGTTATTTCAATTCTTCACAAATGAGCTGGTGGAACCTGACCAGGGGAACCAACTAATCAGTGTTTTCTCCTTGTGCAATCAAATGAAACAAGATGAGCTCTAAACTGTTCTGCTGCCTTTTCCCCACCTGGGCTAACAGGGACAGAGGTCACAAAGTTGTCCCCTGGGAGTTGTACTGGAAGGGACTCTGCTGGCTGTGTTTGTTCCAAAGTAAAAGGCAAGCAACCACGCCGAGTTGCACAAGAACTAAGCCTGACACCTTTGTCTGGACTGCGTTACCCTAGCACAGGCTATTTTTAGACCCTGGGCTTCCCATCAGAATGTTTAAATGCAGCATCTGACTCAAAAAACAAGCAGAATAACTCACAGGCAATGGTTTAGATGACTTAGGACTTTAATATTCTTCAGTCAATTGAAAACACTAACACATGAACAACCAGAGAAGACCTCAGCAAAGATCTGGAATGAAAAGTGTCGCCCAGGTTAAACTATAAAAACGGCCATGTGATCAGCTTGGGGGCTGGGGGTGTAACTGAGTTTTGTTTAACGGCCTAACTGAAAAGCAAAGAATCAACCATTTCTTCTACTTGTGGCAAAGAGAGAAAAGTGAACCACGGAATGTCTAGATCCTTCTCATGAAGCAGCTTGAAAAGGCAGTAGGTGGAAGGTGTCCACAACGGACAACAGTCACGCACAAAGTCACGAGCTGAACAAACTCTAAATGCCTCTACAGAACTGTTTTGTTAGAAATATAAAGGCATAGATATAAACCATATGGTGTTTAAAAAAAAATACCCACTACATAAACACAGCACATCACGCCTATCTCTTTATGGGAATGGCAGTATGCAGATCCAAAATGCTCTTGAGTAGAGGTTGACTTTAACCAACAGCTGCAGAACCCAGCAAACTCACTGCTGTCGATTCAGCACAGAGGGCCTCTCGGGCTCCTTGTGATATACTCCTAATAATAACCAGTTGGAACCAGCAGGGAAAAGTCCCGGCAAGTCCTTCAGTCCACCAGAGAAGGGAGCGGCGGAGATGACCGACAGGCTGAGTTCGTTAGAAAAGTGACAGGAACGCTTTCGAAAGGCTTCCCGGTCTCGTAAGAATGGAGGTGGCCATTGGCTGGCAATTTCCTCGGCTCTGTAGTGCCCCATGATGTTTAGTTGTTATTCTTTAACAAAGGAATCTGTAATAAGCATGTATTTGGAAAAACCCACGTCTGTTAGGTTTCTGTAGCCAGTCCCAGGTTACTCGAAACGCTGCAGGCCGCTCACGGGCAGACGCTCACAGCTGATGCATCTCCAGAAAATTCTTCATGAAGGCGGCCAACTTCTCAACATCTTCAGTTGTGACAGCATTGTACAGAGAGGCGCGGATGCCTCCCACTGACCTAAAACAACCGAGACCCATCCAGTTAGACCAAGGAAATTGGGGTGAAAGCCCTTGACTACCACACATAAGGTTCCAGGTTTAAACCGCAACAACACAGAACACCGTGAACTGTAAAAGGCATCTGCTGGGCACAACTTTCACTAACCTGCCCTCCCGAGACGGGCAGCTCCAAGCCCGAACCAGGATCCTCAAGCTTGTACTCTAACGCATTCTGAGCAGGTAGTGACACCTCCAAGTCATTAGGAAATCCCTTGTGCGGTGAAGTCACCCATCTTGCTCCCACTTAACTACCTCAAACTAGTCACGTTTTTAGAGTGGTTATTGACTTGTTATTTGTACAAATTAATGGGTTCCACTGTGGCATTTTCCAGAGATGCATACACTGGACTTTGACCACACCCAACTATTTGACCAAACTATTCACCTTTGATAAAGAAGAAACTAAATGTGGGGGAGGGGGATCCAGATGAGGAGGGTGACTGGGTTTGGGGCCATGCCACTCACTAGGCCATGCAACAGTTCCAACCAGTCAGACAGACAGCACTCGGCTGCTGCAGGTCTCCTGTTCAGGGTATCTGATGTTCAGCTGAGCCCAGTGACAGTCTGTGGACACCAGAGTGGAGCAGGCAGCCCTACCAAAGGCACCTTCAGTGCTGAAGGAACCCCACTCAAGACGTACTGTGACCCAACCAGAAGCAGGCTTATTCCCCAGCACATCTGTAACCACTACCCCAGGCTGTATAAGGTTCTGAATTTGCTTCTTTCTGCCTCTGACAAGCCTGGGAACAAGACGTGCTTACCTGTGCCCCTTCAAGGAGATCATATTGAGTTCCTCTGCCTTATCGAGAAATCGCTTTTCCAAAGCTTCATCTCCCTTGGCATTGCCGATGCGAAATGGAACGTTCATCCTGCTTCTATTTTGGCGCTCCACGGGACATCTGAAAAGCATGTTTATTATCCCAGCTACGTCTCTAGGGGGTAGAGTGTCATAAACAAGCGTATAGGTTCTTAAACAGTACTGAGGGCAGGGGCTGGCATTCAGCTGACAGAGTGCTTAACATGTACAAGGTTCTGGTGGTAGAAGCCTGTAAACCCAGCATGGAGGCATGAGGACCAGTATTCAGGGTCATCCATAGCCACGTAGTGATTTCAAGGCCAGCCAGGGCCAAGCGGGACCCTGACTCAAAAATAAACAAATGGATGAATAAAAAGAAGGAAAAGAAATGAAAGCAAGGGCTGGAGAGATGGCTCAATGGCTAAGAGCACTGACTGCTCTGCCAGAGGTCCTGAGTTCAATTCCCAGCAACCACATGATGGCTTACAACCATCTGTAATGGGATCCGATGCACTCTTCTAGTGTGTGACTGAAGACAGCTGCAGTGTACTCATATAAATAAAAACTAAATAAAATCTTAAAACGAGATAGAAAGAAAGAAAAAAAGAAAAAAGAAAGAAAGGAAGGAAGGAAGGAAAAGAAAGAAAGAAAGAAAGAAAGAAAGAAAGAAAGAAAGAAAGAAAGAAAGAAAGAAAGAAAGAAAGAAAGAAAGATAGATAGATAGATGAAAGCAAACAGATTCTTCCCCAGAATGTTACAATTTACCCATGGGTAAAAGCCTCATTCACACAACAGTAGGCTAGCATTCACTTGTATAACTTGTATCTAATTTCTGTCAGACTCTGTCCCTTCACTTGAATATTAGAAGCAGCATAGTGTTTCACACTATCTGTGACAATTGAGTGGGTAATTTACATAGCTACGAGCACATGTCAGCCACACAGCACAAGTATAAAGCTCTTTCTGCAAGGCTGCAGACAAACAGGGCCTCTACGCGGCTGAAGACTTAGAATCAAAGATCTGGACTTGCGACTCATGCCCGTTAATGACCCACCCTGCCACGAAAGGGGAAAATAATAGGAAACAAACAATCACGTCATAAAAGCTCAGAACTGAAGACTGAATCACGAGCACATTACATGTCACCCACAGCCTCATGTCTCTCATGCAAGACTAAGAAGGGAATCAGTCGTTCTCCTCCCAGTGAAAGATGGAATTAGACTTCGAGGTGAGGAGGGTGGTTAGCTGGAGAAGACTACAGAATCCCAAAATGGCAACCCTGCTGAGCAGTGCTGACGAGGGGACCATGTGGAAGTAGGGAAGGGAGAGCAGAGGAGGCAGAGGGAATGGGAGGACTTGCGGAGGAGGAAGAGGCTGCCAAGCTCTGGCTCAGGTGGCATGTTGGGCTCCTGGCAGGGATGTCTGGAGGCATGTGGCCCTGGACCATGGAGAGCCTACAGGCACTCTTCTGGCATTTGACTGGATCCCTGAATGATGAGGGATAGTGAGCTTATACAGTAGTAGATCTGTGTTTTAGAAAAATAGCTATGGGGACTGGGGAGATGGCTCCGTCAGCCAACTGCTTGCTCTGCGAGCATGAAGACTTGAATTCAGGAACCAGGAACCTACGGGAAGCCAGCATGGTGGCACACCTCTGCAATCCCAGCCAGTGGCTAGAGAGCACTGTAAGCCAAGAGTTCCCACAGACAGACACGAGCATGTTAGTGGGAAGGTGATGGTGGCATGATTTATAGGCCTAGTTATCCAAGAATGCCCCCATACCCTTCACCTGCACAAACTCAGCGAGTCTTGGCTAAAATCTAGGACTGAAGCATCAGTCTTTTCTATTCCAGTGGCCCATGAAAATACTCAAAGCAAGTAAGTGCAAGTTACATCTATTACAACAGACTAAACCTCTCAAAGAATCATGACTATTAAAAAGAGAAGTCCTGGTTTGCTCATTGAATATAAATGCTTATGTATATATATGGAATTGGATATATAAACACAACATATCCACAACATACCATGTGATATATGGCCAACACACATCTGCACCCACCTGAGGGCTAGGGAAGATGGCATGCCATTACTATCCATGACGCTTCTAACGGCCAGGCGCTACCCTAGGTGCATCCTGTCTGCCATTACGGTGAGAAGCTTGGTGTGGCATGATGGATCGAGGACACATGTCCATCTCTCACCATCCAGAACTCATGAATCTGACCGCCTTCGAAAACTTGTCACTTGTGTTTTGCAGATCAAATAAATGATGGCAATGATCTTCAGGAGGCTACCATAGAAGGTGGGAGTGTTAGCCCACATCTATAATCTCAGCCCTTGGTAAAGGAAGGCAGAAGGACAAATCTAAAACCAGTCTGAGGGACATAGAAAGTTCAAGGCCAGCCTGGGATACATAGTGAAAACACGTCTCAGCAAAATCATCCTGAAGCTCTGGAGGACACATAAGTAAAACAGAAAACAAGAAAGGAAAAGGCCACAAAAGACAGAGACCAAGATGGCACAGCTTAAGTCAGGAACAAGCTCCGAGAGAAGAAAGACATTTTTCCCAAGAGTCTCTAGAGGGAACCAAACCAAGAATATCTTGAACTCTGGGCTTCTAAAACTGAGAAATTCTGTTGTTTTAGGCAGAACAAGTTCATGGATGCTTTATTACAGCAGCCCCAGGAAATGCCTACAATATCTATGTATTGTCTAGACCTCACAAATGCAGCCAGTGATCAATACACGATCACCCATCCCTGGCAGCAAAGTATTTAACCAGATAAAAGACAACCCTGCCGATCTCATTCAGACTGCGGCGATGGGGACATCTGTCGTAGGAGAAAGGAGGCTGTGAACTTTGATAGACGGGGAAGGTTCAGTGGGCAGCAGATTGTTTAGATGGGAGGAGAACCCTGGAAGCTCACAGGACAGTTAGCCTGGCAAATGTCTCTATAAAAAACAAAGAGACCCTGCTTCAAACAAGGTGAAAAGTGATGACTGGCAAGGAGTTGCCCTCTGACCTATACAAGCAGTACCCATGTGTGCCTGTGCACAAGCCCACACGGGGAGGTGGGTATCAGGAGCAGGGATTTACAATGAGGGACCAATAGGGAACCTTAGGCAAAACCAATCGCTTCCTGCAACAGTTTTCCACTGTCACAGGGAGGAAGAAGTGGGAGAGGAGTCCTATCCCAGATAGTGATGCACACTTCCGCAGGTCAGAGCATTTGGGGACATGACCCAAAAGATTGGGGTTTCCCAGCTGAGGTACAAGAGCAAAGAACTTCCCTACTTCCATCCCCCAGCAGCCTCAGGAAATGCCTACAATATCTATGTATTGTCTAGACCTCACAAATGCAGCCCGTGATCAATACATGATCATCCATCCCTGGCAGGGTTACCTGGGACCATCACTCACCAGGCATAAGTGTCCAGGGGAAAGGGAAGTTTCCAGAAAGAGAGTTTCCAATTCATAAGAGCTATAACGCATTGACTTACACATAAAATCCTTGAGAATTATCGATGATCTCATAAATCATTTGGGATTTGATGGAGCTGAGCTTCTCCATGGCTGCTGCTCCGCCATTGTTCTTGATCCATTCCAGGACCATGCCCATGACGTAGATGCTAAAGCAGGGATAAAACATAACACCAGTAAGTTCGCCTCTGCGAAAGCCAAGAGGACACGTAAGCAAACTGGCATTGGGAGTCACACCGACACTTTCAGCATCATAACAAATGGATAAAAGCAGACCACTCGAAGAGCAAGCCACAGTTAACCAAGCCAATGCAGCAGAAGCTCACGTGGTATTCTAAAGAGGCAACACAAAGAGCACCAGACCCTCAAGGAACCCTGCAAATGGGGACCACACATCCCCATCTCTTGAGACTTGTGAGTCACAACCCTGACTGAATGACTCTTTCACAGGGGTTGCCTAAGACTGTCAGAAAACACAGATATTTACATTACGATTCATAACAATAGCAAAATTACAGTTGTGAAGTAGCAATGAAAATAACTTCATGGCTGGGGATCTGCACAACATGAGGAACTGAATTAAAGGGTGGCATTGTCAGGGAGGTTGAGAACCGCTTCTCTAGATTGTCCCCCCCCAACCCACCCTAAGCCAGCTCTCCACCCCTCCTGAGTCCCCGGAGTCCTTTGCTCCTATGTCCCACACAGGGTTATATGGCCTGTCTTGCTTTTGTTTTACCACTCTGTTCCTTTATTTTAAAGGTCTGTGGCCTTGTTTAGACTCTAATGCTAGAAGGCTGGAAGCCCACACTGTGCTTTTGTTGTTGTTGTTGTTGTTGTTGTTATTTTTGGGTTTTTTTGGTTTGTTTGTTTTTTGGATTTATTTTTTTTTCGAGACAGGGTTTCTCTGTATAGCTCTGTATAGTTCCTGGAACTCACTCGGTAGACCAGGCTGGCCTCGAACTCAGAAATCTTCTGCCTCCCAGAGTGCTGGGATTACAGGCGTGTGCCACCCCCGCCCAGTCACACACTGTGCTTTTCTCTCCCAGAGTCCCAAGTCAGTGCCACCCACCTGGCAGAGGCGGGCAGTGATGGACACCGCAGGTTCACACACACAGGACTAGTCCAGACATACCACACAGGATGAGTCACCATGGAAGCATAAGCCTTGTCGTTACCTCTGAGGACACAGAGTCATCACTACCTGTGGTGGACGCCTGTTCTCCTGTTCTTCTCTGCTCTACCCCCACATCCAACATGCAGATTCAGCTGCAAGATTTGCTTCCCTGGTCCTAAGAGGTGGGCCTGAGACTTAACTACACCAATCAGCAACTTCCCTGGGATCTTCTAAGCGGGGAGTGGGGAGAGGCGGAAGTGGACTAGCACATCCCAGGTAGAAGATCTCATTTCTAGCTAAACAGAGAAGCCAACATTCTGGCTAGTGAAGCAAAGATCAGAAATGGGGAGCAACCTACTTGTTACCTTGGCAACTGGTAGACTGAAGCCGGATGGTTCAGCCTGAACTACATAGAGTTTTCTAGGCCAACCTGAACTACATAACAAGACTATTCAGACAACTATTCTCAAAATACACCAAAAAAAAAAAAAAGAAAGAAAGAAAGAAAGAAAAAAGAAAAGAAAAGAAAAGAAAAAAAAAAGAAGAAGAAAAAAAGAAAAAGAACTGGAAAACTGGAGAATAGGTGGTGTAAGATTTGTGTCACTGGTTCTGAGGCCCAGTCGCAACAGTTGTTTTTCTCTTTCTGAGCCAAGTGTTAAGACTTATCTCCCACAAAACCCATGCTTGGCCCAGGGCCTACCCAGAATAGCCTACACAATAGGTAGCTGTCAGGGACCCACAGTAAGCTGAAATTAAATGGAATTTGAGACTGCCAGGCAGGTAGTTTGCCAAAAATCTTCTGAGTGCCTTTAAAAAGATCCCACATGCCCCTCAGTGGAAGCCCAAGGAGAAGCAGGTCTCCCGTTCTCCTCGAGCGTGGACTCTGGAGGCATCAGCTCCCAGTTCCTTTCTCTCTAGCATGTAGCTGTGTCCAGGTGTGGGATAAAGGTGGTCTATGGAAGCTGCCGAGGTCTGATGGGAAGGAAGACTTAGCAAAAGTGGTGACAGGGATGCCCCACCCAGCTGCTTCCTGCTCACGGTACAGGTACAAGGTTTGCGTTCCTGGTCCTAAGAGGCCCAGCCACAACAAAGGACTATCAATTTTTGAGCCAAGTGTTCAGACTTCTTATCTCCCACAAACCTATGCTTAGTGCAGGGCCTGGGGAGAACAGCCAAAGCGCTGCAGAGCTGACAGCCAAAGGGCTATCCCTCAGAAACCTCTGACACAGACTGATTGATCATTCACTGTCTCAAGCAGGTAGGCCAAGAACCCTGGAGTTTCTTCCCAGAAGGCAACAGAAAGCAACACCAGACACACAGAACTTTACATAACCACAAACTGCAGCTACAGCTACACACCTATGAACCACGGAAACATCCCAGACTAACAGAGCCAAGTGCAATCATGACTTTTAGGAAACCACGATCACTTTTACCTGGTGTTTTGTTATTCCTATGTTTCAAAACTGTAGATTCTCTAAGAAAATCCAAAGCAGCAAGGGCCTCTGTCTCAGCCAGGCCTCAGGACCAACAACACTGGAGCCCCCGTGTTCAGGCTTGCTGCCCATACACTGTGGCTGCCTTCTTAGGATCTGAGCAGGCCAGAGCAGCAGAAAGCCAACACACTTCTGCAGACTGCCTGCAGCCAGGCCCCTTAGTCTGGGTCTCCAAGGCCTCAGCAAGCAGCAGCTGGATCTGAAGGAAGCAGGCTGCTCAGAAAGCAGAAAGGAGAGCCCCAGGGAGAGAAAGTTCCTGCCTGGGTTCCCACCCAGCTCCTGGCTAAGCACCGCAGCAAGGCCCCCGTGAATGCTTATCACAAGGTCTTTTGGGCTTCCATTTTATCAGTAACTCAGACCTCTCTCCTCTAAAGCCAAAACTCTTGAAACCATCAGAGCCTTACAATGCTGTGTGGATTCACAAGTTGGGCCCAATTTTTTCTACTACTGGTGCACACTTTCACCTGACTGATGCCTCTACTTCTAAACTGGCCACACCTACAAACACACCAAATAGGCGTACCACCTGAAATGACCTCTGCAATAGCATGCAGCTATGGAAAGAAGAGTAGAAAGGGCAGGCATTTAACCTAACACAGCAGAGTGCCCTCGGTACACTGCTGGGTTGAAAAAGGTAGTCACATGAGTCTAAAAGCAACATGGTTCACAGTTCACTGACACAATAAAATATATGACAGTATGCAGCTGACCTCCTCAAACTCCCGAATTTGGCAACCATGGGTTCAGCCAACCTTGTACAGAAAAAACAAAATTTCAAAATCGGCATCTCAAATGAATGCAAACAAATCTTTTCCTTGTCTTTACTGCTTTCCCAATATAGTATATAAATTATTTAGAGCATTTATATTATATTAGGTATTATAAATAATCTAGAGATGACTTAAAGCATGAAAAAGGATTGCATAGCTATCTACTAGGCCATTTAAAAAAAAAAAAAAGAGATTTGATCACCTAAGAATTTTAGACTCCTTGGGGGTCCTGGAAAGAGTCTTTGATAGATAATGAGGGGTAATTGGGTAGGCAGGCAGTGTTTCCCTGGTAACTTGGAAACTTTTGCTAAGAGTGGGTGTTATTAATATATATATATTTAAAAACAATATAAATTATACCCTGTGTGTCAGAGTTTAGAAAAGGTTACCAGAAGTCCCCAAGTCACGGACGAGCTTGGGATGGGATCTAGGTCTCATAACTCTTTCAGAAACTTGTGAAAGCCTTCACGCAGCTGCTCCCCTCCTCTCAAGAGCCTCTGCATAGGCCATACTCTGCCCCTGCACTTGCTAAATAGCTAAACATGACCTTACACTCCTGTTTCTTCTGTCTCCTAAGCCCTGGGAATACAGGCATGCCACCATATCTATATTTTTACCATCTGAAATAAGATAACTGGATAAAAGACATTTTTCCCCTCACATTGGAGTTAAAAACAATCTTTGCTTAACATCTCAATATGCATATGTAAGAGGTACTTTATGAAGTTTAAAGGGTTAATATCTTCTCCACCTTCTAGAAGGGCCAAGTGTGTTCTACCAACAGATTAAAAAGAAAGCCATCCCTTTATTCCAGCCCAGTTCCTGCATAACGCTACTGATCAACAATTCATGGCCCAGCTTATCCAGAAGAACCAAACAGTTCCCAAAGCCTACAATCTTTGGACTCTGACCAAACAAAGAGGATCATCCGGACATCCTTGCATCCTTATCTGCCTACGTGTGGAGTGGGGAGGGCTGAGGGTACCTCCCCCACATCCCACCCCACCCCCATCCCCATCCCCCACCCTCCCACCCCCACCCCCCACCCCCCTGCTCTGAACGCGCTGTCATCTTATCTCCATGGGAAGATGGTGAGCCATTTTCTATCCTTGAATCCTTAAAGCATTGTAGTGAACTTTGAGTACTTAAGTCACATAGAAATCATGTTGTCTTATCAACAAAGATAAATGATCAGGCAGGGGCTGAGGGGACAACCACCAAGTCCTACCTTTCACCTGTTCTGTATCTGCTCAGTTTCAGTCTACATACTCGACACCCTGATGTGCTGTGAGACACCCCTGCGATCTGAGGAAGAAGGTATGTGGACTGGCATATGGCCGTTCTAGGTGTCCAGCCTTTTCTACTTCCCACCAGACATCTAGCCTCTTCTCTCACTATTCACAAGTAAGTGTGGCATCAACAAACCACTTGTAAACATACCTATCACGTCTCTTTAAACCTCTCAGAAAAGGTGCCCAAGGGTGTACACGGCACACCTAGCTCTTCAGTTGGCCTCTGGACACATTTCCAGGGCAGTCTTCCTTCACTCTGGTCCTGCCTCCTCACATTATTTTGTTTTGGAGACAGCGTCTCCCTGTGTAGCCCAGTCTCAGTCTTCCTGACTCCACCCCTAGTCCTGGGATTGTAGGTGAGCACCATCACAAGGATCTCACCATTCTCTTCAGAAGGCTGGAAGACTATAAGGCAGGAATGTGGCCCCACCTTCTAACATCCTGCCCACACAGCCCGGTACCTCAACTGCTCTTCTAGGACTCCAACTGGTGGTCCCCAATGGAACCACCTTTGTCTTCAGCTGTCCCCTCCTGACTAATGTCTACTGGTATTTCCCCATTGCCTAGAATCCCAAAGGTAAGCTGGGGAGTACGAGATAGAAGCAAACTCCACCCACCCTTCGGACAACATTCATCTTAGAAACATCTTCGATCAAGGTCCAAGAGTAAGGAATGACCAGGAGAGTTAACCCCAGAACACTCAACTCAAAGGAAAGGGGGGTTGGCGGGGGGGGGGGGGGGGGGGGGGGGGGGGAAGGGACAGAAACAAGAGGGTAACGTCCAATTGGATTTTAACTCCAAACTCTTCCCTTTCTTGTGTATGGGGGAGTCATTTTCTACAGCAGGGACGGAAAGAACTCTGGCACGCTTGCCCTAGCCTGACCCTGTTCCTTCTGGAAAGTCACCTTGTTTGTCTGAGACACCGGCCATGGCACTTTATCTAGGGAGCTTGTGGGTTAATGGTCAACAGTTGGCGCCTAGATTATCGAGATCAAGCAAAGAGCAAGATTGTCATCTTTACCAAAAAGGGCAGCAAGAAAACCTGACCAGACAGTGCCTAGAGGAGAGCTGTGCAAAGGTCACTGAGTGTCTGGGGCTCTCAGGTCACCAGCTAAAGAAGCACGCTCCATTTTGCTTCTGCCTGGAGAGAAGACTACAGAGTCCCAGAGTTACCTGAAACACGGAGGTGTGTTATACAAAGAGTTGTTTCCAGCCTGCACTTTGTAGTCGAGAACTGATGGGCACTCTCTGAGGGCGAACCCCAGCAGGTCATCGCGGACAATCACCACCGTCACCCCAGCAGAGCCAACATTCTTCTGAGCACCAGCAAAAATCACACCAAACTTTAAAAAAAAAAAGAAAGAAACATTGGCTATTTCAGAAGCATCAGTAGTCATCCCTAAGCCATGCATGCCAAGATCTGGCTCTCCTCCCAACAGTTGTTTTAATGAAGGGACCAACTTCTGCCTAGGAGCATGTCGTACTATAGAGTCTCTACCCAAAACAGCGAGTCAGCACTTCTGAGACCCAAGGCCCGGCCTTTGCCCAGAGGAGGCCTCCCACACCCAGGACTGTCAAGTCCTGCGACATACTCATGTTCTCGCAATCCTTGTTCTGTTTCCAAACAGGCCCTCTCGGAGCTGGAGAGATGGCTCAGCAGTTAAGAGCACATGTTGCTCTTACAGAGGATCCAGGTTTGTTTCCCAGAACCCAGACAGTTACTCACAAACATCTGTAACTCTAGTTCCAGGGGTCCTAACATCCTCTCCTGACCTTTGAGGACTCAAAGAGCATACATGGCACCTGTATGTGTGTGTGTGTGTATGTATGTATGTATGTATGTATATATGTATTATGTATGTATTATGTATGAATGTATGTATATATAGCTAATATACATATAAGAAGTAAGTATGCTCTTTCTTTTCTTCCTTGATTTCTCCCCCCATTCAATAAAAAAAAAAATCTCATGGGAAAAAAAGAAGTAAATCTAAAAAAAAAATTTTTTTAACAAAGTAATATAGGCCTTCTGGTCTGGCTTAGTGATACACAACTGTAGTTCCAGCTCTTCGAAAATGCAAGCAGAAGACTCTGGAGTTCAAGGTCACCCTTGCCTTCATAGTGAGTTCAAAGCTAGCCTGGTATATAAGATTCTCTGTATTGAGGGATAATTCAGTAATAAAACATGCTTATGACTCATAAAGCCTGAGCTTCATACACAACATTGAAAACTAATATAATAAATAAATAAATAAGCCTCCAAATCTTTGGTAACCAAAATAAAACACTATCATTTAATCTAAAAAATTATTTTGTACAACTATTAATGTTTTCATAATTTGAAATGAAAAATATTTTAGTTATATATTTTCATTAAATACTGAAATGGTTAAAATATTATTTTTTTAAAATTTAAATCAGTGAGCTGCAGAACGGTCCAGTGGTTTAGAGAACTTATTGCTTCTCAGAGGACCTGGGTTCAGCTCCCAGGACTCGCACTGCCCTCCTCTCCTGACCACCGCCAGCATCAAACACACATCTGTACACACACAGGCAGGCAGGCCAAACATCCATATATAAAATAAATCAGTTTAAAAAACATTTAGGTCAAAATTAATTAATATGCTCTTCCACTTAGAGAGCCTCAGAAGTTGTTTTGAAGGGACTGCCGCAAACAACGTGAGTGGCGAGCCACTCACTGAAGGGGAATTTTCACATACCAAGGTCTAACCGTTCCTGAGAACATTTTGTTGTACAAAGATATAGTCCTGTTTCTTTATCCCCAATGAAATCCTCAGGAAACCAAGTAAGAGTGTATGGTTTACATGTGACACAGTTTGGTTTAGCCAAACATGTGTAATCCTGGCATAAAAGAAGACAGGGAGCTTCAAGTTCAAGGCCAGGCTGGGCTGAGCTATGTAGTGAGATCTTTTTTTAAAAACAGAATATGGCTATAAACCAAATGTTATAAACTTAAATAATGGAATATTAGTCTAAAACTGAAGTTTAACTATATCCCACATTGTAAACCGTGAAGGCACTAGTGAATTTAAGCCAAGCACTAAAGGACAAATATCACGATCCCATTTATGGGAGGTCCCTTGAGAACAAATTCATAATTGCTGGATGGTGGTTGGCAAAGGCTGGGGTGTGAAATCCTAATGGGACAAAGTTACAGAACAATCTGAAAGTTCTTGGGGTTGGACAGAGGTGAAGGCAGAGCAATGGTGATGTGCTTGACCTCACTGAGCTGGACGCCTAAAAGTAGTCAAAACGGGGCCAGTAAGATGGTCCGCAGGGCAAAGAACATGCCAACGCATGCACGCCCAGTCTTCCCCACAAGTCCATATATCAAAATAGCTCAAAGGAACATTCACTGGTTCCCCAAACCAGCCTTTCATACTCTACCTTGGAAACGTCCACTGGCCTGGATAGGAAGTTAGAGGACATGTCACAGACGAGCACTGCTCCCTTGACGTCCGGTATGAAGTCAAACTCCACCCCATGCACAGTCTCGTTTGCACAGAAGTACACATAGGAGGCGTCCGGGTTGAGGTTCCAGGTGCTTGGATCTGGAATTTCTGTCACAAAGGGCAAATTTGAGATTCTGCTTTTTCCATATGTAGATGATGTCACCCAGGAGACTGGTTAACTTCCTGAGGGGAAAACTAAGTCCGAAGCACTTGACAAGAAGAACCTGGGCCTACCCACTCACTCTTGCCATCACCACTAACAGCTGGGGATGACCCACATCATCCTTTTATTGGGCACAAATAACATTCCAATGTTATTTGCAGAGAGGGGCCAAGTGTACTGGTGCAAACATGTAACCCAGCACTTGAAAGGTTAAGGGGAAAAAGACTACTCTGAGTAGTCAAGGCCAGCCTGTGCTACATCAAAACTACCAGGTCAGACAGAGGTAGTAGCAAGACCCTGTCTCAAAAGACCAAACGAACCAACAAAAGGAGGAGGTTCTATGCAAGTTTTCTTGTCATCAAGCACCCATCCACTCTACACTCCCATTGGTGTCTACTAGTTTCTTCTTAGAACCTCAGAGTTACCCACTCTGGAGATATGTGGTTCCAACAGGGCCAATCAAATCTATACCCCTAGGGGTGAAAGGTAACTGAGTCAGTAACTGCTTCACAGCAGGGCACGTGATACTATTATTGGGATGTTCTAACAAGGGCACTAAAAGTTAAAATATAAGAAGCTGAAGAGCAACTTCAGCCATCTTCCTAGATAAGGGGCTAGGCTACAGTCTTCTAGAGAAGATAAGGAGCGACTAAGACATGGGCAGCACCCCTGGGACCCTTGCTCGCCCCATAAAACCACCAAACTGTTCCTGGGCTTTTAGGTAAGCAAGACTCTCATCCTTCTAAAGGAGTAGTCAGTGGACCACCATCACAGCACATCTAACGGAGATCACTACTGACAGGAGGAGAGTAACAATAGAGAAGAAAAGGCGATGGCCAGCCACCACCTCCCCATGCAGCTTCAGGTCCCAGAACTTACTCGTGTAACTTGCAAGTTTAGGGTGGACAATGTTCACTGTCCCAAACTTCTTGGCTTCTTCTGCGGCCTTAGCTGACCAAGCTCCTGTCACCACATAGTCGGCGCGCCTTCCAGTTTTCAGGCCAATCAGATTTAAGGGGACAGCACTGAACTGGCCACACCCACCTCCTTGTACAAAGATCACCTTGTAGTTGTTGGGAACGGCTCTGGACATAAAAACAAGTGTCCATAAATACATAAACTAACACGTCAAATATGGAGAATGGGGGCTGGCCCACTAAATGCATATTTTCAATCTTCCTCTACAGAGGCTGGGGAGGTGGTTCAGTGGTTAAATACACAGTCTGCTCTTGCTGAAAACTTGGGTTCGGTTCCCAGCACCCACATTCAAGCAGCTGACAAACGTCTATAACTCCAGCCCCAGAGTATCCAATGTCTGTTTCTGGCCTCTGTGAGTACACACACATATACAAACACACACATCCAAAATAAACATTAAAAGAAAAAGAAATGTGGTAAAGTCTCACTATCACTTTGCCCTAGCCAATTTTGTTATTTATTTACTGGGTTCTTTGCCATGGGTGATGGTAGAAATGGCGTGCTTTCTTTAGGGAATCCCACTTCTGCTGTGCAACCTTCAGAATTCAGTGATGGCCAACACCAACTCAGGGGATGATGGTGAAGAAAGCTAGCCAGTGGGATCTGGCCAAGACCTGTGCTCAGATCATGATGACTGTGTCCTCCTGTGGACATTCTAAACGAAGTGTGTAGTATAGAACATAATGTAGTAGACACCCAGGTTTATGACCTAGAGAACAATACTAACAAGTTGTTCTTTTAAGAAACATCACAACCGGATGCGAGCATTCACTGCTCATGCAGAGACCCCAGCTTCAGTTCCCCGCACCCCCATGGTAGCTCCCAACAGTCTGTGATTCCAGTTCTAGGGGTTCTGACCCTTTCTCTGCCCTCTGCATGCTCCCATGGGGCACACATACTTATACTCAGGCATGCGCACACATAAGATAAAATAATGTTTTAAATACTTGTTAAAAACTTACAGCAATTCCCTCACAAGATTCTCTGTGTTGCCAATAATCTTGGCGAAATCTGATGACCTGTGACTCATTTCTGTGGAAGCAAAAAAGAAAAACAAAAACAAAAAAGAAAGTCAAGTATAATACCAAATAAAAAATGGCTGTGAAGTTTATGGAGAAATGGTATGAGGAAAGCCCTGGGTTCAGATGGTAGACACGGACTCTCTCACTGTGTTGGACAACTGCTGAGCTCACGCTGATGTTGAAACTGTAACATTTCAGTCCTGTAGTCACCGCACAGTGATTTTAGTCAAGTGCCACATTAACTGGTCCTAAGGTTCTCTCTTATCAGACCCTGCTCTATCTCTTTTCCCAAACTGTAGACACAGAGATCTAAGCAGGAGTGACCATACACCCACGTCATTCCCTAATCCCAGCATTCAGGAGGCTGAGGATTTAAATTCAAGGCTAACCTGAGCTAATAGCATGATTTTTGTCTAAAAATAAAAGACTCAATCATGGTGGCTTACTCCTATAACCTTAGTATTCAGAGACTGAGGCAGGTGGATTGTCACTGTCAAGAGTCCAAGGCCAACCTAGACTACTGTATGAAATCCTATCTTAGAAACAAAAAAAGTCAGGCATGATGGTGCATGCCTTTAATCCCAGCACTTGGGAGGCACGGACAGAAGGTTCTCTGTGAGTCGAGGCCAACCTGGTCTACATAGTTAGAGGACAGTCAGGCCTACATAAAGAGACCCTGTATCAAAAAATAAAGAAAAAAAAGCAAAATGGAACAAACAAGCAACAAGAAAGACACTCAAGCAGAGCCCTACACCACACACATAGGAAGGAACATTAACACAGGAAGACAGCTAACCCTAAAGTCCCTTCCCACGGTGCAGCCTGTGGGACCTGCAAGAAAGTGACAGATATGATAGATGATCGACAGATAGATGATAGACAGATACACAGATGATAGATAGGTATAAATTCTAGAGCTTGGAGGTTCTCTTCCTAAACAAGAGCAAAAGTTTAACAAATAAATTATTAATGAGCAAGATCGCCACAGAGGCTTATGAACTTTTTAACTTACAAACTTTTATTTAAAGTTTAAAGCCACATTGAATGTGAAGCAATATGACTTGCACTTGGTGGCCCCCCCCTTATGCAAATCTGCTCACTTCACATCTTGTGCTCAGTAAAAACCAGTTATGAACCAATGGGCCACATCTAAAGTTCTCACGTGCACTTAGGTTTCGTTAGTTTTGACTCCAGTGAACACGAGATCCGAGACATTAAAGGCAACGGGACCTTTAACTGCGATTAAAGGCCTGTGCCAACGCGCCTGCCTTATTTTTCTTCTTCTAAGACAGGATCTCATACTATAGTCTATACTGCACCTATTACCTATTACTCTGTCTGGAAGACAGAGCAAAGCCTGGGCTTGAGAGATTTGTTCTTTTTTAAACTGGGATAGAAATAGAATCCAAAAGTGAACCTTACCAAGCACGCTGATGCCAAGTCCTTTGTAGTCTAGTAGCTGCTTCTGTATCTCTAACAATACCTGGGAGAAGAAAAGAGAGATGATTGCAACATGCTGTGCACAACTCTCCTCTTCACACACACCTGGGAGGTGGAGACAGCTGAGCAGAGGCCTGGAAGGAGCCAGGTGTCTGCTCCCAGCCACGCCCCTTCCCTCCCTCCCCAGAGCCTCACAGGTACAACTTACACAAGCTGAGACTGAAATTAGGCAACATGATTGAGCCAGGATACTGTTTCAAAGACATAAATTTACCAGTTTCCTAGAAAATGTGTCCCCTAGAAAACTCATTCACTCTCTCTTAAAAGCCTACTTATTAAATATATAAAGTTCTCAGTTTGGAGACCAAGAGGAACAAAATCTATGCTATGTCCAAATCATACAGGCAGGTCAGTTGGGGGGAGGGGGCATTAAAGATTCTGATAGGTAGCAATGGCAAAAACCTGCTGTGCATTAAAATAAACTCTAGGAGCCAATGAGAATCAATAGTAGTATTGATAAATATAGCTAGAGAGAGAGCAGTTGCTTAGCACATAGAAAGCCCCAAGTTTCATTTGCAGCAAAGTTGGGGGGAGGGGGAGGAAAGAGAAAATGTATTCAACCCAGACTGAAAGAAAGGTTTTCATTCAGTTGTGGGCTACATCTTGACTTTACATATAAGTATTCCATTCTGATAAGGCAGCCTTTGAAAGGCCATGGGGATTTATGGATGTGACATTAACTGGGAAACCAATCATTCACATAAATTTCTCTAAATCAAATAAAATAAGCAATATCAATTCCCCTATAATGCAATGGAAAACAGAAGCTAGGACTGTAGCTCACTGGTATAAAATGTGTTGGGCGCACTGGGGGCCCTTGGTTCAATGCCCAACACCAAAAGAAAGGAAATCAGAAGGAAGGAAACAAAGAAAGTAATCAGAAAAAGGAAGGGTGAAGAGAGAAATAGAAAATAGGATATATGTTCTTCTTATCTAAACCAGGAAATTGGGGGGGGAAAGGCAGTATTAAAACAGAGAGAGAGAGAGAGAGCTCAGTTTGCCTAAATAAGAATGTCAATATGCTAAATATTGCTGAGACAAGAAATGGATCCTGTTGGTAGGTAAACAAAAGATATCCATAATAAAGAAAGGCTCAGGCAGGCTGGGTGTGGTGGCACAGCACATGTCTTTAGGCCCACCACTCAGAGGACAGAAGCAGATGGTTCTCTGTGAGTTCAAGGCCAGCCTGTTCTACAAGTGTTCCAGGACAGCCAGGGTGCTGTAAAGAGACTGTCTCAAAAAAGGGCAGAAAAATAAATAAATACTCTAAAATTAAACACCAAGGGCAAAAGACTCCGTGAGAAAGAATCCAAATGGTAGATGGCATCAAGACACTAGTTAAGGCCCAGTGTGGTGGCACACGCCTTTAACCCCAGCACTTGGGAAGCAGAAGCAGGCAGATATCCGAGTTTGAAGGCAGCCTGGCCTAAATAATTAGTAACAAGTCAGCCAGGGCTATATGAGACCTTATCTCAGACAAACAAAAAGAGACACCATCTAAGAACTCGTGTAGATAGCAGTTCTGTAACCTTAACTAGTGGAAGACTGACAAGGGTCCAAATCCTGGCCCAAAGAACTAGCTTAAAAAAAAGAAAATGAGGTATCACTAAATTATATGTTGAAACTGCACTGGCCATCTATGTGTAATATATGTTTATATCAACTTGTATATATTGTGTATACATGAATAAAAAATTTGAGTAAATCTTAGTTTATACATTCATATACTAAAAGAAGCAACTGCAACACAAAAACAGAATCTTGGTTTTTATATATATGTATGTGTATGATACACACACATAAATCAAAAACATACAAGTAAATATTAGTGAAAGCATTTATATTAAAAGAAGCACCTGGAACAGATGCTTGGGTTTTGTGTGCTAAATACGATTAACCAGGACCTGCCTTTGCAAATAACAAGGAAGAGCTACTCTACCAGATCCCTTCACCAACCACCTGAAACCATCTTTGAACTTATTAAGTCATTTTTTAAAAATTTACGTTATTTATTATTCATTTATTTGTACGTATACCTTCAGAAGCCTGAAGACATCCAATACCTTGGAGATTTACAAGCAGTTGTGAACCAACCAAAGTGGGTCCTCCACTCGGTCATCACAGTCTCTAGCACTGTGTTTTTCTAAGTGCCTTCCTTTCAGTGATGGCCAGAGGGCTCATGGGAGAGATGGCTCAGCCGTGGAGTTTGAGCCCCAGAACCCACATCAGCTAGCTCACAACCACCTCTAACTCACTTCCTCAGGCACCTGAACTCATGTGCACACGCCCACACACAAACACACATGCATACACGTAATTTTTAACAAATGAAAAATTTTATTTTATAACCAAAACTACTATTAAAAAAAAAAAGACTTCTAGTCAAATGCTAGAGCCCCAAACCATCTCTCCAGTCTCACGTACAACATTTCATAAATATCATTTTTATGAACAGTCAAAAATTTTTGAAAACTTCTCTAATCTTTATAATTCAACTAAATCGAGAAGACTCCTCCTACATTGAAGTTAATCGCACATGCCTGTAAATCCTACATGCTGACTAGTTTCATGTTAACTTGACATTGTGGGTGGTGGCACCCCTGGGCTGGTGGTCCTGAGTGCTATAAAGACTGAAAAAGACGTGGAGTGCAAGCCAATAAGCAGGACCTCTCCACAGCCTCTGCATCAGTTCCTGCCTCCAAGTCCCCGTTCTCACTGCTTTTGGTAATGAACTGTTAGAGGAACTGTGAGTGAAATAAACCCTTTCTTCCATAAGATGCTTTTGGTCACAGTGTTTCATCACAGCAATAGCAACCCTAAGACACCCTCTCTTGGGAGGTGGAGGCAGGATTTGCTTTCGGTACAAAGTAAATTCTGGGCTAGCCTGTACTGTGATATTGCCTTACCCCACTGGCAAATTTTTAAAAAAAAATAAATAAAAGATAGATAAGATAGATAGATAGATAGATAGATAGATAGATAGATAGATAGATAGATCAGCTTTCCAAAAACAGGGAGGGATCGGGGTTGGGGGAGGCCTCCAGAAGTTCCCACAATTCTACCGAAGACCGTCGCGGAGGATGAACTGCAATGACTGCAGAATAAGCCCTGTTCTCGACTTGTGCGTCTTTCCCTCTCTCACATTATCCAGTTTCTACCCAACAGAGACCGTAGTGTCCCGGGGAGATCGCCAGGGTTCAACAAAAGATAATTGTACAATTCTTGGCCGTGCCTGCGCGCTGTGGCAACCGATCATCAGATAGCAGCTTGGGCAGCTGGTCCATGGGCTCCAGGCCATGAGAGGCATCTCATTCCGCACAGCTGGGGTGCGGGAGGAACCCGTGCAGGACGGGACGGGATGGCACACGGATCAAGTGAATGGATCTTGGCCAAACAGACCAATGCCTTTCAGAGTCTGAGGAGACAAGCAGATTTCCGGGAGAAAGGCTGGAGACGTGGATGGGTTCGGGGGAGGCGAAGAGGGAGAAGCCAGCAGCTTTCAACTTCCGAGTTCTGAGGACTGTGCTCCCAGCGCCCTGAGCTTAGCCTGAACTTCCCGGAAGGAGACGTGCTCGCCCAGACCACCCATTCATTCACACTCCCGCGCTCGCCGGTGTACGCTGAAGCCACCAAGACCACACCGCCGGGAAGCCAGGTGTGAGACTGCAAGTAAGCGCCGGCGTCTGTGCACAGGAG
Source organism: Apodemus sylvaticus (assembly GCF_947179515.1). NCBI lineage: Eukaryota > Metazoa > Chordata > Mammalia > Rodentia > Muridae > Apodemus > Apodemus sylvaticus. Next base: position 46,758,245 of record NC_067472.1, on the reverse strand, counting down.
CGCATTTCAGCCTCAGCAACTATCTCTCCACGGTGGCACCCCGGCTCACCGATGTCTGTATCTCAACAGATGCATCCCTACACCCACATCCTGATGCCCGCACTCTGACCGAACCCCAGCCATCTTACCGAGTGTGGCAGCTTGGCAGGCCCGGGCCCAAAGTTAACCACTTGCTTGGCGGCGTCCATGGTGTTAAGGCGATAGCGGGGAAAGTGGCAGAAGCAGAGACCACGCGAACTGCCCGCGTCTCCGGATGCAAAGGCAAGGCAGCCTTCAGCTTGCAGAGTCGGCGCTCCATTGGTTCGCTGGCTCAGGCCGCTCACTGATTGGCTCGCATTCAGAAGCTCCCCTCCCATTGGCCACGCTCACTCTCGGAGCCTGAGATCAATTGCTCCTCCTGGAGTTTAGAATTTCAATCCGCCTTAGCGGTCAACGCAAGAGAGCAGGGGGATTGCACCAGCCACCCGCGTGGCGAGGAGCCTACTGCCTCCGTGCACCTCTGGGCGCAGAGTCCCCTGTCCTGACCTCTGAACAACTTCCGAGGTGGCGCGCAAACCCATTGCTCCTGGCCCACCCCCAGCTGGGCTGGGCTCTGCGACATTTGTTCCAGAGCCAGTCCCCATTAATTCACCAGACTTTCCTAAGACCCTCACAGACACTCTGATGTAGAGACAGGACACCCAAAGAAGGCTGTGCAGAGTAAAGAAAGGGCTGAAGAGTGAAGTCATAGGATTGTGACCCGATGCATCTGATAATCACAACACTCAGGAGGGTGAGGTAGGAGGATAGCTGCTTGGAGGCCAGCCAAGGCCCACACAGAGGGACCCTGTCTCAAAAATCACGAAAGAAGCCTTCGTATTTGCACTTGGGCTTTAACTCGCTGCGCCACAGGTGGCTAAGAACATTAGCGGCAGCCCCACCCCGCCCCACCCCACCCCTACAGCTACCACCACCCTCATCTGGGACAGCCTCTTTCAAGTCGCTGTTCTCTCACTATCTCTGTCGTGAATTGAGGAGCAGGAGCCCGAATTTTGGCTCTTCTGCAGGAGCTCCTCAAGCTGTGAGGAGGTATTAACGCGAGCATAATGAGCAAGCCGAATACAGTCAGGACCAGAGGAATGTGGCCCTGAGCCCAGCTGGGCCCAGGGCCAAATCTGTTCAAACTTTTCCACACAAGCTCCCTTTTCAAAAGAATTGTGCCGGAGGCTCACTTGAGATTCTGGAACAAGAAGGCCCCTTCTATGCTAGGGTAGTTCTTTTGAAGTCCAGAACATTTTAAAAGCATTTTCCCCCTGCTTTGCAGTTTAAGCCAGATTCCTTTACTTTGAAAACATTTTCCCAAGTTCTTTTGTGCAATGGATGGCAGGAACATAGGCACGGTGCCTACTGAGCGTTAATGCTGACCTCAGCATCTGTGGCCTCGGTTTGACAGGCTTGCAATCCACCCGGTTCGAATTTGGGCTCTTGGTTGTTTTCTATAGCTTGCAGAAGGGATGTGGCTGTGAACAGAAACACAGCTTTGAGTCTGGGAGTAGTAGAGCAAAATCTAATCTAGACCTATAATATTTTCAGTCTCTGAGATTCCAATAAGCTCACATTTACCAGCTTTCCGGATTCTTGTTGGCTGGTTCAATTCTACTGTTCTGGTTCAAAACTCCTCTCCAAGCTGACTGATTCTAGCTGGCTTCTCTCTCAACCTCTCCTGAATGTCTCTGCTTGGCCTCATACTAATTTGACAATCTATTCTGATCTGCTGACTCCTCATTCTCTGGCTTGTTCTGTCTTCACCTGTGTCTAGCTTGTTCTCTCTTCAACCTGTCTCTGTACAACTGTCCCAGTAAAACTGCCTCTTTTCTTTCTCCCATCCTTCCTTCCACTCTCTCTTTCCCGCCCTCTGTCAAATCTTTCTCTGATTCGTCACTTTGTCTGCCACTCAACAAAACAGCACTTTCAAACATGGCTGCTTCCTGGTTTTTAGTTTTTAGTTTACTTTACTTTTAGGTTTACCAACGTTTAGTTTTTATTTTACTACCTTCCCTGTTTGGGATTAAAAGTGTATGCTAAGGATGAGCCACACCACACTGGAAATAAGCTATTTCAGTAAATAACACAAACTCGGGGGGGGGGGGGGGGGCTCACAGTGTGGCAAAATATCCTGCAACAACTTGATCTTTAAAAACAAAGAAAAGATTTCTTTTTGAAAAAAGGAAAAGAAAATTGCATAAATAGTTTCATTCCTAGCCCTTAAAAAACCAGATAAATAGGATTCAACAATACCCACTGTTTTATGTAATAAAGTGGTTTTAACCAATAACACACACACACACACAGTTAATCTGCTAGAACAGTGTTTGCCTTCAGTCTTCTTTGAGCTTTAAACCCAAGTCCTGTCCCAGAGAGTAAATGGGGATGAGGCAGGATAGAAGGACAGGAAAAAAAAAATATCAAAAGCTTCCCACACTGTGGTTTGTTGAATGAAGATCAAGAAACTCAATATCAAGCTGGAGAGCTGAGTCAGTGGTTAGAGAACTGGAGAATTGTCTGCTCTTCCAAAGACCTGAATTTAATTCCCAGGACCCACTACATGGTAGCTCAGAACCACCTCTAATTCTAGCCCCAGGAGACTTGACACCCACCTCTAACTTCAGGGCAAACAAAACACCCATGTGCATAAAATAAAAATAATAAAAGTTGTAAAAAGAAAATTCATCACAGCTGACAAGGCCAACATTGCCAACAGAGATGATGTGTGTTTTCACAAACACTTCCCAAATAAGGATATTAGAAACAACCAAGTAGAGTTTAAAATATAGCTCAGTGATAGGGCTCTTGCTTAGCATTTATGAAGCCCTGGGTCCAGTTCTCAGCACCAGCTTCCTTAGAGGCAGCTGGCTTGTCTATAGGGCCAGCAAGATAACTCAGTGGGCAAAGGTGCTTGCCACCAGGCCTGATGACCTGATCCATATGCACATCCCTGCAAAATAAGTAAATAAATGTATAAAAGCAGCATGTCTGTGATAAGCATGTTAGCTTATCCCTAAATCTCAATGATAAACCTCATTGAGTTCCATTATCAAAGGAAATTCCTTTAAAAGAAGTAACTAAACTAGCCCATACATTTATTTAATTTTTACTAAAAGTTCTAAGCTTTGCTGAAAACTATTGGAATTTACAGCCTGTGAACAATGAAATTTAAAGCCATAGAATCCTATATTCAGCTATTGCAAAGACAGCTGTGTGACTATCTATTTGGAAGCCCACACTTCTGTTTTCAGTGAACATTATCATTCTCAAATGGTCTCTCTGTCTAGATATTTAATAAACTCACTAACTGCTTCACTCTGACTTGTCCTGAAATTGTTTTCTGTTGCACAGTCAGTGATCTGGCTTTATCTGAGCAGAGGTTACTAAGGGAGAAGGGATTCTTCAGGCTGCTGGCACAGTGCTCGTTCTTCTCCCTGTCCCCTGCAGGAGAAAAATGACTACACATTCATTTTGCCCTCTGTCCCAGGAACCTGACTGTTATCTCTACTGTCCAGTTTTATATGCCTATTCTCAGTTTCCTACTAGTCTTGGGTCCTGTGGTGGCCATTCCTGGTTGTCAACTTGACTATATCTGGAAAGAACTACAATACAGAATTGAAGGACTCACCTGTGATCCAGATCTTGAGGCTGAAAGACACAACTTTATGACCTGAATCTTGGCATGGAGATCTTGAGGTATAGTGGCCAGGAAAAGTTTAGGCCTGGGCAAGGTAGTACACGCTTTTAATCCCAAGAGATTGAAGCAAGGAGATCTCTAACTTCAAGGTCAGCCTGGGACAAAGCAAGTCCCAGATCTAGACATGCTGGTACACGCCGTAATCTGGGCCACACCTTCTGCTGGAAGCCTACATAGGGGCATTGGAAGAAGGAAGATTCACTCTTCTTCACCTGCTTGCACTTACTTGCCAGCACATCTACTGGAACCTGCTTCTACAGACGACCAGCCGAAACAGCTAGCCCCGTGGAACTGAGCAACTACTAGATTCTTGGACTTTCCATCCAAAGCTGCCCATGGTTGGATTAGTTGGACTCCAGAGTGTAAGTCATCACAATACATTCCCTTAATATATAGAGATACTCCATAAGTTCTGTAACTCTAGAGAACCCTGACTAAGACGGTTCCCATAAGGGTCACAGATAGTTAAGATTCTACATGCTAATACATAGCCATTCCTCCCTGAGGGCCTGCAGTTTCTAGAAACATATTTTATGGAATCCGATCACACAGTAATAAGAAAATCTCACTCAGTCCCTCAACAGGTATGCGTTTTAAAATTCAAACATTTTCCTGGTACATGTTTTAAAATTTAAACATTTTCCTGTACCATAGGAATTCTTTTTGTTGGAAATAAAATCTGCCTCCTTCTACGCTTCTTTAAGAGCTCTCCACCACCCTTAGGACAGAGGCACAGAGCCACAAATGCATGCCTCTAGGAACCACACAGGAATAAGAACGAGAGAGGAACTGTGATAAATAGTGCCCATCTGTGGCAGTGTTCATAATGACCAGCACGCATCTGTACTTTCCATGCATAGAAGAGAGACATCGTCAGCAAGGGGCTGTCCACAACTGTATGGAATGTTGCAACTCTCTCTGTATCCAGGTACCCATGTGGTGGGGAATCCATCCGTAAGTGTGAGAAGGATACGTTGGCATTTTAGAGGGATGCAATTAGGAAATAGCTTTCACATCCCATTACAGAACAGCAGACTAACAGGAGGCCCCACAGGAAGTTGGAAGGGAGCTCCTTGGCTACCAATGCTCTATCAGCCAAAGAATGGAACATAAGGGCTCAAATAGAATTGAAAAGCATCGAGAGCAAAGGGACAGTGTAGACCATGTAGAGACATGTCGTCAGGACTAACAGTGGGCCATAGGAGTTAGAGCACTCCGGGACGCTATTATTTGGGACTTCCTTAATAGGGTTCAAGAGAAGAGGGTCTGGTTATCAAGGGGAATAGTTTGTGTGGTGCTCTGCTTTGAGGATAGATTCGCTCTTATATTTGTTTTTCCTAATATTCTTATATTTGTCCTTTCCCATAATGGACCACCAAACACACGTGAGTGCCAGCTCCTTTCTAATGATGACTTTGATGATTAAAGTGGCACCAGCTATCCCAATTAACAGACTGTTAACTACCTGAGAGCTAGAGTTGTGATTCAGCCGGGTGTTACCAGGTGGGCAAAGGAGATTGTTCAAGCTACCTTCCAGAATAAAAGAAAAGCCAGAACCCCAGATTTTTATGTGAAGTCTCCTAATTTGCATTTTATTTTATTTTATTTTATTTTATTTTATTTTATTTTATTTTATTTTATTTTATTTTATTTTATTTTATTTTATTTTATTTTATTTTGAACAAATCTTTTCTATGTATCCCAGGGTGACCTCAAATTCATGTTCTGGGAGTACAAGTGGGCATGATTACATCCAAGTTCCCAATTTTTTAAACAATTAAAACATTAAGCTTCTGTTAAACTTTCCATTTTGTGAGGTGTAAAATCTATGTTACAATCAGCGCTGGGCCTACTGGTCATAACCTGTACACAGTTCTGCCTGCAGTTTTCCTTATAAACAAAGATTACGCCCAAGAGACTGGTTAAATCTGGGGCTGAGGAAAGAGGAAAATATGGAGAGAAATATTAATTTAATTTCCAACATTGTTATAATGCCTGTTTTGCAAAGCAGATCCCGAGAGGGTGCCCAGGGAGCACCTGCATTCTGTAGGACCCTCCCTTCCTTGTGGACAACCAGACAAAAGCTTCTTTATGAGGGGAGTGCTTTGTATGATGGTGGAGCTTTGGCTACACGCATATGGGGTATTATTCCTGAGCTGCTAGCACAGACAAAACATGCTAGGATCCACTGGCCAATATCCTTCCCACCTTGATGCAGATAGTAAAGGAGAAAGGGAGGGGGGGGCAGGCAGGCAGACAGACAGAGACAGAGAGAGGATAGGGTAAGTCTTTGGAAACCTTCAAGCTTGCCCCCCAGTGGCACAGCTCTTCCAACAAGACTCTCCCTCCTAATCCTTCCCAAGGCATTCCTCCATTTGGGGACTGAGTATTCAAATACATGAGTCTACGAGGACTGTCCTCATTCCGCCGCCACGGGGCGTAGCCACAGTGTACGTAGCAAAGAGAAATAAACCGTCAAATCTGTTATCTTCTCTTACCTTCTGAATCCCAGACCCCACAGGAAGTTGTTTGTCTGTCCCACCTACCCACTTCACATTCCTGGTTTCCCTACCCTGCTCTCTTCACTTTTCATCGCCATATAGTATTTACATTCTGACCGTTTGCAAGTGCAATCCAGTGGAGTACATTGGCATTATCATGGGAACAGCAGCACTGCCTTCTTCAGAACTCACATGCCACTCACTCATGCTGTCTCCTAGGAAGAAGCTCTGTGCAGGTCTGAGTTTCTTCTAGTCGGCGTATCAGGCACAGTGAGCAGCCCAGGGCAGGCCTGCAAATGGAAAGAAGGAAGGGATGGGCCTTGGATCTGTTGGAGAACCATCCTGCTGCAGAGAGCTCCATTCTGAAAACTTTCAGAGATTTTGTTTGGTTTTTTTTTGAGACAGTCTTATGTAGCCCAAACTGACCTTAAATTCACTAGGTAGCTGAAGATGACCTTAACCTCCAGTCTTCCTGGTTTCACCTCCAAAGTGTTAAAATTACAGACCAACAACATCAAGCCTGGCTCTCGGGGACGTATGCATCCTCGGTCTCACGGCCATTCCTCTCTGTGTCAGTTTCCTCCACTCCACTCTTCCCACTAAGCCTGCCCAGTCTGTGCTCCATCGTCTCTCCCAGATTTCTGGGCTTGGTCTTCTTACATTGATTTTGCCTTTAAATATCCAAACCAGCAACCATAGCCAACTTCCCCAGATTACAAGGGCCAGAGCCTCTAACTCTCTCTTTGTTTTTAATATTTATTTATTTATTTATTTATTTATTTATTTATTTATTTTATAAATATGACTACACTGTCATTGTCTTCAGACACACCAGAAGGGGGCATCGGATTCTATTACAAATGGTTGTGAGCTACCATGTGGTTGCTGGGAATTGAACTCAGGACCTCTGGAAGAGCAGTCAGTGCTCTTAACCACTGAACACTCTGGCCCAAGCTTCTAATTCTTAAAGTCACTCCAGTGGCTCCAAAGACTTGGAAGAGCAACCAAACTCTTCATGGTACTTGACCTGCACCCTTTAGCTTAACTGTTAACTACTTCTCTCAGAACTTCCTTGCTACTACCTTATCATTGGCATGCAAGTTGCTGAAAGGCCAACTATACCAAGCTTCTTCACAGCTGGCTTCACAGCAGTATACATCCTGGGAGCCTGTGGGTTCTCTGTGTCACCCTAGCTGTCCATCCTGAACTCATTCTATACAACAGGCTGGCCTCAAACTCATACATTCACCTGCCTCTGAAGGCATGGACCATCCCCACCTGTAGCCAGGCATTCTTGAGTGGGTGAAAGAAGGGCAGGAAGAAGAATATTTATTTATTTATTTATTTATTTATTGTGGTTCTGAGAATTAAACCCGGGTTTCATAAATACTAAATAAGCACTCACCACTAAATTACACCCCAATCCTTAATTTTTCTATAGAAATAAGTGAGAAAAATAATAGTCTTCATAACAATGAGAAGTTGTGGGTGTTGATTATTTCTTTTGAATTTGGAGAACATTCAAAACTTAATAATCTTTTCAGAACTTGGTTATTTAAAAGTTTGAGGTAACAACTGGTGTAAGACTAGCCAAGAAAGAGAGTGTGGCCAGGCGGCTCGGACGGAGCAGGCTTTCCTGGATTGTGTAGAGTGTACAGGCAGTCTCTTGTCTTCTGTAGGACTCTGCATCTTCTGATACTCAGGTGAAAGAGCTGGAGAAGCGCGCTTCAGGCCAGGCTTTGGAGCTGATTCTCAGCCCTCAGTCAGAAGAATCTGTCCCCGATCCTGCCCCCTCCCCCAAAGAAAAGGATCTTTCCCTGGAGGAAATCCAGAAGAAATTAGAAGCTGCAGAAGAAAGACTCATGGGCAGTCAAAGACAAGTCTCATGGGCAGAAGTCTTGAAGCAGCTTGCTGAGAAGCAGACTCATGAGAAAGAGGTGCTCCAGAAAGCCTTCGAGGACAACAACTTCAGCAAAATGGCTGAGGAGAAACTGACCCACAAAATGGAGGCTAACAAGGAGAACCAGGAGGCGCAGATGGCTGCTAAGCTGGAGCTCTTGTGATAGAAGGACCAGCAGGTTGAAGAGGTGTGGAAGAACAAAGAACTGGAGACCCTGCGGATGAGACTAAGGCTGACTAAGTTGTTCCGAGAACTGACTTTCTCCACGACCCCTTCCTAAATATCCAAAGACTGTACTGGCCAGTGTCATTTACTTTATCCTGCCTGACAGATATTCTAGAAACTGATGTAGGACAGTATAGGTAGATCCAGATTGTGAGATGTTTTAGGGGCTCAAGGGGAGAAACTGAAAGTGTTTTACTCCTTTTTAAAGTGTTGGTCTTTCTAACGTAGCTATTTTTCTCGTTGCACCTTTTCCACTTGGGCACACTCGGTGTGCTGGGTTAATGGCTAGTGCTGTATTGATTGTGGGAAGATGTTTGTGAAGAGTATGTAGTGGCTTCTTCCAACCCATTAGATGCTGAATATCTGTTCACTTTGTGATCCCAATTCTGTCCCAATCTCACCAGATGCTACTGTACTTGAATGGTAAATAAACTGCACAATGCTGTTTAAAAAAAATGACTAGCCAAGAAAACCCAAAGAGCTCAGGGTAGCCCTTTGCAGCCCCTGGCTGCCCAGGCACTTCCTCATTTCTGCTGAAGCTGAGCACTGCGTCCAGTCCTAGTATATTGCAAGGGTGGACCTCTAGGTTGATAAATTCACTGATGGCAACACTACATGCAGGACACTGCCAAAGAATTCACTTCAGTCAGCGTGCACGTGGTCCAGTCATGATCTCTGACTTTGCAGGAGCACTCAACGTTTACAGCAGACCTCTCTAAATGGTGCAGGTTAAAGAAGAGATGTGTGTTATGAGGAAAGAACAGGTAAACTATTGGTCTGCATTTACACCTCACCACTGGGGTGCTGGCCGCTGACCTGCTCAGCTCAGGAAAGGCTGGACGCAGTCTAAGTTATGGGGTCCCAGAAACAGAGAGATGTGGGATGGATGCTGTGGTTCTCAAACTCCTGTTACCCCCAGACACCGCTTGGGACCTCAAGGAATTGAGAGTGGGGATCTTCTGGCCTGAGCAGTGGAATCTGGCTTAGCTCCGAGTGAGTGACTAAAGAATGCAGGGGCCAGAAGAGAGGCCTTCTAGGAGAGACCTAGGTGCAGCTCTTTCTGACAAAGACCTCCCCCCATAACGATCCTTGATGGAGACAGGCCTTGCCTGCCCAAACTGTTTTATTCATGGTGGATGAAAATGCATGTGTCTTACTCAGGGTGAACCAGAGATTAAATACCTTTTGCAGGAAGGGATGCCCAGGAGGGAGGCTCACTGGCTAAACACTTGCAGCCTATCTAGATAGCTTGGAGAACTCTAGGTTTTGATGCTATGTGACTGGTTGTCATGGTTCTCTTAGTGGGGTGTCATGGTCTCATGTTCCAGGACAGGTAGTCTGGCCAGGAGTTGATTCTAACACCTAACGTTCTCAATTATGAGACTTATTTATCTTATGTATGTGAGTACATTGTAGTTATCTTCAGACACACCAGAAAAGGGCATCCAATCCTATTACAGATGGTTGTGAGCCACCAGGTGGTTGCTGGGAATTGAATTCAGAACCTCTGGAAGAGCAGTAGGTGCTCTTAATCACTGAGCCGTCTCTCCAGCCCCTCAATTATGTGATTTACCAGAGTTTTTGAAACTGCTTCGACCTTACCCGTTCTTCTGTCTAGCACGGTTCCACTCGCCCCACAGTGAGCTCTCTTGGATCTTGGAATGCCATTTAGAGACATCTGCCCGCGTGGTCTGACAGCTACCTTGAAGCAACGCCCTGAAGCATTGAGAAGGAGTGGGTCATTTTCTCCTGGGAATCTAAGCCATTCCCTGAAGACTGGCTGAGGATTTGGGAATTGGCTTCCAGATGTTAGAAATGGAAAAGGCAATTCTTAAAAAATAAATTAAACGCCAGCTCTCAATGGTCTAGCATCCTTTAGCTGTGTGACAACAGGGGACACTTAGGTGACAGGGAATGGTCCCTGCAGTTGCTGTTATGTGCTCCAATCTTCAAACAAACCTTCTTGTAAAATTGGATGAATAATGAATCTTAGCCTGATCTACCGACTCTAATTCAGGAGCATGTGTGGTCGCATGAATCCTATATCTTTCCTTTTCCTTCTCTCTCTCTCTCTCTCTCTCTCTCTCTCTCTCTCTCTCTCTCTCTCTCTCTCTCTCTCTCTCTTTATCCTGGGTATATTCAGAACTTCTGAAGAAGATGCTTATGAAAAATCAAGTCAAAAGCCCCAAGCAATACAGGACTATTTTCAGATGCCAACCAACCAATCTTTTCGTTTTAGTACATTTTATTCACTGTTCTTAAGGTAACAGGTGTGTGTCACCACACCTGTCTTGAGGACTGAGGACAGCTCTCCCTCCATCTTTATGTGGGATCTGGGGATTGAACTCAGATTGCCGGCGTGGTACAGTAAGTGCTTTATCCTCTGAGCCATCTAGCCAGCCTTGAAATATTTTCATTGCATGCTGTATATAAGTGTGAATGTACAGCATTTGATGTTGAACTATCTAATTCAAGACACAAATCTTAGGGGTTTAGGGCAACTCCTTCACTTTATAAAGTGTCCCAAGGGGATAACTTAGTGCTGCAGGGTACACAGGCCTTCCTTGTGACCTCTCTGGTGTATCTCTTACACATTAGTTGTAACTATTTTTTCATTTTGTAAAGAGAAAAGGTGAATTCAAATGAAGTGTATTTCGTTCTGTTTTGGTTCCTTCCCAGTGTTGAAGATTAAATGGGAACCCGTGCTTGTTTGAAAGCTCTGTCTCACTGAGCCACACCCCTAACTTGCCAGCCGAGGACACGCCCAGGGTCCACAAGCCTCTTGTCGCTGAAGCAAGGAGAGGCCATCAAAACACAGCATCTCTGTTACAGCAGCTATAGCTCTTCGTGATGCACACATGCCTTGTTTTCAAAAGTGATTTAAAGCTGTCAGAAAAGCCATTTCAATTCTCCGAGGAAGGAAACCGGTTCAGCGGCACATAAGCTAAACCTGCATGATCAGATAAGATCTAGAAACTGAAGGGCAGGAGCAGAGGACGCTGCTGAACCAGCGTGGGATGGTAGTACCCTGCCTCGCTCTGCTACCTGACCATGGCAAGTCCCTCGGTGCCTCCTTCCCAACAGGATCCAGGCTGCAGAAGAGAGTTCCTGAGGCCTTGCTCGGTCCCCAAGAAAGTCCTGCTCTGTCTACAGCCACAGATTTAATCTGCCGAGCCCTTCACAACCTTTGCTAAGGCTTCCTGTTTCTCTATAGGGCTGTGATATCTTTTTTATTCTAAACTGGTTTTCCCTTCTGTTCAGCTGGTTATCACTAACTTTAATGAAGTCACTGCCCTGGTCTCCAATCTTTCTGCAATTGCTGACAATGGCTAACTTCCCTCAGGGCATGACAGGTAAACTATTTTCTTGGGAAACCTGTTTTCAGAGTGCCTTCCTGCTGCAGGGAGCTGTGACTCTACTTCTCAATAAAATTCTGGTCCTTCAAAAGATGGGTGAGGAGGATGCTTTCTGGCACCTCTTTGCTTTCTTTATGTTATTATTATTATTTTCTATTTTGTTATTCATTGTGTATGCTAGCTAGCCTGTACCCAGTCCCTTGAGCTGCACTCCCAGACCCTTAATGGAAAGTAATAGAAATACAACTCCAACCAGTTTCGGCTAAAGTAAAGCAATATTCACAGAACCAAACCTCATTGTAGGTGGACTAAGGCACAGCTGCAGGTCAGTGACCAGACAAACAAAAACCCCAGGTGCAGTCCTTCAGCGTCTGGCTTCCCATCCTCTCCTTCAGTCCATCTGGAAGTTGCCCCAAGGGCCAACCAGTGCCAGTGATTGCACCATAATCATCACTGAGAAGAGACTCTTCTTCCTTGTTTCTAGATTGGAAAATCATCTTGGCAGGACTCCAGTGTCTTCAGGCCACACACCCAGCAGAGCATAGTGACTGGGTAGGCAGCACTCCCTACAACACCAGAGTCGTCAGAGAGGGGTGGGAGTGATTCAGCCTCCCCCAAAGGGGGTGCTGTCAGCAGGAGTGCCTGGGGGGCTGGAAGGTGTGTGCCTTGCTTTTCTTCTTTTACACAGATCTGCCCAGAACCTCATCTCCAAATCCCGAGGACTTTTCATGATTTTCCCCATCTCCTAGACACTTAAATTCATTACCCATGTGAAGAGGCTACCTAAACATGAGTTACGTGTCCCGACAGAAAACCAGCACTTAACATGTTTTACTGAACCAAGGTGTGAGGCGACGTTACAAATGCAAAAAGGCTTCACTTTAAATATTGATGGCTCTAAATTGCATATAACTCTACACAGCTGAATTCAGAGTACATTACTGGAAAACATAAATCACGAAGAACATTCTTATCTGTTCTATTGCTTTAAGAAATGCATCTTAGCCGAGAGGGCTGGTGCACACCTGCAATCCCAGCACTTAAGAGATGGAGGAAGGAAGATCAGAAATTCAAGGCCAGCCCTGTTAATACTACAGGAAGCCCTGTCTCAGATATAAATAAACAATAATCACTGCAGTGGTGAGGTAGCTCAACAGGTAAGGCATTTGCCTCATAGCCTGGCGGCCTAGGTGCCATCTCCAGACCTCACACATGGAAGGAGAGCACCATCTCTTGAAAGCTGCTCTCCAGCCTCTGCAAGAGCCCCGCAGCCTCCAGCTGTCCCATCTACACACACTAAGCTCATAAATGTTTAAAAAAATGATTTCTCAAAAGCATCTCTGCACTTTCCATCCCGTCACCTCAGATTGAACAACTGAGATTTATTGATTTTTATTTTTCTGGATTGAAAAAACTCAAAAAGCATAAACAGCTCACCTCCCCCTTTACAAGAAAACTACAGAAATGGTCTAGTTTGCCAGCACTCGAATGGCTAATGAGCCATCGGTAACTCCAGTGTCAAAGGATCCAATGCTGTCTTCTGGTCTCCACAGGCACTGCACGCATGTGGTGCACAGACACGTGTACATATAACACCCATATTCATAAAATAAAAATAAATAAATCTGTGAAAATACATATATTTCCAAAATACAGAAGCACGGAGTAACTTTGCTCTAAAGGGAAGCATCAGAGCAAAGCAGGAAAGGCAGCACCAAAAGGACTCAGCAGAACAAACACCAGACTACAGAATTCCAAGTCCAACACCTGAGTCTTTTGGTGGCATCATCCAGCCTTCACCAGATCTGGCGTCCCTACCCGTCCAGTTCTGTTGTGTGCAGCCCACAAAGTTCTCTCACTGGCCAGGGCCATTCAGTGCCTGCATCTTTTCTTGGAAGAGGCTCCCATGTTCCACATTGCTAGAGTCTCTGCTGCAACTCAAGACTTCGCCTTCACAGTTTCCTGCAATAATGACATCTCAGGGGCTCCTCTGGAGGAATGCATATCTGTGTTACATTTTCAGCCCTGCGTGGCTTTATGGAGGCTTGGTACATGCCTCTGGTAACTGCTACCCCTTGAATCCCTAAAACACTAGCACCTGGAGGATGATGTCATCAGTCTTTAGCTAGAGATGACTTGGAACCTCTGACCCTTTTGCTTCTGCCTCCCTAGTACTCAGATTACAGGCACACCTGTGCCACTGACCTAGTGACCTTGACAGCTTACGATGTAGAAAGGCACCCTCTGCTCAGCTACAGTGGCCTGGTCAGCTACCTGGTTTAAAGTCTATCCTGGTAAAGAAGGTCATGGCGGCAGGGGGAGAGGCAGCTTACTTCCACCTCCACAGGTCAGGACACAGAGAAAAGGGGGTATCAACACTCCAAGGCCTTGCTTTCAGTTCTTTGGGATATCCAGGAGTGGAGGATAGAGCATATGATAGTTTTGTTTTTAGCTTATTGAAGCAAGTGCCCTACTGCTGAAATACATGCCCAGCCCTCTGTTTACATTCTGTATTTTGAGACAAGGTCTCACTCAGTTACCAGGGTGGGATTTGAACTCATTCCGTAGCCAAGTTGTAAACCTGCCATCCTCGTACTCAACCTCCCGAGCAGCTGGGCTTGCTGGCCTGCACCACCAGACCCAGCTTGATTTGCTGTTTTTAATAGTAGCTCTCTTAACAGCTGTGAGGTTGTTTCCTATGGAAATCCACCTCTCTATGACAGAGCAACAGTGCGTGCGTAGGTGGAACCCTGGAGCTCACTGCTCTGCTCCTCGATTTGTGAAGGAAGACACGCTGGTTGAATTTTTACAATACCAATTAAGCCTACTCAGCTCCTGCCAAAGTTTTGAGCCAGAATAAAACTTATTATCAGAAATACTATAAGCTCCTATAGAAGTTGAATACTAAGTACTCTATGCTTGTTTTATCTTTATCTATTTTTTTTAATTTGAATTAATTTTAAATGGATTATGCAGTTATCTGGAATCACCATATATGTCAACAGGACTTCTGGATCCTGTTTGGTCTAATGATGCTTGTATTATGTTAATTTGGGTCCCCAAAATTGCACAAGAATCCACAGGTTTGCATGTAAGACACTGAGGGAACCCTGCCCCCAGTTGGTTTTGATTGGTAAACAAAGTTGCCAGTGACCAATGGCTGGGCAGAGAGACAGAGATGGGACCTTTAGGATTCCCTGGCAAGGGACAGAGGGAGGAAGGGGATCCACCACTCTGGGGAAGCAGACACTCAGCTCCCAGTTCATGGATTCGTGCTGACATCTGAAGAACAGGCTCTGCACAGCACGGTGCAACCATCCTGCCCAGAAACTCACTGGGAGAGAGAGTCCCCTAAGAGGCTGCTCCCGAGCCAATCCTGCAGGCTCCCTCCTGAGACCTGTGACTGGATTCTGAGGTCTCTGACCTGGGTCTGAAGAGAGCATGAGTTGAACTTACTGAAGGCTGTCCATGCTCTTTCCCCAAATCAGTGTTGCACCTTACATTTTCCTGAGTCGGACAGTCTATCAAGCTCCCCAGACACTATACCACCCACTCAGAAGGAAGATTTCATTTTTCCAGTTAATAAATGCCAGCAACATCACATTGCCGATTTGAGCAAATATATGTTACACACATTGTACATTCTCAGGGAATTATTAAAATCATTAAAATCCCCTTCAGCTTGGACATTTAGTTAAAGAAAGCAAAGTCTAGGAGCTGGAGAGATGGCTCAGCAGTTAAAAATACTGGCTGCTTTCGCAGAGGACTCAGGTTTGATTACTGGCACCCAACTGTCTATAACTCCACTTCCAGGGAAGCCAATGTTTTCTTTAGGATTCTAAAGCTAGGGCACACCCACACACGTGGTGCACAGACTTACATGAAAGCAAAATACCTATGCAAATAAAATAATAATAATAATACAGGAAATTAAAGTCTAAAGCAATTTCCTGGCCAGGCTTTTGGAGCACAGGATCTGTCAATGGGCCTCGTGCTGCAGTGCTGGGAGATTGTGACTGTCTGTCTGGAGTCCATGCCTAGGGAAGTATCTAGAAGCAACCCAGTGCTCTGAAGCAGTTAACAGTCTGTTGTCTCTTTCTGGTTGCAGCTTGTCTCACTGTTGGTTGACTGTCTTCTAAGCTGCTGGCCTCTCAAAACCATTCAAAGCAAACCTCTGTAGAGGTGTCTCTTTTCCTATTTCGAGGTAAGACTGTAACCTCGAGGTAAGACTGTAATCAGCTCTGGTAAGCACCCTTGTTCCTTCCTCATGAGATTCTGGAGTCCCTGAAGAAACCCACCAATTACTCAGTTGACAGAATGTCTCTCAAGAAGAGGCCTACGCTTGTCGAATTACTGCATAATTCAGAAGGCAAAGCACCAGCAAGGCTGATCCTCGCCAGCCTAGGCCAAAGGCACGGGATTCCCTTCTTAGAGAGACTGAGGAGATGGAATGGAGAGCTGGAGAAGAACCTTTTAGTTAGTTGATTACATTTATTTATTTATTCATTCATTTATTTATTGTATGTGTGAAATGTATGGTGTATGTGTATGATATGTACATATGGATATGAAAGGTAGATGTCCATGGTCTACTATGCATGACAAGGAGTTTCTTCTTCTTCTTGCGTTTCAGGATCTCTCTCTCTGAAACACAAGCTAGGTTGGCTGAGCAGAGAGCTCTCAGGAGTCACTGTTTCTGTCCCCCGGTGCTAGGGTTGCAAGCACACACTGCCACCCCCAACTTAAAATTGTGTTTTGTTTTCTGTTTGTCTGTTTGAGACAAGGGCTTAATATACAGCCCTGTCTATCCTGGAGCTCACTGTGTAGAGCAGGCAGGCCTCAAACTCTCAAGTCTTGGGACTGAAGAATTGTACCACCATGCCTAGCCGTGCCCAGATTTTATGTGACCCTGGGAACTAGAACTCAGGTCTTCCTGCTTGCACCACAAGCAGTCTTACCCACTGAGCCATTTCCCCAAGGTGAAAAGGAAGGTCTCTCTGGCATTGAATTACTGGGTCCTCCTGTTTCAGCTTCTCACAGAGCTGAGATTTTAGGTGGATGCTGCCACACAGAGCTTAGAGAAGAATGTTGTTACTGAACAGAAAAAAAAAATCATCGAAGTAAGAAGTCTGTAAATGATCATGATCTTTGCAATGTAGATGATTTATCTCAGGTTTATGGAAAGAACTCACTGGGTCCTTTAAAAAAAGAAGGTGGAAGAGGAGGAGGGGGAGGAAGAGGAGGAGGAGAAGGAAAAGAAGAACAAGAACAAGAACAAGAAGAACAAGAACAAGAAGAACAACAAGAAGAAGAACAAGAAGAACAAGAAGAAGAAGGAGGAAGAAGAGGAGGAAGAGGAGGAGGAGGAGGAGGAGAAGAAGAAGGGGAAGAAGAAGAAGAAGAAGAAGAAGAAGAAGAAGAAGAAGAAGAAGAAGAAGAAGAAGAAGAAGAAGAAGAAGAAGGAGAAGGAGAAGGAGAAGGAGAAGGAGAAGGAGAAGGAGAAGGAGAAGGAGAAGGAGAAGGAGAAGGAGAAGGAGAAGGAGAAGGAGAAGGAGAAGGAGAAGGAGAAGGAGAAGGAGAAGGAGAAGAAGAAGAAGAAGAAGAAGAAGAAGAAGAAGAAGAAGAAGAAGAAGAAGAAGAAGAAGAGGAAGAAGAAGAAGAAGAAGAAGCACTTGGGAGGCATAGAAAAATCAAGAGTAGATGAAGGTCTTAGACCTGAGGTTCTAGTTGAAGATAAAATAAAAGGTCTCTTAAAGGATTCTACTACTGTAGAGAGAAAGAGAGCCCAAGCATCCATCCACTGAACAGATGGCCCATTGCCCATCTCTCACAGCCTTGGCCTCTGATCACAGCCCCGCGGCGCATCACTGTTGGATAAGCAAGAGCACTAAGGGCCACACTGGGAAGACAGCAGGTTGGAAGCGGGTCCAGCTCCTGCCCTTGCTTCTCTGCAGCCTCCCAACGGCACTGCTATCCTTCCAAAGAAAGAGAACACTTGTGTCTTATAAGTTAGTGAGGCAGGACATAAAGAGAAGGTGCCTTCCGATCAACGACAAAGTCCACCTATGGGAGAGTGAGGTCCGAAAAGCGTTAGCAACGAAGTCAGAGCTGATTGGTAGGCAAATGAATTTTAATATTCTAGCGGCCCTACTCAAATTTTACCATTCAAAATCTTCAGCTAGGCCAGGCGGTGGTGGCCCACGCCTTTAATCCCAGCGCTCTGGGAGGCAGATTGGCAGGTGGATTTCTGAGTTCGAGGCCAACCTGGTGGTCTACAGAGCGAGTTCCAGGACAGCCAGGGCTGCAGAGAGAACCCCTGTCTCAAAAAAGAACAACAACAAAAAAGATCTTCTGCTAGGATGCCCTTTTGCTAAGATGTTCTGGGAGAAAGAGACAAACACCTCCCCGTCGATGTCAGCGGTCCTAGGGGTTATCTTTCTAAAGCATTGAATAAACAACCCACCTCCGAAGGTCCCCCTGAACAAGGTTAATGATTTATGTCAGTCAGGGGGAGGATGTTCTTATCTAGTTCTAAAGTACCTCTGTTTCTTTCTTTGTAAATTCACCTTGGTTTAAAATTTACATTCTGTACTGAGAAGAGAGCCCTTGTCGGACTGGTCCCTTAAAGGTGCATCCTGCATCTGTGGGGCCCTGTGGGTGTATCCAGTGAGTGCCTTTCATCTCTGCTTTCCCTCATTTTACCCAAACAGGATTTAAAAGCTCTCAAGTAGATAGATGCATCTGTCTCTTTGAAAATTCAAGCTTTTAGTCTATAAAAGAGTTTTTAAAGAGAATTTAATGAAAGCGACCTGCTGAGCACTGCCCAGCTCAAGAGAGCTAGGCTGGGGGCCGGGGGGAGCGGGTTAAGGCAGCAGTGCTCCGATGCCTTTCGCCCATAGAGTGGAATGGACTTGCGCCCGAGAAACAGCTTTGTCAGGGTCCATAGAGTAGTTGCGGGGAACGCTTTTCAAACAGCAGGACGTGACCTGTAGTGGATTGTGAAACAGTAAGCTGTGAAGGGATTTTCTCTAAAAACACGAACTAGAACAGTCCCTATCTGTGTGAGTCACTGGATGCACGGCCTTGCTTGATGGAATTTTCCATTTGTGCGCGCCCAGGCAGGTGGGGCAGGATCAAAGGCAGGGTTTATGCACAGGCAAGCAGCCCTAGCCCTCACTACCTTTCACTCTGCAGAAACCATTACTTTTTACTGCAAGCTACAGTTTTAAAAATAAATAAATAAATAAATAAATAAGTAAATAAATAAATAAATAAATCAACAAACACTATAGACCCAAAGTTCTTAAAGCTTTTTTGTTCTGTTTTTTTGTTTTCTTGGGTTTTTATTTTGTTTTGTTTTGTTTTGTTTTGTCTGAGACAGTTTTTCTGGTAGTCCTGGCTGTCCTGGGACTCGATTTGTAGACCAGGCTAGCCTGAAACTCAGAGCCGTGCCTGCCTCACTTCCAGTCACATAGATAAGGAACTAGGAGAAGCATAAAGATAGGATGGACCAGAGAGATGAAGAATAGCAGATTATACATTTTCATTTTGCAATTTTTCTGAGGGGAAATTACAAATTTACTTGTCAGGCATAAAATCATGCTTATTTAAAAACCAATCAAAAAACCTTAAGTAAGTAGAGTGAAATGTGACATCACTTCCCCCCCCCCCCCCTCGCAACACAGCTGCCTCTGGCCAGAGAAACCACTGGTACGTTTTATTGCTATTTTGCAGGCACACAGACTAAAGTATTCATTAGCTAGATGTGAGCCAGCTTGGGCCATATGAACACAACCAAAGGATATGACTGATTCTGGCACCGTCCGTTCAGAATGTTCAGGGGCATTTTTATGCTCACGCTGTATCTGCTGCAGAAGATTACTCGGCAGAGGTTGGTACTCTCCAGTTCGTCACTTCCTGCCGTCATGTGCAACTGTGTTTTCTAATTTTTAGAAAAATGCTTCTGTATACATTCTCACAGCTGGCTCTTTGGACAAATGCATGAGACCTTTCTATGCTGCATGACTACGGTTAAAACAAGGCGGACACGGTTTAAATATCACAGTAACTGTGGCTGCTGGAATTCTCTAATTACACCCCCCAAACTGCTCATTGGAGTGTCCACAAGTAAGACACTGAGAGACCCTGCCCCCAGTTGGTTCTGATTGGTAAATAAAGATGCTGACAGCCAATGATTGAGTAGGGCAGACAGAGGCGGGACTTTTAGGATTTCCCTAGGGACTGAGAGGAAGGAGGAGAAGGGGGAGATCAGCCACGCTGAGAGGTGGAGGAGAAGAACACCACACCCGAGGAGGTGCGGGACAGAGAGCAAAGCCATGGAGGAGCTTGGGGAGAGCTGCCCGATTGGGTCTAGGACAGACAAGATGGAATATAGCATTTAACAAGTAATAACTCGAGAATATCGGAGGGAGGAAGTAGAAGTTAGGTTAGGCCCAGCCATTGAGCTGTCTTAGGCATATTTTATAAAGGTTGTGTGTGTGTGTGTCTTTCATTCAGAAACCCAGAACATTGCGGTGGGTAGCGAGGAATTATTAAATTAATTACTACTTCATGTAACTGCCAAATGATCCACATTAAAAAAAAAAAAAAGATCGAGGAGCATCAAAGGGGGTTGTGGGAGGCTTCTTCCTTTCCTCTGGTAGCAACCATCAGGTGAGGCAAGATGTGTGCATACAAATACATCCAGGAGCTATGGAGGAAGAAGCAGTCCGACATGACGCCTTTCTTCTGAGGGTCCGCTCTGGGCAATACCGTCTGCTCTGCACTGCACAGGGCTTCTCGCCTCACCCGGTCTGATAAAGCTCGAAGGCTGGGATACAAGGCTAAGCAAGGTTATGCCATTTACAGGATGCATGTCCGCCATAGTGTTTGCAGATGCCGGGTTCCTAAGGGTATAACCTACAGCAAGCCTGCCCACCAAGGTGTTAACTAGCTAAAACTTGCCCGAAGCCTTCAGTCTGTTGCATAGGGTCGAGCTGGGCACTGTGGTGGGGCTTTGAGAGTCCTCAGTTCCTACTGGGTTGGTGAAGATTCCTTATGTACATGTTTTGAGGTTGTCCTCATTGATCCATTCCATAAAGCTATCAGAAGAAATCCTGACACCCAATGAATCACCAAATCAGTCCACAAACACAGAGAGAGATGCATGGGCTGATGTCTGCTGGTCACAAGAGCTGTGGCCTTGGAAAAGACCACAAGTTCCATCACACTATTGGTGGTTCTTGCCGCACAACCTGCAGAAGGTATAATATTTTCCAGCTCCACCATTACCACTAATATACGTAATATTTGTAAAATTCATATCCAATAAACAATTTAGGAATGTCAAAAAATAGACAACTTAAACCCCAACAATGATAGCAAGTGCTTACTTTCTTGAATTATCTCCAGAACTATCACTAATTCTTTAACATCTGTCATTTAAACATTTTAATAAACCTTCCTTATTACACAGTAGCCTTTTCTCTAGATATTTCTTGCAGCTTTTACAAATGAGGATCTATTATCTCCACATATTCTAATTGGTTACTGCAACTACCCCATGTTGGTGCACGGGCATGTGCGACTTCCTGGCTGAACTTTCTGAGTGGCTGAATATAACGCCAGCAGATCAGCTCGGGGTTCTGTCAATTCCTCCCCCCCCCCCCAAAGTCTTTATTTTTCACAAACTGAGTCTTGTCCCTACTTCCTTTCAAACTGATGGCCACTTTTACTTTGATTCCTGTTTCATGTGTGTGTGTCTCTCTCTGTGTGTATATACACATCTGCATATAAATGCATAAGTATGCAAACAACCCATTGAGTCCATTCAGTATGACTTGGGTCTGTATGATTTCAAGGCTGACCATGTTATATTGAATAACCAACTGGGGATGGTCATGGATCATTAATTACATGAGCATTACAGAAAATCCAGGAGCTGGAGAGATGGCTCAGCAGTGTACGAGCACTGACTGCTCTTCCAGAGGTCCTGAGTTCAAATCCCAGCAACAACATGGTGGCTCACAACCATCTCTAATAGGATTGGATGCCCTCTTCTGGTGTGTCTGAAGACAGCTACAGTGTACCTACATATAATAAATAAATAAATCTTTAAAAAGAAAAAAAGAAAAAGAAAACCCAGGAGAAGCTAATTCTTCCTCTCAGCCATCATTAGTTGCCTGCATTTCTCTGTCTAGGGAATTCTATGAATGGGACCCAGTGAGATCTCCTCATTCCCTGTTCAGTTCTGGTTTGGGCAACCACATAGTTGAAGTATCACAGGTCTAACTTTCCTGTCATTTCTAGGAGTTACAATATCATAACAGACTTCCTTGGTCTTCTAGCTCTTACAATCTTTTCAACTCTTCAGAGATGGTCCCTGAGCCTTAGGTACAGACACTGTGTTATAAACACACAATGGTATATGTGTGGTCTTTGGAGCTGGACTTCTTCCCATGACCCATGGATATCTGCATTATGACTAGTTGTGATTTTCTGTAATTGTTTCTATCTGATGCAAGGAGATGCTTCTTTGAGGAGTAGTGAGAGTTACACTTATCTGTGGCTATAAGAATAAGTTTTAGAATGTAGGGAACTCTGTTGGTCTAGTGAAGTTGATGTGGTAGGTTCTCTTCTAAGATCCATGACCTCACTAACCAGCCCCAGGTAATCGGCTAGATTTCTAGTACCAGGCTCAATATCCCTCCTGTTGAGTATGCTTTGAGTCCAATTAAACAGCCGTTGGTTACCCCCAAGTACCACCATTGCAACTTTAGGGTATCCTGCTATGCTGGTCATTGTTGTGATTCAGAAACTTCACAGCGGGATAGGACTATGGACTACTTCCATCCCTTGGCAGGTTACACAGTACTTTCTAGCACCGTGAAAGTTAGAATGTAGGAAGGAGGTTCTCAGGAGAGACCCAGATCAATCCTCTGAGTCCCATGTTTGAGGTGTGTGGTGTCTTCAGCAATAGTGATTACCTTCAGCCCTTCAGAAGCAACAATGAGCTACAGCATAAGCTCTACTGTTTTGTAGTCACATGGACTACCCTGACCAACAGCTTGAATGGAGATTTCTCATGTCTGTCGCTGGGTGTTTATGGTTCGTGGTAATACACTTAGCAAAACTATCTGCTGTAGTGGAAGGAGAAATAAACATTTCCCATGACACAAAAGGCCCCCAAATTTCATGTTCAGCAAAACAATCCTAAAGAGAATATTGGATACAATACTTTGAATTAAAGAGAACAAGAGACTCTACAAAGAAACCAAACAAAGCTGTAATTAAGAAAATATAAAGCACAAACAACATAAACAACAAAAAAATTAAAAAATAGACACAATCAACACAGCTTCAGTAATAACTTTAAATGTCAATGGCCTCATCTCTCTGAAAAAGCCATACGCTGGTTGAATGAATAAAGGGTCAAAACCCATTTTTCTTTTGTCTAAAAGAAACTCAGCATTAAAGAGAGGCAGCACCTTAAAGAAAAGGGTAGGAAGAAGTATTCTGAGAAAATGAAATCAGGAAGCAAGCAGGTGTTGCTATCCTAATGTTCAGCAAAAAAGACTTTAAACCAAAAGCAATCAGAAGAGAAGGAAGGGCACTTTGTTCCAATCAATGGGACATTTAATCAAGGAAACATTACTATCCTAAACTTGTATGCATGAATCTCTGGTGCACCCAATTTCATAAAAAGCATACTTCTGGAATTAAAGGCATAGATTAACACCAACCCACTAATAGTCGGTGATTTAAATACCCCACTTCATCAATGAGCAAGTCATCCACACACACAAACTGAGAAACATCAAAATTAGTTTATATCAGACATCAAATGAATGAAAAAGTTATCTACAGAATATTCCACCCCAACACTAAAGAATATGCACCCTATTCAGCAGCCCCTGGCAGCTTCTCTAAAATAGACTACATTCTGGGACACAAAAACTAACCATAACAAAAATTAAAAAAAGAAAGAAAGAATTCCATGAATTCTACTTGAGTATTATGTGATAAAACTCAAAACCAACACAAACTAGTCTCATAAACTCTTCACTGAATGATGACTAGATCAAAGAAGAAAACAAGAGAGAAGTTAAAATATACCTGGAACTAATGAAAATCAAACCATAACACAACAAAAACTCCAGGACAGAGGTTAGAGTGAATGATCAGGGATTAAAAATACTGTGTACTCTTCTAGAGGATCCAGGTTCAGTTCCCATCACACCAGGCAGTTTACAACCATCTGTTATCTCCAGTTGGAGGGCATCTGGTGCCCTCTTCTGGCCTCTGTGGGCATTGCATGCATGCTGTGCACAGACATATGTATGAAACTCTTATACACATAAAATAAAAATAAACAAAATCTAAAAATTGAAATTAAAACATACTAAAAGAGGCTCTAAGAAATCCATATCATTAAGTGCCTACATCAAACAATCAGAGCACAATGGGGATGGAGAGATGGCTCAGTGGTTAAGAGCACTGACTGCTCTTCCAGAGGTCCTGAGTTCAATTCTCAGCAACCACAATGGCTCACAACCATTTGTAATGGGATCCAATGCCCTTCTCTGGGGTGGCTAAAGACAGGGACAGTGTACTCACATATATAAAACAAATAAATCTTTTAAAAAAAAAGCAGAGCACAAATAAATAACTTAATGACATAACTCAAGAATTTAGAAAAAGAACCAACCAACCCCAAAGCAAATAATAATAATAATCAAAGCAGAATTAATGAAATAGAATCAAAGAAAACAGTACAAAGAATCAATGAGTCTAAGAACTGGTTCTTTGAGAAGATAAAAAACTGAGAAACCCTTGGATCAAGAAACCACAAGAAACAAAGGAGAAATCGAGTTAATAAACTCAGAAAACATCACAACTTTGCTAAAGAAATTCAGGCCATGGTGGCGCATGCCTTTAATCCCAGCACTTGGGAGGTAGGAGGCAGAGGCAGGCAGATTTCTGAGTTCGAGGCCAGCCTGGTCTACAGAGTGAGCTCCAGGACAGCCAGGGCTGCACAGAGAAACCCTGTCTTGGAAAACAAAACAAAAAGAAAAAGAAAAAGAAAAAGAAATTCAGAATAAGGGATTTAAAAAAGCTTCTCCTTGATTCTTTGTGAATTTCACATCATGAACTCCAAATCCCACTCATCTTCCCATCCCTTCATATCCACCCTCCACCCTTGCAACCTCCTCCTCAAAAGAAAATAAAAAGTAAAAGTAAAAATTAAAAAAACATCATCAACAAAACCCATCTTGTCGAGGAAGCTGCCCTGTGTCACAGTGTGTCCCACCATATAACCTTTTGTCCACACTTCTTTATTTGCAAACGTTCTTTGCAATGAGTCGTTGGTTTAGTTTGAACCAACCAGAGGCTTCTGCTACCCTGTCAGCACTGGATCCTCACCGGGACTCCTCTCGGACATCCTGTTGTTGCCCAGTGTCATGGAGAACCTGTACCTTGGATCTGCAGGACTGGCCCTTCGTGTGCTCTAGCAGTTCATAGATAGGGTAGATAGGGTAGATAGGGTAGATGTTGGACCCACTCTGCTGAGTGCTACAGCCAGCAAGGATGGGCCAGCTCTACACAGTCCTTAGACATCAGCACGGTCCCAGGCTGCAGTCCAGATCAGGGATGTCTGCATGGTCGCACTATCAGTCACGACATTGACCCAGACCCCTGCTGCTGCACGGACATGACTATGACAGACATCCAGACATGGCTGTCAGCAGCAGCATGGTCCAGGACTTGACTATGGCCTCTGTTGGCAAGGCAGGCTACTCACATCAGGCTGTTCCTCTCCACCTTCCAGTCTCCAGTTCTGCTTCTCTTCATAAGGCTCAAGGCACTCTGCTTCTCTTCCTCTCCTGCCTCTCCACCACATCCTTGCACATTGCAGCAGCTCTTGCTGTGGGCCACCCAACAAGAGGACCTCTGGGTATCTTCTCAAGGGCATATAGTCTTCCCAAAGACTATATTCCATTACGTTGGAATACTTGGATGGATTTCTAGAGTCATCCAAATCATGAAAGTTAAACCAAGAAGAGATAAACAACCTAAACAAACCCACAATATCTGAGGAGATTGAAACAGTTAAAAAATAAAAGTCTTCTGACTAAATAAACCCAGACCCAGAGAGATTCACAGCAAAACCCTTCAGGCTTTCAAAGCTCTAAAGCCAATCCTTCTTAAATTATTCAAAAATAAACAAGACAGAAGCACCTCCCAACTCATTCTATGAAGCCAGTTTTATTCCAATAAAAATCCAACAACAACAACCCAGCCTCAATAAAATACTAACAAACCAAATACAAGCACATGTTAAGATTATCACCATGATCGCATTAGGTTTATCCCAGAAATGCAGAGATGATTCAACACATTAAGTCAGTAAACTAACTAAATCATATAAATGGGCTTAAAGGGGAAAAAATCATACTATCATCTCAACAGACTCAGAAAACAAACCAACCAAATAAACTTTGACAAAATCCAATGTTCTTCATGATGAAAGCCCTAGAGAGAGAAAGACTGGAGGGAGAGAGAAGACCCTGACATAACAAAGGCTGTGTATGACAAACCCACAGCCAGAGTCTTGTTAAACTGGGAAAACCTCAATGCAATCCCATTAAAATCGGGGCTGAGACGAGGCTGGGCAGCGTGCCCGCTCTTCCTCAGTGTAATGCCGGAGGCACAACTGGAACAATAAGGAAAGAGAAGGAAACTAACGGGAAACAGAGATCGAAGTCAAAATATTCAAAAGTGCACATGTGATTCCTTTTAAATAAGTTTATATTACATAAACGTTTCCAGGTGGTTAGGCCTTTTGTTGGCTGATTTTATTAAATGGCACAGAAAGGTTATCTATAGGACTTTTGGATTCATCTTAATTTATTTTATATTAGTTTAAAAAGGATTAGATTTTTATTATGGGTTTTTTCTCCCAAACAATATTTGCTTTTTTTTTTAGGATCTTTGTATTTTACAAATATTTTTCTTTTCCTTCCACGAATCACTTTTACAAGGTTTCACAAGTTTTCCATAAGATTAAGCTTTGTGTTGTGATAGATATAAAATATCTAGGGTATATTTCGACACCTTGCCTTCTTGAATTTTCTAAGTGGTTTTTGCCCCTTCCTCCTCAGCTCCCAGCACTGGGGCTGCAGGCATCCGAGGCCCGCCCCAACACCTGTCTTCCTTATCTTAATCAAGTGACTGTATGTTTTGACATTGTTATAATAGTAAAACTAGTTTTGTGGTTTACAGTTCTGTCCATTTTAACAAACGCAGGTGGATTCATGCTGCCAGCAACCTCAGCTCACGGCCAGCCTCCCTCCCCAACCCAACCCAGGCTCTCCTTGGAGAGTCCTACACCCATGTTCTTAGGCGCCTTCCCTCCTTCCTGAATGACTTTCCCATAGTCCTGGTGCTTAAAGATCAGACATGTACCCATGCACACACAACAATATATAAATAAATGTAACAAAAGCATTTTCTTTTAAAGTAAGGGAGCAAGGTGGCTAAGAGAGTTAAGGCGCTTGCGACCAAGCTTGGTGACCTGAGTTCAATCCCTAGAACTCCCAAGGTGGCTCATTGTGCAGTTCAGTCTAGCCTCAAACTCTCCATCCTCCTGCCTCAGGCTCCCTGGTTTAGAGGTATGTATTGGATGAACATTTTGAGGCCCTGAAATACCTGGGTCCTAACAGCTTTCTGACACGTGCCTAGGATTTGACACAGCTTCCAGCAACAAAGCCAATGTACTGGATGGTTTTATTGAGGAGATGCCTCTGTAAGATCCAGCTGTAAGGCATTTTCTTAATTAGTGATTGATAGGAGAGGGCCCAGCCCATTATGGGTGGTGCCATCCCTGGGCTGGAGGTCCTGGGTTCTATACAAAAGCAGGGTGAACAAGCCATGAGGAGCAAGACAGTAAGTAGCACCCCTCCTCAGCCTCTGAACTCAGGTCTCCAGGTTCCTGCCCTGCCTTCCTGTCCTGACCTGTCCTGACTTCCTTTGGTGATGAACATCAATGCGGAAGTATAAGCTGAATAAACACTTTCTTCCCTACTTGCAGCAATAGAAACACTAAGACACAAAGGGTGGGCACTTTTAGGCAGGCAGCTTAAGTTTCATAAGTTGGGACTACTTGGTTTGGGTTGCGCACACAGCAGTCTATTAATAATGCATGTGGTACCCGGGAGCCTCACCTGAATGCACTATCCATCCACACCAAACCTGAGTAAGGAGCCTGGAAATCTGAGTAAGGAGTCTGCAAGGTAGTGTTGCTTTTGCAGTGAGCTACACACCCACCGGCTCCAAACAATGGAGAAAGCTTCTCCCTCCTTAATGGCCAACAAACCTGGAACATTTTTAAGTGTTATTTTACTTAAGATTGAGCGTTTTGCCTGCCAGTATCTATGTGCACCACATACATGGCATTGTCCCAAAGGCTGGAAGGTGTCAGAATCCTGGAACCGGGGTTATAGAAGGTTGTGAGCTGTTACGTGGGTGCTGGGAACTTAACCCAGGTCCTACAAGAGCAGCAAGTGGTCTGGGCCATCTGTTCAACCCCTAAAGTTAGCTAGTGAACCTGCTAGAGCACTGTGATCAGAGGACAATGTGCAGGTTTGTTTTTCTCCTATTGTGTGGGTTCTAGTGCTTGAATCAGGTCACCAGGCTTGGTGACAAGGGCCTCTATTCACTGAGCCATCTTACCAGCCCAGTCTTGGAGAATTGCAATTCAAACTTACTCCTAATACATCCTGGTCCAGGGTATGAAGGCCGACTCAGCTAGAATTGGGTATATGCAAAACTATGTCTCCAAGTGAACTTTCAGTGAATAAATCCCCTATTTGTCATCTTATGTCTGTGAATAGTTGAGGGGGGGTCTATATGGTTAAAAGGAGATGAATTATGGGAAGGGACATGTGAGTGAACAAAGGCTATCAAAGTAAGAGAATCATCCAAACTGCATTCCTTTTTGTTGTTGTTTTGTTTTTTGTTTTTTTGGATTTGGTTTTTTTGAGACAGGGTTTCTCTGTATAGCCCTGGCTGTCCTGGAACTCACTCTGTAGACCAGGCTGGTCTCGAACTCAGAAATCATCCTGCCTCTGCCTCCCAGAGTGCTGGGATTACAGGTGTGCGCCACCATTCCTAATAACCAAACTTGTCCCTTGTTTGGCCCAAACTGCATTCCTAATAACCAAACTTGTCCCTTGTTAAGCGCCATGAAAGAAATCTCCAAGCAGTAACTGGAGCCTGTGGCTATCTTCCCTTCTGTGAATGAATGTCCTGGGAGCACCTTCACTCCTGTGAGTGAGTGTCCTGGGAGCACCTTCACTCCTGTGAGGATCCTGGGAGTGCCTTCACTCCTGTGGCTTTCTTGTAATGTATTTGGATCTATTTGCAGACTGTATATGTTTTCATCCATTTTATTTCTTTTACTTTTGAAAAAGAGGCCAAGAACCTGCAAACACCTAGCCCAGGTTCTGACCACTGGTAACGAACACATCCGGCAGAGCTAGCCAGGAGGTAAGAAAATAACACTTTCCTGTCTTAAGGCCAGAAAACTTTCCCTCTCTACCTCATCCTTTCACTATGAGGTCTGTGGCTCACAGCAGGCTGAACTAGCAAGTTCGGTTGGAGACTGTTTAACCTGAGCTCCTTGTTCACAGAAAACAGCTGTTTTAAAGATAGGAGCAACCAAGTGTGTGGGTTGGCCGGGGGGGGGGGGGGGGGGGGAGAGGGGGGAAGGGAGGGGAGATAGTGGAGCAGGGTCCTCCTTCAGGGAGGGAGCTTATTTCCTGGAAATTTCCAAGAAAATGGCCCACATACTCAGGGGCTCACCGAATGGTGGCCTAAGTCCTCTCCACGTTCCGGCTGTATGGCTCGGGGTTCTTGTGGGACTCCTAACAGTAGAAACCAGAGCTGCTTCTTTTGCCTGCTTTTTGGACCCCTTTCCTCCTAATGGGTGGTCTTGATATGAGGACTTGTGCTTAGTCTTATTGTAACTTGATATGCCTTGTTTGGTTGATATCCTGGGAGTCGCATCCTTTCCTGAAAGGAGTGGATCTTGGGTAGATGGAGTGAAGAGGGAATGCAAGGAAACAGGAAAGAGGAACTGCAGTTGGAATGTAATATATGAAGAAAGAATAAAGAAAAGAAGAAAAGTCTGGCTTTCTTGAGACTCCCCCTCACCCCTCTTTAAATCACCTGCATCCCTCTCCACCACAGGCTTGGGAACCATTGCGGCAGCCTCTCACCCCGGGGCCTGTGCACAGCAGGGACCACACAGGGCAGCTGATAGAAGGGAGAACAGCCCGTGGCAGCTGCTTCACCCAAGGCAGGGCTGGAGGGAGGGGAAGATGAGCTGGTGCCTCCCATATGAGCTCCTCCAGGATCCCCAGTTTCTGCTCTTTAAAATGGAACCTAACTTGGGAGGTGGAAACTGGGGGACAGCCATGAGTTCTATTTCAGCCTGTACAAAGCAAGTTCAAGGTCATCCTGGGCCAACCCTCCTCCCCATTTAATAAAAATAGATTGAGCAGATGATAGAGACCAGAACCCTAAAGATTTTGAGGTCATTGTCAGAAATTCTTACATTACTATTAAGTCTGGGAAACAGATAACTTCAGAAAGGGACAGCTCTAAAAACATGTAAAAACAATTGTATGGCATTAGAGTGGGCAGACAGGATCAAAGTGGAGAGACCTGAGAATCTGTTCTCTATGATAACCATCTAAAAAAAAAAAAAAACAGTGGGCCGATGTTTGGCCTGCATGTATTTCTGTGCACCATATGGGTGTCTCACGACCTCAAAAGCCAGAAAGGGACATCAGTTACCCTGGAACTGGAGCTAGACAGCTATGAACGGCCACAAGGGTACTAAGTGCTCTTAACCACTGAGTCATCTCTTCAGCTCCTGACAATTTTTGTTTTAAAGCATTCATATATACACACAAGGTTTTACAATTATTTCAGAGCAGATGAGATGGGTCACCAGGCAAAAGCATTTACTGTGCAATTGTGACTTAGGCTCAATTCCTGGAACCCATGGAAAGATGGACATGAACAGACTCCAGAGTTGTTCTGACTGCCACACACATGCCATGGCCACACACACACACACACACACACACACGCACACGCACGCACGCACGCACTCACTCACTCACGCACGCACGCGCACACCCATGCATGCACATAACACCACCATCACACACAAAGTAAATTTTTTTTTTTTTTTTTTTTGGTTTTTTGGATTTGGTTTTTAAGACAGGGTTTCTCTGTATAGCACTGGCTGTCCTGGAACTCACTCTGTAGACCAGGCTGGCCTCGAACTCAGAAATCCACCTGCCTCTGCCTCCCAGAGTGCTGGGATTACAGGCGTGCGCCACCACTGCCTGGCCAAAGTAAATATTTTAAATTATTATGTTTTATCATTTGATACTACTCCATTAAAAACTGTTAATATTGGAAGCAAAAAACAAGGCTTGGCATCGTAGCTTGTGCCCAATTACCTAGCTCTCAAAAGGCAGGAGGAAATGTCCCAAAGTCAGGGACAGCCAGGGATATACATGGAGACAGTTTCAAAACACAACAAAGGAAGCTGAAGAGGTATCACAGAAGTTAGGGACACTTGCTCTTGCAGAGGACCTGGGTTCAGTTTCCGGCTCACACACGGTGGCTCACAGCTATCACAGCTCCTGCTCCAGTGGGGTCACTGGCTTCTTCTGACCTCTGTGGGCATCAGGCATGCACGGAGGCAAAACATTCAAACATATAATAAAAAATAAATACGTCTAAAGTTCCTTTTTTCAGCAAACAAAACTAAAAACAAAAACAAATTAAAGGTGTACTGGAAAATACTTATAATCCCAGCAGGGTGAGGGGTAGGAGAGGAACAGGTTCGGTAAGATACAGCTCAGTGATCTACTATGCATGGTTCCGGCTCCATTACATAGCACTCTTGTACACACACACACACACACACCCCAAACAAAAACCCCAAAATCAAAATTAAAAAGAAAAAACAATAAAACAACAGAAACTCAATAAAAATAAATCAAGACAAATCAGGATTGAAGAAAAGTAGGGAAAACTCACCACTGCTTCCACAAGGCTAAGGATCTGAAAGGTGAACCTTGGCACGCGAGGCCCCAATTCAATCCTGAGCTCCCAAGTGCCAAAAAGTTAAAAATGAAACCTCCACATGGAAATTCGGCTTTCCGCTCACTGTTTCTATCCCAACCCAGCACAGACTGTAAGGGCTTCCATGGTCTCCCTCCCTGGCCACGGCCTGCAGAGTCTAGCAGGCGAACACTGTGTCTGAAGTTTCCCAAACACAGCACTCAGGTTCTGCACGCCACTCCGTCTCAGGTCCGCCTTCTCTTCAGGTCCTTAGCCAGCAGAATCTAACCAGTTTAACTTTACTGAGGGTGTGAGGTAACTGCTTTTTAGATAGATACAACCTTTATTCTCTTTAGATGGCCTTCTTCCTTTAGGATTAAATTCTCAGCATCACCACTATAGAATACGGTAAAGACACTTGCTTGTATGTCTTCTCTTGTGTTACAGAGCGGAGACGAGGCTACGTCCTGTGCAGTCTTTCCCAGAATAATCTATGATTAATGAACTCATAGCCTCCTTTACCATCAGGCAGGGCTGTCTACAAGAGATCCTAACGCCGCCAGCCTTCCTCACACCTCAGCTCCATGCCAATCTGGTTGTGGTCCAGGGTGTATCTGTGTTTTGCCAGGCAGGGATAGTTAGTCTAGGGTTAGTACTCTGCCCAGCTGAGGTAAGGGACAGAAGTGACAGCCCTGCTCATGAACTGCCCATGTCCAATGGCTTTTCCTTGAGCTGTCCTGTTCCTAACAGGGAACGGGATATCTAAATGACTCAGCACACTGGATCTAGTCAGAACTTCAACAGTACCATCTATTTCTAAGAAGTTACAATTCTGGGCCATTCACATACTGTTTCCTCAGACTCATTTATAAATGAATGGCCTACTATAGCTTGACCAACATTGTTGCAAATTTAATGGAAGTTAAGGACCTAGAAGGACATCTGCTGCTCTGGGTAGTTACTAGGATATGCAGAGGGCTTTCTGGAGTGTGACTCCTCCTTCCACACTTGACCAATGGTGCAGCCTTTCAGGTGTTCAGCCCTGCCCCTGTTCCCACCCTCTGCTTTACTGTGTTGTTTCTTCCACACAGCAGCAGTTTCACGAGGGTAAAAGCTTTGCTTTCTTACATGCTGGAAGCCACCACACCACAAGTGTTTATAAATTAGACTTTCCACAAATATGTGCCCAATAAATTATGTGAGTGAAAAGATTTTAAAATAAGTATAGAAAATTTGTCCTATAATATTTCTAGCCCTGTATTTTAACATATCACTCAATATAATAAAAACATAAGAAAATTTATTAAAATTTGAAGGCAAAAATCATAATTTCAAAAAGTTAGTCCTACGTCAGGTCAGGTGTGCTGATGAATGAATGCGTTCCTGACATTCAAAATCAGACCCAAGAGTATCACTTTCAGAATGTTCTAGGGGATTGGGTTTACTTTTGATAGTCTTGGATGAGACAGTCACTGTTCTATTTTCTTTCTTGATAGAAATGCATTTTTTCAAAGATTCACTTTTAATTGGCTCAGTAAGCAAAGACCTTTTATCCCCAGGTCCTCTGCTTTTTGAGTTCACAGGAGAGTCAGAGTCGGAGAGCAGGTCCTTCCTGCAGTGTCTCTCAGCAGACGGCCTTCTGGAGGGCTCACTTGTCGCGCTCCCTTTCTCTGAAGAGGACCTGCTGTGCTTAGACAACACCACCTCTTCTCTTTGACTCCTGCCACCAGAAATGCCATCTGCTACAGGCAGGCCTGTTTGAGCAATGAATCCTGCTGCAGACCCCTCCTGCAGTTCCAGGCCTACAATTCCCAGGATGTCTCTAGAAGCTCCTGCTGCCTCTTGGGTGGAAGGCAGAACCTGGACGGTGTCGAGAGGTAACGGCACGGTGCCATCGCTTGTAATCTTCTGAAACTGCGGGGAAAGAACAAAGCTTGAGAACAAATTGAGCACTACAGAGGAGGAAACTCTGTACAACTCACTGTACAACTGTGGCTTAGGGAGGGGTGTGTGTGTGTGTGTGTGTGTGTGTGTGTGTGTGTGTGTGTGTGTGCATGACTGCAGTGGCTACAAGAGGCACAGGATCCCAGGGAGCCACGGTTACAGGTGGCTGTGAGGCATGAACATGGGAGCTCGGGACTGTACTCAAGTCCTCTAGAAGAGCCAGAGCGCTCTCTCTCAACAGTCGGGCCGTCTCTCCAGCCCTGTAACTGTGATCTTACTAAGCAGTCGGCTCACCACTCAGAAGATTCTATAGTCATTTGTTTAATTATACGATGCCATGTGATTGGCAACTCAAAAATATATATATATATATATATCCAGAGTTAGCTGTATATTTCTAGCAATTTTGTTCTCTATAATTAGCTTCAATTTTCCACATTAAAAGCAAAACAAAACAAACTACTTCTAAGAAACCTACTTCCTAGCCTCTCTGTGTATGTGAAGTATCCAAGGTGCAACCTGACTGAGCTCTCAGGCCAGCAGCTCCTCAGACACATCTTAGACCGGCTGCTGGGTCTTGGAGGGGGGGTTCCTGCGATGGCCACCCTCCTCCGCCTACTAACTGGGGCCGTAGGCACGCTGCTCTGTCTAGATCACTGGTCTGGACCTTCTCTGCATAGCACTTGGGCCCTCCTCAGTGTCCCTTCATTGTGAGCTGACTGCACACAGATAGAAACCTAGACGAGACATGAATACAATAGCCATTTACACAACTAAATTCTGACTATCTCTTGACTATCTCTTTACTCTTTCTTTCTTCACCAAAGGGTGCTTATTCCAAGTATAAATTATCAAAAAAACTTCCAGTTTTGTCTTTTTTTCTTTTTTTTTTGAGATAAGGTCTCACTATGTAGTCTTGACTGGTCTGGAATTCATTATGCAGACCAGGCCAGCTTCAACCTCACAGAGACCTGCCTGTCCCCGCCTACCAAGCACTGGGATCAAAGGTGTGCATCATGATGCCTAGCACCGTTTTCTTATTGATAATGGTGCAGCTTCTGGAAATAGGTACAAACTTAACTGCCAGAGAGAGACCGCCATTACTTTCTCTGACCTGGGAACTCCTTGCTAGTGGCTTGACTCACGGTCTGACAGGTCCACTTACTCGGATATCCTGCATTTGTCCTATGGCACTCTGTTTTGGGTCCAGATTGTCATCTTCAAGTGCTTTCTGTTCTTCTACAGGTGTATTAGCTGTAGAACTCATCTGGGGACGACCCAACAGGTGAAAATCTGACTGATCTATACCAGCCATAGTGGCCAGCTGCCCGAGCCTGCAGACAGGAAGGAGGAGGAAAAGACACTTGGGAACAACTTAAATTCACCCACAGCTACAAGCATGAAACAGGTATAAATGAACACCAAGATCCAAAAATGTTAGCAGCCGATGACGCCTACTTCAGACAACAGCCCCTTCCTAACTCCACCTTCCTACCCTGCTCTGTGACCTCTGGACCGCATCACCCCCTCCTCTTAGCACCCCAATTCCCTCAGGAATACATTGCATATCACCCATAGCAGCCATCACCGCTTCATTTTAAATACTATTCCAACAGCTTCAACCTCAACTATCTCCATCCACCTGACCCCTCTCCTCAGCTTCCCGTCTAGGATCCACCTGACCCCTCTCCTCAGCTTCCCGTCTAGGATCCACCTGACCCCTCTCCTCAGCTTCCCGTCTAGGCATTGCACGTTCCCCTCACACTGCTCCATCAGCCTCCTTCAGCTCTCTTTTTTAGCATCTTTTTTCTTTTTTGAGATTCATGCAGCCCAAGCTAGACTCAACATTTCTATGTAGTTAAGGGTGACTTTGAACTCCTGCTCTTCTTCTCCCACTCAGGCGCTGGACTACAGGTGTGTGCCACCATGCCTGACTGGCATCGTCTTCTGGCACTACAGTTCTTAGGTGAGAACCCTGACCTACTCCTGTGTCCACAGCACCTGTGGAGATCAACGACATCCTGAAGCCAGGAGAATTTAACTCAGAACTTATTTAATAGGCAAGATGGATAAAGGTAAGAAATCTTCTGTATATTCATAAATATTTTCAATAAAATGATCTTTAACTTAGTCTTTTTAAAAACATGTTAAGGCTACATTTATAGCAGACAAAACTGTATATAAGTCACATGCCCAATGGCATTAGCTTACCTTTACCAAGACCACTAGTCTTGGTACTAAGTACTCTTTATGCTACTTTTTAATGATGGGCTTTCTAACAAGGCAGGTTTACTATTCTGCATTTCTTTTAAAAGGAATTTTCCACTAAAAAGCAAATCAAGCAAACTATTGATAATGACATTAAATGCCCTGTAGAAGCTAAAAAATGTGGAGTTCCTCAGCAAGCTACAATTAAAGCCACTGAAGAACGAATGCCCACCCTCCAGGTATACCCAGCGTCTTTAAGGAGATCCAAGAAAGCGTGAAACTTCTGAAAAGAATTCTCGATGCTTCCCAAGATGCCTTCATCGTCCAGGATCATGCTTGTCAACGACTGTGCGTGAAGCGCTTCAGACAGGGAGACATTTATATTTCTTAGCTGGGCATTTTCATGTTCCAGCTACAAAAGAAGGTTGAGAATGTATGATATCATCTAAAGAAAAGTTTTTAATACGTAAACTAAAACATTAAAAAATGTAATTAATTTATTACATTTTTAAACCATTTAATTAACTAATCTAATTCTCAATCAATGAAGACATTAATCTTCATTGGAGATACTTGGTGAAATATAACAAGTAGATGAAAATACAGTTACTGTTTTACTGATGACTGTCCAAGAGTACATCTCTAACTGCTTAAATTCACACTGGACCATTATGCAGCCGATACTCAACCACCTAAGGTTCATTTGGTATTAGAAAACACAACAGTCCGATCTAAGCAAAATTATAATCCTGCTATACTTAATCTGGTAAGTACTGATTTCAATATGCTGACTTTTTCTTAACACACATGTATGTACATGCGTGGGCATGGGCCATAACACACATGTGGAAGCCAATTCTCCTTCCATGTAGGGCCTAGGGATCTGACCCAGGTGGGCGGGCTTGCCAGCAAGTGCCCATCTGCAGGCCCTGAGGCCTACTGTGCTCATGTTAAGGCCTTGCCACTCAGCCCCCGTCAACGCTGAGCGGTTCTCTGTAGCTTCTTGCTCTCTTCTCAGGCAACACAGGAACCCAACCCTGGCATTTCTCAGAAAGGCAAGGCTTACGTAACATACTTCGGGCTTGTGCCTTCCAGGGCTCGGCACTTGTTACAACACACACACTGTGAAGACTCTTCTTTACATGTAGTGTGCGGTTTCCCTACTGGAAAACTTGCCAGTGGTATGCAAAGTAGTCCAATAGTCTAGCTCATGCTCACAGTATAGACGTCGGTCTCCCATGGCATTCTTAGGAGCTTGTCCTTACCTTAGACTTCTAATTTTTAAAAAAACTGAGTCTGGCCAGGCATACCCCTGCACTGGCATGACAGCCATGCACCACAAGGCCCATCCTCTTAGGTTTCATAGAGTATTTGCTTTCCTAATTCACTGTGAGAAAATAGCCCCACCACCATTTATGTTACATACACAGAATAAGCCCAATAAATACATTTCATACATGGCAGTCAAAAGCCAGGGGGAGGGGCAAGCTATTTCTTACACTTTTTACAATACACTTTTTAGAACATGTCTAATGACACTAAATGAATGAATGCAAGGTTAAAATGCTCAACTCAGTGCACAATACACTATGCCTTATCATTTTCAAGTATTTTAAAGTTTGTAAGTACAGAACGTGAAACTTAAAACCAACAAATAACTCAAAATATGGGAGCACACCTTCCTTACCTCACTGACTCGCTTGTCAGCCTTGAGGCGGACCACCCTCTCCTCCTTTAGCTGCCTGAGGCACTCCTCCAGCTTCTCCTAGGGAGAAGGAACGGAGGAAAGGTAATCGCTGCACTGTGGTCCCTCCACTCTCCCAGCTACACAGACCAAGAACTGAGGGGCAGGCAGAGCCAGAAGTAAGCTCGGGAGTGGGATGCCATGTCACCCCTGCACACACACCGCCGAGTGCAGTAATTACCAAAATGTATCAAATCAGCGCATTCCGGACTCACTTAAGTCCCACTCTACTGAAGAGTTGCAGTGCTTACCATAAAAAATAGATACAACTATCAGTGAATCACCGATCAAAAAATTAAAAGTCATTGAAAGGAAATTTTCATTTTTACTTCTGGGTTCTTCATAATAGAAAACTCTGTACTACTCTTAACACACCAAAATCATGCAACTGCAACAAAAATGCATACTTAAAAATGTAACACTTTTAAAGCACTCTACTATGCGAAGCACTGTTCTTAGTTCTCTGGGCACTCACTAATGTAGCCATCAACCCCCTTTCCTCCCTAGGAGAAGGGCAGGCCTCCTGGCTCAGGCGGAGGAGCAGAGCAGCACCTCTGCTGGCTACGCAGCT
This sequence comes from Apodemus sylvaticus, assembly GCF_947179515.1. NCBI lineage: Eukaryota > Metazoa > Chordata > Mammalia > Rodentia > Muridae > Apodemus > Apodemus sylvaticus. The sequence goes on along the minus strand of NC_067472.1, from coordinate 46,719,930 downwards.
GGCGCTGAGTTGGGAGCAGTCTTGGTCGCACAATCATTGACCCTGCTCTTTACCAACCTCAGGAAATAACTAACGGACCTGTGAGCAAACCTGCTCATCGTTTCCAGGAACCGAGTGAGATTTTATGGTCCTTGATGGTGGAGGTGTGACGATTATTTGTCATAGATAAAGCCCTGAAGTAGTCCCTAAGACTTCCCAGGGCTCATGCAGGGACCGCTGTGAGGGGATAATTAAGACCTTCACAGCACGTGACCTTAGGATGGCGTGGGTATGACACAACTAGGGAACCTATTCAAAGGTACCAGGCTCTTCATGAAAAAGATTTTTATTACAAAGGAGTTAAGACAACACAGAAGTTCTTCACTGCCAACTCTGAAGAGGAGGTGGCCCACAGAAGATGAGAGGGTCCCTGACTGACAAGTAGCAAGCCAATAGGCCCTAAGAGCCGATTTATGCCGCCAACGCCAGCATGCCTGGAAGGATTCCTTCCCAGCACTGGCATCAGCCTGGCCTACACCATGATCTCCGTTTTTGTGACACTCTGAGTCTGTCTGGACTTTTATGTTAAAACTGTAAACTCATAAAAAGGGACTGTATTAAGCCGTCAAACCTATAGCAACAAATTCAACTTTCAGGCTTAGGAAAAAAACAAGTATCTGCTAGTGTTATAAACCACCATTTTTTGAGTAGTTGACTATATAATAGTAAACAAAACATGTATTCACTAAAACCTCACAATGTATTTGTACTCATGCATCTTCCTACCCTGGCCTCACTGGGATGATAAGTATGTAACCAAAGCTTGGCTTTGCACTTGTGTGGTGTGAATGTGCACATGTGGTGGCCGGAGGTTGATGTCGGGGACTGTCCTTCACTGTTCTACCTTTCCTGTGGCAGGTCTCTTCCTCAAATGTAGAGGTCACAAACCCAGGTGGTCCTGCTAGTCTGAGGCGTCTGTCTCTGCATTCAGAGGCTGGCAGTACGGTGAGCCGTCACACATCCCTTGCATCTATGCCAGTTCTGATGCAAACTACAGACCTTGAGCTTTAATGACAAGCAGTTAAACACAGAGCCAATGCCCTAGCCCCTGGGTCTATATTTTAAAGGCTTCTGAACATTTACTTAAACACAGAATTTTAATTTAAAAGTTTAGTTTGGGACCACTGAGACAGCTCAGTAGCTAAATTTCCAGCACTCACATACATAGCAGCTCACACCTGTTTCCGGGGGACCACGTCCCTTTTCTGGTCTTGTTGGGTATTAGACACACATGTGGCACAAACATACATGACCTCAAAACATTCATACACATAAAATAAAGATCTTTTAAGAAGTAATGTTATATATTTAAGGAAAACAGCGATATAAAATATCTAAGTGAGTGGCAGCAAAGTTGTTTCCCTTTCAACAAACTGTTTTAAAATATTTCCCCAATGGAAAGTTGAGTACTTTTACACTCAAACTGTATGTCCGAATATTGTTAAATGCTTTGATGATATCAAATTACTTTTCTCCTTAAAGACTGATCTTTTAAAAAACGTCGACAGTGTAGATATGGGGATGGAGTTCTGTATGTGTATGCAGAGCTGGCCCTAGAGCCACAGGGAGTTGGGAACCACGTGCCAAGAGCAGTAGGAATGAACAAAGTCCTCTGTAAAAGCATCACATGCTCTTAGCTTCTGAGCCCCCTTTCCAGAGCCACGACTAATAGTTCCTAAAACTAAATGGTCAGTACATTTTATGTCATGCTGTCTGTGTGTGTGAGGCATACGTGTGCTGCAGTGCATATATGGAGATCAGATGACAGCTTCTCTTCCGCCATGGGGAGACGGGGATCCTGGCAATGGAACTCAGGTTACGGGGCTTGGCAGTAGGCACTCTCAACTGAGCCCTCACATAGAATTCATTATGGTAAGTCAGTGCGAACTCCTGTTTATGATTCACATGATGATTTAACGCAGCACAGCTTGAGAAAGGAGCCCACAGTGTGCAAGCCAAGGAGCTTCCTGGACTCACTTATATGGCACAAATGAGGGGTTGAAGGGGCATGGGTGACGCTGAAACAGTGTCATCTCTGCAAAGTCCCACCCAATCATGGACAATCTCATGATGCTCCATTTCAGACCAGCTCTCCACAGCACAGCCAAGTGCAATGACACGGAAAGGCTTCTCCCCCTAGTGGAGGGAGTCAGACATTGTCAGATTTGGACCAAGTTTCCCTCCTCTCAGCACTCTTCTTGAGATAGAGGCTTACTATGTAGCTCAGTCTGGACTAAACTCTCCATCCTCAGGCTCCTGGTTTAGAGGTATGTGTCGGATGAACATTTTGAGGCCCTGAAATACCTGTGTCCTAACAGCTTTCTGACATATGCCCAGGATTTGACACAGCTTCCAGCAACAAAGCCGATGTACTGGATGGTTTTATTGAGGAGATGCCTCTGTAAGATCCAGCAATAAGGCATTTTCTCAATTAATGATAAATGTGGGAGGGCCCAGCCCATTATGTGTGGTGCCATCCCTGGGCTGGTGGTCCTGGCTTCTATAAGAAGGCAGGCTGAGCAAGCCATGGGGCGTGAGCCAGTAGGCAGCACTCCTCCATGGCCTCTGCATCAGCTGCTGCCTCCAGGTTCCTGCCATGATTAAGTTCCTGTCCTGACTTCCTTTGGCGATGAACAGCAATATGGAAATGTAAACTGAATAAACCCTTTCCTCCCAACTTGCAATTTGGTCATGGTGTTTTGTGGCATCAACAGAAACCCAAACTAAGCCAGCCTGTCACTCTGATACGTCACATCTACTATGATTCACTTTCCTCATGGAAACTGTGAGATGTGTAAAGAAAAGAAGCAACTTTTATTAAACATTTATTCTCTCACCTCCTATGCCTAGAACAAAGAAAGCAGGCAATAAAGAATGAAGGAAGAAGTCCTGGCCATATAAGAATTAGCACATATACAAACTCAGAAGAGTGCATGAATTCACAACTGGTCAGTGCAAAATGAGTGAACACGTGAATCCAATTACTACAGACAGGCTTATGATCAGTCTGTTCCCACAGGCACGTCCAGCACTCTAGGGCAGTCACTGCCTGAAGCAAGCTTTTCGCCACAGAAACTGATTTGCCAAGATTTGTACAAACGAAGTCCTCAGCAAATGCTCACACCATAACCACCTAAGACCACAAATGCCCAGCACCACCCTCAGACCCGCAGGAAGCAACTCCTGGAGTGTCCCATTTCCAGTTGCACAGTGGAGCCCGGGTTAGGTTCCCTCAAAGCTGCAGGCTGCCCCAGCACTAACTCTAAATGGCGGTTTCCCATGTTGTACAGATCAGTTAGTTACACTTCTTTCCACTTGTCTTCACCTTTAGTTAGTGAGAATTCCTTCTACTGCCTACTGTGGGCTAGCACGTTTCAGTGATTCTCACAGGGAACGCACACTAAGAGGGTCCTCAATGCACCTTGAGTAAGAAACTCTCTCGTTGCGGTTCCTAGCCTTCATCTTCCTCAGCAACTACAGACACTTTTGATGTAGTGTTTCCTGGGCTCCATCACAGACCAGTAATAGAAAGCTTGCCCATCATGGACAAAGTGTGGTCTCTAGCATTTAAACAATCAGGAGGACGACAAACCAGAACAATCCCAGAAAACTGACCAAGCTCTGTCAGAGCCCAGGAGAAGGAGACCACCAAGCACCTGAAAACATGCTCAGCACTCCATGCTCCTCTGCAGCTTAGCAACAAAACACTCAGGTTCTGTACAGACAAGACGAAAAGTGTTCCCACACAGTCCACACACGGTCTCTCCTAAGAGTCTATCACTTTGTAAGTGATTACTTCGAGAATTCTCTATATAAGTATTATGAATTTTAATTAAAAGAAGCAGCTGTGGCATTTATCTTCCGGGATGTGTAATGTGTGGGACTGAACCTAAGGTCTTATATGCTGGCCAGGAAATTGGTTTGCCATTAAAGCTGTATCCGTAGCTGGCTTAAAATAAAATAAATAAAATAGGTAACTGCCCTTCGACTATTAATGACATTTTGAGAAGGCTGCTTCTGGGGACTAGCAAGCTGGGCCCTAACCACACACAAACCAGGGACGTCACTGTGGACTTGATTGTGTGCTCTCAGAACTGAGAAAATGGAATCTCTGCCGTCTTAAGCCAATAAACCAATAAACAAACAAAAATAAACAGGTGAATATCAATTTCTGGATTTGTAAGTTTCATACCAAGACTGACCTGGTTTTAAGCGGTCACTGTGGAGCTGGTGGTGTGGCTCAGTGATAGCATGCATGTTGAAAAGTATGAGGTTTTGAGTTCAAACCCAGGTCCTAGCACTTCCACTAACTCCATGTGAGTCATGTAACCCACAAGAAAAGGCAAGACTTTCTTAAAAGATAAGGTCTCCCAGAACTTATTACAAATCAGCTCTGATTTAAAGTCTAAATAAACCTTATGTTTAAGGTACAAAAACCTGCTAAATTAGCTAATTTTCTTTTTTGCTTACTTAAATAGAAAAATGGAATAACATTAGATGCCCAGTTTTAAAATAAAGTATAGTTTCTTAATTTTTTAATATTATGAAAGGGGAGTATCAGTAGCAAAAGATTTTTCAAAGCCAGTGGTGGTGGCTTATATGGGAGGCTAGGAGAAGACCAGGACCCCAAGGCCAGTTTGAGATACAATGACTTCAAGGACAACTTGAGCTACGTAAGACTCTATCTTAAACAAAAGAATCTTTTTCCAATTTTACTTTTACTAAAAACAAAGTTACATTTCAATCATGATATGAGAGTTCAGCTAGTATTATCATCAGTTTCCTGGCCTTTCAAATAACAGCGCTGGGCTGAGTAGCCCAGTCAAAGCCAGGCCACACATGCATAAGGACCTAACGTGATCCTCAGAGCATGAGAAGAGGCAGGGTGTGGTGGTAGACACTCACAATCTCAGCACCCCAGAAACAAGTGGGCAGAGCACTGGCCAGGCAGACAACCCTAACTGGCAAACTCTGAACCAATGAAAGACTTTATCTTAAAACCAAACAACTGCCTCAAATGACAAACCCAGTGTGGATGACAACGGAGGACTGAGAGACAGCAAAGGCTGTCCTCAGGCCTCCACATGTACACATAAGGAATATATGCACACACACACACAAACGCACACACAGCAGTGAATCAGCTGACTGTGTCAGTATGGTCATTAAAGTTCTCATTACAGCTAACGTTCTGATTCTAAGAAGAGGAAAAATTGATGTCCCATTTTATCTTGTAGAGTATGTATTCTCTCATCTCGCCTGTTCTGTACCATGGCGGAGAGTAAGAGTTAGAACAGAGGGGCAAACAAGTTTCACCAAGAAGCAATTATACTTTGACATGGTCTTGGCAATGGTCTCTGTACCTGGAAAGGAGGAGCTGTGTACCTGTAATGTTTCTTGTCTTATGCTGGTTTTCTGAGGCACTTCATGGACACTTTCTGAAGAATCCTCAGTCTCATCAGTTTCTGAGGATGAAGGACTTTCTACTGTCACAGTCACAGGGAAATTTGATTGCTTAAATAAAGAGAACATGACTTATTAATACTGTGAGCCAAATACTAAACACCAGAGGACACCTAATCAAATCGGTCTAAAATATCAAGTAATTTTCTGTAAATGTATCGCACTGTTCCTTAGCCTAAAGCAATGAGTAACAGAAATAGGCCATGAACTTATTCCTGCTGTTACTACAAAACCATGTAGTGCATGTGGCTGACTACTGTTTGGCACTGCACACATTTACTAAGCTCCTCCCAGACAATTCAAGTGGGAAGCCAAACTAAACACTTTTCAGGTCAACTTTTATACCACAGATAATAAATGTATTGTCTACGGTAAGACATGAAGAGTGCAGAAGTGTAAGTCTTAGGAGGAAAAGAATAAACGTCAGTAAGTCTAATTAATACTAGAATGGTTTTAAAAATTAAATCACATCCATATACACAACTGAAAGTAGCTCCTCTCCTCTTCACCCTGCGGCCTGAACTAGTGTAGGAACAGTCTGATTCTCCTGTCAAGCTTCAAGGTTTTCCCTCTAGTTAAAAACTGATGTGGTCATACATAACCCTACTGAAAACGTGCAGACTGAACCAGTGCAGGGACAACTCTGCAGGATAAGCAAGCCAGTGGGATAGGGACTGTTTGTGACCCTGACTTTAACGTGTAGAGTGTGTGTGTGTGTGTATAACATATACAGGTACCCAAAGCAACATTCCTTAAAAACTGGGACATGTTTTAGTGATGAGCTCTGGAATAGTAAAAAACAATGGTCAAACCTACTGTGAGCATAAGCTTATAAATTGCCTGGAGAAATGGGGTATCTATGGATAAAGCCACAGTGTGTCATATGCATAGAAGGTACAATGCCCTGCACCATGGCACTGGGACAGGAATCAGGAGACTTTAAATTTATTTATTGCAGGAGGGACAATCCATTTCACAAAGCTCCTATCAGTTAACTCTACTCTTTTCCTACTCTGGTCCCTTATAATATGTTAGAAATATGACAAATACCTTCAAATACATACCTTCAGGTGATTAGATAGATCACAAGTTTTGATTAATGGAGAACTCCTAAAAACATATCAACAAATTAAGTTATATTTTGATGTATGCACACTACAGGATCAAAGTTATTTCTACTATGTACACTGTTCATGTAGAAACACTATCTGGGCGGAGGCCGTGCGTGAGCCAGCCCCTTCCACTTCCAGAATCAATAGAACTATGTACGTAACAGAGGTTCCCAGATAACAGCGGTCAGGACTAAGGCACGGGAAAGAACACCTTACCTGTTTCTTTTTGCACGTTCCGCTGTTCGCCAGGGCAGGAAACCAGATGCACCCGGAGGCCGAGGATCCGGAGCATAGCAGTCTTTACTGAGCCCGTGTTTTCTCCCATTACTCACAGGTTTCTTTGTAGCTAAACCTATGTTCAAGGAAGGGATTAAAGAAAACCAGGATATACCAAAGGTCTGCAGAGTACCATTCACACGCTCCTAACAGCACAAAGGAACAACGGACTATGATACCAAAACCATTGCAGTACGAAAAATTTATAAACTGTTTTTGGAATAGGTTTTCCCTGGGTAGTTCAGGCTACACTTGAACTCACAACCCTCCAGCCTCTCCCTTATAAGTGTGTGGATTACAGAAATACCTCAAATAGGGGAAAGGTTGCTGAGTGGATGCTGTCCTCAATTTGATGGCTTTCAGTTCTCGCATGAGTTAACACACACACACACTCACACAGATCAAAGACAAAATTTATAAAAAAAAAAAAAAAAGGATAAATGAGGGTCTTAAACATGAAATGCATGTGGCAGCTAAATCCATATATTAACACATAATTAGAACAAATCAAGTCCACATTTACGTTTTTGTCTCTGCTATCATTGGAAACAAATCACAAAGGTTTACTACAACAGTTCTATTTCATCTCAGCCCACGAGTTTTGTCAGTCTTACAGTGAGATCCTATTTTTAAAAAACCCAAAATGTAATTAAAACAAAATGGCCATTGTGTTCGTCTTCTTTCTGGCCTCTTTTACATGTTATAACTTCTTCAGCAGTGGTGGACTGCTGTCTAAGATGCTGCATATGCAGTAATATAGGTAAATATAGTAAATATTTTTGTTTTATTTGCATTGGTGTTGTGCCTGCATGAATGTCTATGTGAGGGTGGTAGATCTCAGAATTACAGATAATTTTGAACTGCCACATAGGTGCTGGGAATTGAACTCAGGGGCTCTGGAAGTATAGTCAGTGAGTGCTCTTAACCACTAAGTCATCTCTCCAGTCCCCTAAAGTTAATTTTTATAAAATTACACTAATTTGTGTATGTGTGCTGTGGCACACAGTGGTGATAGGAAGACACTTGCAGGAGTCAGTAATTTCCTTCCACTACATGGGTCCTGAGAACTGATCTCAGGGCATTAGGCTTGGTGCTAACTGCCTTCATCACTGGCCATCTCAGTGACCCAAGACAGAGGTGCCACAGTGTAGCTCACTAACAACCACCACTCAGTCCTGTGCCATTTTCTGTATATATTAATGTAAATGTTACATTACAGGACTCGTTCATCCTCTTCTATTGCATTTTTCACTTTATTACTATCAGTTTTTAAGCCAGAGTCTCATGTAGCCCAGGCTAGCCTCAAACTTGCTATATAGCTAAAGATCTCCTCGTGCCTCTATCTTTCAGTTACTTCCCTTTTTAAGTTAATTATCTTCATAAAACAAACATTTCAGTCTATGGTAGTAGACCACATATGACTTCTTATAAGCATATATCATTTCTTTGATTTTCAGAAAATGTTAGGTTTTTTTGTTTTTGTGGGTTGTCTGTCTCTCTCTCTCTCTCTCTCTCTCTCTCTCTCTCTCTCTCTCTCTCTCTCTCTCTCTCTCTTTTGGTTTGTTCTGAGACAGGGTTTCTCTGTGTAGCCCTGGCTGTCCTGGAACTTACTCTGTAGACCAGGCTGACCTCGAACTCAGAAATCCACCTGCCTCTGCCTCCCAAGTGCTGGGATTAAAGGCATGCACCACCACCGCCCGGCGGGTTGTTTTTCAAGATAGAGTTTCTCTGTATATCTCTGGCTGTCCTAGAACTTAATCAATATATCATGCTGGCCTTAAACTCAGAAATCCACTGCCTCCCCAGTGCTGGGATTAAAGTGATGCACTACCACCACCTGGCTATGTTAAAATATTTTTAATTAAGACAGAAATAATTGGTATGTATCATGTCAAAAAATGTAATAAAGTTCTTATCATCTTCTTGAACACATACTCCCAACAAAACTTATACAATAACGTAAGTTCTGTCCTCACTAAACTCTACACAGCAACTGGTCAGCTGACCTGCATGTTTCCAAATAACTGAGACAAACAGTAAAAAAGCCAAGAAACAAAATTCCTCTTACTCAGTGCGCTGTGAACTGCAGCCACAGGTCCACTCCCTCACTAAGAAGCAAACACTTGTTCTAATTGTGTAATGCCTGGTCACTACTAAAGCCACACAAAGGTATACTGCACCGCCTTTTCTTCATTTTACAATATTGTATCAAGCATCAATTGAAATGCTTTGAATAATACTTACTTACAATATAAACTTTAGGTAACAGCACGAGACCCAAATCCCCAGTTACATACTCTATTTGCTGCTAAAATACTGTTCTGAACTTGAAGCTGGCGGACAGCTTCCTCTTGACACAGCAAGCAATCAGCTGCTCCTCAGGACACTCATTATTTACTACAAATAAACTGCTTCATGAAAATGTACCTCTTTTTTGAAAGAAGTTTATATGGCATAAAAAGTTACCACAAACATCTTTCCAGAAGTGAGTGATAATAAACATTCTGTTTCTTCTATTACAGTCTTTATGGTTTTTAATATATATTATATTTATATATGTGTATTTATATGTGTACACATACATGTATACATGTACATATATACATATACACACACACACCCCTTTCTTACTAGACATGGATTTGTTCCATTCTGTTATTCTTTCCTATTACAAAAAAGTTATGTGTGCTAAAAGTAATGTGTTGTAAGGCTGGCCTGTAGCTCAGCTGTTAAGAGTGCTTGCCTAAGCATTTATAAGAGCCTAAGTTACATCCTTGCTCATCGTCCTGTAATCCTGGACACTGTGGTACTTGTCCGTCACCTCAGCATTCAGGAACTAAAAGCAGGATGATCTGAAGTTTAAGGCTACCTGTGGCTACACAGTGGATTCAAAACTATCCTGGGCCAAGACTAAGACAGAGTGATTTAGAAAATAAGTTACTATAAGGTTTGTGCCTATAATCCCCGCACTTAGCAGGCAGAGGCAGGAAAGTCATAGCAAATTCAAAGCCAGCCAGAGGAAGACCCTATCTCAAAAAAAAAAAAAAAAGAAAGAAAGAAAAAAGAAAAAAAAGTTAAAAAAAAATTTAGAAACATAAAAATATCAGAGACAAATTATAAAAAAATTATACATTTAGAAGAATCTAAAATTTATGTTTATATAATAAACATTAATTTTCATCATGCTTTCTTTTATAGTATGAGCATTTGTACTGTGTGTGTGTGTTTATGTGTGTGCGCGCGCAGGTCCAGAACAACTTAGAGGTTCTAGCCTTCTACCATGGGTTCTGAGGGTGGAGCTCAGGTTGCCCTGCCTGGAGGCAGGTGCCTTTCCCTACTTGCTAGCTGTTATAAAAAGAACCTTTCCATTTGTACCTAGTCACAAAACTAATAGCCTAAATTTTAGGTTAACTAATACTTAGAAGTGTATTTATATACTGTAGCACACAATGGAGGATTGTGTTAGCTAGTTTTATTTCAGTTTAACACAGCCAGAGTCATTTGGGAAGAGGCAACTTCAACTGAGAAAATGTCCCCACGAGAATGGCCTGTGGGTCATTTTCTTAAATGATGACTGATGGACTGTGGGTGGTACCACCCTTGGACAAGTGGTCCTGGGGCATCTGGGAAAACAGGATGTATAAGGGGTTGGTCTGGTACTGCTTTGTATTAAAATGCTAAACACTGGCCCCCAAGATCTAGTGGCCCCTATGAGCAGATCTTCACGGACACCAAATAATGCTATGTAAACCTCGCTCCCCAAGTTATCCGATTGGTTAATAAAGATGCCTACAGTCTCGGCTGGGCAGAAGAAAGCGAACAGAGAAAAGGTTCCCTGGGCCTGGGGTCTCACGTAGGGTCCAGGAGGAGAGTGACAAAAGAAGGAAGAGGTTGCCGTGGGGTTGCATGGATCATGACCACATGCCCACGAGGCCTGGCCCGATGGAGCAGGAGCAGTGCAAACAGAACATTCAAGTGCTATCTCACGGATTCTGACAGGGTCACAGACAAGGCAGCATCAAGGGTTGGTACCTGGCCAGCTCCAGTGCTCTAAAGCTTATCAGAAATCTAAAGGTCGGGGCTGGACAGATGGCTCAATGGTTAAGAGCACTGACTGCTCTTCCAGAGGTCCTGAGTTCAATTGCCAGCAACCACATGGTGGCTCAAACCATCTGTAATGAAATCAGATGCCCTCTTCTGGGGTGTCTTAAGACAACGACAGTGTATTTATAGAAAATAAATAAATAGATCTTAAAAAAAAAAAAAAAAAGGAAAGGAAAGAAATCTAAAGGTCTCTGCATTCTTTATTTGGGAACTAAATGATCTGAAGTGGAGTAGAAACCCCTAAAAGATATTTAAAGGCAACAAGGAGCACAGCTAACCTCCAGGGCAACAGTGACCACTGCAGGGTGGAGCCAGCCAGTGCGCAGCCCTCCCCAGGGCCCCACAGTGGCTCCGCTTCCATGCTCCTGTCTGAATTCCTGCCCCTACTTCCCTAAAAGATGGACTGTGATGTGGATGCCCAAACTGAAATAAACCTCCTCCTCAAGCTGCGTTTGGTAGTGGTGTTTTGTCACACAACAGAAACCTTAACTAAGACAAAACTGTTTTTCCAACTGGGCATGGTGCTGTTTCTCAAACTACTCAGGAGTTTGAGATAAAACAATCACAAGTCTCAGGTCAATCTGGGCAACACAGCAAGAACAAATCTCAAAAAAAGCAAGGAACACTTTCCTAAAGTGCCCAGCTCTAGATCAAAATGTTTGTCTTCAGCACTGCTTTTTACATTAAGTGGGAGAGTAGTTGTCTCCCACGCGAGGGATCCTGGGTTCAACCCCAGCACTGTTTGCTAAGTAAGCCTGCATCAGAGAGCATTACACATATCAACTGTAAATTATGAAGAATAATCATTGTTCAGGAAACAGTCAACATGATGAATATTTTATACATAAAGAACAAACAACTGTTAATTTAAAAAACAGTAAAGCTTATAATCCTTCCAAATGATTCATTTACTATTTCTACCTGCCATGAATTTTCATAACCTAAATTAGAATAATTATAGTCTAGAACCAGAATATACTGTAATCAGCATTGGTTATTACCCAAGATATGAGACCTTAATATTAACATGCTAACACATGGTAGGTGCAAGTGTTGATAAAAAGCAAAGACAGAGTCAGTTACCAATTCTAATGGTAGCTTTTCCTTTCCGACTGCTTCCTAGTACAATTGTTTTTTTTTTCTGCTTAGTGGTTTTGGATGGTTCCTTCAATGACGGGGATGTTACCCACTGGTACTGGAAGAGAGAGACAGGTGACATCAGTTACAGGTAACAGGACTCAACTGTAGCTGGACATGACAAAGATATTCTACACTTAATAAAGCTTTGCAATTTTCAGTTCTCAGATCCCAAATTGAATGATACACAATATTTTAAAAAACAGAAAAGCCACCTGATTTTACTTCAGGTAGCAGAAAAAATATCAACAATTTTACTAAAAGCAGAAGAAAACAGTAACTAAATGAAAATTCTCCCCACAAGACTGACAGGAATCCTACCTCTGAGTTTGCACTCCTTCCATTCTGGAGAACCTTCTGGATAACTGCTTTCATCATAGAATGATCTGAAGTAGAAGAGAAGTGAGACTGCTCAAGGTCCACCCAGGGGCTGGCTGCCTGCTTACAACATAAGCCCGCTAACCGCCGCTTTCCCACACAACTGAGCAGCATACTCATTTCTGCTTCTGAATGTTCTTCCTCGGAAGCTCAGTTTACTGCAACACTTTGCCCATCAGCCACCAGCACTTTAGGTCTAAAGTGGCTCTGGAGCCTCCGCATAGAAAATCAAAGGTTGTGCCATCCCAATATCACCCCACACGCAACCTAAGTCAGGACAGAGCTTCAAGCATGCTCCGCCCCCAGCCCCCGTCTCAGTACTGCTACCACTTGGTCCTCTGTGCTATTCTCCTCATGAAATCATATGACTGAAAGACTGCTCAGATTATGCCTTTATCTCAGCTCACTTAGCTTTGTCCTTACCTGGCAATGACAAGTCCCTAGCTCCTGTTTGACCACACAGCACAAGATTATTTATTATTCATTAATTTATTTGCTCGTGTGTCTATTAGCTTGTCTGTCTGGGCAGGATGTGTATGCAGGTGCTTGTGGAGGTCAGAAGATGGCACTGGATCCCTTGTAACTGGAGTTACAGGTGGTTGTAAGTAGTTTGACGTGGCAGCTGGGAACCAAATCTGAGTCACTGCGGCTATTATGTGCAGCTCTAACCACTGAGTCGTCTCTCCAGCCCCTGCCTTGTTTTCCCCTCAAATCCTCTATCCCTCCTGCCATCTTGTATCTATACTTCCATACATGCCCTGCTCTCCAATCAGCTGTCCACTCAAGTGTCAGTTCTCCAGCGAGTGCCCCACCTGTCTTATTAAATTCTTTTGCACTCCCTACTATTTAAAATTCATTATCAACTTACACATTTGCATTTGAATTGCATCATTGATGAATAGCAAGACTCTGTCTAATATACTGTTAGATGCTTAGTATCTGAACCAGTGGTTAGGCTCATTCAAAATCTAAAATTCTTTTACAAATTAGCAAACAAATGAAATGTTCCTGCAGAGAGTCAGAGACCCGGATGGACCTGAGCGAGCGCTCTGAGGGAGCCAGTTTTTCTGTCTAGGTTCAGTGGCGGCAGCAGCCACCTGAACAATTACTAGGTTGATTCCTTGAAAACAATACAGTAGCTGCTAAAACCACAAAGTCAGAAAACAAGAAAATAAATACATTAAGTTTTTATAGATTCTAATACACAGATTCATTTTTATGCCATTTGTCAGTTAATTTTTAAACAGACGACATACCAATAAGTGGGTTTTTCCTTATATCCAGGACGACCAGGGTTCTGTTGGTTTCCAGGGCCTCCAGTAAAGCCTTGGCCCCTTCATTGGTGAGGCCGCACTGCTGCAGGTCAAGCGCTTTTGATGAAAGACAACAAGTCACTTCCTGACTCCACACAGTTTAACACAGACAATTCTCATTCATGCTTAGGACATTCCTGAACAAGACTAGTCAAGGCACTTTTAAATCTTGGGTATTAAAAAAAAAAGCCAGGAAAGCATATGCAAAGATAATAGTAATCATCATCATCATCCTCTTCTACAATGTACTACAGTGACCTCACCCCACCCCCATGCAGAAGAAGTAACTCCCCACAATATGAAAGAAAATAAAACACAACAAGTATCAGTTCATGATTCTGATGGCAATATAAACACTGCACTTAGTTCTTGGACTCACAATCCTGAACTCCAAAGGAAATCTCAGAAAACTTTTCTTTAAAAATGAGAGCGCTGGAGAGACGGTCTTCCAGAGGACCCGAGCTCCATTCCCAACACCTACGTAGCAGCTCACAACAGTAACTCAGGCCCAGGAGACTCAATGTTCTTTTCTGGCCTCTGTGGGCAGTAGGTATGACTGTGGTACACGGATATATGTACAGAGGAAACATCATATACATATACATAGAAGAGTGCCTACCCTGACTTCCCTTTATGAAGAACTGTAAGCTATATAAACAAACAAACAAAAACAACAACAACAAAAAACAACAAAAACCCCTGTCTTCTCCAAGTTGTATTGGTAAGTGTGGTGGTTTGAGTAAGAATGTCCCCACAGGCTCATATATTTGAATGCTTAGTTACCAGGGAGAGGTGTGGCCTTGAATAGGTATGGCCTTGTGTGTGTGTGTGTGTGTGTGTGTGTGTGTGTGTTTGTGTGTAGGGTGGAGGGCAGAGGGGGAGTGCATCGCTGGTGGTGGGCTTCAAGGTTTCAGAAGCCCATGCCAGGCCCAGCCTCTCTCCCCCTGCTGCCTGCAGATCAGGATGCAGAACTGCTCTAGCACCAAGTCTGCCTGCCTGCATCCGTGCTCCCCGCCATGCTGACAACGGACTAGACCTCTGAACCTGTAAGTAAGCTCCTAACTAAATGCCTTCTTTTGCCAGCGTGCCCTTAGTCTCTGTGTCTCTTCAGTGACTAGGACAGTATGTTTTCTATCACAGCAGCAGAGAGCAGACTAGGCTAAGAAAAGGGAACAAGGGCACCCTTGCTCAAGCAGGCAGAGAGCTGACTCTACACCTGAGCTGCCAGTGCCCAACCCTGGACTACCCAGGCCCCAGAAGCAGGAGAAATAAACGTCTGCTGTTTAAGCCACCAGGCTATTGCATTCTGTAACAGCTAAGACGCCTCTCGACACAAAAGACAGAACCAACTGACTGAGCTAGTCATAGCCATCACTTTCACTACAACATTGAATGACACCAACTATGGCAATGGAACCCAGGGCAGCAGGACGGCTCAGCAAGTAAAGGTTCTTGCTGCCAAGCGAGACTGCTCAAGCCTCACCCTCGGAACCTATGCAGTTGAAGGGGGTGGGGGGGGGGACCAATTTTAGTAAGCTGTCCTCTGCCCTCCACAGGTGTACTATGGCACACAAACTCGGAACCACATCCACACCCAAAGTAAACAAACAAATGCTTGTTGTTAAAATCTTAAAATTAAAGCAGCCATCAGGTACGCTAAGAGTATGCCTTTTATCCCAGCACTCAGAAGGCAGAGGCAAGCTCTGGGAGTACAAGGCTAGCCTGGTCTACACAGCGAGTTCCAAACTAACCAAGGTACCCAGTCAGACTCTGTCTAGAAAACAACAACAACATACAATTAACATATATATGTAACATATATATAATTATATATATTTTATAGCATATATTAAAATAGTAATAAATATGGTTGTTGATTTATTTAAGTCAAGATCATATATGAAAATGCTTTAAAATGTACATATAATAAAAAAAAAAATTGTGGTACTAAGAGTAGCACTCCAAAGTACCAGTACTCTAGATAAGGCCTATACTGCTGAGAGCTCAGGAAAACTAAGTACTAGATTTCTCTCTCTCTTTCTCTCTCTCTCTCTCTCTCTCTCTCTCTCTCTCTCTCACACACACACACACACACACACACACACACACACACCCCTACCTGTAAATAAAATCAGTGACTATAAGTTCTAAGTATACAGACAAATCTATTTTTTTTAAGGCTGAAACTATGCCAAAATGAACAGTAGAAACTTCTAGGTGTTTTGACTACAGGTAATTTGTTTTCTATGAAGAATATATGTGACTTCAGGATAAAGTACAATAAAAGCTACTAGAGGGTTTCCGGTTTCCAGAGCTCATTTAACTTACCTCGAAGCCATAAATCCTCACTAAGCGAGTCTGCAAAAGCACTCGCACCTTGATCACCAATGAGTGTGTTGCAATTCAGTGTGATGCGCCTTAAGCCAGCCATGCAGTCAAGATCGGGCCTCCTGTAGCGAAGACTCTCAGCCCAGGTTTCTTCATGCCTTCTCATGGTTTGATACTTCAAAAATAACAGCATGAAATCAGACACTGGAGAAGGAAACTAGGCCTAGCTGATTATATACCACACCCCCCAAGTACAAATAAGACAGTAATCTGCCCTCAGAACATCTCAACAAGAGCTTGAGGTGGGAGGACAGTCACAGGTGACAGCTGCTCAACAGTCAAAAGACAATTCACTGAAGTTTAAGAAAAATTATTTTCCTTTTCTGCCACATTAAAGAACTGGTTTAACATTACTACAGTTCTAAACTCTATCCTGTCCTCTAGTGGTCTTCTTATAATTTAAATATTTAGCATGTTACATGGTTATTAGTAAGCTATATAAAGCTGGATAAATATTTTATGTATGTTTTATGTATGCTGAAATAACAGAATCCCTGTATACATATGTGTGTGTGTGTGTGTGTGTGTGTGTGGTGTGTGTGTGTGTGTGTGTGTGTGTGTGTGGTGTGTGTGTGTGTGTGTGTGCTTACATAATACTGAGATTGGTCCTCAATATCCAGAGCCATGGGCATGCTAAGCAAAGCGCTCTACTCCTGAATAGTCAGGCCAACAAGTGCAACTTTTAGATGATAAAAAGATACATTCATTCAGAGGCTGTAACATCATCTTTTAACCCAATGGCTCACATATACTTCTTAGTCTTATATACCTGCCATGTTTAGCATCCTAGAATAAGCAAAGAGAATCTGACGTGCCTTAGGTAGAAATTATTTGTCTTGTAATCACAGTTGTACCTTTAAGACTGTAACCAATTCTCTGTATTCACCAGGTAAACTCTGCCCACCCGGGACACTGACACTACAAGGAACAAAGCCTTCCCGCTTGACCATGAAAAGAGCCAAGCAGCTGTGGAACGGCACCAGGAGTCATGTTGATGCCACTTTTCTAAGAGTGACCACATCAAAGCAACAAGCAACAGACACTGCACTAGGCTCAGGGAAGGTAGCGCACGAGATCCTCAGCTCAAACAGGGATTTTATAGAGGCGAGGTAACTTGCCTATGGCCACAAGACAGTGAATGGGTGAGGGCTAAATTAAAAGCCACATCCATACTCTTAGCCAGGCTAGTGGTAAGGCCTAGAATCCCAGCTACTCGGTAGTCTGAGGCAGGGGCATCTCAGGTCCAGTTTCTGTCAGGGCTTCAGAGTAAGTTCATGGCCAGCCTAGCAGTCTCAAAATAAAGAGCCAAGGTTTACTCTGTAAGGTCCAAAAGCTCCATGGGTCAGTTTCCTTTGCCAACTACTCAAGTCTCCTAATATGAAGCAAAAGTAGCCAGTTACCAAGCACACAGCTAGGCGGGCTGTGGTCTTCAGTCCCCTTAACTTGCAAAAAACACATAATGGGCTATATTTGGTCCACAGTCCTTAGCTCTATCTTTGATCTGTGCCATCAACTACAAAAATCAAGGCCGTTGAGGTGACACATACTTGTAATCTAGCACTTGGGAGGCTGGAGGAAAAGGACCAGAGCATGTCCCAGGCCAGCACAGGTGACACAATGAGTCTGAGCACAGACTGGACCACAAAGCCATATCCTGTCTCAACCCCACTAACCCCAAACAAACAACAAACAACAAAACCTACAAAAGCCTCATGTCAAATTGCTAAGTAACTTTACTCCTAATGTAGTAGTTATTACAACTATAAAGACTGTATGAACTGTTTTTGTTAGTTTATAAATTATGGTAGTTAAGAATGATGTCAATAATTGGAGAATGTAATAGTATAAAGTTTCTTCTGGTGCTGCAATGTTTTCAATAACTAAAATAACAAGTATTATTCATGAAGCATTATACTTTAAAATCTTAGTTTTAAGATTAAATGTGTATCTTTAAGGGTCAGAATCCCAAGCTAGACAATGGCTATAACATGCAAAAAAACAATTGCAGTCTCCATACTGGTTAAGACAAAAATTACTGCAACCTCACACCAAAGTATTAATGTGCTTCAATCACATCAGTCATCCAAAGGTTACCTTTAAGATCTTGGCCATATGACAGGCTCCTTGCCATGTCAGATTACATCCTGTGAAGTTGACAGTCTTGAGAGTGACAGAGTTCTTTATACCTTGACAAATAACTAAAAGAAAGTAAAAGATACACAGTAAGACCAAATGCTGCCAATGTGGTCAGTCTCAGTTTACCAGATGTCATCAGGCTATGCCAGTTTAGAAGTGTATTCCTAACGTCACTTTCTACCCCGTCCAGCCACTAACAGATTGGCTGCAGTAACAAAGTATTGGTTTAGATTACAGCAAAGGCTTAGTTCCACTAACTTGCCAAAACTGAATACTTTTCATATTGCCTATTGATATATGGGCATTGTAATTTCATTTTAAAGCTGGGCATAGTGGCACATGCCCTTAATCCCGGAATTTGGGAAACAGAACTCTGTGAGTTCAAGGCCAGCCTGATCTACATAGTGAGTTCTAGGAAAGCCAGAACTACACAGTAAAAACTTACCTCAAATAAATAAACAAACAACTGCAACACAGCTGTTTCACTTGGAGATGGAGATGACTTGTTCTCTTTACATCCTTACTATTGCCCTTTTCACAAAGACTTTTTTCTTTTGTTTTTGTTTTTCTGTTTGTTTGTTTTTTGAAACAAGGTTTCTCTATGTAGTCCTAGCTGTCCTGGGAACTTGTTCTATAGACCAGAATTGGCCTCAAACTCAAGAGACCCTCCTACCTCTGCCTCCTGGGTGCTGGGATTAAAGGCGTGTGCCACCATACCTGGCTCCCACCAATATTTCTTAAAGGGAAACCATAAACTATAAGCAAACACAAATAACAAAATACCAAATACTACAAACTGTTTTATGGCATATTACAAGCTTAAATAGAGTTCAGACAGTATTAACCATGCTAAGCTTTTCTAGTACGAAGTGACAGCATCCGAGCAGGCACAGGAAGGGGGCAGCTCAGGTGGAAGCAGCAGCCCAAAAAGACAGAGTTATCAGCACACAGATAAACATGAGATCATTCTCACAGGACAAGAGTTAAATGACTCACTTTCTAAACCTCCGTCTCCAATTGGACAATTTGCAAGAGACAGGTGCACCAAAGAGGCTGATTTACTCAATCCCTTAATAGAAAAAAGTAAAATATATATTGAGTATTTCCCCACCAAAGCCAGTTTCCAAATGTTACAGGTCACATGGCCAAGGCTTACCTTAGTTAGACAGGTCAAATCTCTCTCTCTCAGAAGCAGCCCATTGAGCTCCAGATTTCTTAGCACACCTGATATACTTAAGCAGCCTCTAAGAGCCTTACACAACTGGAAGCTCAAGTCTTTGGATCTCACTGCAGGAACTCGATTCCTACAAACTCTGTGTGTATCAGCACCTAAAACAAACTCAGTAAGTCAGTGATCAGTAAAATCAATAATGTCAATCATACAATTTTAGGATTAAAGCTCCTCAGTGCCAAGGCACGGAAATGAACCATATCCTTCAAGAAAAACCGCACAGCCACAGGAGACACAGAAACACAAACCTCACAGCCACAGGAGACACAGAAACAAAAACCGCACAGCCATGAGACACAGACACAGACACAGAAACACAGACCATGCATGGGATTCTTCTGGAAGCAAAGAAGGTGCACCTAAGGCATGGTTTCAAGAAAGCCCTTAATTTGCACAAAGGAAAGAGAGAGAGAGAGAGAGAGAGAGAGAGAGAGAGAGAGAGAGAGAGAGAGAGAGAAGACTATGTGCAAAGGGAGCCCAGCCTGACACCCGGTGGACAGTATAAATGCTGCAGGTATGAAAAGAAATTCAGAGTCTGAACCAAGTCCCACAAAAGTTGGCTTTTATAACACATGTGATGAGGACCAAAGCTACCATTGATACAATAAGGATGGTTAGAAAAACTTGCCTCAATGTTGGACCAATCAGACAAAGGGATGAACAGAGAGAGGCACCTCAATCACACAGGTTAGGAAAAGCACTCCTTCCAGGAGGCCTGGCCAGAGGGCAGCTCATTTTCCAGTGCCTTTGTAAAGGAGGCACAAACCGCAGCTAGTAAGTGCTGGTTCTGTGCTAAGTGAGACCATCTACACAGAGGGAAACTGAGTTCAGGAGCAGCAGAGCCAGCCAGGAGCTTCTTCAATAGAATAGTCAAAAGAGCTGAGAGAGAAATAAGTCGTGTCTAAGGGGCTAACACTCACAGCCTATACCCACTGGATATGAGACATGGAAATGCTGTCAAGAATGCCTGAAAGGGAATGGTCTCCTTGTACTTGAAGGAAGGAAGAAATAGAAAAAGAAATTAGGAACTGAGACAAACTGATAAAGGTGCTTGCAGGGAAAAATGTTGAGGACCCAAATCTGGATTGCCAGCAAAAGCCTGTATGCCACTTCTGTGAAGGATCAAGGGATGATCCCTGGGGTAAACTAGCTAGCCAGACAAAGGAATCAGCAAGTCCCCTGAGTTCAGGGGTGGGGTCGGGGTAGGGGGAGAACCTGCCTGAGTAAACAAATTGGAAAGCAATAGATGAAGACATTCAGGGCCAACCTCTAGACTCTATGCACACAACATGTGCATACATGCAAACATGCACATGTGTACACACACACACACACTACATACATATACACACAACTATTTGCAAATCTAAAAACAAAAAAGTGTGAAAAATCAGCTGGAAAGATGGCTCAGTAGCTAAGGGCATTTGCTGCACAATCTTGGGGTCTGAATTCCAGATCCCAGAACCCACATAACCTAAGCCTCAGGAGCAGAACTCCAGCATGGAAAGGGGTGGAGTCAAAAAGGCAGTTGGGGCTTTCTGCTTCCAGCCAAGCTGAGAAAACATATCCTGTCTCAAAAAAGTAGGTGGAGAGCCATCAAAGGACACCCAACACCCCTTTCTGGTTTCTGAGTGTGCACGAATGCCAATACTAAGATACACAAACGCACAAATACACAAATCAGTAAGGAACATACATATTGGATTATAATTTTTGTTTTTTTGGCTGCTGGGCAGGTGTTCATGAATGATCATAGAAGCACCACAAACACTTGGCTTAGGAGTTACAAACAATTTAAATGAAAAGAACTTGCAAACACATTATCTGCAAAGCAGAGCCAACTGCTTACAACATTTGTCAAAAATAATAGTCCCTTGGGCTGGAGATAGCTCGGCGGTTGGGCACACTTGCTGTTCTTGCAAAGAGTGAGAGTTCGGTTCCCAGCATCCATATGGTGGTTCACATATGGATTCCAGGGATTCCAACCTCTTAGACCCTTTTCTGGACTCCAGGCACTGCACACACATATTACACATACACTCACACGAAGGCAAAACACTCACACATATATTTCTAAAACTCATAAAAGACGTCCCTGAAGATTTTTGTTATACTTTTTTTTTCTAATTTTAACCTCCTCCTTTTCTGTATTAGACTTGCAATTATGAATGAGGGGAGATTGTACATTTAAACCCCTAAAGAGAGGACAGGGACCATTTGCCAAATTATCCTGCATATTCCCCTCGGGGCGTACAGTTGGTCATCCTCGCTGTAATAAGGGGCACTCTCGAGTTTTACTCCCTAGCTTGACCACTCCAGACAACCGCCCGAGGCGGCAACCTGCAAGGGAGGCGGCGGCAAGAACTCCTTTGTGGCTAGGAGGAGGCCGCAACGCAGCCTTACGCTGCACCGGGCTCCCTCCCCTCGCACCTCCGGACCGCAGAACTGTCTCCCCGAGCCACGGCTGGAAGGAGCTCTTGATGGCCACCAGCGGCAGGTCGCGGTTCACCCTGAGCGTGCTGAGCAGCGGCGCCCAGTCCACCGCGCGCAGCCGGTCGGCATTGAAGTCCAGCACGCCGTCCCGCAGGCAGGCGCGCACGGCGGGCAGCGGCACCGAGTCCTGCAGAGCGCACAGGTACTCATAGTGCGAGAAGAAGTCGGCCGCGGAGTCGCGCCGGAGCTTCACAGAGTCGATCATGACCGGCAACCCCGGGGACCTCCACCAGCCGCCCCGCGCCGCCTCCCGCCGCGCCTCGGGCGGTTGGCGCCTGCTCTGCGAGCCGCAGCCGTTCTAGCCACCGGCGAGCTCCCGCGGGCGGCGTGCGCATGCGTCGGCGCTCCCGCTGTGCGTCAGAGCGCAGGCCACGCCCACCAGGGCGCGCAGGGTCCAGCGCGCGGTCAGCTGGAGACGTGCAGTTGCTGTGCAGTGAGCGCACCTCTGGTGGGTACCGAAAGTGAGGTGCAATGGAGTGACAACCTGAGAACGGGGCTTGGCCTGAGAACTGAGAAAGGGGGCCTGGCATCGAGAAGATTTTAGAAGCACTCAACTGCTTATGCTTCCTCACCGAGAGAATTCACAAGAAGGATTTCTCAACTCGTTTGCAAACCAGGAAGCTTCCTTTCATTGTTTCCTCTCTACTTTGGGTTAGGCAAAGCTAGAATTTAGCTTAGCATTCTCCATTGATGATGGATCTCTCTCTCTCTCTCTCTCTCTCTCTCTCTCTCTCATTGTTTTGTTTGAGACAGGGTTTCTCTGTGTAACAGTCCTGGCTGTCCTGGAACTCACTTTGTAGACCAGGTTCACTTTTAATTCATACTAATTTTCAATGTTAGTTCTGTAAATATACTCGAGGACGACTCCTGTATCACAGAGAGACCATGATTTTATTACGGTTTTATTATTAATAGTTTTAGTAGAGTTAGTAACATAATAGCTATTGAAAGTGAACTCGGGAGTCACTCAGCCGTGGTTAGGTTCAGAGCTATATGCCCTATGTCAAATGTTATTTAGTTAGATATTAAAATGAATTACTTTGAACAGAAACAAAGTGAATTCTGGGCAATAAATACATCAGTCTGTTTCAGTCCATTTAAAGATGTATTTATGGGTACGTGCTTGTGTGCTATGTGTGTGCAAGTGGCCAGAGTGGCCAGAAGGCATCAGATCCTCTGGGACTGGTGTTAGAGCCGTAGTGAGCCAGCCAGTGTCGGTGCTGGGAACCAACTCGGAGCCTCTGAAAGAAAAGCTGTCTCTCCAGCCCCAGTTTCAGTTACATTTTTAAAAGATTTGCTTTTATTTTTATTCATGTTGTACATGGTGTGTGGGTGTGTGCGTGCGGGTACACAGTGCTTGGGGAGGCCAAAAGAGGGTGTCAGATGCCTCGGAGCTGGAGTAAGAGGCTATTGGGACCCACTCAACACAGGTGCTGGTGGAGCTGGAGTAACAGGCTATTGGGACCCACTCAACACAGGTGCTGGGAATGGAACCGTCCTCTCTCTGGAAGGGCAGTAACTGCTCTCAAGTGCTAAGCCATTTCTCTGAAATAGTTTTAAGCAAATTTATAAATTCCTGAGGTATGAGTTTGATTTGTTATTTATAGGGCACATTATATTCCAGAGACGTTACGAACAGCAGGCCAAATGTCCACAGCTATCTGTTAAGTCTTTAGTGTCCTCGACCACTTCTTTTAAAACATAAGTCTGTGGTTTTTAGTCTGCCATTGGCAGTTGCGAAGTATTCTGTACATGGAGGACTCTATTCTGGCTTTTGTTTCTTTTGGGTGTATGATGAGAATTGTGGCTAACACTGGTAACTTGTGCTTTTTTATTTCTGTAGCATTGTTTATTTTAATACAGTATCTTGTTATATAGCCTAGCCTAGTCTGGACTTCGTCATTTCCTTTTAGCTTCCTGAGTGCCAGGATTATGGGAAGGAACCACTACATTCAGCCAATCAGTTTAAATAGAGTTCCACCTTGCCCCATAAGGAATATACTGTTACATATCTGCTTTACAGATGTGCAAAGTGATAAATTGTGCACTTAGCATAAATCCTGAGAACTGGCCTGGTGTCCTGAATTTCTATCCAGTCTCTAGAACAATGACAGTCTCCACTCAAGCCTTAGACACTGTATTCATAACATTCCTCTCCCACTAACTGCGTTCTACAGCCTTTTACCAACACCACAAACACCACCCAGGTCCCCACTCCACTAAGATTTCCTAGCTATGGACAGTGACGTTTTTGTACAATATTTAAATTAAAATAGCAAGTTGGTTTACCCACCAACTAGCTTGAGAGGAAACGTCACTGTTTCTGTGGGGAGCCCCGTGGAGCCATTCTCTCCATCATGACTACAGTCTTCTTTCACACTGAGACAACTGTGTCTCCAAACTTGCTGCGTCTCTCTGCAGTGGGTGGCCTAATATTTCTGCCATTTGTACATGGCCCTTTAGCAACTTCTTCCTCGTTACTGTTCTTTTTGCTAGGTTCATTCACATTGACACATGGTACTCTACCTCATGTCCTGTACTATGAAGAATTTTGTGTAATTCATTTATTTTCTTGTTTTTGTTTGTTTTTGTTTTTGTTTTTTCAAGACAGGGTTTCTCTGTGTATCCCTCACTGTCCTGGAACTCACTCTGTAGACCAGACTGGCCTCGAACTCAGAAATCCACCTGCCTCTGCCTCCTAAGTGGTAGGATTACAGGCGTGCACCACTACTGCCCGGCCATTTATTTTCTTAATGTAGCTGTCCATCATTCTCTTAGGGTTTCCTCTCCCTGTTCTTCTTGAAGTTATTTTTTTGTGCTCTACCAGCCCCTTTTCAGTTCTCTCTTATCTTCTTGCTTGTCCATCCTAAGTAGAAAGCCAGAGATTTCTCAGCTCTGTGTCCTTTAGCTTAGCAGTTAGATGCTTTCATCATTGGAATACCTCTTGTCTTGTTTCTTGCTGCATTTCTCCCTGTCTTCTCTGTATGAAACGCATTCCTGAAAGTTTCCAATAGTCTTTCCTGCAACTTTAATTTTTTCAAATCCTATTTTTAATAATGGTTCTTAAATGATTTAACCTTCCTTGTAAACCACCACCCACCAGATACGGGGGGTGGAAAAGAAAGGATATGGGGGAAGTGGACCTGTTTAGAAAGGTTCTTGAAGCAATCCCTGTCTGTTTTGTCTGGAAACCAGCAGTTCGGTTCACAGGTTAGCAGACAGTGACAGCTTGATCCACTCACAAACACTTCACAGATACACCAGCAATCCAATTCAATAGAGTTGGGTTAGCAATAGTGGCGACTCAACCTAGCAGAGACAGCCAGGCCTCAGCTTTGGCTCAAGTCAGCAGGAATATGTCCTGTACCTGATGACAGATGATGCAAAGAGTAGCCAGTTCCTTCCCAGTTCTCCAATAAGCCAGAGACTTCTTCTTTGTGAGGGGACTGAGCTCTACATTGATGTAACTGAAGCTCCCCAGAGGAGCTTGAGGAACCTGGACACATTGAATCCTGCAGTCAGGAAATTCTCAGGCCTTCACAACAACTGTGTATCCCCTCAGATTGATAGAATGATGTCAACATTTCTAGAATTTTGAAAGTCCTATTGCCCGAAATGTTTTCTTTTGTTACAGTAGATATGATAGGGTGCAGGGGTATGTTATATGGGAGAAACCTGCTAATACTCTTAAAGTTGACATGTAAGACTTTCCAGGACTGAGTTTGATGTATTGTTGTTTTAATCCCATGACCTTAATGTCTACATCTTTGTTCTCTCCCAAATCTGTCTATCATGATACACATTGTTCTAATCACCATCTATACGCCTTTTTTTCTGGGAAAATTTTTCTGCAAATCCAGTAAAATATGTCTCCTCATCACTCACCTACCCAATAGGGCACACAAGAAATTTCCATGAGGTATCAATGAGTGCCTCTTTAGAGTCTGAACTGTCCAAGGCTGGTGCCTCTGTTCTGTGCAGTCCTCAGTATATTATGCACAGTCAACTTGATCAGTATCTGGTACACAATAAGTAACTGCCCATAAGAAAGTGTTCTCTGTCTCTTTTTTTCCATTTTCACGTTTCCTTAGTTAAACATATCTTTAAACAGTGTGGTGCTTCATAGCAACACAAGATCTAAACTCATAGAGAGTTGCAAATAGCCATGAAAGCATCCTTCTACCCATTAGATTAGCCTGTTCTCCGTCTTGATGGAGAGAACATGATACAGAATCCATTAAAGATCTCTGTTCCTTTGACTTTTCCAAGCATTGGGTGCATAGAGGCTGTCCACTTGGGGAAATGTCCGTCCATACTACAACTTCCCTGGGGAATCTCTGCCATTCACAACAGTGTGCCATTGTAGTTCCATCCTTTCAGAGTCACAAAAGTGTGTATTTTAAACACACACAAGGACAAAATGAATGGAGGTAACCTTTAATCACATTGCAAGTTTTAGAAGATATTTTGTGGTGTACAAAATATTTAGAGATGTTTCACCCTTGTGAAATATTTTGTGGGGAATGCCAAAAGTTTCAGAAGTCTCAAATTTCTTAAGTTGCTTTAAAACAGACCCAGTGGCAGCCACCTGTGTGGCAGTGACTTGAAGGATGTGGATTTGTTGCCTTTGTTGCAACAATGCTATGATCCAGGCCACCTACATATTCCAGTAACATAAAAAACAAAGGTGTGTTTTCCCAGGTCTCTAGGCTAGCTGTAGTGAATATTGGAGCTCTGGCTCCAATATTACTCCATGCTTTGGGTCATTTGGAGGTCTTTTCACATATCTGACTCTAGGGCCAAGTACAGGGCAAGCATTAGCTCCCATAATTGTGTGTTAGTGAAACTGTGTTCATGAAACACTGGTGAGTCCTGGGGTTGTGGTTATGGAAGCATGAGAAGTGGACAGCCATGCAAGCCTGAAAAGCCTCTGCTGCCACTATGTCTGCTTACACGCCAACGGCCCATCTACAGCACAGATTGTATTAGTTCCTTTCCTCATAGCTATAACAAAGAGACTTAAGGAAGAAAGGCTTTATTTTGGTTCTCAGTTCACTGATACAGTCATTCCTAGCAGGGAAGTCATGATGGTAGGAAACTGAAACTGCTGATAACACTGGGATCCAGTCAGGAGCAGAGAGTAACACACGTTACTTCTCAGATAGTTGTGTACTTTTTATTCTGTCCAGGGCCCCAGCCCATGGAACGGTGCAGCCCACAGTTAAGATGGTTCTTCCTACCCCAGTTAACGTAATCTACATAATCCCTCCCAGGCATGCCCAGAAGCTAACCTAATATAGATAACACCTCAAGCAGGCATATACAGAAACTTGTCTTCTTGTGATTCTAATGCCTGTCAAGTTGTCAGTCAATAATAAGCCTCACACAGATCTAAGCTGTATTTATACTATGGGCAGATCATGTTGGGTGAACTCAGAGAAGACTCTTGCATATTGAGTGTTTCCATGGTTTCAAAGACATTTGGAAATGTGATAAACCTCATAAAGGCTTCTTCACCCTTTGAGAACTTTGTGAACTTCTGAAATAGTTTCTTCAAGAAGAAAGCATTCTAGAAGTACTTTGTTACATCATTGGAAGGAGACTTGGTGATGACAACATCAGAAAATCACTATTATTTGGAAGATCCTTGAAAATCCATAATGGTAGGTTTATATAATTTCTATCATAAAACATGATTTTTCCAAAACCAGATAAGGAAAACTTTCCAAACTCAATCATCATATTTTCTTGTTACCTATCCTTTGGCAGCTTATCCATTACTGTTGTGTTAGAGCAGAGAGTGGTAAATAGAAACTGAATAGAGAAGTAAATAGGACCTCTGGAAGAGTAGTCAATGCTCTTAACCACTGAGCCATCTCTCCAGCCCCCATAGACACTTTCATAATCACTTCTAAAAATCAGATTGCATTTAGGACTTTGTGTCTGTCTCATTGAGTAAACACAGAAGACATGAGTTCCTGTAAGACTAGGATCAGTAGAGATGCCAGGTCTGGCATTTCAAAGCCATAACCCCAGTACCCAGGAGGCAGAGACAGGAGAGTCACAAGTTTGAGGTCATCTTAGTATACACTATGAATTCCAAGCCACCCAAGGTTACACAATAATACTGTCTCAATGCACCAAAAACCAAAGTAATGACAAGACTCACAGATATGCATTGACACCAAAGCCAAGGTGTCAGCAATGCTGGCTCCTTCTAGCAGTTCTGAATAGCCTTCTGCACAGTTCTTTCCTAGATTGGGCTGTGGCTGGCTATCTCTGGGATTCTTTGGCCTGTAGGACCAATCCACCTTTATTGTCCTATGACATTCTTCCCCACAGTGTCCCAAATTTCCTCATTGTATTAGGGCACTAAGTATTAGATTGAGGCCTGCCCTAATCACACCTGTCTGCTGTGATATTGCTGTGTCCTCCATCTCTAAACATGACCATCCTAATCTTTAGAATACTTGGCTCTGGAGTCATGGCAGTGGATTAAGAAGCCAACATCCCATTAGTTAGGTCTATGGTAATGAAAGTTGAACTGCTAATTTCCCTCCTAGGAGATGGTGGTCACCAGACCCCCACTGGAGATTCTACCTTTCCTTCAGTTGCCTGAGGTCTTAGGAGGACTTAGGTAGCTTGTGCTGTCATGTGGGGGAAGTGGTCGGAGACTTGAGTGTAGAACTCGAGTGAGGCCACTCTGACGAGATCATCACCTATGCTGGGGTGCAACTCTCCAGCAGTGTGGCTGTTTGGAAGTCATTCATGCTCCCAGGGGCCCAAATAAACGCACTGGTTCACCAAACTGACCTCGAAAATTGCTTCTTTGCTCTGTCTTTGGCCTATGTGGGGTGATTAGAAAAAAAAAAAACTTTCTGGGAAATATATTACAATGCATCTTACCTTGATGTCTTCAAAGACCTGATTTCTAAAGATTAGTTCACGAGTGCCAGCTGTTGGACTTGAACATATTTCTTTTTTAGATACTGTGCATCCCACAGCAGAAAAGTTGAATGATTTCCAAGGGTTGGGTCAGAAAAGTAATCCAGTTTCTGTCTACACCTCTTTCTTGGGGGATGCCCACCTCTAGAAACCACCATTTTTCAGGAAGCCCAGGGTACCCAAAGGGATCACATAAGTTTCAGCTGGGGTTGGGGTGTGACTCAGTGTTAGAGTATATGCCTAGCCCACCTACAGCAGCACAATACAACAACATCAACAACAACAACAACGAAACTAACAGGGAACAGCTGGTAGCTCCGGCCCAGGTGTCTGCCCCTAAGCAGCCATGCCAGTTTACAGCTTGTAGTCGATGCCAGGAGGGATGGGAGAACTTGAGGCAGGGTGAAAAAGGAAGAATTACAACACAAGGAGATGGGCTGAGCTCTGTCCTTGGAGCCTGAGCTGCTTTTACTGCTAAGAAAGGCAGGAGACTTCAGTCTCCACTGGTAAGTACCCAGGGGCCACAGAGACTGTTTTCTACAAGATATTTTGCCAAAGACGGTTGTCTCACCTACAGCCAAGTGAAAGTTTCCCAACGACACCTCAATTGTGATGTCAAAGGCAGTTATGAGACTATGCTTAGAATCAAATAATGTCTGATTGTTGGAGTGCACTAGGTCAGAAACATAGGTGAATATGCTTGTATCTTTCAATAATAGCAGAATTTATTGAATAGCTAAATGTACAAGGTATACATTGCAGCAATTTTCTAGAACCCCACTTTTTTTTGTAATCTAGTTGAGGTAAACACAGGTTCTTTTAATCTTTATCTCATATTACACATCACACTGTAAATCTGTGTGTGTGTGTGTGTGTGTGTGTGTGTGTATGTTGCAGAATGTACAACGGGTTAAGGAGGCTGTAGCACAGTATCAAGAAGTTTCGAAGTAAATAGGTAAAGATGTAAGCAGAGCCCAGATTGACAGAATGAGGAATCAAGCCAGCTACCCGGAAGAAGCTGCCGCTCTCCGGTCTCTGTGGACCACAAGTGTGAGAGCTAAGCTGACAAGTGGAGTCCAGCTGCAGAGGCAAAAAGGCAGGGCCAGGAGGGTGAACACAAGGACAGATGGACACAAGGATAGACCACAGTGAGATCAAGTTGAGCCAAAGCCCCGAGGACAGCTGGTAGTTAGTTGGTCATTTATACACACACTGATGTCATATGTCAGGCCATGGAGGGCATCGAAGTGTTAGATGTCTGTCTCTTTCTGGGGTCCAGGTGAGGAAGCTGCAGTTTCCCCAGCCTAGTGTGTCTAGTAAGTCCTTCGGTCTAGTTTCCCTGACATGATCTAAGTATGTCCGTGCTGGTTAGTTACCGTGCAAGGTAATGCGTTACCTTGACATAAACTGGAGTCACTTGGGAAGAGGGAACCCCTCCTGAGAAAAATGTCTCATCAGATTAGCCTGTAGGCAAGCCTGTGGGGTATTGATTAAGGATTGATGTGGGCAGCCCATGGTGGGCGGTGCCATGTCCGGGCAGGAAGCTCTGGTCTGTATTAAAACAATAACAACAAAACAACAATAACAAAAACCTGAGCAAGCCATGAAAATCAAGGCATAGCCAGTGCTCCTCCACAGTCTCTGCTTCAGTTCTTGCCCTGCCTGAGTTCCCATTCCAACTACCCTCGGTAAAGGGCTGTGTTTGCGACCTGTAAGTGCTTCTCCCCAAGTTGCTTTTATCATGGTCTTTATCACAGCAATAGCAAACTAGAACAATTCCCATGTATATTTATAGTCTTAATTTACCTAAGCAAAATTTTAGGGTGGCATCCTTTGTATGTCCAGGAATACATAATGTATCAGTTTTCTGCATGGGTGTTATGTCCTCAAAACGGTATCAAAAGCTGCTTGTAAAATGGAGTTTCTCAAGGCAAGGCACAGCCTGAAAATCCACTGCTTTGCCCATTACGGATTAACATAGAGCAGGAAAGGGCTGATGTCAGCATCACTATGCCCATTTTAGAGATAGAAAGGTTTGGAGAGTTTGAAGACTTTAACTCTGACCACACAGCTAATATTACCACTAAGTACACTTCTGGATCACTGGCTGCACTTGCAGAGGGTAGAAGAGGGCCAAAGGAAGGAAAGCAAAGGAAGTCACTAAGACTGTTTAGCACTTGGCTCCATCTTTACTCAAGCTGGGGTGAAGCAGATATCACACAGTCATCTAGCTGATCTGCTTCCTATGCTGTCCAGAGAGAAGATAGGGCAAGGCAGAGAAAACACTGAAAGATCCGGGGCTCTTATTATTGTGAAATAGAAGGCTACCACAAAAGGTTTCAGATGTCTCCAGTAAGGCCCTGGGGACTGAGTGGTGTTCCAGTAATACAATGCTGTAATATAACCCCCAGAAAGCTTGGGGGATTATGGAAAGTAATTACATTATTTTGCTCTCAAGTCTGTATCTGGGTAGAGAACAGCAGGGGCAGTCGTCACCAGCAACCAGGATACAGCTCCACACCTCAGCCTGAGGAGATCTATTCAGAAACCTCCACCAGGGCAGAACCGGGGTTCATGGCTTCAACAAAGAGATGAATTTCAGAGCTAACCAAATGTTAAGCAAAGCGAGGATTTAGAGGGGGGTGTGTGTGTGAACAAGCACCATTAGGAAAAGTGTGGTCTTCCCTATCTAAGAGTGTCTTCTGTCTTTCCATTGGGTGTATATATTGTGGCTTTCTGCCTTGAGGTCTCTAAAGGTTGCCAAGAAACCAGTTTCCCTCTTTCTGACGCTGCCCAAAGCATTTAATTCAAAACCAGGTTAAAGGCTCAGCAGACAGAGTTGTAGTAGATTTATGAGACTCAATCCTTGGGTTTAGGGGAGAGGAGAACGCCAGAGACCAGGCTGTATTCACTCTGCATTGTTGAAAGCGGTGATTTTTCAGACCATTCCTCACCTCAAGAGACTCCATTGTACAAGCAGCTTTGACTCCATTTTGAGGACAGAGGACGGCTGTGTGCCAGGGTAGAAACACAAACAATGCCATCTGTCAGGCCTCCTCCCAGGCAGCACAGGCTGACACACAGCTTATTTCTGGCTGTAGACACAGTGAGGGTAAGACCCATCAGCTTAACTGGGTAAACCAAGACTACAGGGATACATGAAGGTATTAAAATCGCTTCAGGGACACTAGACTGTTTATGTGTGTGAAGCCAAGTGTCTGGCCATTGTTAGAGTTCAGAAAGTATTAGGTGACTCCTTGATAGACAGAAAGTTCAAACCTATTTTCCCCCCCTAAAGAGAATAATCTCACTGGCAGAAGTGTAATTTGCAAAACATAGTCCTGCTTAGTAACCAACTGTACAACCACGTTGCTCTGGAATCTCCATTCCTTTGCATCTAGTAGGAGACAGCAAATATTTATAAAGGTAACAGAATCCTTGTTGCCACAGCCCACAAAAACATATGTAGTAAAACAAGTGGCACGTAGCCAAGAGTAACTCTCAAGTTGACAAGTTGTAATGAATATTTTTTAGTAAGCCACAACCCTCCCCCTAAGAAAACAAATCAAAACAAAGGGGAAAAATCAGTACCAAATGTTTAAATCTGTAATTAAATAGCTAAATAAGCATAGGCTTCTAGGGCAAGTGCCTTTACCTGTGGAGCCTGTCTCTCATCTCTGCTGCTGCCACACACCCACACCCACCTCAATGCCTATTGCTTTTATTTTAATTATTATTTAGGATATTTTTAATTGAAAAAGGAAGTAAAACATTTTATGATAAAATTGAAGATTTACATGGAAAATATTTCTGACAAAATTGAAAAAATATAAAGAAAAATATGTTAAAATTGACAATTTTCATGTAAAATTAAAGGCTAAGATGGTAGACATAAAGAATATTGCTAAATTAATTGAAAAAGTAGAAACATTTTATGATAGAATTGAAGATTTACATGGAAAATATTTCTGATAAAATTGTAGAAAAATATAGAATAACATGTTAAAATTGAAGATTATCATGGAAGTTACACAGATAAAATGGCAGGCATAAAATATTTCTAAGTTGAATTATAAACATTTTCTGATAAAATTGAAGATCTGCATGGAAAATATTTCTAATAAAATTCAAGAAATATATAGAAAAATACATTAAAATTGACTATTTCATGGAAAATTATACAGATAAAATGGTAGGCATAACAATATTTCTAAGTTGATTGAAAGTGGAATTATAAACATTTCCTGATAAAATTGAAGATTTACATGGAAAATAGTTCTGATAAAACTGAAAAAATATATAGAAAGTTGTTAAAATTGAAGATTATCACGGACGATAATACAGATAAAATGGTAGACATAAAAACACTACTAAATTATTTGGAAGAGGAATTACAAACTTTTTTTTATAAAATTGAAGATTTACATGAAAAATACTTTTGTTAGTCTATGCCTTTTTATTGGGGAATTGAGTCCATAGATGTTAAGAGATATTAAGGAATAGTGATTATTGTTTCCTGTTATTTTTATGTTTGTGTGGTTACTTTCTTTTGGGTGTTGGAAGAAGATTACTTTCTTGCTTTTTCTAGGGTGTAGTTTCCCCCCTTGTGTTGGCGTTTTCCATCTATTATCCTGGATTTGTAGAAAGATATTGTGTATATTTGGTTTTATCATGGAATATCTTGGTTTCTCCATCTATGGTGATTGAGAGTTTGATGGATGGCATTTGTGTTCTCTTAGGGTTTGTATGAGATCTGCCCAGGATCTTCTAGCTTTCATTGTCTCTGGTGAGAAGTCTGTTGTAATTCTGATAGGTCTGCCTTTATAAGTTACTTGCCCTTTTTCCCTTATTGCTTTTAATATTCTTTCTTTGTTTAGTACATTTGATGTTTTGATTATTATGTGACAGGACTTTCTGCTCTGGTCCAGTCTGTTTGGAGTTCTGAAGGCATCTTGTATGTTCATGGGCATCTCTTTCTTTAGGTTAGGGAAGTTTTCTTCTATAATTTTGTTGAAGATATTTACTGGCCCTTTAAGTTGTAAATCTTTACTCTCTTCTATATCTATAATCCTTAGGTTTGGTCTTCTCATTGTGTTCTGGATTTCCTGGATGTTTTGGGTTACAAGTCTTATGCATTTTGCATTTTCTTTGATGGTAGAGTCAATGTTTTCTATTATATCTTCAGCACCTGAGATTCTTTCTTCTATCTCTTGTATTCTATTGTTGATGTTTGCATCTATGACTCCTGATTTCTTTCCAAGGTTTTCTATCTCCAGAGTTGTCTCCCTTTCTGATTTCTTCTTTGTTTTTACTTCCATTTTCAGATCCTGGATGGTTTTGTTCCATTCTTTCAATTGTTTGTATTTTCCTGAAATTCTTTAAGGGATTTTTGTGTTTCCTCTTTAAGGGCTTCTACCTGTTGACCCATGTTCTCCTGTATTTCTTTAAGGGAGTTATTTTATGTCCTTCTTGAAGTCTTCTATCAGCATCATGAGATACAATTTTAAATCCAACTCTTGCTTTTCTGGTGTGTTGGGGTATCCGGGACATGCTGTGGTGGGAGAACTGGGTTCTGATGTTGCCAAGAACACTTGGTTTCTGTTAGTAGGGTTCTTGTGCTTGCCTTTCGCCATCTGGTTATCTCTGGTGTTAGTTGGTCTTGCTGTCTCTGGCTGGAGCTTGTCCTTCCTGTGGGCCTGTCAACCTGTGTCTGTACTCCTGAGAGACCAACTCTTCTGGCAGGGTCTGTGCACAGAAAGCTTTGGAGCTGCCTGGCTCCCTGGTGCAAATGGTGATCAGAAGACTCCTGACCCAGCAACTCCACTGATCTTAGGCCCTGTGTGCTCCTAGCTGTTCCCCTCTAGAGAGAAGGTGGAGATCTCACCTCTGCGCTGAGAAGTGAAAGCACTGCTGAGAGATCATTCTCTCCTGGCAGGTTGTGCACTGAAGGCTGTGGAGCTGCCTGGCTCCCTGGCACAAATGGTGGCCGGAAGACTCCTGTCCCAGCTGCTCCACGGATCATATGCCCTGTGCCCTCCATCCCTTTGCATCTAGTAGGAGACAGCAAATATTTATAAAGGTAACAGAATCCTTGTTGCCACAGCTCGCAAAAACATATGTAGTAAAACAGGTAGCACGTAGCTAAGAGTAACTCTGAAGTTGACAAGTTGAATATGTTTTAGCAAGCCACAGACCCCTTCCCCTTAGAAAACAAATCAAAACAAAAGGAAAAAAATCAGCACCAATGTTTGATTTTTTTTTTTTCCAAGACAGGGTTTCTCTGTATAGCCCTGGAACTCCCTCTGTAGACAAGGCTGGCCTCGAACTCAGAAATCCTCTAGTCTCTGCCTCCCAAGTGCTGGGATTAAAGACATGTGCCACCACTGCCCGGCTCCAAATGTTTAAATCTGTAATTAAATAACTAAATAAGCGCAGGCTTCTGTGGCGTCTGTGCCTTTACCTATGGCTCATCTCTCTGCTGCTGCCACACCCCACCCCCACCCCACCCCCACCCCACCCCCACCCCCACCCCAATGCCTATTGCTTTTTTTTTAAAAAAGAACTGTTAAGGCTGCTCCGGTTAGACAGCTTCTGGGACTTTCGGGAAGTGGGGGGGAAATCATTTGAAATGTAAATAAAAATATATCAAATAAAAAAAAAGGTTGTTCCTGTAAACAACTGTTCCTCGATTTATCTTGCTAGTTAACAGACTGAATGCTAAGTGGAAGCAACCAAAATCCATGCTTGCAGAGCTTCACACTTGATTTATCTGGATTTCCTCCTTTGCCTCTAAGCGTGGTGATGGGGAGTACTTGATTCTGCCGCTAGGTGGCAGTGTTTATAGACCCCAAAAAAGCTAACCTGATGTGCTAGTTCATGCCTGTCTTAAGCAAAACAAACCAAACCCTCCAAAGGTTATTGTAAAATGTGGTTTGAGATCCAGGAACCAGCCACCAGCTTATTCTCCATGTCCTTTCTGTATTCTTAATTGGCTGAACCATGAAGCATGGATTTTAGAACCCACTGGAAACCATTTGTTTTTGTTTTTGTTTTTAAGATTTATTGATTTATTGATTTATTTATTTATTTATTTATTTATTTATATGAAAGTACACTGTAGCTATCTTCAGACACCCCAGAAGAGAGCATCAGATCTCATTATGGATGGTTGTGAGCCACCAAGTGGTTGCTGGGATTTGAACTCAGGACCTCTGAAAGAGCAGTCAGTGCTCTTACATTGCTGAGACATCTCTCCAGCCCAACCATTTGTTGACAAGAGAGAGAATCTACATACTAGTTTGTACTGGAAGGATGTCTACAAACAGTACTCATGATGGATAGTCATTGATGGAGATAAATTGGAACATTATCCCCAGGAGAAGAGTGTCACCTTTCCCCTAGTTCACAACTCTCCTAAGGATGCTTTCTGTGTGGTAAGATTTAACCCCCTTGAGACCAGTGCAGGCACCAACACTAACTGTCACAGGTCACAAATGTAAAAAAAAAAAAATCTAATTCAGAAGCAACTTACAGGTGACATTGAACTTTGAGCAAGAAGTTAGGCAAGTTTTGATTTATTTCATGAGAAATCTCAAGGCACTTCTTATGAAGGGTTAATCCACAAAGAACTCTATAATCTCAGTCCCCATCAGATGTGTGGTCATTCTGGAAGGACAAAATAGTATCGTAGGGTCACTATTGCTGTGATAAAACACCATGACCAAAAGACATTCCAGCTTACACTTCCAGGTAACAGTCCTCCAGTGCAGGAACTCAAGGATGGAACACCGAGGCAGGAACTGAGGCAGGAACCATGGAGATGTGCTTTCTATTGGCTTGTTCCCTCATGGTGCTCAGACTGCTTTCTTGGAGTATGGGTGTAGAGAAGGCTTATGGGACATATGGGGAAGGGGGGACTGGGAAAGGGGAAAGTGTTTTGGAATGTAAACAAAGAATTTAGAAAATAAAAAAAATAAATAAAAAAAAAAGGAACTTTGAAACCAGACTTCCTGGTTTCTGCTCCCTAAGAGACAACCCTTTAGCAAGGCTAGAGAGGGTGTTCAGAACAAAAATTTCCTTTTCCTGGCCACTGTACATTGCAAAACTGGTAGATTTGTAGTGTAAAGTGGGGTTGCTCAAGAAACTGAAAACAAAACCAAAAACAAACTATCCCTTGCAAAGAAGTGACATGTTTGTACAGTGATTGGCAGTGGCCTAGCATTAATTTCACCCACAACAAAATGTCCCTAGCACTGTAGTTACCAAGCATCTATGCATAATGTGCCAAAGACTATCGATTAAAAAATTAAAGTGGAGTGTCTTTTTGGAACCCCAAGTTCCAAATAGAATGGACAAATATTGTAGATAAAAATACTGAGCACTCAGTTACATTTGGATTCAGATACACAATGATTAAATCATCTTAGTTCAATTATGACCTAAGCAATTCTTAGCCTTGTCCATGAACCTTGTACTGTAGAGTCAAACAACTGTAGATGAAAAGCATTCAAGGAAAGAATTATATCTGTACTGAGCCAATTCTTTCTGGGTGTTCTTTCAAAAGTGCCTCACGAGGATTGTGTGCACACTGTCTACATGGTACTAGGTATTAATGATTTAAAGTATGTGAAGGGATATGCCCAGGTATGTGCAAATCCTCTACCATTTACACGAGCTACCATTTTATCAAAGGTAATTTTATATAATTAGCAAAGATTTGGGTTAGTGGTGGATGGAATAGGTGAGGGGCAGTCTTGGAATCAAGACCATGCATATATGGATATAATGGGGACTGTACTGAAATCAGTTTATTCATCCAGTGTTTCTGTAGCATGGTTCTGGTCCCTGAATTTTAGTTTAGTTTTCTCACTATAGAGCTCACACTGACATCAAACTTAGCGATTCTTCTGCTTCAGCTGCCCAAGGGCTAGGATTGTATCTTTATCTGGTTTGGATGTGAGGGTAATACTGGCTTCATGAAAAATAATTTGGAACAGTCATTCTTTTTATATTTTATGGAATCACTTGAGTGGGATATGTGTAGCTGGCAGCTTCCAACTGTCTATACCTCTAGTTCCAGGATGATTCCGTACACTCTGCCAGCCTCTATCTGTGTGTGTGTGTACACGCTCTTGAGTGTGCATGCAAACACACACACACACACACACACACACACACACACACACTTGTGCTGTTGTGTGGTAAACTTTTCCTGGGGATATGTCACATACACCTCTATTCATTCAGATAAGGAGCTGACAACAGACAAATTGTACAGTCCAGATTGGTGAATTTTATTGACCAATGAGTTTTATTAAGTTCCTTACAGGAATATGGGTGACAGGAGCAGAAATAACTCAGACACTTGTGTCGCCAACCCCACCCCCAACCCCTAGCATGGGTGACACCTTGAAACTTGGTGTACACTGCACAGTCTATAGGCAGCTTAACAGGTTGGAACATGTCCTTTACAAGTGACTCTGGTCTACACCTTTTCCAGACAGCTGGTCTGGTCTCAGAGTCTTCTTTGCAACTTGGCTGAGAGTGACTCTCAGCTTTTATAGCTGGCAGGAAGAAATCTAGTGAGCCTGGTTAGTTTTAGGAACTTCCTGAAGCTATTTTGAGTTGTTTGCCTTCTTGTTTAAAGAGCTTCTAGGCAGGATGGAACACTTCGATATATTGGGAAACTGTTAGACCACACACACACACACACACACACACACTGCATACATGTGCATATGTAGCTACAAATAAATGCAAATAATAATAATGATAATAATAATTCATTTCCATTGTTGTGCATTTTTGCTGGAGGAGCAAGACCTGGAACTGGATTTGAGGTGTGGTGCACCTGGCCTCCTTCCAGATGAAGCTTCCTTTCCCCTGCCTGCCCTGAAGTCAGTAGCAGGATGCTATGCTGCTGATTCTCCTCATCCCAATGCCCTTTTCCTATTCTATATTTTTCCGACTAATCTTTTAACCTAATTGTTCCAGCTCTCTTTTTATGACTTTTTGAAGCTCCTTCATTCTCAATTTGGAACTGGATATTTTTTAATCCTGACTCCTCCCTCACTTCATTCACTGAAGCATCCTCTAATCTGCCTTCTTACTCAGAAGTCCCTGAGTTCCAGAGGGCTTCATCTTAAATTTCTGTCTAGCCATAAAAGGCTAGAGAAAAGATGCACATACACACATATAAAACAGGAGAAATATTATAGATAAGTATATGTATGTAAAACAAAAGAGTCAAACATTTAATGGTGGTTATTATGCTGGTCAGTTTTTTGTTTTTGTTTTGTCAATTTGATACAAGCTAAGGTCATCTGGGAGCAGATATAGACCCACAGCCAAACATTAGATGGACTCAGGGAGTCTTGTGAAAGATAGGGAGGAAGGATTGTAGGAGCCAAAGGGGTCAAGGACATCACAAGAAAACCCACAAGCCGGGTGGTGGTGATGCAACCCTGTAATCCCAACACTTGGGAGGCAGAGGCAAGTGGATTTCTGAGTTCAAGGCCAGCCTGGTCTACATAGTGAGTTCCAGGACAGCTAGGCCCACACAGAGAAACCCTGTCTCGAAAAAAACAAAAAAAAAAACAAAAAAAAGAAAGAAAGAAAGAAAGAAAAAAGAAAGAAAGAAAGAAAGAAAGAAAGAAAGAAAGAAAGAAAGAAAGAAAGAAAGAAAGAAAGAAAGAAAGAAAGAAAGAAAGAAAAGAAAGCCCACAGCGCCAACTAGCCATGGCCCATAGGGCTCACATAGACTGAGCTGACCACCAGGGAGCCTGCGTGGGTCTGAGCCAGGCCCTCTGCCTATACTTTATGACTGTGTAGCTTGGTCTCCAAAAACTAGACAGGAGCTGATCTGATGTAACTCATAGCAGGGTCTTTATTTTATTTGAGCTAGCTCAGCCCCCCCCCCCACGTCAATGCACCTCTGTCACACAGGATGGTTTTGGTGGAGAGAGGAGCCTGAATGTCTATAGGGGCAAGGCTTTATAGTAAGAAGCAAGCAGGGAATATGTGTGTAAGCATCTAATTGGAAAGCTACTGTGGCCTTTAACATAATTAGAGTCATATCATAAACTTAATTTCTGTTCTCCTCTGCATTGGTAGTTGTAGGCAGGGGGTGGGCTTGTGTAGGTTTGTTGGGGGAATAACCTGGAGCATTGGTATTGC
The DNA here is from genome assembly GCF_947179515.1 of Apodemus sylvaticus. NCBI lineage: Eukaryota > Metazoa > Chordata > Mammalia > Rodentia > Muridae > Apodemus > Apodemus sylvaticus. The sequence continues at coordinate 46,679,740 of NC_067472.1, read as the reverse complement.
TGGGGGTGTAACCTGGTCTTCTTGGGACTGTAACCTGGAGACATTGGTCTTGTTGGGGGTGTAACCTGATCTTCTTGGGACTGTAACCTGGAGACTTTGGTCTTGTTGGGAGTGTAACCTGGTCTTGTTGGGACTGTAACCTGGAGACATTGGTCTTGTTAGGGGTGTAACCTGGAGACATTGGTCTTGTTGGGGGAATAGCCTAGAGACATTGGCCTTGTTGGGGGACTAACCTGGAGACATTGGTTTGGTTGGAGGTGTAACCTGGAGATGATGGTCTTGTTGGGGGACTAACCTGGAGAAATTGGTTTTATTGGGGGTGTAACCGGGAGATGTTGGTCTGTTGGGGGTGTAACCTGGATACATTGGTCTTGTTGGGGGTGTACCCAGAGATGTTGGTCTTGTTGGGGGGCAACTTGGAAACTAGTGGTAGGTGTCAGTCTGTTAGTTTATCTGAGTTCAAATTTAGGTCAGGTTCTCTAAAATGAAGTCTGAACTTAAAAGATTCGACATCTCATCCCCTTCTCCCTTTCTCTTGTGACTAGAAGTCCCAATCATGGGACTTCCTGAATCTCATAGGCTTCATTATAGAGGGTCTGATAGTGCCTTTTTATTACTATAAGTTGAAGAGCCCCAAGTCTTTTTTCCCCCCTGTAAACTGGACTAGTTTGTTTAAAATGTAGGGGCCAAAGGTAAAGAGCAGAGGTAAAATGAGCAGAGGACCAACAAGGTGGATATTAGAGTGGTCAGCCAGGGGGAGCCCTTAATCCATGATTTGAACCAGCCTTGTGTCTATTTTCTTTTTCTTTTTTTCTTGGACAGGCCTTGGCCATTGATTCTTTTACCACTCTGGAGTGGCCAGCATAAAAACAAGATTTTTTCTTTGAGGGCTGTGCATAACCCTCCCTATTGTATGAACAGGGGATCCAGCCCTCTCTTACCTTAGAGTAACACCTCTGTCAGACAACCCAGAGAATCTTGGAGGAGAGAGTCTCTTTTGTCTACTCTATCTATATCAATGACTACGGCCTTTTTTTGTTTTTTTAGACTATCATGATATTGGTTTTGTAACACTAATAGGTAGTTTCCATTGTCTGAATTTATCTTGTAGGTGTGGTTACAAAGATGGCTATAGGCCCCAGGGACTGTCTTTATATAGGTGTCCTGACCTTCTATGGCCTGTAAAGTCAACCTAGCCTCACCTTGTTGTCATCTATATGGGTTCTCAGTTTTAGTAAAGTTTCTAATCAGGGCTATGCCTTCAAAGTATGATGATCTTATCTCATAGCACAACCAGCATGACACAGTCAACTCAGGTCTGGAGGCATTGGTGACCTGCAAAGACTGGATCATCATATTCTAGAGGGGGGCAGTACTGTTACTATTCAGTCTCTGTGGTGTTCCCAGGATTTGGGTTGGAGCCCCATTAGGGGAAGATGAGTGTGGACCTTGGGGTAGAATCTGGGCCTGTAGTGGTAGAGTAGGTAGGGAGGCCAGCAAGATGTTAGGCCTAAAGCCTGCCCCGAGGGTGCCTGAACATAACGTTGAACGGTAAACAGGACTCCAGGATCATTTCCAGTGACATAAAATCTTAGTCCCCGTGTCTTACTGGAAGCCCATTTAGCCTTCTTGTCATCATCTGTGGATCTAATAATAAGAGGATTGTATTTCTCCTCACAATTCCAGGTATTGAGCCTGGTCATGAAAATGAGGTCCTTATTAGGGGTTTTCAGGGCATCTATCTTGAAGATATATCTGGTCTGGTCCCCTGAATATGGGCCAGGATTTTTAAGCAGTCATGCAGTGGCCCTTTGAGATCTGGATATGGTAGTAGGGAAGCTGGGTTCTGGGTAGTTGGGGCCTGAAAGATTATCTTAGGAGGGTTTAAGAGGAGAGACTGATGAGTCATTCTGGTGGTGGTGAGCCATCTATCAGGGGGCTGTTTCAGTACCCCTTCAATAGCATGAGGCATGGTGATAGATCTAGGGGAGAGGGGAGGCATGGGGGATTCTAGGAGGAGAGGAAGGAAGGGAAACTGTGGTCAGGGAGTAATATATGAGAGAAGAATTAATAATAAGGAGGAAGGAGGAGGAAGAGGAGGAAGAAGAGGAAGAGGTGATTTGTCTCCATCAGATTGGTCATCAGATACGTTGGTGGGGGCTCTTTGATTAGTGATTGATGTGGGCGGGCCCAGCATACTGTGAGTGGTGCCACACCTGAGCACCCCTGGGTCATACAAGAAAGCAGGTTGAGCAAACCAGGAGAGCGAGGCAGTGAGCAGCACTCCTTCATAGTCGCACTCTAGTTTGGCCTCAGGTTCCTCCCTTCAATTACTGCCCTGACTTCCTCTCATGGACTGTGAGCTGTAAATGGGATAAGTCTTTGCTTCCCCAACTTTCTCTGATGCTCATCACAGAAAAAGCAAGCTCCCTAGGATAGTCATTACGTCAGAGCGACTCTGCTTACATCTATGATTCTTAACCGGGGATAGTTTTGCCATAGACATTGGTTGTCTGGAGACATTTTTATTTTGAAGTACTGTGGATTGAATCTAGGGCCTTACACACAGAAGGCAAGCACATCCTCAGCCCATGGAGACAAAACCTCACTGTGTACAGTGAGTGGTCATCTCTCCACAGTGAACCCAGACAGCCAAACCACCCCGAAGGCCAGCAGTGCCAGTGCCGAGTGACTTTGTCCGGGCAGTCAAAGCATGGAAGGAGCATCATGGCTCAGTCCTCTCAGTGTGCATGGGGAGCAAGTGCCCCAGATTTCTTCATGTAAATCCCCAGAGCCCACAACAACCAATGAGCAACAGCCATCTCCAGTTATCCAGGCCTTTTCTCAGGAATCCAGCCACATGAAAATATATCCGGAGAGGCCCAAGACTGGCTGAGTCTCTAAAACAAAAATGCCAATGTTGAAGTCAAGTGTTTCTCCATGACAGGCTGGGCCTCAGAAACAAAGGCAGTTGTTACACAGATAAGGTATCACTGAAGTGCTGGGGTAGAGCTTCCCATAACTCTCCCGTGTTTACAAGGGAGGGTGATTCCACTTGACTCTGCTCTTCTGGGTGGAAATAGGTCTATACTGGGACACTAGCATGTGGTGACAAGCACTTTGGATTTAGAGCCATAACTACTTTACAGCATGTGACACAGTTACTTGATGACTCATCAGCTGTCCTATTTCTGGAACCCAAGATACCTCAATGGACCTCTTTAATTCACAAGGGTAGGGTGGCAGGAGAGAACACAGAACTATTTTTTCCTCTGCAGATAAAAATTCTGGTCATAGGCCAGGCACACACCATTAACTCCAGCACTTGGGAAGCAGAGGCAGGTGAATCTCTGAGTCCATGTAGTGAGTTCTAGGACAACCAGGGCTATGTAGAGAGATCCTGTCTCAAAAACAAAACAAAATAAAAACTAAGACAAAACAAACCCACAAACAAACAAAAAGAATTTTAGTCATAGGACAATGGAGGCTTCCTTTTTCCTCAGATCCGCCTGAGAACGCCTAAGAGTGACAGAGCCAGAGTGAACCTGAGAAAGATTGAAAACTAAAACCAGCATTAGTTTCTCTATGGTGAAATAACCAGAGATGCCATCTTCTCTGCAGTGAAATGACTGAGTCCAGGGAGTAAAACTCTATTTTGTGTAGCCTATATGCTTAGTAAACATAAGACATGATCTAACTGAAAACTTTGTTTCCTGCTGTCTTAGGGTTTTACTTCCATGAATAGACACCATGACCAAGGCAACTTTTATAAGGACAACATTTAATTGGAATTGGCTTACAGGTTCAGAGGTTCAGTCCATTATCATCAAGGTGGGAACATGGTAGCAGGCATGGTGCAGGAGTTGCTGAGAGTTCTCTATCTTCATAGGAAGGCTGCTAGTGGAAGACTGGCTTCCAGGCTGCTAGGAGGAGGGTCTTAAAGCCCACACCCACAGTGATACACTTACTCCAACAAGGCCACACTGACTTGAACAGGGCCATACCTTCTAAAAGTGCCACTCCCTAGTCCTCCCAATCTCTCCCTTAATGTCCTTTAATCTGCTCTCCTCCCCCTAACCTGTCCTCATTGAAGGCTCCTTTAATCCCCTGAATCGTCTCAAGACATTGTCAGCTTCTCTCTCAAGCCACACAACACAAGTCTTCCTTCTTTATCTCACTCAAGATAATCTTCGTATGTGTCTTAGTCAGGGTTACTATTCCTGCGCAAACATCATGACCAAGAAGCAAGTTGGGGAGGAAAGGGTTTATTCAGCTTACATCTCCACATTGCTGTTCATCACTAAAGGAAGTCAGGACTGGAACTCAAGCAGGTCAGGAAGCAGGAGCTGATGCAGAGGCCATGGAAGGATGTTCCTTACTGGCTTGCTTCCCCTGGCTTGTTCAGCTTGCTCTCTTGTAGAACCCAAGACTACCAGCTCTGGGATGGCACCATCTACAAGGGGCCCTCCCCCTTGATCACTAATTGAGAAAATGCCTTATAGCTGGATCTCATGGAGGCATTTCCTCACCAGAAGCTCCTTTATCTGTGGTAAGTCCCAGCCTGTGTCAAGTTGATAAAGAAAACCAGCCAGTACAATGTGTTTCCCACTGAAACCCAAGAGACTGGGAAAGAAATGGAGAGAACATGAGAGGTCTTATTTGATTTTATCATCAATGAACGGTTTCCCTGGGTTACCCTTTTCTCAATGGATTCTCGTGAGAATTCCCACTGCCTGTGTATTCCTCTTTTCACTTTTCCACCCAGGCAAACCGATGATGTCTTTTTTAGCTGGCCGTTCACAGCTCCCTCTGCAATGCCTAAGCACCTCGCAATCCATCACTAGCTTCCTTCTGCCCACACTCCATTCCTCTTCCAGATGGCTCTCGGGAAGAGTCCTGATGCTTCCAGGCTAGCTGTCTCTCCTGGGTGATACAAATCTGGTCCTCAGGAAAGACACTTCGTTTGCCCACAGCCTTCTCATCAGTCAGCTTCTAAACATATCTGTCTCTCTGCATTTGAATCTTCTCGTACGAATCAGATACTAATTTAGTCCCTGAAGTTGAGGATGACGCATCTTAGACTCTCCACATGAATTCCCTCAGATCATCCCTTCTCTCTAGAGTCACTGTCTTCTCCCTCCCTGAGGCATGCAGCACTCCGATGGCTGTCTCCAGAATCGTTTCTCCTTCAAACTTAATGTACTTCATCTCCGTTATGTTTTCTGTTTGATGGATGAATGCTGCCATCCTTTTTTTTTTTAATTTCCTTTGAAATTGTGTGGTTTGTTTTGCACCTTCATTTCTCAGTCAAAGCTCTCTCAAGGAACTTCCCATCACATAAGTGGCATTTGTACCAGTCACATAGCCACGGCTGTACAGTAGGCTTAAGACTCAAGGACGTGAGTGTGACACCATTGCCATTCACTAGCTACCCAAATACTCATGCACTCTGTATGGTATTCATTGTGCTCCCTCAGAAACTACACTGCGCTGTGCTTGTCATTAGCACGTCCAAGGGGAGGGCCAGCTCTCCCTTTTCCCAGGGTTCCTGGGCTCAGCCATAGTGAGAAAAATACTGAGCACACTTGTCAATTTAGTCATTACTTTTGCTTATATTCTCAAAAACTAAGGCATATTTCTTTATCATGGGACGGTGCTTTGATGACTTTATAAACTGTAAAAGCCATACATAATTATAGCAAACATGAATGTTGCAAAGACATGCAGAAGCCAAAAAAAATAACACTTCCATAACCAGAGAGATGGGGTACCTTTATTTTTTCGTAGTGGTGATACAAATGAAATAATTCTTGGTTACCACTATAAATAGTTTGAGGGGTTTTTTTTTTTTGGTATGAACTGTGTTCTAAATTTGTCATGTTTAAAAATCTCTCTGGGGAGCTAGAAAAATGATTCAGTGGTTAAGAGCACTGACCACTCTTCAGAGAACCTGGATTTGATTCTCAGCACCTACATGGTGGTTCACAACTGTCTGAAACTCTCTTATAGAGTCTAGTGCCCTCTTCTGGACTCCAAGGATACAAGACAGGCTTGTGGTTCACATGCATGCACACACGCACAGACATGCATATAGATGAAACACCCATACACAGTTTCTTTAAAAAAAAAAAAAGCTAACCTGATGTGCTAGTTCATGCCTGTCTTAAGCAAAACAAACCAAACCCTCCAAAGGTTATTGTAAAATGTGTTTTGAGATCCAGGAACCAGCCACCAGCTTATTCTCCATGTCTTTCTGTATTCTTAATTGGCTGAACCATGAAGCATGGATTTAGAACCCATTGGAAACCGTTTGATTTTGTTTTTGTTTTTTTTTTTAAGATTTATTTATTTATTTATTTATTTATTTATTTATTTATTTATTATATGAAAGTACACTGTAGCTATCTGCAGACACCCCAGAAGAGAGCATCAGATCTCATTATGGATGGTTGTGAGCCACCATGTGGTTGCTGGGATTTGAACTCAGGATCTCTGGAAGAGCAGTCAGTGCTCTTATACTGCTGAGACATCTCTCCAGCCCAATCATTTGTTGACAAGAGAGAGAATCTACATACTAGTTTGTATTGCAAGGATGTCTACAAACAGTACTCATGATGGATAGTCATTGATGGAGATAAATTGGAACCTTATCCTCAGGAGAAGAGTGTCACCTTTCCCCTAGTTCACAACTCTCCTAAGGATGCTTTCTGTGTGGTAAGATTTAACCCCCTTGAGACCAGTGCAGGCACCAACACTAACTGTCACTGGTCACAAATGTAAAAAAAAAAATCTAATTCAGAAGCAACTTAGCAACTTATAGGTGACATTGAACTTTGAGCAAGAAGTTAGGCAAGTTTTGATTTATTTCATGAGAAATCTCAAGGCACTTCTTATGAAGGGTTAATCCACAAAGAACTCTATAATCACAGTCCCCATCAGATGTGTGGTCATTCTGGAAGGACAAAATAGTCAGTATCATAGGGTCACTATTGCTGTGATAAAACACCATGACCAAAAGACATTTCAGCTTACACTTCCAGGTAACAGTCCTCCAGTGCAGGAACTCAAGGATGGAACACCGAGGCAGGAACTGAGGCAGGAACCATGGAGATGTGCTTTCTATTGGCTTGTTCCCTCATGGTGCTCAGACTGCTTTCTTATACACCCCAGGACCAGCCTGCCCACGGACAGCACCACCCACAGTGAGTTGGGCATTCCCCAGAGAACACCCATCAAGAAAACGCCACAGTCGTGCCCCCAGTCCAATCCAGAGGGGCTTTTTTTTTTCTTCAGTAGAGGTTCCCTCTCCTCAGATGACTCTAGCTTGTGTCAGGTTGACAAAATGCTAGCTAGCACAGTCAGGAAATTTCTTAATGACTGCCTTTCTCAGGGATCCTACACCATAGCACACATGCTAAACGTCATAGTAGTGGTGGGAGAATTGTGTTAGAGATTGAGGTTGGAAAGTCACAAAGTCACATCATAGTCAGTGCTTAGATATCTTGAATATAATTTACTATGAAGTTGTGGCTAAGTAGAACAGCTGCAGCTCTTTCTTAATAAACCAGAATATACTATAAATATACTATTCTGGTAATTTTACAATGGAATTTCAAGATTATTGGTATTTTTATCATACTGGTTTTATTTACTTACAGAGGAGAACAGGGGTTCCTTCCCTATTATTTTGATTTGTGATGCTTGTCACTTCCACTTTGAGTTGAGAAGTGGCTGTTGGTATGGAAGTAGATAACTAAGGAACAGTGGGAAATTTTATATTACTATAGCTTGGTTGTTTATTCTCTATCTTATTTCTTATTTCTGCTGTTCTCGGAGTGGTTTTTAATCTAAAATTGTGGCTAACATATGCTAAAGCGCTTTCTATAGGAGCCACATTTGATTTCCCTTTCCAGGGAGTAATTATTTGCTTCCAGAGAGGGGCACAGAATGATTCATTCCTGCTGCTTCTATTTCAGAGCCAATGACAAGGTCTGTTAATGAATCTCAGAACTGTTCCCACAAGACTGCTCCTTCGTGTGCTCTGTCACACTGATATGGCCTCGCCTTTACATCAGGTCAGAGACAGTGATACAGGCACCACGCTCCTGCCTTATGCTCTGTGCTCCCAGCCCATACTGTTGACAGTGTTGGAGTTTGAACCTTACACACACTAAACAAGCATGGTGCCACTGGGATACATCCTCAGGTCTCAGAATGTGATTCTTAAAAGCATCTCCTGCTCAAAGCTCCAAATCAATAGGGAGAACAGCCCCAAGATGGCTGCTGGATTACCACCTCCAGATTGATATCCTAGGAACATATGTCAGCAGTAAAAATGGAAGTCATCTTTTCCTAATGGTAAACATTCTCATGCGATTTTACTGGAGAAAGTGCTGAGGCACTGCTCCTGGACCCTTTTCTCAGAAGAACACAAGCTAGAAAAGGCATCACTGAGCCCTCTACTAGACACAGCAGGAAAGAAAACACCTGTCAGCACTAGAGAGAATTAATATTCAAAACCAGTAGGAGGGAAAGTTTTCTCATGTAGTTCAACAAATCAGATGTTATCCCCACTTTTCATGGTCTGCTACGGAATCAGCTCATTTCATAGTCATATTGTCAATAAAATACCAAGAGGCAACAGAAAGGGTGTGAGAGCAGATTGTATGCACTTCTATGTAGCCAAATAGTTCTTTATATTAGCATCACCCTCTCCTTTATAGATATTGTATGTTATTTTGTATTGTAATCTTGTTTTAGGTTTATTTAAATTTAAATAACTCCTTTTTTTTTTTTCCCCCCGTCCTGGAACTCACTCTGTAGACCAGGCTGGCTTCAAACTCAGAAATCCGCCTGCCTCTGCCTCCCAGAGTGCTGGGATTACAGGCATGCGCCACCACTGCCCAGCAACTCCAATTTTTAAAAATTGTGTTTGGGTGGTGTCTGTGCATGGTGGATGCATGTGTACAAATGTGTCTTATTCACTCATCTGCAGGTACATGTGCACACATGTACAGGTGCCTATGGGGGCCAGAGGCTGACTTTGGGTCATCATCTTTCACTCCTCACGTGTTATTTTGAGTCAGGCTCTGTCATTGAACCCTGAGCTCTCCGGCTGGCTAGAGTCAAACTCTGGGATCTGCCTCCCTCCCTTCCCATCTCTATCCCCAGTGCTAGGGTTACAGGTGAGCAACATCACAGCTGGCTTCTGTGGGTGCTAAGTTCAGGTCCCTGTGCTTTCACGGCAGGCGCGCTAACCAATAAGCCATCTCCCCAACCTCAGCAATTCCAATTTTACCCAAGTATCATGGCAAAGGAGTGTTTCCATAAGTGGTTTTTGTTCTATGACAAAAAAAATTACATTGTTTTTCATTTTCAATACTGATTAAAATAGTTCTTTGCAGAGCTGGAGAGATGGCTCAGTGGTTAAGAGAACTTGCTTTTGTAGGAGACTTGGGTTTGATTCTTAGCATGCATAGGGTGGCTTGCAACCATTTGTAATTCCATTTCCAGCGGATCCAATGTCCTCTGAGCTCTGTGGGCATCAGGCATGCATGTGGTGCACAATATGTATGCAGGCAAAACACTCATATACATAAAATACATAAAAATTTAAAACGTAATTTTTTGAATCGGAGTCATTTGAACAAATTAGTTCCCTTTAGATATTTTTATATTAAAATGTGAGGAAACACAAACATGATTGCATATGTGAGTGTATATCTCTACATAAATCAACATGCTAAAAGAACCAGACTGTTGAAGGAGACTCAGCCTTCACAACCCTCACCACCTTTAACTCCTATGACAGGGAGGAGATACATTCTATGATGGTCTTTCTTTCTTTCTTTCTTTCTTTCTTTCTTTCTTTCTTTCTTTCTTTCTTTCTTTTCTTTTCTTTTCTTTCTTTCTTTTCTTTCTTTCTTTTTTTCTTCTTTCCTTCTTTCTTTCTTTCTTTCTTTCTTTCCTTCTTTCCTTCTTTCTTTCTTTCTTTCTTTCTTTCTTTCTTTCTTTCTTTCTTTCTTTCTTTCTTTCTCTCTTTCTTTCTTTCTGAGATAGGGTTTCTCTGTATAGCCCTGGCTGTCCTGGAACTAGTCTGTAGACCAGGCTGACCTCAAACTCAGAAATCCACCTGCCTCTGCCTCCCAAGTGCTGAGATTAAAGGCGTGTGCCACCATCTAGCCTATGATGGTTATTCTTAATTATAAGCTTGAGTAGCTTTGGAGTCACCATGGGAACACAGCTGTGGGTGTGTCAGTTAAGAGTGCTTCTCACAAAGGAAGACATGCACTAAATGTCCATAGCATCCTCCAATGGGTTGGGATAGTGGACTGAGTAAAATGGAGGAAATGATGTGAAGAATTGCATTTATTTCTTTCTGATGTCAGATTGTGGATATAATGTGCCAGATATTTTATGTTCCTGCATCCATGCTTCACTGTGGGGAAGGTCAAGACCCTCAAGCTCTGAGCCAAAGCCTTCCTTCTGAAGTTGCTGTGGTCACATATTTTATCAGAGCAACAAGAAAAAAAGTAATATCATAAAAAACTGACCCTGAGAATGGTACCATTGCTGTAATAAACATAGCCCTGTGGTCTGTAAGCCTTTGGGACTGGTGTGAAGGAAAAATGTGGAAGATTTTTCAAACAGAGGCTACAGCAACTATAGAATACTATAAGCAGAATTTAATAGAATGTTCTTGTTGCAATTGGGAGAATAGAATACTTAGAGAAATGCAGACAGTGGGGATCCACTATTCTATGACGAACTGGATTATAGTCAACATTACATTCTGTCAAACAATCTACATCCATTCTGCTTATGCCTTGAGAACTTGAATGGGGCTAAATTAAAAAGTAATGGACTAATTTGTTTGGCAAATGAATTTAAAGATAGCTTATCATTCAGTCCTAGCTACTGCTTGCTGCTTTTATTCAGGTTTACAGACATACAGAGAGAGAGACAGAGACAGAGAGAGACAGAGAGACAGACAGAGATATGAAAGCTGTGAAGTTTCACAAGAGAAGGAATATGGATATGTGTAAGCTTAAAGTTGTGGGGCCAGGAGCGTGCAGATAAAGAGTCTGTAATTGGTAAAGCTCTTGATGTCATTAAAGCGCTGTCACTGGAGCAATGAGAGAGGTGCTCACGTGGCAAGACCCGACTCACTGAAACTCCAGCCAGGATAAGATAGCGCTGTCTGTCCATCCATCCATCCGTCTGTCCATAATACTACTATGGCTGCCGGCCCCTGCCCACCTTCTGAGCTGCTCTTCAGCATGGTCAAAGTTCTATGTCTGGGAGCTGGCCAATGACAGTTGGGCTGTCCTTGGGCACCTCGGTTTTCATGTGGATTTGTCTCATTCGACAACACAATGAAGATGTTTTGGAGTATAAAAGAAAAAAATGGATTGGGATAAACTATGGAAATAATACAGTCTGCCTCATGTGATGATCTTAGTCCTCTGGGTTCTCTCAGAGTTGCAGATATGAGAAAAAAGTTACATGTGAATATGTATCAGTCAAGTCAACACATACATTTTGCCTTGCTTTATTTGCAAGAAATAAAAATACTTGTGATCTTCATATGTAAAGATAGGGTGGGGGAAGGAAAAAGAAAAAGAAAGCTCCAGCCTATAAGAATGGATATTTATTTGAAGGAAAAGAGCCTGACCTGAGAATAATGCTGAAAGGGTTTCCTGCTCAAAAAACAATGTTTCCACTAAGACAACACACAGTGGTCCCTGTAATTTTGGTCCAAAGGCAGGCATCTAAACATCTCATGCTGTTTAGAAAACATGGCAAGGTCATCCAGATGGTACGGGTTCTGTAGAAATGAAGGATGAAAAGCACAGAGGTCAGAGGTCAGAGAGGCTATGTCAAGTTTCCAGAAAGCCACCAAGACAGCAGAAGGGCCAAAAGCCATTGTCTGAAGCTAGGACAGTGAAACCTAGGGTATAATGGAGACCTCAGGATGATGGACAATGGGAGATGTTAGGACCTTTGTACATCCACTGAGGAAAGCTTTAGGCACAGAGTTGAACAAGCCCAAGGCAGAGAACAAATAGGCTGTCAGCAGGAGGGAAGAACTACGCAGAGCCTTGCAAGCACAGAGTATTCCACCATGACCTCAGATGCTAGGCATGGAGCTAAGCAGTTACGCAGCAGCCCTGGCTCCCTGCTGTCCTTCGCTCTTCTCAGAAGAACAAGAGCTTCCGCATACAAGCAGCTTAAGCCTGGGAACTGGAGTAATATTTCAAAAGTTCTCAGTGATCTTGTTTCTCCCTTTATTTTGTGACTCAGCCATAATTTTGGATAAATATTTTAAGAAGGAAAAGTCACTTTATTTCTGAAGACTAGAGCATACTCATTTGTGCAACATCCAGAATTTAAATTCTTAGTACGTGAGTCAGGCATTCTGGAATATTCTTTTAACCTCAGCACTTGGGAGGCAGAGGCAGGCAGATCTTTTTGAGTTTCAGGCTAGCCTGGTCTATGTATTGATTTTCAGAAAAGCCAAATGTACGAAGCGAGACCCTGTCTCAAAAACAAATACATAAGATAAATTCTTAGCGTATGGTGGCTCCAAATGTCATTTCTTCTTGTAATTTTGGAGTGAATGTAAGAAGATAAGACACTCAACCTTGGATCCATGTAACTTGTCCCTAGGTCTTCTAATTTATTGACACCCACCACCATGGAGCCTCGTGATTCTGGAAGAACTTGAGTCACAGATGTGAGCCTAGCTCATAACCTCATCTAGAGGGTCTAGGGTTAAAGATTTGGCATGGAGAGTGATCAGATTTCAAACAATGACCATGTAAATAGGCATGGAAACTCTTGGTAATTAGATTGCTGTAAAGAAAAATAAAATAACTCAAGGCCAAGAGCTGAAAGGAAGCTCAGAAGGCTATGCCACGCTTGTCTACAGGACTTGGATTTACTTAAAACCCTTAAAGAAGTTTTGAGCATCGCACAGAAAAGGTGATTTTCTTATCATCAGTATACCTAGAATGGGAAACAGGTTGTCTTGGTTGGTTTTTATCAATTTGATACAAAATAGAGTCACCCAGGAAGAAGGAACCTCCGTTACAGAAACTACCTTTGGCCGGGTGGCAGTGGAACACGCCTTTAATCCCAGCGCTTGGGAGGCAGAGGCAGTGGATTTCTGAGTTCGAGGCCAGCCTGGTCTACAGAGTGAGTTCGAGGACAACCAGGGCTACACAGTTTTTGTCTCAAAAAAAACAAAAACAAAAACAAAACAACAAAAAAAGAAACTACCTTCTTCAAATTGGCCTTTAGGCAAGTCTGTGGGTCATTTTCCTGATGGATGATTAATGTGGGAGGGCTCAGCCTACTGTGGACGATGTCATCCCTGGGCAAGTGGTCCTGGGCTGTATAAGAAAGCAAGGCGAGCAAACTGGTAAGCAGAATTCCTCTGTGGACTCTGCTTCAGTTCCTGCTTCCAAGTCCTTGCCTTGAGTTTCTGGCCTGAGATCCTGCCATGGCTTGCCTCAGGGATGGATTGAGACAAGGGAGTGGAAGATGAATAAACCCTCTCCTCCCAGAGTTGCTTTGGTTATGCGTTTTACCACAGCAATGGAAGCAAACTAAAACGTAAAGCACATCTTTGCCCCGGTTGCCTCGGCTACCTTCTGTTACCAAGAAGACTTTATGTTTCTCTTAGGCTCTTGCTTGGCAACAGCAAGGCAGTTTGGATTGTACCATCTGCAGAGATCCAGAGAAACAACTGCTCAGAAGCACCCTGATGTTGCCACAAAGCATTCACTCTGAAATGTTTGTGTCAATTTATGGGCCAATCCGTCAAAGTCCTGCCATGCTTTGCTGACCATTCGAAACTTCAGAGTGGTCAGATGAGTGGGTTTGGATGAGTCCAGTTTTAGAGGTGTTGGCACCCACTCTACCCATCCTAGCGGAAGATGTTCCAGACCACAGCTGCAGAAAACAGGAACTGAGAGTCCATGTGAGGGAAGCCAAGCTATCTGAAAGAGAGCAGAGGACGGCAGGGAGGACGGCACACTGGATAGGAATATTAATTTCTACTCGGTGAATTAGAGAAAAATTCATATTCATCAAGTTCAGGGAATCTTTTTTCTCCTCCTTTGACTTATGGTACAAACTCTGGAGAGACAGTCTGAATATTTATTGGGGGGGGTATCTACATAATGAAACCTTATCTTGTGCTCCATACATTTGTAAAATTTACATGTCAATAAAAGTAAAAGGATAGAAAGGAAAACAGAAGATGTATTTCCTGCTTGACAGAACCCATGACCCTTGAACTAATTTAATGTCTGCTGTGACTCACTTCAGAGACTTCTGGGAACAATCACTAAATGAAACAGATTCTAGGAGGTTCTGAAGGATACGTGATTAATACTGGGGGAATTTCTTCAAGTCCCGGAGGGAGGGGGAGCCCGACTGCATTAGAATATTGTTGGTCTCTGAAGGTACCGTCAGCTTGTCCTGACTCGCCTAGGACAGCCTTCATTTTGCTGTCCCAAGAGTCCAGTGAGAGTGGGAAAGAAGTCAACTGACTGCCAGGCATCCACAGTCTTCCTCTCAACCCTCGAGCAAGCAAAAATGGAAATGGCGGGAAGGACTGTGGTCTCTCTACTCATCCGAGAGGATAAGGTTGACAATCATGATGAGTGTCATCATGTGTGCTGGCAGGTGGGAGTTCCCGCCCTGCCCTGCGGGGTTTTGTTTGGTTTTACATGCGGGCAGGATGCTGCCTTTGAGAGTCTGCTTCTATGTAATGATGAGTCTCTGGCCTTTCTGCCTCAGAACAAAGTAGAGCCAAGGAGCCAAGGAGCCACTCCGTCTCCTCCCAGAGACAGTCCGGCTGTTCTGTTTCTAGTTGTCCTTACCCAAGGGTATTTTGCCCCCCAGGACAGAAACTTTTCTTGTCCCAGACAGGAGAGGTTGGTTCCCTAGTGCCGTCAAGCAGGTAGAGGCCAAGGACGGACGCCAATGAATATCTCATGCAGCACAGTTCAACAACTTACCCACCTTTCACAGGAACGGATTCTTACTCTGACGACAGTGAAAGACCATGTCTCATTTTCTTCTCTTCCATGTAGTTGTGTATGGAAGTTGACCAAGGTATAAGCCATTCTATTTTTTACATGTGTCCTGAGTATGTTGCTTACATGGAGAGGGGCAGGTAGATCTAGTTAGGTCTCCGGGGCTTAGCCATGTATTTACACATAGATTTTTCTGGGACTATCTAGCATTCCCCTATGCTGGGGTGCTGGGCCTTCACAGGACTAAGGGCCTCTTCCTCTCATTGATGCCTGACATCAATGATGCCATCATTGATGCCATCTACATATGCAGCTGGAGCCATGGGTCCCTCCATCTGTACTCTTTGGTTGGTAGTTTAGTCCCTGGAAGCTCTGGGGGATCTGGTTGGTTGATACTGTTGTTTTTCCTGTGGTGTTGCAAACCCCTTCAGTTCCTTCAGTCCTTCCTCTAACTCCTCCATTGGGGATCCCATGTTTAGTCTGATGGTTGAATCCCCAGGTGGGGCAGTTTCTGGATGGCCTTTCATTCAGTCTCTGTTCCACTCTGTCCTGCAGTTCCTTTAGACAGGAAAAATTCTGGGTTAATATTTTTTGAGATGGGTGGGTGACCCCACTTCTCAACAGGGTGCGGTGTCTTGCAAAAAGCTGGGAATACCCATGATACAACTCACAGACAATATGAAGCTCAAGAAGAAGGAAGGTCAAAGTGTGGATACTTCAGTCCTACTTAGAAGGGGAAAAATAATACCAGGAGGTAGAGGGAGAGAGGTGCCTTGGAGGGAGAGATGAGGAGGGAGAGATCCTTCCCCAAAGGGGGAAAGGATCAGGTGTGGGAGGGAACAGGGGAGATTACTGAGGGTCAGGAATTTGAAGTGGGTGTGCAGCAGTACAGGATGGGGAATGGGGGCAGCATCCTGGAAGTCCCAGATGCCAAGAAAGCAAGAGGCCCCCAGGACCCAACGGGGATGACATTAGCTGAAAAACTCGAGAGGGGAGAGACACGTTGAGACCATATCCAGAGCTCATTCTTTTCTAAGTGGGTTTTTTTCTTGTTGCCTGGATTTCATTTCTCTCTTCTACTTCGACCTCCGAGCCTTGCAGCAGCCCTGCTGAGGGCTGGAAGGGGTTTACTTCCAGATTGCTATTTCCTAAGATCAAAGACGCTCTTGTGAGGTGAGGCCACCAAGCACATCTGAAGTCCCTAAGGTAGAGTATGCAGCTACGCAGTTCCCGCCTACCACTTAGTTTCCTGAAAATATTTATCAAATCCCTCCTGTGTTGGCAGTCGGGGGAGACTCCAGGAGGATCTGCCTTCCTCCTCTGCTTTCTAGTAGAAATGAACACGAACAAGCCGCCCACCACAATGCTTGTGAACACAGAAAAGCACTCAACCACACCGAAGGATTTGCATCTGTATGTGGCAGCAGTATTTTTGTCAGTGGGTAAACATGACAGAAAGGCCAACCCTATATAGTCTTGATGAGCTATACTCTGTACTGCTTATCCGTCTGAAACGGAAGACACTGGGGCATCCGTTGATGTCTGTGCTACGGGTAAGTGAGGGACACTCAGAGCTCGCACCACAGCGATGTTTTCTATAAGAAACCATGTTCCTGCACCGCTTTCTATGGAAGCTTCTGGAACAGCTGTGGGAACTTGGCTGAACCTAACACACTGGTTTTATGGTAGTTGCTTTGTTCTGTCCAGCCTCTCTCAACTTAACCCTTCCCCTCACTCTGGGCTCTCCTCATGTTCCACAGATGAGCGGGTTTTGGTTTTGTTGTTGTTTTTTGTTGTTGTTTTTGTTTGTTTTTGGTTTTGAGCCTTCGCACTCTCTCTTCTGGCCCCAGAATTAGAGGAAGACTTCTCCGTCATCTGCTTTGGTGTGAGCACAGCTTTCAGGATGCTCTGATGACTGTAAAGGGCAAGAATTTTGCAGACTACTACTTGGACCCCATCTCCTTCAGGGATGTCTGCGCAGTAACACTAGCCCAAACCGGAGCAGCAGCTCTCTTGAAATACAAGTGGAGCCACTAGAGACTTTGTCATTTATCGTGGACAGACTCCCATCTATGACAATGCCTCCTGTCCCACCTTTATCTGAGCTCACTGACTTCTTAGGGCAGATGATAAGATCTAAGGAGGCTGCGACAGTCTTCCTCTCAGGAAGAGCAAATGCTTGCAATAAAGGGCACCACTTATTTATATTGCATTCGTGTGCGCACACACAGATGTGTATTTCCATGTTTCAAGTATGTATTGAGGGTGTGCTTGTGTGTTGGAAAAGGAGCTCAGTGTCTGGTGTGTTCCTGGATAGGCTCCAACTTACACACTGAGGCAGTCTCTGACGTGAATGCACCAGTCCCCTAGTCTAGGTAGAGGATCTGTCTTACCCTGAGTGCTGGCATCTCAGGTGTGATTTCATGGAGATGCGTGTGTTTGTGAGTGCTGGGCATCCAAGCTCTGGTCTTCACACGTGTGCAAGTAGAGCAAGTGCTGTCCTCACAGAGCCACTTTGCCAGCCCTAACCTACCTTTGGAAAAACATTATAGTATCTTATCTAAAACAAATAGTAGGCTTGGCTGTTGCAAAGTTGGTATTGTGCTTGTCTAGCATGCATGGGGCCCTGGGATCAATCACTATCACCACATAAACCAGACACAGTGCTGAGTGGATGCCTGCAGTCCCAGCACTGGAGAGGCAGAGGCAGCGGGATCAGGAGTGTAAGGTTATCCTCAGCTATGTGTTGAGTTTGAGGCCAGCCTCATGAGATCATGGTCTCTCCACACCCCGCAAAACAATAATAAATAAAAGTATCCAGGTATGTGATACACTCTTGTTGTCATGCTAACACTAAGACAGGCCGATTGTTAGTTAAGGGTCAGCCTGGACCATCCTGTCTCAAAATGGATAACTAAAATTAGTAATTATGCATTTACTTAAAGGATACTTGATTTGATGTGTGAATTAATTGTTGAAAGAGTAAGCAAAACTAATTAGCATACTTGTCACCTCACCTATACATTTTTGCATATGTGATAAGAAACATGTAAAATCTGCACAGCAGGTGGGAATGTTGCTCAGTTGGCAAGCGCTTGCCTACCATACATGTGGTCGTGGGATCAGTGCCCCAGCATCACAAAATAAAATAAGATCTATCCTTTTGACAAAGAAAAATATGTAATAGGTTTTTTCATGTATATAAACGTGTGCACATGCCGGGCAATGGTGGCTCATGCCTTTAATCCCAGCACTTGGGAGGCAGAGGCAGGCGGATTTCTGAGTTTGAGGCCAGCCTGGTCTACAGAGTGAGTTCCAGGACAGCCATGGGCTACACAGAGAAACCCTGTCTCAAAAAACTAAAATAGATAGATAGATAGATAGATAGATAGATAGATAGATAGATAGATATAAATAAATGTGTGTACATGTGTGTAGATTCATGTGGAAGCCAGAAACTGACTTTCTCTGTCTTCCTTGACTGGGGCAGACTCTTGTTGATCCTGGAGCTCACCAGTTCCAGCCAGTCTCACTAGACAGCTCGCCATGGGGAATTCCTTTTCTCTGCCTCCCGAGTGCTGGGAGAGCAGGTTACTGCTCCAGCCTGGCCTTTAGGTGGGTTCTGAGCATCAGAACTTGGATCCTCACACTTGGGGGACAAGCACTTTGTCTAATGAGTTCATCTCTCGACCCTCTCTTTTTGTTTCCTCATTTTTTGACACAGGGTCCACTATGTAACCAGGCTGCGCAGGTACTCACTACGTGGATTAGACCTGACCTCAGGGTTAGCAGCAATGCTCCTGCTTCTGCCTCCTGAGTGCTGACTGCTTCCTTGTGCACCACTACGCCCAACTATAATACATTCTTGTTAGCTGTAGCTGCCATACTTATTCATGGTCACCCAAACATATCTTCTATTAGTCTATTCTCTGGTTTGATGAGGCCACCAGTTTACAGTGCTATGGAAGGGGCCATGACTCACTTGCTGCCAAGCCTAATAACCTGAGTTCAATCCACAGAATCTGTTGCAGTAAATATTATTTGGGGGTTTCTACCCCCACCTTAGATCATTTAGTTCCCAAATAAAAGATATGAAACTTTTATGTTGTCTTATATTTTTTAAAATCTAGCTTAACGAAGGTACTTAAATGCTTTACACCCCCCTTCTAGCCCCCCACCCTCCAGAGGTAGTTCTTAGGGCAAAATGTAGACCTGTTTAGAAATGGTTGTTTAGAAATGGTTCTTTGAGGCAAATCCAATCTGCAACTGTCAGGACAGCAACAGTTCAGCTCACAAGAATCAGCAGCAGCAGTTCAATCCGCTTGGCAAACACCAATCACCAATTGGCAATCTAGTCCAATCTAGAAGAAACTGGGAGGCAGAAGGGGCAAGAAGAAGCTGCCGGAACAGCACCAGAAGTTCTTTGGTGCGTTTCTCTCTATGAAGTCATGACAAACAATGCTTAGTGAAGAAGGCATGACAAACCAATGCCACTGCATTAGCCAAGCCCAACGAAGAGCAGTACCACACAGCATTGTCCACTGCCTGTTAGGTTCTATTTTATAATCCTTCCCAAACATCACATGCACTCTCAAGCATCACCTCTAGCAAAAGATCACAGGCCAGGCAGCTTCCAAGAACCACCACGTGTCTGTTCTCAGAAAAACATCCTCCCATGTGTCTGCTTCAGCAAAAACATCCTCTCTCATTAGACAGTTTTCAGAAAAACATCACATGACACACTGAGGCTCCAAAGAAAACCAGAAATTTCCACTTCACTTTTATATTTACAATAAACCTTATAGCACTAGAGCTGGGCAGACATCAACCCTCTGTGCTAGCTTGTCTACTTCCTTGTCGGCAACCCCAAGATATCACTTGCCATGTTCTACTTGGGCCACTCCTACTCCAAAAGCCAGCACTCATGGCCAGCATTCACAACCACAATACGTCGTGGCAACTTCTTTTCCCTCTCTCCTAATGGTGCCTGTTGTGATTACAAAAAGATACAGAGGTATAAGAATATGTTCTATTGCCGGGCGGTGGTGGTGCATGCCTGTAGTCCCAGCACTCTGGGAGGCAGAGGCAGGCGGATTTCTGAGTTGGAGTCCAGTCTGGTCTACAGAGTGAGTTCCAGGACAGCCAGGGCTATACAGAGAAACCCTGTCTCGAAAAAACCAAATCCAAGAATATGTTCTATGGAGATGTGGTGAGGTATGGGGAAAAGGGTGCCTCAACAGGCCCATACCAAGGCATCCCTTCCCCCAGAGGGACCAGCCACACAACAGAATAGGAGAGAATAGAGTTTATTCAGGGCATGGGGAGGGGAGTTAAGAGGGCAGTAGAGGCAGAGAGAAGGAGAGAGTAGAGAAGTAGAGGCTGGCCATGACCATGTGGAGTATGGGGAGGGAATAGGGAGATGGGGGAGCAAGAGGCAAGAGAGAGAGGCAAGAGTAAGAGAGAAAGAGAGAGGGAGGAGGGAGCAAGCAGCCCCCTTTTTAGTGGGCCAGGTCTACCTGGCCACTGCTGTGGGGGTGGAGTCGAGACAGAATACCAAGAGTCCCTGCCTGAGACTCCAAGCCCCCAGGAACCTTTGCTCTGCCCCCCTCTTCTGCCCAGCCAGTGGATTCCTGGATGCCATCAAGATGGTGAGAAAAATACCAACACCTGAGAATTGCTCTCTGCCCCTCCCACACACATACTTTCACAGTGTGAACTGCACACTGTTACAGAATGAACAGATCATTGATGAAATCAAAGAAAGTTTAAAATTCCCAGAACTGAATAAAAATAGCAATACTATGTACTTAAAACCTATAGGATACAATAAAAACAGTATTAGGAAGAATGTTCATAGCTTCCGGTACCTTCCTTAAAAGAAGTGGATGAAGTTATAAATGCAAATGAGTTATTAAAATTAAACCATGAGTTAAATAAGGTAAAACTGTCTAGAAGAATCAACATGATTGTAGGCATAATTTTTTTGTGCTGTGTAAACTTTCCCCTGGGGTTATTCAAATGCTGGTTTCTCTGCCCTCATATCTTGCTTCAATCTGGACATGGTAGCATAATGCTTATAGCAAGAGTCTTCTGTCTCAAGTTTATGTAAACAATTCTTACTATTTAGTCTCTAGCTTGTCAATAAATGCTGATCACCAATGGCTGGGGCAGAAGAGAGACTATGGAGGGGCATCCACTAGCAAGAAGAAGGAGGAGGGAGAGTCAGATGCACAGGGAGGATGATGGAGAAATTGGAGCAATGAAGAAGGGTCTAAAGAGCTTGATTACTAATAATATGCAAGTAAGTATCATGGGATGGGACTGGGAGGTATCCAGATTAGCACAGAAGTTTAAAATACATCATTTAACTGCTCAGCTATTGAGCTGCAGTCTTAAATAAATCTTGGTTTCTTTGTGAATTTATTGGGGATTAGCATAAGGTAAATAAATACATCAGCAGGATTTATTCACTGTTTACAATTATATTAAGAATAATTAATTTTCATATAATCGAATAATAATAATTCTAAAATATTCCAGTTAAAAAGATGGCATGGTGTGCATCTTCACCCCCCAGGACTCAGGAGGCAGAGGATCTCTGTGAGTTAGAGGTCAATCTAGTCTACATGGCGAGTTCCAGGACAGCCAAGGCTACACGGATAGACTTTGCCTCAAATTAATTAATTAAGCTAATTAATTAATTAAAACATAAAAATATGTCCAGGCCCTGATGGATTCATTGCTGAATTTTACCAACCTTTAAAGAGCTAACATCAGTGCTTCCCAGACGTTTTGCATAAATAGAAAGGAAGGAACATTATCCAAACCAGATGAAGATACAACAGAAAGAGAAAATTATAGCCCTGTCTTCCTGGTGAACATAGATGTAAATATTTATAAACAGGATTAAAGAACACATCAAACAGACCACTCATTCCAGAGATGTTAAGATGTTCCAACATATGAAACTTAACTGTAATACAGCATATAAATGGACTCAAAAACAGAAATCACATGATCATCTCCACATGTGTATAAAGACCAGTATCCCTCATAATAAAAAAACCCCGAAGACACTAAAAAAAAGAAGAACATATCATAATAAAAGCTATATATGACAAAGCTATAGCCATCTTCATACTTAATGGTGAAAATCTCAAAACAGACAAAAGTATCTACTTTCCATTCCTATTCAATGTAAAGCTTGAAGTCTTATCCAGAACAAGACAAAAGAAGATAAAAGGGATATGAATAGGCAAGTAGGAAGTTGAAACATTTTTATTTGCAGACAGGTTCTATATATAATGTCTCCAAAAGAAAATTTATATCTGAGAAGCAACTTTAAGACAGTTGAGGATTATAAAATTAATTTAACCAAAGCAGTAACCTTCCTATACCTCTATAACAAACTTGTTGAAAAAGAAATCAAGGAAACAATTCCATTTTTGTTTGCTTCAAAAATTACCCCAGAATAAACCTAACCACAGAAGTGATAAGTCTTTACAATGAACTTTAAAGCAGTGAAGAAAAATATTACCAAAGACAAAAGAAGGCAGAAAGACCTTGAATGCTCTTAGATTGGAATTGAAACTCTGTAAATGATCTCCAACTAAAAATCAATCTACAGATTACTCGCAATGTTCATCACGATTCCAATGTCATTATTCAATGAAAAATATTCTTAAAATTCATATGGAAGCCCAAAAGATCTCAAGAAGTCTAAGCAATGTGATGCAAAAAGAATGATGGCAGAGAGTGTCTTCAACAAATGGTGATGGGAAAGTTGGGTACCTGCATGTAGAAGGAGGACCCCCAAATCCATATCGCTCACAAAACCAATGACCTTGTCATAAGACCCCTCACTCTGAAACTGCTAGAGGAAAAAACTAGGAAAACATTTCATGATTCAGGCACAGGCAAGTGTCCTCCTGGGTAGGACTCCAGTTGCTTCATGAGTATGGCTGACAATTGACAGATAGAAATCCATGGACTTAACAGTTTCTACAAAACAAGGAAAGAAGAGTAGAGAGACAACCTGTGAAATGGGAGACAGTCTTTGCCATGCATACATCTGATGGACAATTAACATCTCGAATATACAAGAAGAAATCAAACAACCCACCCAAGAAATGAACTTCAGAGATAGATAGTACTCAAAAGATGATGTACAGTTGGCTAATTAACAAGAAAAAAAAAAAAACAGCTCAACCTCATGGCTCACTAGAGAAAGACGGTTGATTAGAAAACAAATAACAGCAAATGATGGCAAGTATGGACTCAAATGGGAACACACAGGCATTGTTGGTGGGAATGACAGTAGTGCAGAATCTATAGAACTCACTATGGAAGTTTCTGAAAACTAGCTCTAGCTCCACAATATGTCCCAGTGTTGCATTGGATATTTTCTGTCCAATCACATTGGGGCAGCAAAAGGACTGAACAGAAAAGGAGAGGCAGAGCTAGGAGTTGGGAGACAGACAGAGGTCACAGGAGGAAGAAAGGAAGAATGGAGATGGCTTCAGACGTGGACGTGTATGGGATTTACTAGCCACAAATAGCCAAGTTTTTATAAGGTTAGAAATATTGGGATAAAGCTTTATCACTTTTAACTGGCTCTGGAATTCCTGTATTGGCATCTTGTAATTGTGTTTATAATATGCATAAATCTAATTGGCTAACTAATTAAGCCTCAAGAGTCGTGTTTCTACCAGGTAATTGAACCAGAGCTGGCAGACCATGTGGTGTGTGGGGCATTGCATGGTAGTGAGAGGAACTCAGGGTTCCCCACCAAGAGATGGGTAACAGCGGGAAGGCCAAGTGAGATGGCCCAGCGGAGGCCCTATGGCCCTGCAAGGTCAGAGAGTTTGTGGGCCTAGAAACCAGCAGCTCCAGAGAGTTGGTGGCAGCAGGAGCACGGGAGCGTGGTCAAAACCCGGGGAGAGTTGGAGGGTTGGTCTTTTTTGATATTTCCCACAGGCCAGCTCCACCACTCTGGTATTTACTATAGGGCTCCAAGTCAATACATCACAGATGTTTGCCCATCAATATTCACGCAGCTCTAGTCACAGTTGTGACATCATAGACCCCACCTAGGTCACAACACCGAAGGGTGGAAATATGGTACTGTCTATACACAAGTGAGTTGTTTTCAGCCCTGAAGAAGGATAAAATTGTGTGTTAAATTAAGCCAGTTTCCAGGGAACCAAATAACCCTATTAAAAATGGGGTACATATCTAAACAAAGAATTTTCACCTGAAGAAATTTGGATGGCCGAGAAGCACCTTAAGAAATGCTCAACATCATTAGTCATTAGGGAAATGCAAATCAAAAAAACCCTGAGATTTCACCTCACACCAGTCAGAATGGCTAAGGTTAAAAACTCAGGAGATAGCAGGTGTTGACGAGAATGTGGAGAAAGAGGAACACTCCTTCACTGCTGGTGGGATTGTAAGATGGTACAACCACTATGGAAATCAGTCTGGCGGTTCCTAAGAAAACTGGACATGACACTTCCGGAGGACTCTGCTATACTTCTCCTGGGCATATACCCAGAGAATTCCGCAGCATGCAATAAGGACACATGCTCCACTATGTTCATAGCAGCCTTATTTATAATAGCCAGAAGCTGGAAAGAAACCTAGATATCCCTCAGTGGAGGAATGGATACAGAAAATGTGGTATATATACACAATGAAGTACTATTAAGCAAATAAAAACAATGAAATTCATGAATATTTTAGGCAAATGGTTGGAACTGGAAAATATCATCCTAAGTGAGGTAACACAATCACAAAAGAATACATATGGAATGCAATCATTAAAAAGTGGATATTAATTAGCCCTGAAGCTCTGAATACTGAAGATACAATTAGCATATCAAATAATTCCCATGAAGAAGGAAGAAGAGGGCCGTGATCCTGGAAAGGCTTGATCCAGCATTGTAGGGGAGTACCAGGACAGAGAAAAGGGAGGGGGAAAGATAAGAGAATGGATGGAGAGAAGAGGACTTATGGGACATATGGGGAGGGGGGAACTGGGAAAGGGGAAAGCTTTTGGATTGTAAACAAAGAACATAGAAAATAAAAATATATATATAAAAAATTAAGCCAGTTTCGTAAGACAAATGTCATATGTGTTCTCTCATTGTAGATCCTAAATACTACATTTTATATAGACGATTCTATATAATGAAGTGTGTGTGTGTGTGTGTGTAAAATGAAAAAAGCCAAATTTACAGGAGGGAAGTGGATTTAGAGGATATGTTAGAAACAAGAGGGAAACTGTAGTGTAAAGTGCTCAACATGCAATGCATACTTATATAAAATATTATTGTGTATAAAACAGTACCAGCTACAAAGACTGCAAATTGACATCTTTAAAAATAAGTGAAAGGAAAAAAGCCAAGTCACTGATTAAAAAAAAACAAAACTAAAAATTCATTTATAAAAGATTGAAAATTTTGGCAGTTTCAAACTTTGAATTGACTATTTGATGAAAAAACTAAAAAAAAAAAAAAAAACATTTAAAAGGTAAGTACACAGTCTCAAACACAGGAATGATGCCCGCTCATCGGTAGGAGTCGCTGCCACAGTGGAAGTGTGCAAAGGTGCCAGCACAATCAATGTCTTCCCTACGCCCACCCTGCTAGCATGTCACCTTTGTTCAGCTCATGTTTAGGCAGCCCTGTTGGGGAAACTTTCTGGGTGTGGCTTCTGACATTCCTAGGAGACACATCTCAAAGCACTTAAGAATAAGAAGCACAGTAGGCTTCCATTAAAAAAAAAAAAACAAAAAAAAACTATCAAGCAGTTCTGTCCCTTTGTGTGGAAGCGAATGCATCCTTATTGGTGATGGTAAGGAGGATACCTTGTTTCCTTCTAAGTGCCCACTTACAAGGCGTGCCTCCATTGCAATGCAGCCTTTAGAGGTGTGCCCCACAGCCCTGCGCTCCTATCTATTTGTTTATCATAAAACCTAATGTACAGTACATTTTCAACTTTCACATTAGTGCCATTCAAAGGCCTTAACAGACAGATAAACAGGCTTGGATATTGCAATATTCCTACATAATCTCTATATAAGTTTCTGAGATCCCAACACTTAGGAGATAGGTGCAGGAAGACCAGTTAAAGGCCAGCTTGGGCTATTTCAGACCCTGCTACAAAACAAAGAAACAAGGTAGAGTGAACTGAGGTCTTTGCTGCATCTTTTCTTCCCCCTTTAGTTGCTGTTATAATTGCTGCTGTCCTGTTTTGATACAGGATCTCCCATAGCCCAGGCTGGCTTTGAACAATGTAGCTGAGAATGACCTTGAGTTCTTGACCTTCTGTTTCCCCCTCCCAAGGGCTGGGGTCACAGATGTCCATGTCCATGCCAAGTTTTCTCAGTCTTTTCTGAAGTTAAGACTGCTGTCTCCCTGCTTCTTGTTTTCTTTGCTATTTAGACTTACTAATTTTGTTTTATGTCTATGTGTATTTTACCTGCATGTATGTCTATGCACCGCTTGGGTACATTGTGCACTCAGAGGTCAGGAGAGTATGTCAGGACCCCTGGAGATGGAGTTATAGATGGTTGTGAGCTATGCATGGGTGCTGGAAACTGAACCTAGGTCCTCTGCAAGAGCAACACATGCTCTTACCAGATGAACCGTCTCACCAGCCCCATTCTTACTTTCTAGCTTTCCATAAAAGCTGTGTCTTTCCCCTGGTCATCTCCCAGGTGCCCAATAAGATGGAACTTTAACTCTTTACAATCAAGCATCACTTGTTTTCATGGTCGTAGAAGGGTATGATATGGTTGAATGGCACATCACAGTACCATTACATCTTACTTCTCTATTGCTTTGAAGAAATGTCATGACCAAGACCAAGACAATTTATAAAAGAAATAATTTAATTAGGGGCTTGATTACACTTTCAGAGGGTTAGTCCATGACCTTCATGGCAAGGAACGTAGCAGCAGGCAGGAAGGCATGGTGCTGGAGCAGTAGCTGAAAGTTTATGTAATATCCACATGCTGGAAGCAAAGGGAGAAAGAGACAGGAAGGGGATGAGGAAGAGGAGGAGGAGGAGGAAGAGAAGGAGGAGGAGGAGGAAAAGGAGGAGGAGGAAGAGGAGAGAGAGAGAGAGAGAGTCTGGCATAGGATTTTGAAAATTCAAAGCCCATCCCAATGACCCACCTCCTCCAACAAGGCCACACCTCCTAATCCTTCCCAAACAGTTCCACTAATTGGGACCCAAGCACTCAAATACATGAGGTTATGGGGGTCATTTTCATTCACACCACCATACATTATATACCTATAAAACTCTCTCCTACTTAGGGCAGTCATACTTAAGAGTCTGCTTATTCTAAAAAGTAGAACATAGCTTCAAAATCCTTTGCTTTTTAGGAGGGTTCTCAGCTTAACAGAGAATTCAAAAATATGTTTATATACTTTGAAAATAGACCTAGTTAAAATAAAAAGTAGAAATCTTTGAGGGAAAGGATTGGATATTTGAGGGTGTTGGGGACTTGGAGAAAAGAGACCAACAAAGTACCCAGTATGTACCATGGCTGGAGACATTTTATCAGCAGACACAAGCAGAGAAAGTTTCGAATGTTTGCCACGCTGTGCCAAGCTCTCAGTAAAAGTCCACAGTGTGGATGTAATTACATTAATATAATTGTACTGTGCGGAAATCAAGATGCACACAGGCTCCAAGTGCAAGCTGATTAGCACAAGGGACCATGGGAGGAGAGATGGGAAACAAGCAGCCTGGGGAGGGATTCTGGCCAGAGGCAAGGGATTGGGACTTTCAGACTTTTTATTTACGCCTTAAAGGGCATGTGCCCTTGAACAAATGGAAGTCTTAGATAACAGTAGATGCTAGATACAGTTGTGTCTTATCTTTATGAACTGTCCCTGAGAGGGTTAAATTAACGCTGCCCCTTGTACTTTTTAAGTTCCCTGAGTCTGACAAGGCACCTGTCTTAATTTTCCGACATGAAAAGCAATTGCATTGCGGGCCAGCACTGTGTGCAAGGGCGGAGCCAGAAAACATTGCTCGGATGCCCACCACACCCTTCCTGGCCACCAGTTCCCACTACATTCTCTTCAGAAAGCACTCAATTTCCGGTCCCTCCGTGTTCTCCCATGACCTCCTTGTCTAGCTTTCCTGAGTCCCTTTTCCATTTTATCCTCACTTCCATTTCTGCTGCTTAGGACCTCTAGATTTTTTTCCCTGAGCAACAACAACAACAACAACAAAAACACACACACAACAGAATGCCAACTACAGTTTTTTCAAAGAACACAAACCTATGGATTTCCATGTTTTACATTTTTTTCTAGATTTATTATCTTTTAAAAAATCTTTTAACAATATTTATTTTTCTTTTTCTTTTGTGGATGTATTTATGTGCATGTCAGGGGTGTGTGTGCACATGACCACAGGTAACAACGGAGATCAGAAGATGGTGCCAGGATCCCTGGAGTTGGAATTACAAGCAGTTGTGAATTGGCTGACGTGAGTTCTGGGAACTGAACTCAGTTCCTCTGCAAGAACACTACATGCTCGTAACCACGGAACCATTTGTATCAGACAAGTCAATCTGATTTGGAAAGCAGTCATCACAACCTAACTCTCTGCGGAGAAGCGGTAATATGCTGACTTAACTTACCCCAAAAGAAATGTTCTCTTATTAGCCAGAGAATAAAAACTAAACTAAAAAGCAAGTGCTATTTGACTGTTTACACTAGCATTGGTCATTAGGATGATGTGCTGTTCATTATGAGGCTACATGATACCGCCTTGACATGGATGTACTGGGGAAATGCGTACAGCTACATGGGACAGAGCAGGACTAAAAAGAGACCTTATGGACACTCCGGACTCTGCGTTGGTTTCGCTTTCTTTGGTAGTCTGTGGTTTCCACCATGACCACTAGGTGGCAGTTGTGGTTCCGAGCGGGGGAAAAAAAAAAGTCCAGAGTCAAAAGCTGGGAAGGAAGGTTTCTAACTTACTGTGACTTAGGAAGAAGCCCTTCCCGATCTTTCGGTTATGGCTTGGAAATGAAGTGTTCTTTCTAAACGGCTGTGGTTCCAAGCTTAAAAAATGTCCAGAGACAAAAGCTGGAACGGAAGGTTTCTACCGTACTGTGACTTAGGAAGAAGCCCTTCCCGATCTTTCAGTTATGGCTTGGATATGAAGTGTTCTTTCTAAACGGCTGTGTTGAAATCTTGGCTCCAGTCTGATTGTCTCACTGAGAGGTAACTGAATCACGAAGATACTAACTCCATCAATGGATGAGTCTGTTGATGAGTTCACCACGGAAAGGGCTTCCCAACTTGGCCACATTCCATAGTTAAATAAACCCGTGTCTCCACATCTTTGTGTCTGTGTCTCACATGTTTCAATAGAGCCCCAAACCTTCCCTGTCACGTGCCAGATTGCTCAAATAAGTCAAGAGAACTCCAGATTTAAGGAGAACTCTGCTGTAATTTTGGTATCTATGAAAATAATGGCTTTACTACCTTGGTACCCTGTAGGGAGAGTTGTAGGGTGGGTAGGGCCTTACATAGCAGTGGAGCAAGGCCCAGTGCTCTCTTCCTAGAGCTCAAAATACCCAAGTCGGGAACTTCTGGATACTTAATTTTTTTTTAAAGAAAAAATTGTTTTGGTTTGTTTTCTGAGGCAGAATTTCACTGTGTAGCCCTGGCTGTACTGGAACTTGATCTGTATGCAGTCCAGGTTGACCTCAAACTTAGAGATCTGCCTTTCTATGTATCCTAAGTGCTGAAATTAAAGGTGTGCACCACCCCCACCTCTCCTGTGCACTAAAAATTATGATTGGCATGCCTTTTTAAAAAATGTGTACGGCTGTTCTGGACTATTAAGAGCAATTGGTTCTGTCCTTGTAGTTTGAGCTAAATGCAAGGATTTAGATATAATTTGAGTTTGAGGCTGAAGGGACCTGGCTTTCTTGGACTTCATCTCAGACAGGCTTATAGGAGGTTGTCAGAGTACTGTGCCTTGGTGGAGTGTTTCATTATAAATACCTATTGTATTCTATTTAAACCATACCCCCATGTTAGCCAAGAAGACAGACTTGGGAGACTCACAGGATCTATCTGTCCATTTCCCCAGCATGGCCACATTGAGATTTACGTTAAGTAAATCTCCCCCTTCTACATCTCACTATTAATTTGGTTTCTTTAATTGGCTTCTTGAGGATGGGTGTTTGAACTTTGTTTGGGGCACAGGCTGTGACCCCCCTGGGTCTACATTTTTAAAGGAATACAACAATAGAGATTTCACAAAATTCAGCATCATATCAAAATTAATAGCTGTATAGAGATGTCCAGATGTGATGTCGTATACACCTAGGAGAATTTACAAATGAAGATGAAACCAACAGGTCAGAACTGTAAAGCACCCATTGCAAATAAAAACACCCAATTCAGGATAAAAAGGAGACACCCAGCATTTTTGGGAAGAAATGAAAATATAAGGGGGGGGGGGAATATTCCAGCTAAAGTAAACAACTAGAGACAAAATTAAAATGCTTGGGTGAAAAATTCACTAAATGGTATTAGCGACAGACTAGACATCATTAAAAACCACACAAAATATTTTTGAAGTACAAGGAAAACTACAAGGTGGTGATGGGGCGTCTCAGACAAAAGAACTGAGCACCAGTGACCTCAGAAAAGTGTCAAGAAGACAGATGTGCATATAATTAGATTATAAATGAGGAAAAGAGAGAAGACAGAAAAATAGTTCAAGACCGTTTAGACCAAACTTTCTTAACCTCTTATAAACCAAAAGGTACAATTCACAAGTCAATGACCAACACAACTAATAAATATAAAGAAAAGTAAAGGCATATCTGGATCAAACTTCCAGAGTCAAGGAAAAGTCTGTGGCCAGGGAGATGACTCGGGCACTAAGATTCTTGCTTGCCTTGCAAACATCACACCCAGAACACATGTATGTAAAAACCAAGCGTCGTTTCGCATGCTGTAAGCCTAGGGTTGGGGGTCAGGGTTCGGGGGTCAGAGACAGGCAGTTCCTCAGGGCTCTCTGGCTGCCCAGCATGCCTGCTGGGTGAGCTCCAGCCCAGGGGCAGGGAAGATGGCTGGTGCCAGAGGAATACCACCTGAGGCTGAACTCTAGCCTCCACATAACCCCTGTACACACATGCATGTCTACCCTCACACATGTGAGCTTACACATATATAAACACTCCACACACAGGAAGAAAAAGTAAACAACAACAACAACAACTCTAGAAGGTGACAAAGAATGGAATTGGGAATTGGTTTTGGTGTCATAGCTTATGTCTTGAATGCCCCCTGAAGACTTGTGTTGAAGGCATGGCTAGTTGCCTGTGGTGCTATTGGTAGACCTCTCTGGAGACAGGGTCTGCTGGAGGAGGATTTGGTCACTGAGTCTACTCTCTTGAAAGAAACCCCTTTTTCTTTTTGCTGCTGTTGGGGCTGCTGTGAAGTAAGCAGGGTTTTTTTTTTTTGTTTGTTTGTTTTTGTTTGTTTGTTTGTTTTGGTTTGGTTTGGTTTGGGGTCTTTTTGTTTTTTTCTTTGTCCACACGCTGTCACCATAGCATCCTCTACAGGCCAAGAGACTACTGACAGAAGTCCTTTCTCCTCAGGCTCAGGGATGGGATCCTAGTATACCAAACACTGAATGTCAGAAAGCGTAAAGCAACTAAAGAAAAATGCTGCCAACTGAAGCTAATGACAAAACGTTGTCAACATGAAGGCAGAAAAGGTTTTGGAGAGTGAAACAAAACAAAATAAAACAAAATGAATCACCACTATTAGAAACTCTTACTATATGTATATGTGAAGTACATACATATAATTTGGAGGTAGAGTGTGATAAACTAAATATCGTATACCCTAGACTGTCCACTAAAAGCTAAGGATAAGATAATAAGTGCAATAGATAAATAGAAGTAAAATTGGTCGATAAAATGCAAAACTAATGTATAGCAAAGGCAAAAAATGAAAGAAGGAAAAAATAAAATACAGGTGGGACAAGCAAAACACAAATAACAAAATGGTAGATTAAGCCACAGCATCTATAAGAAAATTGTTTAGCATAGAAAGATATAAATAAGTTAAAGCAAAAACAAGCAACAACCACAACCACAAACACACACAAACACACCAAAACAAAACACCCATAAAACAAAAATCACAAGAAATCTAGAATAACTACATTAATATCCAAGTACACCTCAGGGCAATAAATAACTCTAGAGATATGAAGGAACAATTCATCATGAAAATGGGGTCCAATCATTATAGACTCAATGTCTATAATGTCAATAGACTGTGTCATCTAAAATGGGATCCTTAAGATACATGAACCAGCTACCAGGAGAACCAGATGAGAATTAAATCTACACGCTATTGAACCCTTTAGTAGTTGGTGAATAAAATAAGTACACAAAGGATCAAAAAGGCTATGGAACTCTCTTTAGTTCCTAACTGGCATTTCTGGAACACTTCATCCAACTACAGACCATACATTGTTCAAATGTACACATAACAGCTACCAAGAGGTGACCCTACCAAGGCCACAACTCGGGCTTCAGGTTTGAAGTTTTGTTGTTGTTTGTTTTCTTCTGGTTTTTTTCCTTAGAATTGAAAACACAGTTCTTAAAGTAGAAGACAGTAACAGAATGAAGAAAGATGACAAATGATCTAGAAATTAGGACAACACCCTCTGAGTAATCCACAAGGCTGAAAAGAAATCAGAAAGAAAGTAGAAATAATTTTTAGTGGAATAAAACTAAAAACAACATATGAAAACACATCTAACACAATTAAAGCATTGTTGAAATTATTTCTACCATATGCAGGAGCCACCTCAGCCTTTTCTCTCTCCCTAGACCCAAACTCAGAAGTTTTGAGATCATAGGTCCCCAGCAGGAGGAGTCCAAGTCAATTCCTTGTTTTTAAAGCCAGCAAGGCCAGGCAGTGGTGGCGCACTCCTTTAATCCCAGCACTTGGGAGGCAGAGGCAGGCGATTTCTGAGTTCAAGGCCAGCCTGGTCTACAGAGTGAATTCCAGGATAGCCAGGGCTATACAGAGAAACCCTGTCTTCAAAAACCAAAAACCAAAAACCAAAAACAAAAAGCCCGCAAGATTTTAGGATTATTTAGTAACAATGTATACCTTTACTTTTCTAAAAGGATAACAAATTTTCAGAGAACAGGAGTCTCCTTCCGTCTCCATTTCTGTGGTTAAAACACCCCAACAGAAGCAACATAAGAAATCAGAGTTTATTG
The DNA here is from genome assembly GCF_947179515.1 of Apodemus sylvaticus. Lineage (NCBI taxonomy): Eukaryota > Metazoa > Chordata > Mammalia > Rodentia > Muridae > Apodemus > Apodemus sylvaticus. Next base: position 46,646,395 of record NC_067472.1, on the reverse strand, counting down.
GGAGTATAGTTCAACGGGACAGTCCGTCATGGAGGGTAAGTCAGGACAGCAAGAACCTACAGCAGCTGATTTCAGTTAGGAGGGACAGAAGGCTGGGTACTCCTGCCCAGCTGGCTTCCTCCCCTTTATGCACATCAAGGTCCAAGCCCATGGAATAGCCTGATGCAGAGCCTGATGACCTGAGTTCCATCCCCAGAACTTACAAGGCAGAGAAGGTGGAGGAAGTGGTTTCCATATGCATGTTCTCTCTCTCTCTCTCTCTCTCTCTCTCTCTCTCTCTCTCTCTCTCACACACACACACACACACACACACACACACACACACACACATTTAATTAATTAATTAATTAATCAATCAAACAAACAACAAACGCAATTTAAAGGATAGAAAAAGCACAGCGGTTTGGGTCTGCCAGCAGTGGGCATCCCCAGGATGGGGCCCAGACAGAAGTCTGTAAGAGGACCTCTCGCTCTAGGTTCTGCTCCTGATACACTCATAAACAAACAAACAAGCAAACAAACAACTGGAAAGTCCTTTGGTGAGGTCAGATGCTTTTACATGAATAAGTGTGCCAGATGAGTCAGGGATACTTGCATAATTACTATAAATATGACTGCCTTGAGGTGGCAGAGACAAATAGAAAAGAGTTACAGAATTTGATAACTGTGTCAGGTAGCCAAAACCCAGGTTATTTTTTCCTTTTTTTCTTTTTAAGTACAAAAAAATAAATAAAAAGGTCAGACACCTGAGATTAATGGAATTTTCTGTCAATCTACTCTGAAATGACTAGCCAGGATGAAAAGCCACTCAATCAAAGAATGGGTGAGAGAGAGGCTTCACGGACAGAACATAGAGCTCAGGGCAGGCGGCTGAGCTGCTCCTACTCCACTCTACACGATCTCCTGCTTTCAAGGCTGATTTAAGTCTATTCTTGCGTCAATCAGGTCTGTGACAGAATGAGAACGAAAACTCTAGAAAGCCAACTTTGATGGCGCACCACAACTTAGTCCTAGCCAGTGACTCTGAAGCTAGTTAACAGCACACACATCTTGGTGGAGAAACAGATATGTGTCAGCAGGTGCATGTGCCCTGGCACATAGCTCTGTACGCCCTGATGCCCACCACACAGGTAAACAACCTAGAAAGGGTGGCGATTCCCTCTGCCACTGGTGCCAGTCCAGTCCAGAAGATTTCCCTTGACAGGTGAAATTTGAGCAGAAATGGCCTGCCATATTCCCACTCACTTTTAGACCCAGTTTGCAGTTTGATATCTCTCCTTTTTCTCAAGAGTAAGATAGTACTATACAGGTAGAAAAGTCGATCCCTCGGCCTGAGTCCCGGAATGGAAGGCACCCAAGCAGAGCTCTGATGACTTGGAGTGAGGACGAAGTATAATGAAAAGTGGGTCTTTGTGTTTAGCCTTTGTGATTTGGAAAGTTATAGCATAGATGTGTCATAATAACCCAGCCTAGCGATAACTCACCCCTTCCCGAGATGACAGCATTAACCTGCTTAGGAAGGTTATGGGTGTTTTTCCTACATGTATGTCTGTGTACCATATGCATGCCTGGAGCCTTCAGAGGCCAGAAGAGAACACAGGATCCCCTACAACTGGAGCTACAGATGGTTGTGAGCCACCACATGGATGCTGGGAATCAAACCCAGGTCTTCCTTTAAGAGAAGCCAGTGTTCTTAATGGCTAACCTACCTCTCTAGCTCAACGTTCTTACTCTCAACACTGTTGCTTTGAGGGATGTGTTTCCTACAGGAAAATTTGGGAGGCACCTTCAAGCTGTAGCAAGAGGGTTTTGTGTAGTGACTGACACTTAAAAAATCCCGGCACAGGGTTCCTTCCTGGCTTTGACCATTTATGTTCCTGGATAAAAGACACACACACAAACACACATACACACAGCAATTATATATATATATATATATATATATATATATATATATATATATATATATATATATAGGCAATTATATTTTTATCATGCATTTAGCAGCACAATAGCTGGGCAACTTCTTGTTAGAATCCACTTTCCTACCGATAAATCTAAGTTACTACTTACTAGTTTCTGTGTTCCATCTTGGCTGCTCTTGACCCAGTTGAGCAGCCTTCAGGGCCACGCTCTCCCTCTCCCTCCAAGGGCTCCAGATCTTGGGGGCCAGCACTTAGCTTTACGATAAACAGTCAACGGTTTTGTTAAGTGGGTTACAAATACATAAAACTAGGAGAAAACTGAATGGGTAAACCCTATCCAGTTACTTAACATTAATTTATATAAGAGATGAAGCGTGTGTGGAAATGAACTCTTTCATATTATGCTGATTCAGAATCTTTTGTTGTTTGGGGGGTGTTGTTTGTTCTGTTTTTCAGTGTGTGTGTGGTGGCTTGATTGGGTAACCACTTCCTTTAAAGCAGTGTTGGTTCAGTTTTTCTTTGTTCTGTTCTGTTAAGCCCTAGGGTCAGTGCTCAGTCAAAAATGATGGGCCTCTCATAATTTTTGTTTACCAGAGGCAGGGGCCCCACTACACCAGCTGCAAATGTTCCTCTGTCTGTCTGCCTCTTAGGTTCTGAAGACCCCATGTCAGGCTCTCGTCCAAGTTTATTACCCTCTTGCAAATATTTCAGAATCTTCTGTATTCATCCACCCGCTACCCTTTGCCTATAATAAAACAGAAACTGTTGAGACTCTAGGCCAACCTGAGACTCCTCTGTGCTGATCTTCTCTGAGAATAATCCCTATACCCAGGTCTTCTTCTCTGCTATAAACCAGGACTGAACTGTCTATGATGCAGTGCAAAGAAGACTCAGTTATCAAATGGTGTCAATTAGTTACCATGAGCACTACTATTATCAGAGAAACTACTAGAAGCTTTGTGGGCATGCTCAGAAATGGACGGGTATGAGTCAAGATGGCAAGATCTAGTTTTTTAGGTATTCCAGGCCTTTAAAATGTTTCTGCCTGTCTGTGTTTGGAGGAGGTTGTGGGTTCTGGCTTGTTAGCTGGGGGTTGTCAGAGTGGGACAATCTAAACCTTGACTTGAAAAGCAGGCGTGGCGGGCATTCCTGCAACCTCAGCGCTCTGGAAGCTGCAGCAGACGTGTGGCAAGTGTGAGGCCATCTTGAGCTGCAAAGGGGAGGCTCTGACTCGAGAAAAAGAAGAGGAACCCTTCATACAATGCTGGAGGAGCTCTTGTAGGTCAAGGGAAACTTCTAGGTGTGAAAACCAAATACAATATTCAGTGTCTTGGTTTTTAATACTAAATTAAAAAAAAACAAAAGCTACATACTTTTAATTCCAGAACTCTTGAGGCAAAGGCATGTTGTCTCTGTGAGTCTGAGGCCACCCTGGTGTGCATATTGAGTTCCAGAACAGCCAGGGTTAGAAAAAAGGACTCTATCTTTTTTTAAAAAATGGCAAAAGAAAGTCATTATTTGAATAATAAGAAAATTTTATATGATTTGCTGTCTTTTATGAAATGCATTAGCAACTTTTAACAGGAAAAGAACTATATGTTTTTGCTTGGTGGAAATAAATCTAGAGACAGGCTAGCAGGCAGGCACTCAGTAGACTAGTTCTTGAGCTTTCGGTAGGCTTGAGAACATTAAAGAGAGTAGTGGGGGGGGGGGGGGCGGTGGCGCACACCTGTAATCCCAGCACTTGGGAGGCAGAGGCAGGCAGATTACTGGGTTCAAGGCCAGCCTGGTCTACAGAGTGAGTTCCGGGACAACCAAACCTATACAGAGAAACCCTTTCTCAGGAAAAAAAAAAAGAAAGAAAAGAAAACTAGAGAGGAAGGGAGGGAGGGAGGGAGGAAGGGAGGGAGAGAGGGAGGGAGAGAGAGAGAGAGAGAGAGAGAGAGAGAGAGAGAGAGAGAGAGAGAGAGAGAGAGAGAGACAAAGAGAGAGTTTTATCTTGAGAAGCCACTTGAAGGAAAGGTGGTTTTAGCTTAAAGAATTGAGAGAAGGCAAGGTTGCTGCGCTCAATTACAGGAGAAACTATCTGAGAGTTCAGCAGAAAGAGGCTGTCCGCGGACTGCAGAGGTAGAAGCCAGGCTGGGGGAGTCTAGGAAGTAGCTTTTGCCTTCAAAGAAAGATAATGGTGTCATAAAATCTGCTCAGCCACAGCCAGCTCCAGTAGCCCAGGAAGATATCATTTTAAAGACTGAATGTGTTTTCCACTAAATATGGCCTTCGAGTTTTTATATTCTAACAATGGCCAGAAAAATCACAGAAGCTGATCGAGTTTAACCCTGGGAATGGTAAAAGACTTTTCCTAGTGGATAGAAGTTAAACTGAAAATTTGGAAGATGGTTTATTCCTCCCTCCTTCCCTCCCTCCCTCCCTCCTTCTCTCCTTCCCTCCCTCTTTTTTTTCCTTCCCTCCTTCCTTCCCTCCCTCCCTCCTTCCTTTTCAGGGTTAAAGATCAAAGGAGGGCCTTGCGTGTACTAGGCAAGCACACCGCCACCTAGAACACCCCCAGCCCTAAGAGATGTATTCTTGAAGTTGAGCGTGAGGCACAGGACTATAATCTCAGTACTCCAGACATGGAGGCAGAAGGCTTGACAGTTCAAGGCCAGCCTTGGCCACATAGCAAGATCCTATCTGAAGAAGACTGGGAGGGAAGGGGCTCTACTGAGTAGAGCTTGTCTAGCATACTGAAACAACCTACATAGCGTGCCCTGACTAGGTAGCACAACTAGTGATCTTAGGATAAGTTTGCACTCAGTGGCAAATCTATCGTGAAAAGCAAGCGCCTTTCAACTCTGCTTAGCTGGTGGGGTGTAAGGTGAATCTGTTTTCCATTTCACCTGCCCTGGAACCTTTGAATATTTATATTTAGAATTCTTACTACATTCATACTGCATTTAGTGTCTCTGTCTTCGTGTGCGCACTAGCACGCAGCACTTGACTAAAATATTCAGAAGACAACTTTCAGGAGTTGGTTCTTTTCTACTTTGAGAGTCTAGCTACTGAAGACTTCGGGTTTGCAGCCTTGGCAGAGAGCCCCTGTACCTGCTGAGCCATCTCACCGGCCAGATTGTTTACCTCTAGTTCAATGGTGTCCTTCTTTAGAGAAACTTTCCTGAAGTTCCATTTGCAGTGGTTATATTTATTTTTCTGTTTGAAATAAATACATGGAAGTTTGGGAACTGAATCAACTAAAAATGGCGTACTGATGCACGGATGTACAGAGGATATTTCCGTGCTTGTAGCTCGGGTAACCGGGAAATGTTTTCTTTGTGCCCCGTGCGACTGAAGAGCTGGAAGTCCTTCAGTTCCGTGTAAGACTCATCTCTCAGAACTGCCTCCTTCAAACTTCCGGCATGCTCCAGGGCTGCTGTGGAGAGGCAGCATTGGTTTCGCAGTTCTTCCAGTTTCCACACGTTTGACTCCGCTGCAACTTCCATTCATCTCAGTTCCTTGAGCGCTGTTCTTCAACCCCTGCTTGGCAAGTTGGGCCTGACAGCTTGTCCCTCTTGGGCTGGGAACAGAGAAGGCTTGGGACCTCTGCAGACTGAAGCCCTCAGTGTAAACTCCCCCAAGCCTCAGGCCACGGTTGCAACATCACAGATTACAGCAGGTGTACAGCAGCCCCAGTGGCCTTTGGGATATTTTCCTCAGTGATAAAATCATTTGCATTATTGAACTATAGTGTGTGACAGGGTTATGGTCTGCCTTGTCGTGACCTTTCCTGTCCCATACTTCAAGCGAGGCATCTTCCATTTTTATGACTTCGGGGAACACAGTTTTCCTCTGATGTAAACACCAGCAGTAGCAGCATTAATAAGAATTACAGCAGGCCTAGGAATGCTCTGGACCATTGTACTTGAGAATAAAGAACTTGGTCACAATACAGTCAAACGGTTTGGTCTGTACCAGAAAACCTTCCCACCCCACCCGGTCCCCACCCACCACATGGTCTCCACCACCTCATTCACCAACAGTACATGCAAGTCACCGATTGTTGGCTTCTTACGACGTCACAAAATAGCATAGCTTTGGGCTTTTTCCTTCTCTTTTTGCAAGTGTGTACAGTGTTACACTTCTGTATTTTCATACATAGGCCATGTGCACAGAGAGGCCAGAGGAGGACGTAGAATATTCCATCCTATCCTTTTCTCCTTATTGCCTTCAGAGAGCATCTCTGACTGAACCCGGAGCTAGGCTGACAGCAGAAGGTTGAGGGAACCTTCCTTCTCCCACCCTCTGTTCTCAGTGCTGGGGCAACAGGCAGATTGCAGCACCCCCAGCTATTTATGTGGGTTCTGGGATTTGAACTGAGGTTCTCACAAGCTGCCCCAGTGTGTGGGGTGCATGCGTGAGTAGAAGCACGCTTGTGGAAGTCAGTCCTTCCTTCCATCGTGGGACCCGGGGATCAGATTCAAGCCCTTGGCTTTGAGGCAAGCAAGTCTGCCCACAAGCAAGCAATCCAGCTGGCCTTCTTTAGAATAAGAGATGTTTGTAAGTGAAAAGAAATGTTAATGTCTGATTTTCTTAACTTGAACATTGTAAATTGAATATCTGTGCCTGCAAATGCAACAATATTCTCTAACATTTCGAAAGCTCGTCCAGCAAGTCACCAGATGTTAGTGTAATGATTGCTGAAGGGGGATGGTGACCTAACTCCTCTCCAGCACAGTGCCACCTGAGGTTACCATAGCATAAAAATGGCATTTCCCCTCAGTGCCAAACAGCCCAGGCAAAGGAAAAATAAAAATACTAATTTTGCTAAAATTTGGGTTGTTACAACATATAAACAACTATTGAAAACATTTTTCTGATAAAAATCAATTCCATTCATCCCCTCTAATGCTTCTGTGTGAAATGACACCCATGGTGTCTTATGAAAATCCATACTGGGGCTGAGAGAGGGGTCAGTGGGTAAGGCACCTGCCTCCAAGCAGAACACCCTGTGCTTCCAAGCTAACATCCTGAGCTTGATCTCTGGAGCACACATGACAGAGATCCACCTCCCACAAGTGACCAACTGATCTCACAGAGATCCTGTGACACTTGTGTGAGAACACATACACACACACCAAAGAAAGGTTAAAAAAACACATTTTAGGATCTGATGTGACAAATACCTATGACCTGTAAAGTCACAGTCCAGAGAGCTCCAATGATCCATCATTTGACAGTACGTCTCACTATTCTGTATTACATGTTTGCAGTGAAGTTGTCTGGAGAACATTGCTACCCACATGTGTCAATAAACCAGGAGGGTAAGGACAAAAGTCTTCTTACACTTTAAATTGTCTGCCACTACTTTCAAACCCAGCCTCTCAGGCCTGGGGTTTGGGGGCATCCCTGGTTATTCCCTCAGGGCTGTTCCCTTCCCTTGTCAGCTGGCCTGGCACTGCTGTGCACTCATTGTCCTGACAGACACTTTCCCGTACACCTCACCACACCTCAGAGGGAGGAAATGTGAGGTTCGCTGAATACAGTCCCTCTTGTTTTAAAATTGAGAACTGCAGCCTAGCAAATCCGCTGGAGACTGGCCCAGAGAGAGAAAGTTGGCCTCAGCATCCAGTAGGCTCCGTTGTCTACACAATGTTCACATTCTACTCCATGTATGAATCCCCCAAAGGTACCTCCTTCAATACACTAGCTGCCAACTTTTGGAATTCATTCTTCCTAGTGGGCGTAGGGCTCCCACTCTTCCTGACTTTAATTTGCATTCCCCTAATTTTCATTTCCTAATGAAATAGTTACTATCTCCTTAAGTTCTCATGTGCAAGTTGGATATCTTTGGTACAGTGTCTTTTCAAATATGTTGCCCATGACTAAACATGGCCGAGTCGAGAAGGTTTTACATGTGTGCTGGATTCAGGCCTCTTATCAGGTAACTGTCTTGCATGTAGTCTCCCAGTCTACGGCTTGTCAGTTCATCTTTGTAATGTTGTCCTTTGAAGACCAAAGAAAATCTCAGTTTGAAGGATGTCATCTGTCAACTTCTTATTTACACAGTGTGCTTTTGGTATCACATCTAAGAAATGTTTGCCTAGCCCAAGGTCACAGAGATTTTCATCTCTTTTTACTTCTGAAAAGTTTATAGCCTCGACCCTTGTATTGAGGTCTATAATTTGTCTTGAGTAGATTTTTGCTATGTTATGAGGAAGGGGGGTGCTGTGCTTCCTTTTCCACAGCGATGTGCAGTTTTCCCAGCTCCATTTACTAAAAAGGAAATTCTTATCTCACCATTTACCTTGGAACCTATTTTTGAAACACACTGACCTTAAATACACAGGATTGCTGCAGATTCTCTCCTCAGACTCACTGATCTCTTCCTGCCCTGTGCCAACACCGCAGCCTCCATTGCTGAAGCTTTATAGTGAGTCATAAGTCAAGCCATGGATGTCTGCAGACCGCGCCTTCCCACAGTGGTTTTGGCTCCTTGGGGTCCTTTGTGTTGTCTACAAATTTTAGGATCTGCTTGACATATATACAACATAGATACACACACACACACACACACATACACACACAAGCTTGTATGAAACATAGATACACACATAGATACACACACACATGCTATAAAAATTTATAAATTTTTATAAAGATTTGCTAAATTAGTAGGGGAACATGGAGGGAATTGGCAACTTGCTATTAAGCCTTCACAATACATAAACACAAGCATTTGTATTTATATATTCAAGCCTTGTCTAATTTCTCTCAATGGTCCTTCATGGCTTTCATTGTACCGTCAGTATACAGTTATTTGGTAAATAAAATTCCAAGTGTTTTGAACCTTTTGTTAGTATTTGGAAAGGAATTATTTCCTTAATTTTTCTTTTGATGCTCTAGTTTATAAAACTAAATGTGCGCCAGGCGGTGGTGGTGCATGCCTTTAATCCCAGCACTTGGGAGGCAGAGGCAGGCAGATTTCTGAGTTCGAGGCCAGCCTGGTCTACAGAGTGAGTTCCAGGACAATCAGGACTACAGAGAAACCCTGTCTTGAAAAACAAACAAAAACAAAAAAAGCCAAACAATCTAAATGTGCCACAGCATGATTTCACTTCATTCCAGTAGTAATATTCTCATGCTTGTGAGGGCTGGTGGGATGCTGAGAGAAGGGAGCCCTTGTTCATTGTCAGTGAGGATGTCCATTTGCATAGTCATTAGGAAAACCAGTCCAGAGGTTCCTCAACAACGAGTCAAAGAAGGACCGCCCTGGATTCCGCCCATGAGATCAGCGTGCCATGCCTCACTGCGGCTCTGTGCACGTTAGCGAAGAGTCAAAAGCCTATCCTAACCCTATCCGTGGTGAAAGAATAAAGAAAACGTGGCAGTTTTAACATAATGGAATAAAAGAATTAAACTCTTCCATTTGTGACAAGGTGTATAGAATCAGAGATTGTGGTGTTAAATGAAATAACCCAAGAAGAGAAAAACAAGTTCTGTGTAGTCTCCCTCAGATGTGGAATATTAAATGCTGGATTTATTGAAGTTGAAAGGAGAACGGTGCTTTCTGGAGGATAAGAGGAGTGGGGGGTGGGGATAGAGATGGGCTGGCCAGTGGATGCTGAGCTACAGTGAAGAACAGATCCCCCTGCTGTGCTGGTGTCCAGTAGGTAGGAGGGTGACAGTAGAAGATACCTGTGTGTGTGTGTGTGTGTGTGTGTGTGTGTGTGAGAGAGAGAGAGAGAGAGAGAGAGAGAGAGAGAGAGAGAAGAAAGAGAGAGACAGAGAGACAGAGACAGAGAGACAGAGAGAGACAGAGAGAGTGCTTAGGAGCTGGTGACAGTATTGTGCATGGCTCTCTTGAGGTCTGAAGCCCAACAAGAGATGATATAGAGATACTTCCTACTTCAAGAACATGACAATCTTGTTAGGAAAGTCAGGAATAGTAAAAGAAAACTAACGTGCTTTTACATGTATAATCCGTATGTTGATAAACTCTATAAAAACAACCAAGGCTACACAGAGAAATCCTGTCTTGAAAACAACAATGATGACAACAACAACAAGAGATATAAATGACTATGCAGTGTCAAACAGAGATAGAGCCAGGTTGAGCAGTGCAGGGAAACCTATTTAACGGACACGAGAAAACTCTCCAAAGTACGTCATTTCAGTCCCTAACTACAAAAAGGAGATGGACTATAGAGAAGGTGTGTCTTCCAGACAGCTAACAACAGGCGCAAAGGCCCAAGCCTAGAAGAAACTTCCCTGAACTGCAGAATGTACAAGAGATATGTTTAAAGCACTAAGTGGCCCTAGGAGGGAGAGAGGAAGGGAAGAGCCGTTGAGGAAGTGCTCCTTCAGGGCTGTTTCCCAGAACACTTCACCCTGAGTGCTGTGAGAGGCTACGGTGGCTCCGAACCACAGGGCAGACTGGATCGTGTTCATATCTTAAAGATGATGTTAAGAAGTCCGGGGGTGGCAATTCATTCCGTGTCACTCAATCAGTGGCGTGGCAGCAAAGATAATTCAAATCTTAATACAACACTCTTCGGACTTGAGGTTTGGATTGCTTGCCTCTGCGATGACCTCTACCAGACATTGAAAACTCAGTCTCAATCTGTTTGCTATAGTTGTTGCTTGGGATGCATTTTCCTGAAAGCCACACAGAAAGAGAACAGAGAGTGACATCTTGTTTTAGTGAGCACCATTATCTCTACCTTCATCTGTCTATTCTGCGCCAACCATAGAGAAGAACATAGAGTCTAACTCTACAATTTAGCTTTTCCTTTAGTGGCAAAATCAGTTTGGGGATGGTTATCTAATAGTTTCTCCAAACGGCAGACCAGTCTCAACACATGAAGGAAGAGTCTTGAGCAGCCTAGACATTGGCTAATGACTTTACAGGTTTGTTATGCTGTCGGGAGAGTGAGGTGAATGAGGGTGAGACTTTGGAAGCTGAGTAATTGTTTAGAAGGAAACATTAAAAAGCACAGCCAGAACACAAAGAGAGAGAGAATGGGGTTTTACAGCAAGGATATCTAGACTGCCAAGTCCACAGTGGTGGAGAGGTAAGCGCTGCTCAGGACTTTCTTGGGAACATGGCAACTCACTTTGAAGGAATGAAGCTTCTAGATCAAAGGTCAGAAAACTTGGGGTCAGAGGAGCCCTTCCACCAACCAGCTGTGTGAACTCGGGTAGGTCTGCTTTCTCATTTATAAAGCAGAGTCTCCCAAAGTTGCTCTCTCGGGTCCCTTCTGGGCCCAACACATTGACTATAGAACACCATGTTCCGGTTTGGGTACTCGGATCAGGATCACTCAGCCGGGTCTAATTCAACAAGCAAGAAAGGGATTCAAGCTATTTAGCTAGTGATTTGGGGTATGACTTGATAATTGAAGTAAATGGTAGCCTTATAATTTATCGATTGCATCAGATTGCTGCTAAGTGCCCCAGGTTCTGGCTTTATGTAGCTAAATATTGTTGGCTTGAAATGGGACCTCACACTTTTAATACAATGTTCTCCTCTTGCAGAGTCATTCTGGTTTCTGTAACTCGCTTTGCGTATAGAGCAGGAGGCCACCTTTTTAAAGGGTTTGGGGAACAAAAAGGTAGAAACGGCACCTCGGCTTCCTTTGCTTCCTCATTATATAAAATTTACACACACAAACACAAACACACGAACACCCATCACGGAGATCTCTGCATATTTAGTAAGACAGCCTAGACAGGGTCACCGCTGAGAGTTATTAAAGTTATTTAGTCTCTAGAGCCAAAACCATGAGTAGCTAAATGGCTTTGGGTGGGAAGTGGGGTTTCTCTGAAAGATAAAATGTTTACTGCATATTCTAAAGTATAATGTATTTAACAATAAAGATGGAAAGCACTCAAAGGGTTGCTTGTATGTGAACACGTATTTTGGAGATAGAGTCTCACTACATTGCGCAGGCTAACCTCAGACTCACCCTCTTCCTTTCTCACTTCCTGAGTGTTGATGTTTTTTGGGTTTTTTTTTTCCTTTTTTAACCCATATTATTACCTATGTGTTTTCCCTTTTTTAATAAAAAATTAGTTATATTCTTTATTTACATTTTAAATGTTGTCCCCTTTCCTGGTTTACCTCCCAAGAATCCCCTAACCCATTCTGCCTCCCCCTACTCACCAACCCACTCACTCCCACTTTCCTGTCCTGGCATTTCCCTATACTGGGATATTGAGCCTTCTCAGGACCAAGGGCCTCTCCTCCCTTTGATGTCCAACAAGACCATCTCTGCTACATATGCAGTTGGAGCCATGGGTTCCAACCCATGGCCAGGGTGGTTTAGTCCCTGGGAGCTCTGGGGATACTGGGTGGTTCATATAGTTGTTTCTCCTAAGGGATTGCACACCCCTTCAGCTCCTTGGGTCCTTTCTCTATCTCCTCCATTGGGGTCCCTGTGCTCAGTTCAATGGTTGGCTGAGAGCCACCCCCTCTGAATTTGCATGCACTGGCAGAACCTCTCAGGAGACAGCTATATTAGGCTAAATAGAGACAAACTTGAAGCAATCCCACAAAAATCAGGGACTAGACAAGGCTGTCCACTCTCTCTCTAACTGTTCAATATAGTACTCGAAGTTCTAGCCAGAGCAATTACACAACAAAAAGAGGTCAAAGGGATACAAATTGGAAAGGAAGAAGTCAAATATCACTATTTGCAGATAATATGATAAGATACTTAAGCGACCCCAAAAATTCCACTAGAGAACTCCTAAACCTGATAAACAACTTCAGCAAAGTGACTGGATATAAAATTAACTCAAACAAATCAGTGGCTTTCCTCTACTCAAAGGATAAAAAAGGCTGAGAAGAAAATCAGAGAAACAACTCCCTATTATTTGTAGTCACAAATAATATAAAATACCTTGGTGTGATTCTAACTAAACAAGTGAAAGATCTGTATGACAAGAACTGCAAGTCTCTGAAGAAATCAATCAAAGAAGATCTCAGAAGATGGAAAGATTTCCCATGCTCATGGACTGGCAGGATTAATATAGTAAAAATGGCCATCTTGCCTAAAGCAATCTACAGATTCAATGCAATCCCCATCAAAATTCCAACTCAATTCTTCATAGAGTTAGAAAGAGCAATTCTCAAATTCATTTGGAATAATAAAAAACCCAGAATAGTGAAAACTATTCTCAACAATAAAAGAACTTCTGGGGGAATCAGCATCTCAGACCTCATGCAACACTACAGAGCAATAATGATAAAAAAAAAAATGCATGGTGTTGGTACAGTGACGGGCAGGTAGATTAATGGAATGAACTGAAGACCCAGAAATGAATCCACAAACCTATGGTCACTTGATCTTTGACAAAGGAGCTAAAACCATCCAATAGAAAAAAAGATAGCCTTTCAACAAATGGTGCTGGTTCAATTGGAGATTAGCATGCAGAAGAATGCAAAGTGATCCATTGTTTTGTTTTTGTTTTCTTTTGTTTTTTCGATACAGGGTTTTTCTGTGTAGCCCTGGCTGTCCTGGAACTCACTCTATAGTCCAGCCTGGCCTCGAACTCAGAAATCCGCTTGCCTTTGCCTCCCAAGTACTGGAATTAAAGGTGTGTGCCACCACCGCCACCTGGCAAATGGATCCATTCTTATCCCTTTATACAAAGCTCAAGACCAAGTGGATCAAGAACTTCCACATAAAACCAGACACACTGAAACTAATAGAAAAGAAAGTGGGGAAGAGCCTCAAGCACATGGGCACAGGGGAAAAGTTCCTGAACAGAACACCAATAGCTTATGGTCTAAGATTAAGAACTGACAAATGGGACCTTATAAAATTACAAAGCTTCTGTACGGCAAAGGACACTGTCAGTAGGACAAAACAGAAACCAACAAATTGGGAAAAGATCTTTACCCACCCTACATCCGATAGAGTGTTGATGTTATTATAAGCATGTGCCACCACAGTGAGCAGGAATTTCTAAGTGTGACTTCTTAGAGGTTGAACGGGATGGTACCTTGCTTGACCTGATGATATGACAAAACTTCAGCTCAACCTGATCAACAGCTGACACACATAATCCCAAATGAGAGAAGGCTGCCCACTGCCATTACATACCCACCTACCTGTCAACATCCAAAGAACAAAGCTCCTCAAGGCAGAGTTCGAAGGCACGCATCTAGGTAAAGGCAGTAAAATGAGGCAACGGGAAATGCCTAAGTTGGAAACACACTGAGTGCTCTGGGAAATGCACATCCAATTTAAAAGCTAATTGCTTTTTAAAATTCTTTGAGTATCATATTCATGGATTTAAAAAATTACTGATTTACTTGATGAAGAGCTTAGCAAATGAAGAAATTGAAACTTAATTTCCAGATGCTTTGATTGCTCCTAAATGCTTTTAGGGTTTTTTTTTTAATTTTATTTATGTGTTTTAGTGTAATACATCAAAAGCTTTAGAATCATTCACTCTGGAAATATAAAACCACTATCTAATCGCACAATAAGTGGACCCCTGGCATCCAAGCTGGCCAGGGGCCTGACCTGGAAGTATCTTTCCGGGACTCTGTCTAGAGGGTCATCAGTCTTTTGCTGCACAAATCACTCTCCATCTTCATGGAAAATTCCAGAATGTTCTCTCAGCTATGAATCTCTAGCATGGTGTGTCATGTGTTAGCTTACTAGACTGCACGGTCCAGGGAGCAGAAGCTTTGGATTTGGTTCATTTCCTACGACTGAAGGCCTCCTGGGGCTAGCTGACCTCCTCTTCTCCATTACTCCAGCCCAAAACAATAATCGTACAGTGCAAACGTGCCCTGAAGATGACTCGAGACCAAAGGTTATGGTCGGTTCCTGGATTAAAAGTGCAATGTGAAGAATTAGATCCAGATTTTGATCCAGACTCCCCACTTGGGTTTGTGTGTTGTCTCTGTCTGAGCCTCAGTTCTTCCATCTATATAATGGAGAGAATCATCTCTGCTGCCAACAGTCATTATAAGACTCAAACAAGATACACACACACACACACACACACACACACACACACACATGCTCAAAGTTCTTGGTATACAGTAAGAACTCCTAGCACACTAACTAGTCATGATAACGTTCTCACTGCTATTTCTAATTTCTGTCTCTGAATTGTCCCCATTCCAGAAACTCAGCAGAAGTCTCTGACTCTTACCAGAGGAAGGGAAATGGAAATTCTTGTCAGCCGATTTACTTAATTTTGAGATGAAGAAATTCATGTCTTTGTGGATTAAGAGGCCAGTGCCCACCTGCAGAGCTGAGGTTAGGGGTCACTCTGTTGCAGGCTCAAGTCTGATCATTCTTCAGTGTGTGTGTGTAGAATTCTTTCTTTCGAACACATGACCTCTGGAAGAGCAGCCAATGCTGCTAAGTGCTGAGTGATCCAACCACATGGTGGCTTACAACTATCTGAAACTGGATCCAATGCCCTCTTCTGATGTGTCAGCAACAGCATGTTAATATACATAAATTAAATAAATCTTTTTTTTAATTCTTTCTTTTGCTTTACTTGTTTGTTTGTTCATTCTTTTTTCTTAAATCACTCTCACTTTTAATTTTAACTAGTTATGCTGTGAGCCTTAAGTAAATCAAAATGGCCATGATGGGGGTGGGGATCTGAAAATACTACAAAATAATTAGAAGGCAGAAACCAAACTAGAAGAGGAGTCTTGGGAAGTACAAAGAGGTCCAAAATAAGTTGACTTGAAATACGATAGAATAATGTTGTTACAAGTGCTGAGAGTGTCTTTAATTTTCTAAAGGTTTGGGATTTTTCTCCCCTCTCAAAAAAATGCTGTCAAGTGCAAAGTATAACATCTATGTGCACATGTGCTTGTTAAATGTCCTCACATACACTGGTTAAACATCTTCTATGCAACAGAAATGCTCGGGGTCAGGAGTGCTTCAGATTTCCAAAGTTTTCAGTTTGGAAACTTTGCATATGCATAACGATCTGTCTTCTGGATGAGACCCAAGTCCAAATACAAAATTCATTCGCATTTCATGTGCACATTATACACATAGGTTGAAGGGGATTGTCTAACAATACTATGTAGATGAAAGCAAGTTTCATTATGCAGAATTTACCACTTAAAGTGTCCTGTCTGTGCTCAAAACATTTAAGATTTGGAGCGTTTGGATTAGAGATTTTAAAATTAGGGTTTCCAGATCTATTTTACAAATATCTCCTGAGAAGTCCCCACATGCCCTTCTCCATGCAATGTTTCAGCTAACAAGAATTAAGGCTTTGGAGAAGGAGAGGAAGAAGGAACGACATATGCTCTCACTCCTGTGATAGACAGGGGTTTACAAAAAAATAGAAAAGGGATCCTTTGTAGATGGGTAACACCCTTCCTGCTTCAGGAAGCTGGTCCACTGAAGCCCAAGAGGAAATGTTGGACAGTCTTGCTTAAGCTGAACCAAGCATCCCACAAATAGCTGGGACGTGGAGCAAGAGCAGAAAGAAGCTATTGCTCCACCAGCTCCTCTCTGCTTCAGGTTCCCTTGGGCCTCCGCCCTCTACTCAGCGCCTGTGGCCTAGTCCCTTTTAGCCTCTGGATCCTGGGGACACTTACTGGACACACCATAACCATAAAAATACTGCCACGGTTACTTGAACCAATGTAAATTAGGATTCTTTTATTTGTGGTTTCATAATCAAAATATGCCTAGATAAATACCCCAAGCAATAGGACAGGTGTATGAAGAATAAAAGTTATCCTGGGCTGTTTGGAGAAGCACCTGCCAGACTGCTTTGCTTTTTCATTGAAGCAGTTTCTCATCTTCCCCGAGATAGTTTTATATTATGAGGCAGGATATCAAACTGTAGCCAGGCTATCCTGGAACTCATATCATTCAGGCTGACTTCAAATTCATGACAATCCTCCTGCCTCAGCCTCCTGAGAGATGACAGGAGACGACAGATGACAGGAATGGGCCACTACCATATACAAATATATATGTACATTTTTTGTAAAGTCTCTCCTGTAGTTTTGGTTTGGTTTGGGTTGGTTTGGGTTGTTGGGTTGGTTTGGGTTGGTTTGAGTTGGTTTGGGTTTTTTGAGACAGTTCCTCTGAGTAGCTTTGGCTGTCCTGGAATTCACTCTGTAGACCAGGCTGGCCCCAAACTCAGAGATCCCCTGTTTCCCCTTCCCAAGTGCTGAGATTAAAGATGTGCACCACCAAGGCCTGGCTCCTCTCCTATGATGATTTAGGAGCTGTCTCTATGTTTGCATAGCATATTTGGTTTTGTATATATTATGATTTTTATTACCACCTGTTGATTTGTTTATCAATTTCCTTTTGCTATAAAGCAGTGGCCACAGTGTGCTACTTATAAAGAAAAGAGGCTTATTTGTTTATTTTACATCCATGTATCTGTTTGCATGTGTATCTGTGTGCACACACATGCCACGGTGTGAGGCTGATGATCAGGGAACAGCCTTCAGTTGTTCCTCTTCCACCACGTGGGTCCTGAGGCCTGAACTCGGGTCATCAGGCTTGGAGGCAAGTACCTTGATCTGCTGACGTTACCACCCCATCAGACTGAAAAGCGGCTCATCCAGCTCATAGCTTTGGAGAATGAAAGTCCAGGATGCAAACCTCATTGGTTTGGCCTCTGATGAGGGCCTACCAGTAGGTAGCTTTGTGGTGGGAACATGGATGAGACAGAAGTTCTCCTGCCAGAAAGGAAGCCAGAGAGACTGGAGTTCCACAGTCCCTCTCAGGGGGAGGGGTCCATAAATGACCTTAAGATTTCCCAGTTTCTCTACTTCTAAAAGGCTCACCACCTCCCAGCATCCATGCACATGAATCCTTTGAGAGAAACCCCAACCATATTGGTAGCAAGGTCGTTTACGGTTTTTGAAGCAGGCACTGTTGGTCTTTTGTCAATGGCTCCCAGAATAAGTGACTTTCTTGGGCCACCTGTCATTAGCCCTCCGATTACAGTAAAACCCAAGGTGCCATCTTTCTTTTGCTCCAGTTTCTTTCTGAGTTGTTTTAAAATTTGGTGCTTAGAGTTTAACCCAACTGGATGTTGTGCTTATGATACACATGATCTATAAACCTTGAGTTTTCTGGAATTACAACCTTTCCAAATCATTTGGACAGTTTTTTGTTTCATTAAGATGTTGCTTTTCTAACCGTCCTGTCATTTAAGTCCTCACCTGAATTATCCTTTTAGGTTCCTTTGATTTTCCCTTTCCTTATCTATACAATATGGGTTATTTAAGGTTAACTTAGTCTATTTAGAGAATTGAAGTAAGGTCCTTTTCTTCATTGTGTGTGTGTTTTTTCTTGTTCTAGTATGGACTCTGAAACCAGTTTTTCAAGTACTGTGATCTCCTGTTACATTGTTAGAATTGCTTACTTGTAGGTTAATTTAGAAAGTTGACGTCTTTAGAATTCCGTCTTTCATTTAGAGACAAGAACAGCTTTCTATCTGTTCAAGGTCTTTGAAAAAAAATCTCATTCTTCTCAAGGACCTCACATTGTTCTTGGTTTATTCCTAGTTTGGGGGACTTTAAAAACAAAATCAGTGTTGCCATTGGGAATGGAAATCTGTTGATTTATTTTTCTACAGAGAAAATCAAAGATAAGTCTTAAATAAGAGGAAAAAATAGAGGGGGGAAGGGAGAGGAGGAAGGTGGGTAGCAAATAGTGGGGAGGGGAGCAAGCACTCCCAGTGTGCTTTTCCAGCCGGGCAGGCACTGGTGGCTGACTTCCGATGTGATGCACAAGGGATGATGAAATGGGGAGCAGGTTTGGGCTGAACCTAGTAGTCATGCACATTTCTTCTCACCAGCAGTGTGATCTTGCTCCAGTTACCCAATTACAGTTCTCCCTTGTAAAATGTGGAAAATAACTGTGCTGGTGACCCTAGTATCAACTAAAATAACCTAAGGTGGCTGCCTGATGGGCTGTCGCCACAAAAGCAAGTTCCCACTCTGGGTGTCTCCTCTGTCCCTGATGCTGTGGAAATCCCAAAGTCTCCCAGGACAAAACGGAACCTTTATCTTAACGAGTTATAAAAAGGCATCTTCCAAGACTTCAGAATATACAGGCAAGGCATACCAAAGGCTCTTTTAAAAAGACACTTAGTAGGAGTTTACAAGGAATCCGGACAAGACTTGTAGTCTTGGGGGGAAAAAATCACTCAGTACACAAGGCAGCATTGTTGAAATCGTCAGATTCTTATTTAGGACTAAATCCCCAGTGAGAAGCACCCTCTATTTCTAACTAACAAGGGCGCCTTGTTCAGGAGACAATGCTGGCCACATAGCCCTGGAAAGCATTGCATCCCCATGGCGATGGCAAGGACCCCTCCCCCTCCCTATGCCCCTCCCCCAGCAAGGCTGCAGCATCTGGTGCTGTGATACCCCAGAGCCCAAACCCTCCTGGAACATCAGATCTATGGGATATGGGAAAGAAAGCAAGAAAGAGAAAGTAAGAACTGACTGGAGTGTCCCAAAAGAACGCTCTCCTGGAGGCATGCACATTCGTCCCGTCTGTGTGTCTCTTGCACATGAAGAACACTTGCAAAACAGCCCGGGTTTAACATTTCCCCTCTCCTGCACTGGGAGTGAGCTTCATTTTCATCTTCGAAAAAAACGGAATTAATAGCTGGGACCTCGGAGAATTGCCACTAGAATTAAATCACTCAGATACAAAAACGTGCTCCATTAAAATCTGATTTTTTATTTTTTTTTTATTTTTTTGGGGGGGGGGTCACACTCGGAACTGCACTTGGACCTCTAGAAGTCTTTGGTGGTTTAGGATTCTACTTTTCAAAGGGAAATTTGATTTCTGCAATAGCTGAATGGAACATCATATGACTCTCAGTGAGTGAATAATATGTCTTATAAGGTGATTTTTGTTTTTTTAATTTTTTTTTTTTTTGAGGCAGGGAGTCTTAAGACAAGTCGATCCCCGCACACCAGTGAATGGCCCCAGAGCCTTGCTGTATGGGCAGCACAAATTGGACTCAGGGAGTAATAACTTTTTTAAAAGTGAAGATCCAAAGTTGGGATGAAGAATTTTGGGAGGGGGTGGATCTGGGAGGAGTTAAGAATTAAAAGAATAGGACATTAATATAATCAAATTTCATCATATACATCTATACAGTTCTCAAAGAACTAATACAAATATATTAACCCCTGAGCCGTCTTTCTATGTAACTTAAACACTGACATTCACCCACTGAGTCTATATGTAAGCTGCACCCAGAGTCCAGTCACATCCACCACATGTTCTGGTACCAGGTGGTCAAAGGCCTAAATTTAATCCCTGTAACCCATGTGCTGGATATGGTGACTCAGATCTGTAATCCTCTACTGGAAGCAGGAGGCTCAGAGATTTAAGACATCCTGGGCTACATAGTGAGTTCATAGCTAGCATGGGCTAGATGAAATCCTGTTTTAAGTAATAAACAAAAATTGCCGATAGTCTCTCTCTCTCTCTCTCTCTCTCTCTCTCTCTCTCTCTCTCTCTCTCTCTCTCACACACACACACACACACACACACACACCATTTTTTCAAGACAAGGTTTTCTTTATAGCCCTGACTCTTAAGCCATGAACTTAAGGTATCTGCCTGTCTCTTCTGGGATTAAAAGCATGCACCTCCACATCTGACCCCTTTTCAAGAGCTAAATCAAGCAAGAGTATTAGAAACAATCGCAAATGAACTGCATTTTCTTAGGGAAGCAAATTTGTACTACTTGAGTTTAACAATATCAACACTTCTCATCTCTAAATTGAACAATGTACCTTATTAAACTGCTTTACAAAAGTAGTTTACTTTACTTTCTTAAGGAAAAGGAAGTGTGTGTGTGTGTGTGTGTGTGTGTGTGTGTGTGTGTGTGAACATTTATTGTGAAGGGGTGTTGGATTTTCTCAAAAGCCTTCTCTGT
Source organism: Apodemus sylvaticus (assembly GCF_947179515.1). Lineage (NCBI taxonomy): Eukaryota > Metazoa > Chordata > Mammalia > Rodentia > Muridae > Apodemus > Apodemus sylvaticus. The sequence continues at coordinate 46,625,549 of NC_067472.1, read as the reverse complement.
ATCAATGGAGATCATATTGTTTTCTGTCCTTTCTGTGTGCTGAACCTTCATCCTGTATTTCTGGAATTATGCCAACTTGAGCACAGTGAATGATATTTTTAAGTTATTGATTAATTGATTTATATTTAGTTTTATATATTGTGTATAGGAGGAATGTGCACGTGAGGAAGGGTGCCCACAGAAACCAGAGGTGTTGGATTCCCTGGACCTGGAGAAGCTGGTGGTTGTCAGCTGACAAACATGGGTACCAGGAATTGAACTTGGAGTCTCTGTCAAAGCAGACTCTGCTTGAATCATCTATTTGACCCCTAAGCTTTATTTATATTGTGAATAATCTCTTTGCTGTGTTTTTGAATCTGTTGATAATTTCCTGAAAATATTTACATCTATGTCCATCATGAAAATTGGTTTGAAGCACATCTGGTCCTGGACATTTTTAGTTGAGAATAAATGTTTTATTAATTATATATAGTAATAGTCTACATTATCATGTTTTTTATACCTGTATAGAATGTAATTTGATTGAATTCATCCTTTATTACCGTATCTTGGTCCCCTCCCACTCCCATTAATCCTATTCCTCTTCCCAAGTAGTCTCTCTCCTACATTCACACACACACACACACACACACACACACACGCACACACATACATGCTCACATACACACACATGTACTTGTAGACATGCTCACACACATGTATGCATACTCACAAATACACACACATATATATACATGTACACACATACATACACACATGCACACACATATACACACTCATATACAAACACATGTACACACTGGCATGCATATACATATACACATGTATATACACTCACATACATACACATATACACATACATACACATATACACATATACATATGCACACACATACATAAACACAGACACATATATATACTCACATATGTACACACTCACACATACACTCGTGTACATACATATACACATGTGTACACAATGACACACACTCATTGACATATACACATACAGACAGGCACACACACACATACACACACTCACATATACACACATATAAACATGCACACACACACACATACTTGTTCATAGGAGCATGGACACATTAGTTACACTACTGAGGAAAAATCTCTTCTCTCCCCTAATCACTATTTGCCTAGAAATCCTCAAATAGAGGTAGGATTCCATGAACTCCCCCTCCTCCTCCGGCAGGGTATTGATGGGCCAGATTGTGTGTAGAGCTTGTTCAGGTGGTCATGGTTGTGAGTTCAAGACTGTCACTGTCTTGTCTGCCCAGAGGTCAGCACTTTATACTGCTCCGCTCACTTTCCTTCAGCTCTCACCGTCTTCCCAAGTGAGGAGGGCTTCATTTTTGTTACTGCTCCAATGTTGTTGCTTGCCACACATCGGCTCACACTATTTATCTCACTTTGGTTTATTCTGATAGGTCATAAGCATCTGGAAATCATCCATTTCTTTTAGATTTTCCAATTTTGTAAATTATGTGTCTTTAAAGTGTACTATTACTTACTTTCATCATTTAATAATTTTATTTTTGTTATACATATTTGCTTCAGTCAATGAATTACTAAGCCAGGTTCAGATAACTGAAGGTCCTTTATGCTTGGTTTATATTGTCTAGACACAAAGTATGCTGCAAACCCAGTCTGAAGTAAAACAGAAATCCACCTGCCTCTGCCTCCCAAGTGCTGGGATTAAAGGTGTGCACCACCACTACCTGGCAAAAAGCATCTTTCTAAAGACAGGCTAAGAAGCTCTGATCCATTGATTTAGGATGCGTCCTTTCTGTGGCAGAGGCTTGATTCATATGAGCAGGTGTGTGTAGCCAACCAAAAGAGCAGGGAGCAGGCCACCAGAACAAAGCCGGCTACCTGTTACGAGTTCCTTAATTCCAGTGGTGTCCTGTGTAATGGTTTCCTTGTAATTTCTAACTTCATTCATTTGAGACTCCAATCCCTCCTCCCCTGCCCCCATCTCTGGCAGATTTGTTGATCTTCCTTATCTTTTCAAAGAGACAACTCTGTTTCCTGAAATCTTTGCATGTATTTTAAATTTTCCATTCCATTAATTCTGTCACTATCTTAATTATTTCTTTTCATTTATTAATTTTGAATTTGACTCAGTTTTTTTTCAAGAAACTAAGATGCATCATTATTGGAGATTATTTAACCTTTTAACATAGTTATTTATAGCTATAACATAGGTACTTATAGTTATTTTTTCTATTTTTTTTAATTTATTGATATATTTATTTACATTTCAAATGATTCCCCCTTTTCTGGACCCCTACTCCCCGAAAGTCCCATCAGTCCCCTTCCCTCCCCCTGTTTTCCCACCCAACCCTTCCCACTTCCCTGTTCTGATTTTGCTCTATACTGCTTCACTGAGTCTTTTCAGAACAAGGGGCCACTCCTCCGTTCTTCTTGTACCTCATTTGATGTGTGGATTATGTTTTGGGTATTCCAGTTTTCTAGGTTAATATCCACTTATTAGTGAGTGCATACCATGATTCATCTTTTGAGTCTGGGTTACCTCACTTAGTATGATATTCTCCAGCTCCATCCATTTGCCTAAGAATTTCATGAATTCATTGTTTCTAATGGCTGAATAGTACTCCATTGTGTAGATATACCACATTTTTTGCATCCACTCTTCTGTTGAGGGATACCTGGGTTCTTTCCAACTTCTGGCAATTATAAATAGGGCTGCTATGAACATAGTGGAACATGTATCCTTATTACATGCTGGGGAATCTTTTGAGTATATGCCCAGGAGTGGTATAGCAGGATCTTCTGGAAGTGAGGTGCCCAGTTTTCGGAGGAACCGCCAGACTGATTTCCAGAGTGGTTGTACCAATTTGCAACATAGGTACTTTTAGTTTATAACTAAACTAGGATTAGGATTATTTTCAGTGTATCCTCCTAGGATTATTTTCAATGCATCTTATAGTTTTTGGTATGCCGTGTTTTTCTTTTTTCATTTTATTTAGAGAATTTAATTTTTTTTCTTTCTTGGTCTCTTCAGTGACTCATTCAATGATGTTTTGTCCAACCTTCATGAGTTTTTAAACATTCTGCAGTTTATCTTTCTAACGATTTTGGTTATAGTCCATTGTGGTCAGATACCACACAAGGATTAGTTTTAGTCTTCCTGTGTTTGGTAAGATTGGCTTTGTGAACTGGGCATGCATGTGAAAAGCACACGCATGCCTTTAATCCCAGCATTGGGGAAGCAGAGGCAGGTGGATCTCAGAACTGGAGGACAGCCTGATCTACAAAGGGTGTTCAGGTCAGCTAGGGTTCTGTTACACAGAGAAACCCCATCTCCAACAAACAAACAAACAAACAGATTTGTTTTGTGTCCTATCACATGATATATTTTTCAGAAATTTCCATAAGCTACTGAGCAAAATGGGTATTCCGTTCTGTTCAGATGGAATGGTTTTTAGATGTCTGCTAGGGGTTTGACCTGTGATACCATTTAACCGATGTTTCTATTTTTTTGTTTTTTGTTTTGTTTTGTTTTGTTTTGGTCCAGGGGACATTTCTATTTGTGACTGTAGAGTATTGAAGTCACCCAATATTGTTGTGTTGGGACTAATTTGTGTTTCTACATCCAGTAGCACTTGTTATAAGAAACTGTGATCACCATGTGCACCAAGTTTGGTGGTCACATGTCTAAAATTGTAATGTATTTTTTATTTCCCCCCTTAAGCAGTATGAAATGGCCTTCTTTATCTCTTCCAATTAATTCTGCTTTGAAATTTTTTTTTGTCAGCAATTCAGACTTGCTTATTCCCTAGTTCCATTTCTTTTTCTGTTCTCTTACCCTAAGGTGGTGTCTATTGATTATAGTAACATTCATTTCTTAGAGCAACAGACTTGACTCCAAATTGATAGTCTGTGCCTTTATTTGAGCATCTTAGTTCATTAATATTCAGGGTTATTATTTGAAAATATGTATTAGTTTCTATTATTTATTTGGTTTGATAGTGGTTAGTGTTTTTCATTATTCATTTTCTTAAGTACTGTTCTAACATAGTCCACCAAGTTCATTCCTTCCTGTTGTCTCATGGATGAGTTTATCTCTGTCTTCCGTCCAAAGGATTCTTTGCAGATCTTCTGTAGAGCTAACTTTGTGACTGTGAATTCCTTTAGTATGTTTTTATTGTGGAAGTATTTTCTTTCTCCTTCAATTATGGTAGGTAGTTCTGTGTGTTTAATATTTGGGCTGACAGTTCTCTTTCAGAGCTTAAAATATATTGCTTCATTTATTTATCATCCGTGTCTGTGTGTGTGTGTGTGTGTGTGTGTGTGTGTGTGTCTGTGTGTCTGTGTGTGTGTGTGTGTGTACATACACATGCATGTGCAACCGTGTGAACATGACTGTCAGAGGATAACTTACAGAACTTGGTTCTCTCCTACCAGGGTGGCTTTCAGAGATCTAACTCAAGGCATACGGTGGGAAGCACCCTTCCTTGCTGAACCACCTTACCAGTCCAGAAAACATCTTCCTAAACATCCCCGCCTTTCAAAGTTAATGTTGAGAAATCTAAAGCTCCTTGATGTGCTTTTGTAAGTGACTTAGTGTTTCTCTCCTGAAACTTTCAATCTACTTTCTTTGCTCTGTAAACTGTTTCAACTCTAACATGACATGAGATATTCTTTTCTGGTCTTGTTTGGTGTTACAAAGGCCTCTTGCATCTAGATGGGCATTTCTTTCCTTAGATTTGAGGAGTTTTCATCTATGGTTTTATTGAAAATACTTTCCTATGGCTTTAATATTTTTATCTTTCATCTATACCCATAGTTCGTAGACTTAGTCTTTTCTGTGCCACACAGATCTTGGATGGCCTTTCATGCTTTCCTGATGGTGTATGCTCTGATTCTTCCAACTTGTCTTCTAATTTGGTAATCTGCCAGCCCCATGATCTGAAGCTTTCCACACAGCCTTTTCCTTTGGTTTATTTAGGCTTTTTTTTTTTCCTGCCAAATGTTTCAAGCTCTTAAATTTTTCTCTTTATTGAATTCTCCTTTCCTATTCTCTATTGGCTTCCTGATTTCATTCAGTTCTTTATCTTTTGAGACTTAGTCTTCTTTGGTTTCTTTGAACAGACTTATCATTTGTCAAAGGTATCATTGAATTTACTCTCATTGGAGAACTTATAAAATTAGTAATTTTTAAAAATCAATTTATGTATATGAGTGCTCTATCTGCATGTGCACTTGTGCACCAGAAGAGGGCATCAGACCCCATTACAGATGGTTGTGAACCAATCATGTGGTTGCTGGAAATTGAACTCAGAATCTCTGCAGGAGCAGTCCGTGCTCTTAACCACTGAGCCATCTCTTTAGCCCCCTAAAATTAGCAACCTTAGAGGAATTGTACTGCCTGGTTGTTTGGTTGTTTGTTTTTCATGCTTCCTATGGTTTTGTATTGGGACTTCCACATCAGTGGTCAGGCCTCAGGGATTTATTATTATTATTATTATTATTATTATTATTTTGCTTTGTTTTGATCACTCTTATTCTCTCAGTGGAAGTGGTTTCAGTGTTCACGAGGGACCAAGTGGCACTGAGTTCACTGTATTGTGTCCCTTCTTTGCTAGGCTGGTGACTGGGACTTCAGGTTCAGTTGTAGTATTCCACTGAAGATAGATTTCTGCCTAGAAAATCAATCACGTTCCAAGTGTGGACCCAGTATGAGCAAGCCCAACAATGCGATAACAAACTATAAACCTCTGAAGTCTCGCTGTTTGGGGGAAGTAAAGGGACACAGATAGCATGGTGTCCGCTAAGATATGAACTACTATAGGTATGAGTGGCATGGGGGAGAAAAGAGGAAAATGGTAGTTGGTTTCAGGCTGATGAGGAAAAGTAGAACAAGGGGAACAGTAGGGACAAGGAAGGGGTGAGGTGGTTTTGGCTAAAGTTCTCAGGGTGAAAAGAAAGAGGTAAAGGCAAGGAGATGCAGGTCTTGGGAAGCTGAGCCCCAGAGACTGTAAAGCATGTTAGCTTATGTACGTTTGGCAAGACCATTGAAGGAAACGGAGATCATGTAGTGAGAACCTAGGACAGAGTAGGACATAGCTGCCTGCAACAGTGGCCCTGGGTATAAATAAAGGAAGAATGTGGAGAGAGCACTGGGTGGGGCTAGAACATGAACATCACATTGCCTGATTGATGGCTATGGCCTTGTTCCTTCTCTCTGTGTTTCTTCAGAGGCCCCCTGATGCATGTCACACCCTTGGGTGGTCCATCCCAGATCAAGTTACAGATGTTAGCCCCAGCTCTGGACCGCCTTCTGGATGGGGTAAGTTCTTTGGAGTTCATGTTGAAAGTATCATTCTTGACTCTGAGCGGTCCTTTTTGAGGTTTAGGTCAGGTCAGTCACAGGCTGGCCCCATAGTGGTGGTCCTTCATAGGTCAGGCCGAGATGCTGGTCTGGGTGGTCCATCAGAAGTTCCACTGCAAATGCTGGTCCCTCTCCTGAACATTTCTTACCAACATCAGGCATGCTGCTTGGAACCCGTGTCTAAGTTCTCCTTGTAGCTAACTACAAAGCTCTAGTGCAAACATTCTTCCCTGCAGTATAAGGGAATTCTGTTGGCCTGGGACATTTGTTCTGGAGCTCCTGAGAGTGCAGTTCACTGGGTGTTTTGGGCTGTCAAACTGTGACTCAGCGGGAGACTTGTTAAAGGGCATCTTCCTATTGCTCAGGTTGGGCACTATGACTTCTGTCTTTTCCTTTGGAGTACAACACCTCAAATTTATGGCTCCCTCTTCCTCCTTGGATATTGGAAACACTTCCTCTGAGAGATTAAGAGTGATAACGACAAAACAAAATAATTTTTATTATTTTCCCTGTTTAAATGCCACTGGTAAGAGTTCGATGCTTATTGTCTGTGGTCTTTGTCTTGAGTGTGGCTCCAGTGGCTGTCTCCTGGGAGGAGGCTGTGTCCCAGAATGAACCAATCTCTCTGGGACAGATTTTGGTTTTATTCTTGTTTTGATTTTTAAAGTTTCCTATTTTACTTCATTATTAGACTTGAGATTTTTGGCTATCCCCACATCTTCTGGTAGCTATTATCCAGCTTTACCCAGTTTATATCCTGGAGACTCCAGCAGACCAGACCGTCAGTCTGTTTTCTTAGATCTCTCTCCTTTGCTCTTTTTTTTTTTTTTAACATACTTGCTTTATTTACAGTTCAAATGTTATCCCCTTTTCTTGTTTCCCCTCAGAAAACCCCCTATCCCATCCCCTCTCTCCCTGCTCACCAACCCGCCCACTCCCACTTTCCTGTCCTGGCATTCCCCTACAATGGGGCATTGAGCCTTCACAGGACCAATGGCCTCTCCTCTCATTGATGTCTGAAAAGGTCATCCTCTGCTCCATATGTAGCTGGAGCCATGGAGCCCAGGTGTACTCTTTGGTTAGTGGTTTAGTCCCTGGGAGCTCTGGGGGTACTGGTTGGCTCATATTGTTGTTCCTCCTATGGGGCTGCAAAACTCTTCAGCTCCTTGGGTCCTTTCTCTAGCTCCCCCATTGTGGATCCTGTGCTCAGTATCCACAGGATTGGTTTGCTGTGAGCATCAACTACTGTATTTGTCAGGCACTGGCAGAGTCTCTCAGGAGACAATTATATCAGGCTGCTGTCAGCAAGCACTTGTTGGCATCCACAATAGTGTCTGTGTTTGGTAACTGTATATGGGATGGATCCCCAGATCGGGCAGTCTCTAAATGGCCTTTCCTTCAGTCTCTGCCCACACTTTATCTCTGAATCTCCTCCCCTAGGTATTTTGTTCCCCCCTCTAAGAAGGACTGACGCATCCACACTTTGGTCTTCCTTCTTCTGGAGCTTCTTGTAGTCTGTGAATTGTATCTTTGGTATTCTGAACTTTTGGGCTAATATCCACTTATCAGTGAGTACATACCATGTGTGTTCTTTTGTAATTGAGGTTTTTTTTAACTGACTGTCATACCTACTTTTCTATTACTGTAATAAAACACCATAACCAAGTCACCTTTATAAGAAACATTTAATTTGAGGTTCATGGTTCTAGAGGGTTAGAACCTATTATCATTATGGTGAGAAGCGTAGCAGCAGGCAGGCAGGCAGGCAGGCAGGCAGTCAGGCATGGTGTTGGAGCAGCAGCTGAGAACTCATGTCTTGAACCACATGCAGGAGTCAGTGAGCTGAGTATGATATAGGCTTTTGAAACCTCAAAGTTAGCCCCCAGAGACACAACTCCTCCAACAAGGTCCTCTTAGTCCTTCTCAAACAGTTCTAGCAACAGGGACCAAGCACTCACATATATGAGCCTTTGGGGGATGCTCTCACTCAAACCACCACCCTAGCTAAACTTTTTTCTTTTTTTCTTTTCTTTTTTTTTTTTTTTTTTTATTTTGAGGCAAGTTCTGCAGCTTTATGTGACATTCTGCAGGTTAGTCCTCATCCACATTGAACATCTGTAGATTTCTTTTAATGAATTATTTATTTATTGCATATACATTTGTACACTGCAGCTGTCTTCAGACACACCAGAAGAGGGCATCAGATACCACTGCAGATGATTGTGGGCCACCACGTGGTTACTGGGAATTGAACTCAGGACTTCCGGAAGAACAGTCAGTGCTCTTAGCGGCTGAGCCATCTCTCCAGCCCCCATCTATAGATTTTTGAGTGTGGTAGCAGGCACATAAGTTACCAATGTGTAGAGCTTGTTTGGTGAATCCTCATCTTTATATTTTCTAGACAATCGTACTCGGATGTTGTATGGAACATCTCTTCGTCCCTTGGCCCAGATGGCTTTATTGAGCCTGGTGTCAATGCTCACATCTGGAATCCCCATCTCCTTCATGGCAAATTTCTGGATTTCTTTGAGTGCCCAAGGGGCACGCTTCTTGAGGTTCATTCCATGGATGATGCACTTGTGAATGTTGATGGCGTATTCTCGGGTCACCACCTCATTGATGGCAGAATGGCCCTTCTTCTTCTTCTTGCCACCCCTCTTTGTGGGAGCCATTCTGCCGAGCCCGAGTTGGCAAGGATGGGCATCAGGGGCCATCATAGGAGAAGCTAATAACTGGCAGGTGACCATCCTGAGACGAGCCTGCCTTGGATTAAAATTCACAATGGATTTGCTCTGATAGGCAAGGCCCAGGAGAAATTCATTGTAGGAAAGATTCCTGCTATTAATATGCTTTTCCTGTTATTATTAAATATATAACTATCACTAGATATATTAGCCCACCCTTTTGAGGAGATCTCTGCAAAACAACAAAAATGTACTTACTATCTTGTAGGATACTATATAGACAAACAGATAATAAATCTATGGAATTCCTGATTTGATTCAAATAATTTTAGGAAGAAGGTCTTTAGAGACGGTCTTAGTTGCTAGAAAGATGTAATAAAGTTAGAATCAAGAATAGAATGTGCCCACTCCTCAGAAGAGTAGATAAAGGCTGCATAATAAGAAACACAATGGGCTTTCATAATCACACTAAAAAAGAGTAATAGACTTGGGACAAATTTGTGTTCAAGGAAAAACATTTTGGTCCAATGATAAAGTTAGAGGTGTGCATTATGATGAGCCATGGCCATGAAAAAAATGTCACTTTGAACTTTTACTGAGTGTATAATAATGAAACACTGCTTTGAATTTGATATCAACATCCCATTCTGTAACTCCCATTCTATGTGACATTTTATCTCCGAGGTAATTTGCTAAAGAACTTTTTTGTTTAAGAAAGTATAAAAGACCAGAGAAAAGAAATAAAGTGGTTGGTTGAATGGTTGGGCTGGGGGAGATTTGCCCCACCCACCCATCCATCCACCCAAATGTATATGTCTGCTTGTCTATATGTTTGTGTGTAGGTATGTGTGTATGTATGTAAGCATGCATGAATACATTATGACAGATGGAGGACTGTTTACAGACAATAGTTTTGACTAGACCAGGTGGCGGCTAGAAATTTGAGAAGTGATCGGATTCTGGACAGGATTTGAAAAAACTATGATGGGGATTTTCAGAATAATACACCATTAGGCATTATGGGAGACAGAAGTGAGTACAGGATTATAGACAACGCAACAAGACCGAAGGACTTGATGGTAGTGAGGTGAGAATGACTTTCAGGTAAAGGGGAGAATTCAGAGGTTTGGTGCAGAACATTTTGAATTGCGATACCTTTAAAGACACAGAAATACAAGTGAGTCTGTTTTAGAGCAGCCTGGATCACGAGGGTGAGCTCAGATCTAAAGGGAAAGCGTGGTTCATTAGTGTATGAAGTGTCTGAGATTATCCCTGGCAAGAGTGGAGACCAAACGATGCTCCAGGTAGCGGTCCCTAGCTGTAAGTCAGGAGCCTGTGGTGAGACTGAGAAGTGGTGGCCAGGAAGGTGAGAACACAGCCTGGCAAGTGTGGAGTTCTGGGGATCCGGGGTAGAAAGGGGTTCCTCAGTTCCGTTTCACCTTGTGTTAGCAATTACAAAGCACCCTGCAGAGCAGGCGTTAAGCTAACACCATGGCATATAGCAAATTCGGAAGTGACTCCCATAGATAACTAATTCCGCCTTGGGTACACTGGCAACTGTGATGGGTATCTTATGCTGCTGCCCTGTTTTTATTTTTACGATTGAAACTCACGCTCTGCACAAGTTAATCACGGACACAGGCAGAGAAGTCTTCCTTGCACCCTCAGACAATCTGTCTAGTTAACTGTTTTTCTCAAAGCATGTAGTCCCATTTTTGCAAGATTAAGCTATAAATCTGAGGAGCTGTGTGTGTGGTCGGACTGCTGGGAACTTGTGTGGGCGTGCTTGATAGATTTTTCAGAGGGCAGGGCTTTTCCTGTCCTGTCCTTTCATTTTCTGGCAGTGCTTCTTGGGAGTCTCATGTTTTTAGAAGCAAAAACAAATTATGGGAAAGAAATGCTTCATTCATTAGGTTCTGAGCAATCCCTTGGGTTTGTTTTTATTTGCAGAGCCGGATGGCGGCAGCCGTGGTCACAGCACCGGAGGACCTGGGTCAGGCTGGCATTGGCCAGGATAGATTGTGGGATTAGTGAAGCAAGGACACAGCGATTGGGTTCTCTCCAAGGAAGCTCCAGGAAGCAATGCACTTTCGGGCTAAGAGACAAAATCTGCATTAGCAACTCGGGTTCATTCGGCCAAGAATGCTTAAGAAACACAAGGTCCCCCAGATGCCAGCCCGTGCAGACACGGCGGGCTTTATTCTCCAAACTCAGCCTCCAAGGTTCGCAGAGCAATTAGCAGGCAAACGTTTCCCTATTATAGATACAGCTGCTCAGGACACTGGCACTGTGGCTGCTTGCTGCCTCTCTTATGAAGATATATCTGCAGATGAGACAGTGTTGCACAGGAGAACCTTACAGAAAATCCACCGCATGCAACTTTACATAGCTTTGTGTGTGTGTGTGTGTGTGTGTGTATGTGTGTGTGTGTGTGTGTGTGAGAGAGAGAGAGAGAGAGAGAGAATTACAATTTCTTGGGACTCATATTTAAATAGGAAGCATACATGAAAATGCCACATATGACTCTTGGCTTGGAGGGAAAATTCTGTAAGTCACTCAGCATTATTGTTCTAGGTAAATCAGGTAAGGAGGACAGCCATGTGCTGAATTGCTGAATTCCATAATTCCATAATGAGGAATTATGGAATTATGAATTATGGAAGACCCAAGTGCTGAGGCCTCAGCTTCGCTCCAGGAACATAACCATTACACAGTATGTCAGAAAGCCATTCACATATTACAGACAGGGCACCGTGTGGGAAGGGGTTTGGGAGGCCGGGGCAAGTTGCAAATTTAAACAGAAATGCAGAGTAGACTCTGTGGACCCGGTGATGCTGGAATAGGCGTTTGCAGGAGCTGGGGGATGATGAGTGGATGGGAGGGGCGCTCCTACCTGGCTTGTACTAGGAAGAGCACCCGTGTGGCTGCAGAAGGTGGATGAAGAAGAATGGGAAGGAGCCAGAGTCGGAGAAGCATCGGGGTCCTTGCCTGGGCAGGGTCTTGCTGGCCATACCTAGGACATTTATCAGAGTGAAATCAGAGGCTTTAGGTATAGGTAGAGAAATTATAATAAGAGCTGAGGAGCATTCTAGGAAAGCCATTCTGGTTTCTGAGAATTGTCTCTTGGAAAGAAAGTTTAATAAAAAGACCAAGTAGGAGGCGTAGCAAGACTCCAGGCCAGGAAAGGGCTATGGGATGGAGCAGGTTTGTGAATGAGCTGGGTCAGTGCCACCATCGTGCAGTTGTTACTCAACTGCAGTGAGAGAGAATTTCCATCATCTGAGATGAGAGGAGTCTCAAGTGGAAGAGGTTTAAGAAAGAAAGGGAAGACTGTGTCTTTAGACACAGCCGTGGCGTCTCTGAGGCGTCTCAGCAGACATGTCCAGAAGGCAGCTGCCTGTGTGTCTCAAGAGGCACGCTGGTCACAAGACAGAAATGTGGGGTTTGTTGACATATGGATAAAAGAATTCATTAAGAAGCTGAGCACACAAGGAAAAGAAAGCCAAGGACTGATCCCTGGGGGAAGGATGAGCAGAGCTGGGAGATGGGCACTGAGACAAAGACGGAAGAGGAAGAGACAGAGGGACCCAAGGCAAATGAAAAAGGGTGTGGGTGCCCTGGATGGCAAGGAAAAGCATGTTGAAAGGAGGTGATCAAATTCCAGGGTTGCAGAATAGTAACACATGCGTGATAGTCTGAATGACATACTTTGTGTGAATTCCTAATCACAATGTTTGGTGCTAGTAAGGGCTCGAAATCACACTTGGTATTTTTACACCTAACTTGTCTCAAAGAAAACAAAACCTCACTATAAAGCTGCCCAGTTCCTATGATGACCTCCAGAGGGCGCGCGAGGACTTTCTTCCCTGACAGTTTTAGATGTAAGGTAAAATGGATTCCCAGCGCAAACAGTCCATCATCAGAAAGGCTCTAAGGTCTAACACAGTGGGTGTCAAACGTCTGTATGGACAAGAATTTCTTGATCCTGTAAAAATGTTGATCCGGGCCAGGGAGTTGGCTCAGTAGGTGGAAGCACTGGTTTGGCATCCCTTTTGACCTGTGATCTTAGTACTTCTGCGTTGAGATGGGGAGGAACATGCTGGAGGGTTAGGGCTGCTCCTGGAGCAGGCAGTGGGGGCAGAAACAAGAAAGATCATGCTGCGTAGTGGTGTTAGGTCTCAAAGAAGCCCAGGATAAGTCTCACTCAGTCCCCTTGGCTCCTTCCAGCACCTCTCACCCAATCCGCTACACTAAACCTCTGGGAGGGGGAGAGGGGAAGGGAGGGTGCCCTTCTGCTTCCCTTCCCCCGCCGGATCCCTATACAACTCAGCCATTTTGGATACCTCTCACGGTCATATGTTTCTCTCTTGCTCTTGCTCCCCGTCTCTCCTTAGTCTGCCAGCCGTGTTCAGCCTGGACTCTTCCCTCTGCCTACTTGGGTCCATTTGTGGGTTCACCTTGCAGAAGTTTAAACCCCACCAGGCCACTGTATCCAATCACGTCCAATCAGGGCCAAGCGTACATCCTGACATATTTCCTGTCCACATACCTTCTGCCCGTTCGTGATCAAACATGTCCAGTGCAATAGGTCAAACAAACATAAGACAAACAGGAACTTACTCCTGTCTAACTGCAAACAGAGCCCTTCACCTGCAAGGTATGTTCTTCCTGTTTTGGTCTCCCGGTAACAGGCAGGGTGTGCAGCTCTTGTTTCTGTTTTTGGTTTCACCCTCCTCCTTGCTTATTTCATTTTCATTTTCATTCAGGTAGAAGACTAGAATCAACACCTGAAAGTTGTTCTCAAATGCAAACATGTTTCCGTGCACGTAAAACGAACAAAGAAAAATATAAAAAATATCTTCAAACATGGATTCACAGGAGGCCCAATTGTTAGTGTCTAGGATCTTCTTTTTCCCTCCGCATCAGTTAAAGAATTAAAAAAGTCAGGGGGGAAAAATCTCTAGCGTGACAAGTAGCAGCAGAGAAATCTCGAAGACTATTTGTACTGGTCAATTTCATGTCAACTTGACACAAGCTAGCATTATCCGAAAGGAGGGAATTGTAATTGAGAAAACACCGCCATCAGATCCAGCCAGAGAGCATTTTATTAATCAGTGATCTGTGGGGGAGGGCACAGCCCATTGTGTGTGAGAGGGTGGAAGGGGTGGTATCCCTGAGTTGGCGGTCCTGGGTTCTATAAGAAAGCAAGCTGAGCAAACCATGGGGAGCAAGCCAGGAGGTGGCACCTCCATGCCTCTGCATCAGCTTCAGCTTCCAGGTTCCCGCCCTGTTTGAGTTCCTGTCCTGATTTCCATAATGATGGGCTACAATGTGGAAATGTAAGTCAAATGGACCTTTCTTCCCCACCTTGCTATTGTAATCACAGCAATCAGAATTCTTTTTTTATAAATTTATTTTGACTTGTATTGATTTATTTTATGAATATGAGTACATTGTAGCTATCTTCAGACACTACAGATGGTTGAAAGCCACCATGTGGTTGCTGGGATTTGAACTCAGGACCTCTGGAAGAGCAGTCAGTGCTCTTAAATGCTGAGCCATCTCACCAGCCCAGCAATCGGAATTCTAAGTCACTGTTGGTTTGTTTTAAGTTTCTGAAGGGTCTTCCTCCCCTATTACAGTGTTGGTGAGTTTGGAGAAAGACATGTCCTAATCTGGCCTCGAACTTGTTGAAACATTCCATCAGTGGAGGCCCTAGTGGCAGGCAAAAAAAAAAAAAAAAACCCACAAAGTCTTTCTTTGTTTTAAGTTTCTAGACTTTAGTCTCAGGTCATGAGGGAGAGAAAGAAGCCAGCCATCTTGGAAGTTCGCCATCTTTTATACTATCCGTGGCCCCTCTGTCTATCTATCTGTCTGCCTATTATGGACTCTATCTAACTCCTAGACTCTCAACTACCAGAGATTCTGAGTATATAAATCAGAAGGGGACTGAGGGACCTTTTTTTTTTTTTTCCATCTGGAGGAATTCTTTTTTGTTTTTTGTTCTGCTTTTCAAGACAGAGTTTCTCTGTATAGCCCTGGCTGTCCTGGAACTCTGTAGTCCAGGCTGGTCTTGAACTTAGAAATCCTCCTGCCTCTGCCTCCCAAGTGCTGGGATTAAAGGTGTGCACCACCACTGCCCCAGCTCCTGGAAAAATTCTTTTTTTGTTGTTTTTTTTTTTGTCTTTGAATTGCAATGATGTCACATTCTGGGGTGTACATTATATGCTCAGTCATGCCCACAAACTGGACATGTTTTTAAAATAAAGTATAAGCTCACCATCAAAAAGGATTTTGTTTATGCCTTACATTCCTGGAAGAATTCTAATGCATATGCTGCCACATTGCTGGAGAATGAGAGAGAGGGAAAAATTAGAAGTACAACTAGCCTATAACAAATACTCTATTCCGGTTATCTTCTTGGGACTTCAGAATAATTTGTACTTATCGTTTCTTTCCCACATGGAAGATAAGTCAGCCCTTACGCTTACTAGGAACTGGGAGGTCTCACTAGCACACACAGGTGGAATGGGTGGAAAAATGAGCTATTTTTCATCTGTTTACATCAGCGGGCAGAGTGGCGGCTGCCATTCCCCATCTGGCCTCCAAACCTGACGTGTTTAGCCCGAACAGAGTTGGCCTGCCCGGTGTATTAATATTTGAGTTTTACTCAACATTTAAAACTCACATTTCACATTCAGACCCTGGCTTTCTTTGTCTGTGGAATGATAGTGGATGAAACATGAGGCCCCTTGTCCTACATCACAAAACAACGTCTTTAGACGGCCATGACTGTAATTTGCCAAGACTCCTGTCTGTCTTTGTTATCAAATCAAAACCCCGAGTTTTGCTTGTCCATTTATCATAATCTTATATTTGTGGTTTCCTTAATGGCAAAGAAAATGAAATATTTATTTGGAAAGTAAGGTCATAAGAAGAGGGTCTAATGTTTCAATGTTTTTGTTTTTCTTTTCTCACAGCAGAGCTCTTCTGTCCTTGGCATTACCTGTCTGGGCTTCTCCAGTTTACTGGTTCTGATCTATTTCTTAATCCAGAGTGGGGGAAGGTTGATGCCCAGGGACAAAATAACATGAGGTAGAAGATGCAGATACAAAGAGACGAGTGTGTTGGTAAAGGATTATTTTTTTGCGGGGAGGGGTCTCCTGAGTGGGGTTATCCAGCTTGAGGAGCTGGCCCTGTGGAGAGAGTAGTCTGCGTCCCTCAGAAGTTTTATTAGTCACAGGCCTTGCTTTCTGCCTTCTTTCTTATTTTGTTCCCCTACCTTTCTTCCTCCTGTTTCCTTAGGCTCATTAAGGGAGGAAAAGCAGGTTAAAAATGCAAAACAATGACATTTGCTGTTGGACTGGCCTACTTATGAGTGGCCAGCATAATGTTTAGTGAATTCAAAACCAAAATACTTACACGGGAAGAGGGACAGGTCGGGTGCCCTCGCCCCCACCACTTCCACACTGGCTGCCTGGGCTCACCTGCAGATCAACATTCTCTGCTGAAGGTTTCTCCACAGCTGCCATGTCCTTGACAACATCTGAGAGCTCTGGGTGGCCCTCATCTTCCACGGCCCTGGATGTCATTGACTTCTTAGTTACCTGTAAGCTACTCTGACAGACACAGTATGGTCTCTTTACCTTCTGATGCGTTCCTGATGATTAAGGGCCTTGAACATCTTCCATTTGCTTATTGGCTGTCTGTGTATCTATTTGATCAGTTTAAAAGATTAGGTTGTTCAGAACAGAGAAAAATAAATAAATTAGGGTGGTAATTTCTGACTCACTTGTGATAGTTGTTCATACATCTGGCTGCAAATCCATGGTAGAATCAATAATTTACAAATGCATTATCCCAGTTCATAGCTTGGTTTGTCTTGCCTGTAGTAGTATATTTCACAGAGAGAGTGTTCTTCATCTTGATGCTGTCCAACATATCAATCTTTGGTCTTTAAGTGACTTCTTTTGCTTTGTAGGTAAATTTTCCTAATTTGTGACAAGCTAGAATCAACATTCAAATGTTTATGATTCATTTGGGTTGTCTTTGCATATGGAATGATAACTGACTAGAGATTGACTTATTTATAATAGGGCTTTGTTTTTTCTGGTGAGTCCTTGTGGGTTTTGTTGGTTTGGGATGAAGTTCTCATTATGTAGCCCAGACTGGCCTGGCATTTGTTGTCTGGAGGCTGGTCTTGAACTTGTGATAATGAGTCCCCGCCTCTGCTCCCTGATAGCCGGAACACCCCACCATCCCTGGCCTCTGTTTAGGTTTTGCTACATTATTAGTTCCAATATCAAGACTGGAGTTACACATATTCTCATGCTCTAGTTTCCATGTATTTGAAAGTGGCTGTGTTCATACACACACACACACACACACACACACACACACAGAGTTTATTTTCACATGTACTGAGTTCTGATAGCTAACCATCTTAGTATATTGTAGATCTAGTTTTCATCTTTTAAAATCCACGCTCTCTTTGTATTATATGAATTCACCATCTTTATTCATTTATTAATTGGTAGATATGGATCCATTTTATGAATATAAGAATTATTACAATAACTGCCATTGTACATGGTCCCTGTGTCTTTGTAAGATATGTCTAGGATAAAAACAGAAGTTCAGTTCCTAGGTACTTACTAAAAGGACTGAATTGACTGAGAATCCAATAGCACAAAGTGCTTTACACTCCACTCTTCACCAAAACACAAGACTCTGAAATGACTGTCAATATGATAGGAACGAAGTATTCGTATCTCTTCAAAAACTTGGACCACTTGATTGCTCATGAGGTCAGACATTGGTTATTTTTGAATTGGCCTTTCCTATAAGTCTTCTCTCCATTAAGTTGTTTATTTTAATGCAGAAATCTGTCATATTTTATGTATAGAAATTTGTCTATACTTCGGTCTTAGTTAGGGCTTTATCGCTATGCAGAGTCACTATGAACAAGGCAACTCTTATAAAAGAAAACATTTAACTGGGGCTGGCTTGCAGTTTCAGAGATTCAGTCCATTATCATCATGGAAGGAAGTATGGCAGTCTGCAGGCAGACATGGTGCTGGAGGAATCAAGAGTTCTACATCTTGATCTGAAGGCAGTCGGGAGACAGGATTCCACACACCAGGCAGTGACTACTCATAGGAGTCCTCAACACCCACCTACACAGTGAAGAACTTCTTCTAACAAAGCTGCACCTGCTCCAATAAGGCCATATCTCTTAATAGTGCCACTCCCTATGATCAAGCATTGAAATACATGAATCCTTGGGGGCAAAACCTACTTAAACCATCACATTCCACTCCCTGTCCCCAATAGGCTTGTAGCCATAACATAATGCAAAACGAATTTAGTCCAACTTCAAAAGTCCCCATAATTTATCAGTCTCAATGATGTTTAAAAGCCTCTTCTGAGATTCATGCAATCTCTTTTCTTTAATCCCCTATAAAATCAAACTAAAAAAACAGGACACATACTTCTAACATCATAGGATATATATTACCATTCCAAAATGTCATAGTAAGGAAATACTGGATCAAAGCAAGATCAAATCCAGATAGGTAAACTCCAAACTCTGCATCTCCAAGTCTGATGTCCAACTCCTTTCAGCTTTGTTGACTACAACACATTTTTTCCCTCTCAGGCTGGTTCCTTTCCCCGTTAGCATCTTCCCTAGGCAGGTGTTTCATGGCTTTAGCATCTCCTACATCTTGGGGTCTCCAAGGCAACTTCAACTTCAAAGTTTCTTTTTCCGTGTCTGGGATCCACACAAGCTCTTTTGGGTACCCCTAAAAGTCTTGGGTCACTTCTCTAACTCTGCCCTCTGTAGTACCTAAAGGCTCTGGTTGACTCCACTCCACTTGCTACTGCTGTTCTTGGTGGCCATCCCATGGAACTGGCATCTCCAATACACTGGGGTCTTCTACTGCAACTAGGCTGCACTTTCACCAATAGCCTCTCATAGGCTCTCTTCATGGTGCTCAACTCCTTTGCATGACCCCTTCAGTCTTGGACCATCGATTGCAACTGAGACTGAACCTGTACCAATGGCCTTCCCTGGCCTCACACAGTGCCAAGCCTCATTGGCTCTCCATGACCCCTTCATATTTTCAAAACTAGTACCATCTGGGTAATTCTTACCCATTACCAAGTCTAGCTGCCAGCACAATATACAACCTTGGCTATCTCTGGAACATAGCTTCTTTGTGTTCTCAGGAAACATGTCCCAGAAGATTTCACTTCAGTGATTCTGGTCTCTTCTTAATCACGACTAATTTCTTAGCTCCAGCTAACCTATTGTCCCAGTAACCCCTTCTATCCTTGATAATAAAAGCCAGAGCCACGGGGCTGAAGCTACTGAGTTCTGCTGCCTGCTGGGTCTGGAACATGGTCTCCCTTGTTCTATTACATCATCAACAACTCTGTTTTCCAACTCCTACTGCCTAAGCTTGGCTGTCCTGGAACTTGCTCTGTAGACTGATGTTGAGCTCAAAGATTTATTTATTTACTCTGTTTCCTGAGTGCTGTCATTAAGGGCATTCCCCACCACACCTGGACCTAAGCTTTTCTTTACCTGGAATGTGCTCTGTTCCAGGCTGGCCTCGAACTTAGAGATCTGCTTACCTCTGTCTCCTGGGATTAAAAGAGTAAACCACCATTCCTGAACCTAAGCTGTTTAAAAAATTTCTTTTCACAAAATCTTTGTAAGATTTGGATTGTAGTTCTTTCCAGATAGAGTCAAGATGATGGCTGAGAATCACCATGAGAACCCATCCCTTGTCAACTTGACACACAATCGTATTTCCTTATGTCCAAATGAAAGCAATAAACAGGTCATAATAAAGCCTGACATGATATAACTATCCCTTGTACAACTGCAAACATATAAACAGTTATTTAAATCTCTTTACTTTAGCAGACTCTGAACAAGGGGAAAAAAGCAGTCACATTTTTCTACAAACTATCACAACAATGATATATAGACAACATACTAACATTCTTCTCCTCTGAAACCTCTTGAGTTAGGCCCCCACAGTTCAAATCACCCTCCAATATAGCTGTCTTCCACTTTCTGACTACTATGGCTTATTAAACCCCACTTAAAGCATTCCACTGCTTTATTAATACAAAGTCCCAAATCCACCTTCCTCCAAACAAAATCACAGTCAGGCCTATCACAGTAACACCTGACTGCTGATACCAACTTCTGTCTTAGTTACGGTTTTGTTAATGTAAAGAGACGACATGACCAAGGCAACTCTTATAAAACAAAACATTTAGCTGGGGCTGGCTTAGAGTTTCAGAGGTTCAGTCCATTATCACCAGGGCAGGAAGTATGGTACCCTACAGGCAGACATGGTGCTAGAGAAGCTAAGAGTTCTACATCTTAATCTGAAGGCAGTCGGGAGACAGAATTCCAGACGCTATGCAGAGCCTGAACATAAGAGTCCTCAAAGCCTACATACACAGTGAAGAACTTCTTCCAACAAAGCCACACCTACAAGGCCATACCTACTCCATAAGGCCACACCTCCTAATAGTGCCACTCCCTATGGTCAAACATTGAAACACATGACTATACGGAGGGCCTGAACCTGTTTAAACCACCACCTCACCATCATCCTCACAATGATCTCCTAAGGACATTTCCCCACATCTTCTTATATATTTTCCCACATGTAATTTTTCAGTTGAGTATTTTCCCCAAGGTCTGTGATACAACATTTTATACAGTGAAATTCATAAATCATAAACACACAGTTTACTCTTGGCACTGACAAATGTGCTCATGCAATCTCTGCCTTAATCAAAATTCATAACTTCTCTCCCCAGGCAGTCTCTTGTGCCCCTACACAGTCAACCTGATTCCCTGAAGCAAGCATTGGTCTGATCTCCTATTTATCCTGTTGCAGTTTATTTACATTTGCCAACTTTAGAATTAACATTAACAGAATTAACAGAATCATACAGCATGTGCATGTTTGTGTCTGAGTTGGCTTATGTCATTTGACATGACAGGTTTTTTTAAATCAATTTTAATTCTTTATGTATTCTTACGTGGAACAGTGAAGGGACAGGGTTTGTCTGTGAGGCTCAGTGGAAACAAAGTAATCAAAACCCACAAACCACTCAAATTGGAGCTGGGCCTTTCAACAGTGTGGCATGTCCTGCATACCTGCCCTCCTCTTTTCCTCAGGCAGAAGTCTCTGGTGTCTCCTGTATTTTAACAGCATGCTCATTGGTAGTAGCCATTGGTCTGTTGTGCTTAACTTAGTTTAGTACCTCCTGGGCCCTTTGGCTGAAACTCATTTAGGCTTTCTCAACCCTTATGGCTCTGCTCCTTCCCAATAAAGATGGATCCGGGCTCCTCTACCTGTCAAGAACCACCACCTCCTGGAATTAGGCATAGCATGCAAAGCCGACACTGGAATGGGCAGATATACAGATGTGTGCACCCTGGGCCCTCTTGAAGATCATTATCCTGATCCCACTCACTGTGAGGTGGATTGCTAGACAATATCTCAGAGGCTCAGAGGCCCAAGAATATATTCTACTCCCTATTAAAGGTCATGCTGTTATTGTTAGCAATAAATATATTTTCAAGACTATACTTTGTATTTACACCGTGTTGTGGGATGGTTTCATCGATTTCCTTTGTTATCAGTCAGAAGCTCTGGTGGGCTCACAGTGCACATTCTTCTAGCCTGGGGCTGATATGAATTAATTTACTAAGGACATTCCTGTTTTGTTTTGTTTTTCTGCATGTATGTCTGTGCACCATATGTGTGCTACCTTTGGAAGCCAGGATATGTCTTATCCCCTGAGGCTGGAGTTACAGATGATTGTGAGCCACCATGGGGATGCTGGAAATCAAACCCAGGTCCTCTGGAAGAGCAGCCAGTGATCTTAACCACTGAGCCATCTCTCCAGCCTGTTTACCTTTTTTTTTTTCTTTTGAGACAGAGGAGACATAAGCAGTCCAGGCTAGCCTCAAACTGGTCACCCTTCTGTTTTGACTTCCTGCATATGGGGGTTACAGGTACACGCCATCACAACCAGACTATACAAAGCTTTCTATGAGCTTAGTTTCTCTTTTGCCTCAGAATAAATCTAATCATTGATTAGATTAGATTAGTGGATTAGCATTGTGGTACTATTTCTTCATGTAATTTTTGATATGTAATTCAAACTCACTAAAGTAGTTAAAACAGAGTTGTAGTTACACAGCAGAGAGGGCTGGGAATACCTTTCAGGAAGAGAAATTCCCAGGTCTAGATTTAAACCAGGGAAGATTGCATCGGTGCTCAGGCCCGGGACAGAGCATGCATTTGTATGTTCAGTCCCTAACGCAATGAGGATGATGCCATGAATAGCATTGTAGGATCATACACATTTTCTCATCTTTGTCTAGCCCTTAGACGAATCCTGGAATCTTTACAACAGAAATGGATGAATCACAAACAGCCCATCAACATCAGCCTTAAACAGGGTTCTTCGCCACAAGAAAATTAAAAGTTACCAAAGTGGCCTGTGATTATAATTTGCATAATTAGCTATAATCAGATGAGGAAAGACAGCCTTCAGAGCTGAGGGTGCGACTCAGTATTGGGACCCTTGCTTCACATGCACAAGGCCCTGAACCCAACCCAGCAGTTCAAACAGAACCAGAATTCTGTGTTCAAGAAAATTCACTAAATTTTACTGTTGCTGTTGTCACAATACTGGGAAATTAACTTAAGGTTTTGCACATACTGACCTACAGTCCCAGCCCACATTTATATTTTTTTTTTGAGACAATCTGGTCCTAAACTGTCCAGTTACCCTACCTTAGCCTCCCAAGTAGCTAATGTTACAGACCAGCATCATTACACTCAGCTGCTAATTATTTTTAAGATGTTCAAAAAGACTAAAACGCCCAGATTCTTCCATTTAATCTAAATGTACGAGCTTTCCGAAGGCTGAGTTGTTAAGACAGACTCTCTTGTATGAAGGCCCGGCTCCGTTCCTCCACAGGGCACACCTACTTGGGGAGGCTGAATGCAGGACGTTTGACTGTGTTTATCCCACACCACAGCCAGGGCAGGTGCTGGGCTGTAGGAGACACTGCTGGGGCAAGGGTGAGGGGGTGGGGATGGGGAGCTCAGTCCTACATGTAGGAAAGCTGGAGCTGGTTTGGGGATCCCTGGGCCTGTGACAAGGCCAGGGCCATGGGGATTGTGTGGTGAAGGGGAGCTCTGGTTTGTCCTGGGGGAGGGGGCGGTATCTTCAGCTTGGCTGATGCAGGCTTGGTGGCGGCTGTGGTTAGGAGCGCAGAGAGGCCTTCTACAGAAGATTAGGCTGCAACTCTGTAGGCAAAGGCCTTCTTCATGGCTCCCCACAGCAGATCTTGGTGAAAAGGGACAGTCCATAACTCTAAACAGTTTATTGTTGTGGCAGAAAATGGATGCGTCAAGCCATACCCCACTTTCTCAGGGTGGGTCTGAGATTAAATACCTTTTGCAGGGAGGAAGGTCTGGGAAGGGAAGCTTATTGGCTAAGCGCTCTGGGCCACTAGCTACGTCATTAGCATGGAGAATTCTGTTTTGAGCCTACATGACCACAGGATATGTTTCTTTTGTGTGAGAAGCATGGCGCGTGTTCCAAGTCAGAGTCTGGAAGGGAGCTGGGAGCCACCTAAGTCTCCAGGTCTTCACCTGTTCTACCTTACCAAACTTCCTGGCATGGGTTTGTTCCCACACTTGTATACCAGGCTGGTCTTGATTTCACTGTGTGGCTGGGGACAACCTTCTGATCTTCCTGCCTCCTCCTCCTGGATGCTGGGATGACAGGCAAGTGTCATGATGCTTGGATTCTATGTTGCTGGAGAGCAAACCGAGGGCTTTGTGTGCACGCGCACGTGTACATAATGACAACTAACTACAAGCGTGTTATTTAAGATTACCCCCACACACACTAGAACATCTAAATTGAATTAGTTTCCTTTAGCTTCTGAGGTATTTCAAGTCAGTAAAACTAGTAGCTCCATCAATGATGTTCCAACTGTTTTGTGTCAGATAAAATTGAAGGTGTGACCAAAAGTGGAGCTTCAATGGTCACAAGAGAGAAACTAACTGTGGGAAACTAGACAACCACAAGAGAGGAGTCCATGCTCCTGCCTGCCTCTCCCTGCCACGCACCTGCCCCTACAAGTGGCTTACTGCTCAGTCTCTCTATATGAATTATCAATTTTTATTATGGTTGGGAAAATACATCTAATCTTTTTAAATGTACAGTGTTACCCACTCTGGCTTTTCTGACAGTTTAAACAGAAAATAGTGAATGATACTACTGTGTGCCAGTTTCCTGATCTCCCCTCCTGGCCTCCTGTAATAACTGTCCATTCACAGTTAACTTGAAACATGATAAT
The DNA here is from genome assembly GCF_947179515.1 of Apodemus sylvaticus. NCBI lineage: Eukaryota > Metazoa > Chordata > Mammalia > Rodentia > Muridae > Apodemus > Apodemus sylvaticus. The sequence goes on along the minus strand of NC_067472.1, from coordinate 46,601,071 downwards.
GCTTTTAGCTTTTCAGCATTTCAGTACAAACTGCATTTCCATAAACCTTTTCTGAAGAAAGTTACAAAGCAGCCATGGGATTATAAAGTCTTTGAGTAAAAACACGGCCTGACAAACAGGCCTGAGTCCAACATGCACATTTTATAATCACAAAAAATGATGGGCAGAAGCACAGATGACTAGTGTGAGGCTCTTCATGTGCTTCAAAGAGCCTGAAGTATCTCTAAAAAAATTAGACTAGCTTCTAAGACACCAAACAGACAAATCACTGGTTGAGATAGAGACCTGGCCTCAAGGGAATATATAAAACAGAGAGAGGAGCTAACATGACACACACATATGTAGGCCTCAGCACTAATGTGAGCATACACACACACACAGACACACACAGAGACCTCAGCATCCATGTGAACATATACACATATACACACATAAATACACAGTCCTCAGCACACATGTGAACACGTACAGAGACTTTAACATATATGTGAACACACACACAAGCCTCAGCACATATGTGCACACATACACACACAGGTCTCAGCACACATGTGAGCACACACACACCCACACATACACAGGCCTCAGCACATATGGGCACACACACACACACATACACATAGGCCTTAGCACACATGTGAGTACCCATACACACAGGTTTCAAAACATATGTGAACACACACATACATACACACAGTCTTCAGCATACATGTGACTACACATATACACACAGGGCCTCAGCACACATTTGAACACACACACACATGTCTCAGCACACATGTGAGCACATACATGCACATACATACATACACACAGGCCTTAGCACACATATGAGCACTCATACATAGGCCTCAGCATACATGTAAACATACATACACAGGTCTCAGCACATATGTGAACATACACATATACCCACAAAGGTCTCAGCACTCATGTGAGCACACATAATATACACACAGGCCTCAGCACATATGTGAACATACACATATCCTACACAGGTCTCAGCACACACGTGAGCACACACACACATGAATACATAAATAACATCTTTTCTAAAATGTGGACAGCCTTATTGGAGGAACCTGACATTGGCCAAGGACAAGGGCTTCAAGCAGGAATCTTACATTAGGGCATAATAGGGAAGTAGGTTATGCAGGGATTTTTATTTTAGGACTTAGAAGCAAGCCTCAGGCAAGAATCTGGGCTTGGACAAGGAAGTAGGCTCTGGTATTTTGGTCATCCTTACACACCCTTGGAAACAACTGTCACTGAAGTGATCATGCAACTTGGCTTATTGCCTTGACAATTTTGTGTTTACTGTCTTGCTTGTTCCTCATTGTACTACTATTGATCTTAATTCCTGCATGTAATTAAATTGGTATAAAAATGGATTGAAAATTATTAAACCCGCCTTCAGTCTCAGAATTGACTGGGGTCATGCTGCAGTTTTGTCTAATTGTCTCTTTCTTGTCCATCCTCACTCCTGCACTGGAGAACCTGTTGATTGACTGAGCGGGCTTGGTCACTCAAAGACTTCTTTCATCAATAACAAGTAAACATGAAGTTTTAAGTAAGTCTCACCACTTACTTAGCTGACACATGCAAAGTTTTGAGTGTGGTTCCAGTTACCCCACAGAAGAAAAGAATAATGTCTATGACGTTGATGGCAAATGCTATTCTACGTTAAATGGCAATGTGAATTCTGGAAGGTTCTGAATAAAGAAGGCTGAATAAATGATGTGAATACCAGGAAGGTGACAGACACATGGGAATCAGAAAGCTGGGGAAATAGGGAGAATTTGCAAGTGTCGTAGTGTGTCCCCACAGCAATGCTCCCACGGGGCAGCCAAATCGGTTTTTATTGCTTTATTCTTAACTCGGCCATATGCATATTTACAGAATTATTGCAGTCCACTGTCAGTTCTTCCTTCGTAGCACTGCTGTCTTCTTCATCTGTCTCCTGATTATTTCCATGTTGTTTCCAGGAAGCGATGTACTTGCTATTGAAGACATTTTTACAGTCAGCCAGATTGGTTATTTTCCCCGAGAACTTGAATTAACACACCATGGCAAGATCAAAGTGGTTCATTCGCATTGCTCCTAACAAGCATGAAAAATGATGTTATTTTTGCATCCCAACTGACTCACTGGGTATCTCTTTATATAAATCATCTTTAAATTTGAGATTGAATTTCAAATAATAATAATAATAACACAAATTTATCCAATATATCATCTTCAACTTAAGAAAGTCTTATGTCATAAGGGATCAAGTGGCTGGGCATGCAAAGAGGCACACACCTGCCATTGTCCCACAGACTTCTAACAAATTAATTCCCTTAAGTGAACTATTAGTCACAATTAGAATGATTCTTCCAGAGATTGTTTTCCCATGTGGCTGAGTAAAAAAGATAAGTAGATTGTATATGCATATATATATTCATATATACATACACACACATAATTTTGTTTCTTGTGTTTTTATGGTGAAAAAAAATATACAGTTAGCCAGCTGAAATCAGTCTAGATAACACCAATTTTATTGACAATGTCCAAAGCATCATTATCAGGAGCACATGGGGCAAATGTCTTCATCTCTCTGTCAGGCCTGAGCGGAGCATCAAACCCTGGCACATTCCCGGCTCAGCCCTTCCAGCGCTGAGAGCACAGTGGGTTGTTGTCTCCTGTCTTCAGTTCAGTTGTCAGGGAAGGGCCGGAATCCATAATGCTTGCCCTTCTCAGCACACTGCACTTCCTCCAGACGTTTACCTTACGTCTCCGGAAACGGGTAGTATGTGGATAATTCTGTGTCTCTCGGTGCTGTCTTCTTAGCTTAAACCTTGACCTTGGCTTTGCTTGTAGTACTCGGATCTGTAGGACGTCTTTCTCTTTGAGTACAACCCTGGTGAAAGGGTCCTTTAATTGTTTTGTTCCTGCAGTGATGGCGCCGGCTGGATGTTCCAAGGCTTCCCCTCTCCCTCTTGCCCCGCCCCACAGACACTTGATACTTGGTGACACACGTGCACTACTTAAGCTTCACTTGATTCAGAGTTGCTGATTTGCACAAGTATTTTTTAATGAAGCTTGTCTTCAACTATCTCCAAAAGCACAATCGTTCCAGAGCGGCGATGACTCTGCCTTTGCCTTGTACGGCACTACAATGGCAAGACTATGTGGCGCACCAAGAACTGGAAAGCATTTCTCTACCACAAGGGTATCCAGCTTAACTTTACCACTGCACATCTGCCGAAAGGACTGCCTGGGAAGAAGAAATGGCTTTAATGCAGCCAGAAATCTCAAAGGAGTCGGCAGATGCCAGCGTCACCTCCCTGCTCAAAAGCACAGCAGCGAGTCATTAGTGGGAATAGTCGGCCACTCCTCCTTTCTTTGCCTGCTCACTCGCAAAACTGTTTCATCTGTGCAAGCTCAGAAAGAGGAACTGCTAGGCAGGAATGGAAGGGACAGCCTTCAAAAGATAGAACCCTGCAGTCAACTCTGGAGTCAATGCATATCTTACTACTGAAGTGTACTAATCTACTCTAGCATCATGAAGTCATACCTTCATACCTTTTCCTACTCTACCAGCACAGTCACTGAAGCGTCACCCTGAGAGTCTCTGTGCTTCTGAATTTCTACAGCAACTGTTTTTGTTTCTGTGTATCTGAGTTCACATAGAACTCAGCATCTTGCCCAAACCCACCTATTTCAATTCCATGCCATCTCATTAAGACCTCTCTCTGAGCCAGGCAATGGTACAAGCCTTTCATGCTACTTTGGGAGCTAAGACAGGGGTTATGTCTGAATTTGAGTGTAGCCTCATCTAGTGAGCTTCAGGACAGCCAGGGCTACAAAGAGAAATCCTGTCTTCAAATAAACAACAAACAAACAAAAACTTCTATCTGCCAACCTTTTAAGTTACCTATAATAAGCATAGCCAAATATCTAACCAGTTATTAACATACACTTTCCTAGAACAAGGTTGAATTTTCATTTTCTTAATTCATTTTAAATGTCCTTTTAATTTTTGTACTATGGGTTGAACCTCATGCACACTCCTGAGCAAGCCATTGGGCTGTCCTGCCCCGCCTTAGACCCCACCCCCACCCTGATCCCACCCCACCTCAGCCTCCTAGGTGCTGAGGATAAAGGTAAAAAGCATCATGCCCATCCATTTTACTTTTTGATCCCAAGCTAGCATACGTATTTCCTGAGGCTTTGCACTGTGTTTGCAAAACTTCAGGCAGTTTTCAGCCAGGGGCGGGGGTTCCTCACATCAACTCAAAAAGTGTGTTTCCTATGTAAGTTTTCCCACATGGTGTTGTGAGCACCACTGCTTTTCAATGTCTCCAATAGGAGCTTGGATAGTCCCTCTGTGGCGTGAAATCAGTGCATTCTGCAGATACTTAACGGAATGTAAATTTGAGGTTGGCAAGCAGAATGATTCCCAGGCACAGTCTGAAGCTAACAGCTAACAAAAGCAATTTGTGAATGACATTCTAACTGATTGGGGAGCCAGCTAATGAAACACACAGATTCATAGTGTTGGAACCAGGGGATAAAGACAGAATGAATCTGCCCCATCAGCATACTGGCAGACTCTATTAAAAGAAGAGTCTGCTGTTGATGTCAGAGCCACGTTTCCACCATCAGCAAGACATTGACGATCAGCAATCGGATTTGGTCCAACTACCTCTCTGCTAATGTGCTGCGATTCCCCACAGCTTGATTCCCCTTTCTATTTCTTCATGGTCCATAAAATACACGAGCAAACACACATATGCACATTCTTTCTGAGTGACTATTCTGTGCCTTAATCAGATTGACATGGGGCATTCAGTATGTACCTCTGCTGGGCCTCACTCAAGTCTCATGATTCCACCTTCTAGGTGCTGAGATCACAGGGCTGGCCGTTCGGCCCCACTTGTATATATCTACATTGGATTATAACCCATAGGGTTTAGTAGACTATCCATACATATTTAAGGATTCATGTTTGTAAGAGACCCTGGAGGTGTGACCTATAACTATTTGCCATTTGACATAGTTGAGACCACCATACACAATCATACCATTTAGTTGGAAAGTGAGATGAAACAAGCTTTAGCATTAAGATTTCAATACAACCTCAAAGTTCCCCACTTTTTACAGTTGTCACGTGGTGAGTATAATAAATGTATGTGTGTGTGTGTGTGTGTGTGTGTGTGTGTGCATGTGTGTTGCTACTTTACTTCCAACCCAATTCCCTGGTAAAAGAAATCTCAACTCAATCAGTTAACAAACAAGCTATAAGCCTAGATTGGGCAGATCTCCCACTACACTACTCTATTTCCATCTATATTATCCCATACAACTTGCAGTTTCTCCAGGCCACAAGTTTCTCTCTCTGCAGCCTCTCCATCGATTCCGTGTCGCTCCTCTCCTTCCTGTTGATTCCCAGTGGCTCTTCCCCTAAACTCTCAGCTCCTTCCCCTTTCTCCTGCCCAATCATTGGCTCAAGCCTTTATTTGAAAAGTTAAGGTGGGGAGAAGGTTAACAAGGCAACTCCTCATCTACAGCCCCTCTAAGGAGTGGAATTAGTATCAAAATACAAGCCCAGGTCTATCCACAACACTTTCCCCTTTCTGTCCAATTAAAAGACTTTTATCTCAGACATCAATTGAGCACAATTATTACCATTTTGTAATTTATAATGTACAGGATAGACCTAACACTCAGTCAAACAATTTTTATCAATTAAGTAGGACCTCTGTCATCTATCTCAATTTAAAAGACTTATAATTTTACACTTGGCTTTAGATTTCAACCCACCTGAAAACCATCCTATCAAATCTGTGTCATCTTTCTAAATGCTAAACAGCTTGGTCTGGCTATGAGACTATTAGTCTTCAATCCCATCAGAAACCCAAAAATGGCTAATATTATCTGAAAGTATGAGAAGCACAAAATATAGCTTCTAAAACTTAGCCAATTTATAGAGACCGCTGATCACCTGGGCAGGCCCTATATGCCAAAATGTTGGAGCATCAGTCTTCAGCCTTCTGGCCCAGGATCATCTGACAGACCTTGGTAATGCATATTTTTGAAGGGCTGATTACTCTGTCTTGGCAGAGATTATCAGTTGACTATTCCATATAGTGTGTCCTTTTTTTGGACAGTATTTGTCTGAAGATTAAATGAGGCAATTATTGCCTGGTGACTGTCTTGCCACAACTGAAGCAACTCCATTGATGCTCAATTTCGTCTTTGAATTCAAGAAAGGGGTGCTGTCAGGAGTAGACAGGTCTCCAGTCAAATGATCTTTAATAAAGAAATGTCCATAAACATCATATTCTGTGAACTTCTGACACCTTTGAAGACCTTCTATCTACCTAAAGCATCTCTGAACTGCTAAGCCTTGACTACTCTCAGCCATTTCTAATCGAAATAACTCAGGAACACCCTTTTAATTAACTCACAACTATGGTTTTGTTATTTGGCCCTTAACTTGTATTACTTAATCATTTAAAAACAGTTTATAATAGCAGGTATAGAAGGACTGGGTCTAAGCGTTGTATTCTTAAATGTTATATAAGCACAATGCCTACATTGTGGGGAGTAACAATATTAATCCCAGTTTTATGTTAATAATAAATTTATACCAATGAAAACCCTAAATTTACATCTAATAAATTCAGAACCAAAATAAAAGATTATAACTTCAACTTTGTATCAATTATAAAGACTTCTACCAATGTAAGATCTGGCTATGTAATGTTTTGCGTAAAAGTACATTTGCTAACCTATCTCTAGTTGTTTATTTCTATAATTTCTATAATATTACTATATCCCCCTTTTTCTTTTCTGCCCCCTTCTCCTTTACCTAAGAAAGAAGGATAGAGAAGAGGAAAAAAAAAAGAAAGGTAGAAATCCCTGAGTTTAAGTTCTTTAGTTCCCTCCCTGTCTTAAGCTACATTTGTAGCTTATCCCTAAAATGACAACATATCTATAATTCCTAAAATTATCAGAAGCGTACACTCCAACATAAGGAACTGAGATGATGATTGTCTTCTGTCTGCTTCCAGCTGAATTGGGGCAAAGAATTTCCATCTGGGAGCCTAAAGGGTATTAGGAAAATTGACTTGTCAAAGGAGAACTAGCTGGCATTATTTGCCTTCCAATCATTATGTGCTGAGAAAGTCCATTGGTCAGCTGACATCTTGACTAGGACATTCTGAAAGCCTGGAGGGGCAAGTAAAGTTCTGGAAGCAAGTCTTTCAAAGAATCAGCTTTGATGTAGTTGAAGTAGAGTCAAGCAAGAAGCTGGAAGGGAAGGTCCCAGAATCTCAGCATCCTGGAGTGTGAATCTTTTCAGGGCTGTCTTTCTCTTCTTTCATCCTATAGTATACAAAACTTAAAAGGAACAAGTAAACAAGTAAAGAGGCTCACATGGAGCATGCAGGGTGCACAGATTGGTCAATGAAGATCAATAAAGAAAGATGACTGACTACCTTTCCTCAGGTTAGCTTGATCACCTAGTCAAACTACAGTGTAACTGTGTAAACATGTCCTCATAGAGGATGGTATGTAATACCCAGTAAGTGTTAATGGCTGTGTATAGACATTTTAGTCTCAGCCAGTTCCAGAGATGTCTTCATATACAGAGACATAAAAATACCACATATACATCATCTATTTTGTTGATTGTGTTAGTCTCCCTTTTCTTTTCTTTCTTTTTTTATTGATATATTTTTTATTTACATTTCAAATGATTTCCCCTTTTCTGGGTCCCCACTCCCCGCAAGTCACATAAGCCCTCTTCCCTCCCCCCTGTTCCTCCATCTACCCCTTCCTGCTTCCCTGTTCTGGAATTCCCCTATACTCTTGCAGTGAGTCTTTCCAGAACCAGGGGCCACTCCTCCATTTTTTCTGGACATCATTTAATATGTAGATTATGTCTTGGGTAGTCAAAGTTTCTAGGCTAATATCCACTTATCAGTGAGTGCATACCATGATTGATCTTTTGAGACTGGATTACCTCACTTAGTATGATGTTCTCCAGCTCCATCCATCTGCCTAAGAATTTCATGAATTCATTGTTTCTAATGGCTGAATAGTACTCCATTGTGTAAATATACCACATTTTTTGTATCCATTCCTCCGTTGAAGGACACCTGGGTTCTTTCCAGCTTCTGGCTACTACAAATAGGGCTGCTATGAACGGAACATGTGTCCTTATTGCATGCTGAAGAATCCTCTGGGTATATGCCCAGGATTGGTATAACAGGGTCCTCAGGAAATGACATGCCCAGTTTTCTGAGGAACCCCCAGACTGATTTCTAAAGTGGTTGCACCATCTTGCAATCCCACCAGCAGTGGAGGAGTGTTCCTCTTTCTCCACATCCTTGCCAACACCTGCTGTCTCCTGAGTTTTTGACCTTAGCCATTCTGACTGGTGTGAGGTGAAATCTCAGGGTTGTTTTGATTTGCATTTCCTAATGATTAATGAGGTTGAACATTTCTTAAGGTGTTTCTCAGCCCTCCGAAGTTCTTCATGTGAAAATTCTTTGTTTAGCTCCATACCCCACTTTTTAATGTGGTTATTTGGTTCTCTGGGTTCTACCTTCTTGAGTTCTTTGTATATATTAGATATTAGCCCTCTGTCGGATTTAGGGTTGGTGAAGATCCTTTCCCAATCTGTTGGTTGACATTTTGTCCTTTTGACAGTGTCCTTTGCCTTACAGAAACTTTGTAGTTTTATGAGGTCCCATTTGTCAATTCTTGATCTTAGAGAGTAAGCTATTGGTGTTCTATTCAGAAACTTTTCCCCTGTGCCCATGTCCTCAAGGGTCTTCCCCAGTTACTTTTCTATTAGTTTCAGTGTGTCAGGTTTTATGTGAAGGTCCTTGATCCATTTGGAGTTGAGCTTAGTACAAGGAGATAAGAATGGATCGATTCGCATTCTTCTGCATGCTGACCTCCAATTGAACCAGCACCATTTGTTGAAAAGACTATCTTTTTTCCACTGGATGCTTTCAGCTCCTCTGTCGAAGATCAAGTGGCCAAAGGTGTGTTGGTTCATTTCTGGGTCTTCAATCCTATTCCATTGATCCACATGCCTGACATTGTACCAATACCATGCAGTTTTTATCACTATTGCTCTGTAGTAAAGTTTGAAGTCTGGGATACTGAATACCCCTGAAGTTCTTTTACTGTTGAGAATAGCTATCCTGGGTTTTTTGTTATTCCAGATGAATTTAAGAATTGCTCTTTCTAGCTCTATGAAGAACTGGGTTGGGATTTTTATGGGGATAGCATTGAATCTGTAGATTGCCTTTGGCAAGATGACCATTTTAACTATATTAATCCTGCCGATCCACGAGCATGGAAGATTTTTCTATTTTCTGAGATCTTCTTCGATTTCCTTCTTCAGAGATCTGAAGTTCTTGTCATATAGGTCTTTCACTTGTTTGGTTAGAGTCACCCCAAGATACTTTATGCTGTTTGTAGCTATTGTGAAGGGAGCCATTTCCCTAATTTCTTTCTCAGTCTGCTTGTCCTTGGAGTATATAAAGGCTACTGATTTGCTTGCGTTGATTTTGCAGCCAGCCACTTTGGTGAAGTTGTTTATCAGCTGTAGGAGTTCTCTAGTAAAGATTTTAGGGTCACTTAAGTATACTATCATATCATCTGCAAATAGTGATAGTTTGACTTCTTCCTTTCCAATCTGTATCCCTTTGACTTCCTTATGTTGTCTAATTGCTCTAGCTAGGACTCAAGAACTATATTGAAAAGATATGGAGAGAGGGGGCAGCCTTGTCTAGTCCCTGATTTTAGTGGGATTGCTTCAAGTTTCTCTCCATTTAGTTTGATATTGGCTACTGGTTTGCTGTATATTGCTTTTACTATGTTTAGATATGGGCCTTGAGTTCCTGTCCTTTCCAAGACTTTTAGCATTAAAGGATGCTGAATTTTGTCAAATGCTTTTTCAGCATCTAATGAAATGATCATGTGGGTTTTTTTTCCTTTGAGTTTGTTTATGTAGTGGATAGCATTTATGGATTTCCTTATATTGAACCATCCCTGCATCCCTACTTGATCATGGTGGATGATCGTTTTGATGTGTTCTTGGATTCGGTGGGCAAGAATTTTATTTAGTATTTTTGCATCGATATTCATAAGGGAAATTGGCCTGAAACTCTCTTTCTTAGCTGGATCTTTGTGTGGTTTTGGTATCAGTGTAATAGTGGCTTCGAAGAAGGAGTTGGGTAGTGTTCCTTCTGTTTCTATTTGGTGGAAAAGTTTGAAGAGTATTGGTGTTAAGTCTTCTTTGAAGGTCTGATAGAATTTGCACTGAAACCATCTGGTCCTGTGCTTTTTTTGATCAGAAGGCTATCTATGACCGCTTCTATTTCTTTAGGGGTTATGGGTCTGTTTAGATGGTCTATTTCATCCTGGTTTAATTTTGGTAATTGGTATCTGTCTAAGAAAATGTCCATTTCCTCTAGATTCTCCAGTTGTGTTGAGTACAGGTTTTTGTAGTAGGAACTGATGATTTTTTGAATTTCCTTGGTTTCTGTTGTAATATCTCCATTTTCATTTCCAATTTTGTTAATTTGGATACTTTCTCTTTGCCCTTTGGTTAGTCTGGCTAAGGGTTTATCTATCTTGTTGATTTTTTCAAAGAACCAGCTTTTGGTTTTGTTGATTCTTTGTATGGTTCTCTTGGTTTCTACTTGATTGATTTCAGCCCTGAGTTTGATGATTTCCTGTCTTCTTCTCCTCCTGGGTGAATTAGCTTCTTTTTGTTCCAGGGCTTTCAGTTGTTCCGTTAATCTTCTAGCGTATGCTCTCTCGACTTTCTTTTTGGAGGCACTCAAAGCTATGAGTTTTCCTCTTAGCACTGCTTTCATTGTGTCCCATAGATTTGGGTATGTTGTGCCTTCATTTTCATTAAATTCTAAGAAATCTTTGATTTCTTCCTTGACCAAGGTATCATTGAGTAGAGTATTGTTCAGTTTCCATGTGTATGTGGACTTTCTGTTATTTTTATTGTTATTAAAGACCACTTTTACTCCATAGTGATCTGATAGGAGTCATGGGATTATTTCAATCTTCTTATATTTGTTGAGGTCTGTCTTGTGACCAACTATATGATTGATTTTGGAGAAGGTACCATGAGGTGCTGAGAAAAAGGTATATTCTTTTGCTTTGGGATGAAAAGTTCTATATATATATCTGTTAACTCCAATTGGTTTAAAGATTCAATTAGTTTCACTGTCTTCCTGTTTAGTTTCTGTTTTCCTGATTGGTCCATTGGTGAGAGTGGAGTGTTGTAGTCACCCACAATTATTGTGTTAGGTGCAATGTGTGCTTTGAGCTTTAGTAAAATTTCTTTTATGAATGAGGGCGCCCTTGTATTTGGGGCATAGATGTTCAGGATTGAGAGTTCTTCTTGTTGGATTTTTCCTTTGACCAGCACGAAGTGACCTTCCATGTCTCTTTTGATGACATTAGGTTGAAAGTCAATTTTATCTGATATTAGAATGGCAACTCCGGCTTGTTTCCTGGGACCATTTGCTTGTAGAATTATCTTCCAGCCTTTTACTCTAAGGTAGTTTTTGTCTTTGACACTGAGGTGTGTTTCCTGTATGCAGCAAAATGTAGGGTCCTGTTTACGTAGCCAGTCTGTTGATCTGTGTCTTTTTATTGGGGGAACTGAGTCCATTGATGTTAAGAGATATTAAGAAGTAGTGGTTATTGCTTCCTATCATTTTTGATTTTAATTTTATACGTGCATGGTTATCTTCTTTGGGTTTGATGAAAGAAGCTTAATATCCTGCTTTTTCCAGGGTATAGTTTCCCTCGTTGTAATGGTGTTTTCCCCCTATTATCCTTTGTAAGGCTGGGTTTGTGGAAAGATATTGTGTAAATTTGGTTTTGTCATGGAATATCTTGGTTTCTCCATCTATAGTAATTGAGAGTTTCGCTGGGTATAGTAGTCTCGGCTGGCATTTGTGTTCTCTTAGAGTCTGCATGAGCTCTGCCCAGGATCTTCTAGCTTTCATGGTCTCTGGTGAGAAATCTGGTGTAATTCTGATAGGTCTTCCTTTACATGTTACTTGTCATTTTTCTCTTACTGCCCTAAGTATTCTTTCTTTGTTTAGTACATTTGGGGTTTTGATTATTATATGACAGGAGGTATTTCTGTTCTGGTCCAGTCTGTTTGGAGTTCTGTAGGCTTCTTGTATATTCATGGACATCTCTCTCTTTAGGTTAGGGAAGTTTTCTTCCATAATTTGGTTGAAGATATTTGCTGGCCCTTTAAGTTGCAAATCTTCACTCTCATCAATGCCTATAATCCTTAGATTTGGCTTTCTCATTGTGTCCTGGATTTCCTGGATGTTTTGGGTTACAAGCTTTTTGCATTTTCTTTAACTGTTGAGTCCTTGGTTTCTATGGTCTCTTCAGCATCTTAGATTCTTTCTTCTATCTCTTGTATTCTGTTGTTGATATTTGCGTCTATGGTCCCTGATTTCTTCCCAAGGTTTTCTATCTCCAAAGTTGTCTCCCTTTGTGCTTTCTTAGTTGTTTCTACTTCTGTTTTTAGATCCTGGAAGTTTTTGCTCAGTTCTGTCATTTGCTTGTTTGTGTTTTCCTCTAATTCTTTAAGAGATTTTTGTGTTTCCTCTTTCATGACTTCTGCCTGTTGATCAAAGTTCTCCTGTATTTCTTTAAGTGATTTTTGCGTTTCCCCCTTATTGGCTTTTGTATTCTCCTGAATTTCTTTCAATGATTTTTGTGTTTCCCTTGTAAGGGCTTCTAATTTTTGATCCATTTTCTCCTGGATTTCTTTAAGTATGTCCTTCATGTGTTCCTGTACCAGCATTATGACCAGTGATTTTAAATCCAAATCTTGTTTTTCTGGTGCGTTGGGGTATCCAGGACTTGCTATTGTTGGAGAATTGGGTTCAGATGCTGCCATAATGCCTTGGTTTCTGTTAGTAACGTTTCTATGTTTGCCTTTAGCCATCTAGTTCTCCCAGGTGTTAGATAGTCTTATTGTCACTGGCTGGTGCTTCAACCTACTATGGATCTTTTAGGTTATTTCTGCAACACTGGATGACTGGGTTTCCTCTAGCACAGATTACTGATATGCTGCCTTCCTCTTTTGTGCCTCTGGAGCCCTGCTCAGTTTTGCCTCAAGCAATGTTATACTTAGGTTGTCAAGGTCAACCAGGTGTTCTCTGTCTGCTCTATTATGGAGCGAAGATGGTGTGGTGGGGGTCACTCCCTCTGTTGATTCTCACCTAGGACACAGGTCCCGAGATAGACTGGCTTGCAGATGAACCGCCTATGTGATCAGTTCCTGAGTGCAGGCAGACCCCTGGAGATTTGCAACCCCAGAGATCTAGAGCTCAGGGTGATCCAGTACCTAGTGATGCTTTTCTGTCCCGGCAGGTAGTGAATATGGCTACAGGGAATCTCTTCCTCTGCTGTTCTCTGGGCAGGACACATGCCCCACGCCCCGGTGGGCTGTCAGACAAACCACCTATGTGCTCAGTTCCTTGGTGCAGGCAGACCCCTGGAGGTTTGCACCACCATAGATCTAAAGCTCAGGGTGATACAGTACCTAGTGACCCTTTTCTGTCCCGTCAGGCAGCGAATATGGCCGCAGGGCTTCTCTCCTTCTGCAGCTCTCTGGGCAGGGCATAGGCCCCACTCCTGGCGGGCTGGCAGACAAACCACCTGCGTGCTCAGTTCCTGAGTGCAGGCAGACCCCTGGCAGTTTGCACCACCAGAGATCTAAAGCTCAGGGTGATACAGTACCTAGTGGTCTAGTCTCCCTTTTCTTCTCTGTCACCAAGGTCTTCAGATCTCCCTTTGTCATGTCTGATTTTTATCAACTTGGAAGGAATCCACAGCTTTTCTTTTCCTGTGGAAACATAGGCATAGCCCCTCCCCTAGCGTAACACTTTTCCCATTCTCCATTCTGATGTTAGAATAGCCTTAATGTAAACAGGCTGGTTTAGTTCAATAGTTCTTTCCACAGTCCAATGTCTTTCAGCTGCTGTGGTGTTTTGTTCATTGGCATTTAAAAAATTTAAGGTTAACATAGCACTGTGTAATCTATCCTTGGGGATTCTTTTTGATCCTTTTTGCCTATTAAGCATCTCCTTTAGAGTTCGATTGGCTCTCTGCACAATTGCTTGTCCTGTAGGATTATGTGGTATGCCTTTAGCATGTTTTATATTGTAATATTCAAAAAACCGTTTCATCTTATTAAAGATATATGCCAGCCCATTGTCCATTTTAATTTGTGTTGGTATTCCCATAATGGCCATAACTTCTACAAATGTGTAATTATAGAATCAGCCTTTTCTGACGGCAATGCAGTTATCCATTGAAATCCTGAATATATGTCTATAGTATGGTGCACATATTTCAGTTTGCCAAACTCTGTAAAATGGAAGACATCCATTTGCTAAATGTGATTTCTTTGGGTACCCTTAGAATTAGTTCCCATAGGCAATGGAGTCTGGTTATATAACAAACAAGTAGGGCATTGCTTCACAATTTCCTTGGCTTGTTGCTAAGTAATAGAGACTTCTTTCTTTAAACCTTTGCTGTTAACATGGTGTTTTTTATAGAATTCTGAAACCTCTAGTACACTTCCTATCAGCAGTTGGTCAATTTCATTATTACTTTATGCCAGAGGGCCTGGCAGACCTGTATGAGATCTTATATATAGTGGATAACTCCTATTTCTAATTATTTGTTGTAGCTGAATAAATAATGAAGTCAATTCAGAATCATCCTGCATAAGTCCAGTAGTCTCTATGTGTAAAACAACCCCTTCTGCATATTGAGAATCAGTTACTATATTGAGACTCTTGAAAATCTGACAACACTATGATTATTGCATATAATTCAGATTTTTGAATTGATTTATAGGGACTCTCAGCCACCTTACTTACATCTTCTGATTTATACCCTGCCTTTCCTGATTTACTGGCATCAGTGTAAAATGTAGGAGTTCCAGATATTGGAGTTTTCTTTATTATATGAGGGAGAATCCAATAAACTCTTTTTATGAACTGAAGCCACCTGCTTTTAGGCTATCTCTTGTTAATCTCGCCCAAGAAGTTACTGCATGCTCTTTGCCAGTGTTCATCTTGGGCCCATAGTGAGGCAATTTCTGTGTTAGTAAAAGGTACAACAATTTCAGCTGGATCCATTCCGACTAATTGTCGAAGAAGTCTCATTTTTCCCTAAGTATCAATTCTGAGACTTTCTCAATGTAGGTTTTTAATTTCTTACACTGTTTGTTTGCTAAAAATATCCATTAAAAGATATAATCTTCCCTCTGCATAAGAATTCCTGTAAGGGAATGAGTAGAAGGTAAGATAACTAAGATGCAGGCCCATCTTTGGATCAATACCATCTAAATGTGTATCCAGCAATTTCCTTTCTAGCAAAGTTAACTCCTTCTCAGCCTCAGCTGATAGTTTCCTTGGACTATTCAAATCCTTATTACCTTGTAAGGTTCGAAATAAATTGCTTAGCTTTTGAGTGACCAAGCCAATCAAAGGCCGCAACCAGTTGGTATCTCCCAGTAGCTTCTGAAAAATCATTAAGTGTCCTTAACTGGTTTCTTCTGATCTGCACCTTTTGTGGCCTAACCCTTTGCAGACTTATTTTATATCCTAGATAATTAATAGAATCCCCTCTTTGTATTTTTTCAGGGGCTATTTGCAATCACGAGGAAGGCAAGGGTTTTTTTGTTTTGTTTTGTTTTTTTGTTTGTTTGTTTTTACTTCAGCAAACATTCTTTCCACAAAATTTATATCTGGATCAGTCAATAGGATGTCATCCATATAATGATAAATAATGGATTAGGCAAATTATTTGCAAATCATCTCCAATGGCTGTTGTACAAAATACTGACACAAGGTAGGGTTATTTAACATTCCTTGTGGCAAGACTTTCCAATGATATCTTTTTGTTGTGTGACCTCTATTGAAAGTAGGTACTGAAAAAGCAAACCTTTTCTTATCACATTCATGTAGAAGAATGGTAAAAAACACAATCTTTCAGATCAATCACTATGATAGGCCATTCCTTAGGCAACAAGGAAGGCAATGGGATCCCAGGTTGCAAGGAACCCATTGGCTGAATAATCTTATTAATCACTCTGAGCTCTGTCAACATCCTCCATTTGCCAGATTTTTTTAAATGACAAATATTGGAGAATTCCAAGGGCTGGTAGACTCCTCTATATGCTGAGCCTTCAGCTGTTCTTGGACTAGCTGTTCTAATACCTGAAGTTTTTCTTTTGTCATAGACCATTGATCAACCCAAATGGGTTGGTCAGTCAACCACCTTAGTGGTAAGGCTGTTGGTGTTTTGGCAGCAGTGGCTCCTTGGGGTAAAGCTAAATTGTCAGCCTCTGCTGTATCTTGTTTATAGACACCTTGGACAGTCTATAACTGCCTTTGATAACATTCCTTAACTAATTTTAGATTTTTATTAGGAGCCTGATTAATTTCATGGCTAGATACTGAGACTGAGGGGATATTAATTTGGGTTTTAAACTGCTGTAATAGATCTCTTTCCTATAAGTTAATGGCTATATTAGGCACGTATGGCCTCAATTTTCCTACCTGACCTTCTGGTCCTATACATTTAAGCCATCTGGTATTTTGCTTTATTTGAGATAAGGTCTCAACTCCTTGAAATTGGATGTCTACTTCTTGAAGTGGCCAATTTATAGACCAAGATTTTGGAGAGATAATAGTGACATCTGCTCCAGTGTCAACCATTCCTTCAATCTCAATATTGTTTACTAATATTCTTAGTTTTGGCCTATGATCCTCTATAGAAGTTTGCCAAAATATTCATTTTTGGGTCCCCTTGAGGCTTCTGAATTGCCTATAGAACTTGCCTCTGCCATATCTGGTCTCAGAATATTTGTTATTTAAGCAGTGACACTTAATTGTCCTGAGGAAGAGAACGCTCCCTGCCTGGCATTGGGGCCTTCGAGAGCCCCCCCTCACTAGGAGTTTTTGGCAGGATGTTGCCCCATTTGTCTGTTGTTGCTCTACATTCCCTAGTCAAATGTCAGCCTTTGCCACACCTTTGACATCTTCCAAATGGCATAGGCCCCCTTTTGGTATTACTCTGTTTTTTTCTACAGTCATTTCTGAGATGATTCCACTCACCACAATTAAAACATTTGAAATCTCGGGTCATTTCTCGGTGTCTAGTACAGCTTCTCCTATTACAGTCATATCAGGTGAGCAAGATACAACATCAATTGTATATCTAATCCACTCATCTATTGACTAACCTTGCCCTCAGTGGTCTGATTACGTCTTTGCATTCAGTATGTGTATTCTCAAAAGCTAAAGACTCAATTATTGCCTTCCTTGCTACGGAATCTGATATACTCCTTTCCACAGCTGAGGTTAGTCTTTGTAAAGACTCAGGGAAGATTTCTTGTGGACCTTGTATGACTTGAATAAATGGTTCAAGTCTTTTCCATAATTCTGCAACTTTGTCCCAGGCCTTTAAAGCTGACAATCGACACAAGGCTAGAGTTTCTTCCTCATACATAGCCTGTACCTCTACCTCAGAAAAGCGGCCCTCACCAAGCAGTTGGTCTGTGGAAATCTTTCTACCCCTGGCTCTATTTTATCGTGCTATTCCCCTCGACCCATCTCTCCACCATGCGACCCATTGTAAATTTGCAGCAGGTTCTAGTATTGCTCTTGCCATATCCTAGTCTTGTAGGATTATTCTATTTTTTTTAATTTTTTTATTCGATATAATTTATTTACATTTCAAATGATTTCCCCTTTTCTAGCCCCCCCACTCCCCGAAAGTCCGGTAAGCCCCATTCTCTTCCCCTGTCCTCCCACCCACCCCTTCCCACTTTCCCGTTCTGGTTTTGCTGAATACTGTTTCACTGAGTCTTTCCAGAACCAGGGGCCACTCCTCCTTTCTTCTTGTACCTCATTTGATGTGTGGATTATGTTTTGGGTATTCCAGTTTTCTAGGTTAATATCCACTTATTAGTGAGTGCATACCATGATTCACCTTTTGAGTCTGGGTTACCTCACTGAGTATGATATTCTCTAGCTCCATCCATTTGCCTAAGAATTTCATGAATTCGTTGTTTCTAATGGCTGAATAGTACTCCATTGTGTAGATATACCACATTTTTTGCATCCACTCTTCTGTTGAGAGATACCTGGGTTCTTTCCAGCATCTGGCAATTATAAATAGGGCTGCTATGAACATAGTAGAACATGTATCCTTATTACATGGTGGGGAGTCTTCTGGGTATATGCCCAGGAGTGGTATAGCCCTGAGTGCCTCCAAAAAGAAAATGGACAGAGCATACATTACCAGCTTAATGACACACCTGAAAGCCCTAGAACAAAAAGAAGCTACTTCGCCCAGGAGGAGTAGAAGGCAGGAAATCATCAAACTCAGGGCCGAAATCAATCAAGTAGAAACAAAGAGAACCATACAAAAAATCAACAAAACCAGGAGCTGGTTCTTTGAGAAAATCAACAAGATAGATAAACCCTTAGCCAGACTGACCAAAGGGCACAGAGAAAGTATCCAAATTAACAAACTTAGAAATGAAAAGGGAGATATAACAACGGAAACTGAGGAAATCCAAAAAATCATCAGATCCTACTACAAGAGCCTGTACTCAACACAACTGGAGAATCTGGAGGAAAACTGAGGAAATCCAAAAAATCATCAGATCCTACTACAAGAGCCTGTACTCAACACAACTGGAGAATCTGGAGGAAATGGACAATTTCCTTGACAGATACCAGATAGCAAAATTAAATCAGGACCAACTAGACCATCTAAACAGTCCCATAATGCCTAAAGAAATAGAAGGAGTCATAGAAAGTCTTCCAACCAAAAAAAGCACAGGACCAGATGGCTTCAGTGCAGAATTCTACCAGACCTTCAAAGAAGAGTTAACACCAATACTCTTCAAACTATTCCACGAAATAGAAACAGAAGGAACACTACCCAATTCCTTCTATGAAGCCACAATTACGCTGATACCAAAGCCACAAAAAGATCCAACAAAGAAAGAGAACTTCAGACCAATTTCCCTTATGAACATCAATGCAAAAATACTCAATAAAATTCTTGCCAACCGAATCGAAGAACACATCAAAACGATCATCCACCATGATCAAGTAGGCTTTATCCCAGGAATGCAGGGTTGGTTCAATATACGGAAATCCATCAATACAATCCACTACATAAACAAACTCAAAGAACAAAGCCACATGGTCATTTCATTGGATGCTGAAAAAGCATTTGACAAAATTCAGCATCCCTTCATGCTTAAAGTCTTGGAGAGAACAGGAATTCAAGGCCCATACCTAAACATAGTAAAAGCAATATACAGCAAACCGGTAGCCAGCATCAAACTAAATGGAGAGAAACTTGAAGCAATCCCACTGAAATCAGGGACCAGACAAGGCTGTCCCCTTTCTCCTTATCTTTTCAATATTGTACTTGAGGTACTAGCTCGGGCAATTCGACAACATAAGGAGGTCAAAGGGATACAAATTGGAAAGGAAGAAGTCAAACTATCATTATTTGCAGACAACATGATCGTCTACCTAAGTGACCCAAAGAACTCCACTAGAGAGCTCCTACAGCTGATAAACAACTTCAGCAAAGTGGCAGGTTATAAAATCAACTCAAGCAAATCAGTGGCCTTCCTATACTCAAAGGATAAGCAGGATGAGAAAGAAATTAGGGAAATGACCCCCTTCACAATAGCCTCAAACAGTATAAAGTATCTTGGGGTGACTCTTACTAAACATGTGAAAGATCTGTATGACAAGAACTTCAAGACTCTGAAGAAGGAAATGGAAGAAGACCTCAAAAAATGGGAAAACCTCCCATGCTCATGGATCGGTAGAATCAATATAGTTAAAATGGCCATTTTGCCTAAAGCACTATACAGATTCAATGCAATACCCATCAAAATCCCAACTCAATTCTTCACAGAGTTAGAAAGAGCAATTATCAAATTCATCTGGAACAACAAAAAACCCAGGATAGCTAAAACTATTCTCAGCAACAAAAGAAAATCTGGGGGAATCAGTATCCCTGACCTCAAGCAATACTACAGAGCAATAGTGTTAAAAACTGCATGGTATTGGTACAGTGACAGACAGGAGGATCAATGGAACAGGATTGAAGATCCAGAAATGAACCCACACACCTATGGCCACTTGATCCTCGACAAAGAGGCTGAAAACATCCAATGGAAAAAAGATAGCCTTTTCAACAAATGGTGCTAGTTCAACTGGAGGTCAGCATGCAGAAGAATGCGAATTGATCCATCCTTGTCTCCTTGTACTAAGCTCAAATCCAAATGGATCAAGGACCTCCACATAAAGCCAGACACTCTGAAGCTAATAGAAAAGAAACTGGGGAAGACCCTTGAGGACATCGGTACAGGGAGAAAGTTTCTGAACAGAACACCAATAGAGTATGCTCTAAGAGCAAGAATTGACAAATGGGACCTCATAAAATTACAAAGTTTCTGTAAGGCAAAGGACACCATCAAGAGGACAAATCGGCAACCAACAAATTGGGAAAAGATCTTCACCAATCCTACATCAGATAGAGGGCTAATATCCAATATATATAAAGAACTCAAGAAGTTAGACTCCAGAAAACCAAACAACCCTATTAAAAAATGGGGTACAGAATTAAACAAAGAATTCTCACCTGAAGAACTTCGGATGGCGGAGAAGCATCTTAAAAAATGCTCAACTGCATTAGTCATTAGGGAAATGCAAATCAAAACAACCCTAAGATTTCATCTTACACCAGTCAGAATGGCTAAGATTAAAAATTCAGGAGACAGCAGGTGTTGGAGAGGGTGTGGAGAAAGAGGAACACTCCTCCACTGCTGGTGGGGTTGCAAATTGGTACAACCACTCTGGAAATCAGTCTGGCGGTTCCTCCGAAAACTGGGCACCTCACTTCCGAATTATTCTATTTTTAATAGCCCAAGAAGTCAGGATTTGCTTTACAAATAGCGAATGCATACTTCCTTAAATTTTCTCAGGTCTAACACATCCACAGGTTGCCATTCGAATTCCTGATAAGCCTGTGGATTATCATCATCTGGAGGTCTTTGTTATATATTGACCGGATAGACTAAAGTTTGTTTTTTAATAACCTTTGGTTGGCTTTCTCTACTTTTATCTTCTATCTCTACCTGAGTATTTTCCTTTTCCTTGAGTTCCTGTATTTTCTGTTCAAGGTTCTGCCTCCACATTTTGATCTTTTCTTTATATTGCAATTCTCTGGACCGCAGACAAAATAGTCTACTGTCCATTTTATTTTGATTGACTAATTTTAAAAGGTTATTCTCAAGGTCTAGCTTCCAATCCTCATTATTTTCTCTCTCTGCTCAATCTGATCTGTGAACTGCTGCATCCTTTGTTCTAGCATTACTTGTAACCTCATTTCTAAGGCAAGGAATTTTTTTGTCTAGGACTCTGTCTTTTGAGATGACATAGTAAATCAAGAGAATAAGTATTGCAATACCAATGACTTTTCCCTCTATATCCATCCCTGTCAAACCATTCAAAATAACCTCACATAAAGCCAAAAATACATTTATTGTTTTTCCCATCTTTTAAGTATCAGAGGAAGGAGCCTCTCAGACTAGTCAGCTTCCAATCCACACTGCTGCAGCCTATATCACTGCCCAAGTCATTCAGGGCTTCACCGGCTGTGAACTTTTTATCTCAGGTTTGTTAGAGTCTAAATAACACCTTGGGCGCCATTTTGTTGCTACTTTGTTTCCAACCCAATTCCCCGGTAAAAGAAATCCCAACTCAATCAGTTAACAAACAAGCTATAAACCTAGATTGGGCAGATCTCCCACTACACTACTCTATTTCCATCTATATTATCCCGTATAACTTGCAGTTTCTCCAGGCCAAGAGCTTCTCTCTCAGCAGCCTCTTCGTCAATCCCGTGTCACTCCTCTCCTTCCTGTTGATCCCCCGTGGCTCCTCCCTTAGACTCTCAGCTCCTCCCCCTTCCTCCTGCCCAATCATTGGCTCAAGCCTTTATTTGAAAAGTTAAGGTGGGGAGAAGGTTCACAAGGCAACTCCTCATCTACAGCCCCTCTGAGGAGTGGAATTAGCATCAGAATACAAGTCCAGGGCTATTCACAACAGTGTGTGTGTGTGAGTTGCGCGCGCAACTCACACTAAATAGAAGTACAAAGGAAAAATATAGTAGACTGGATGGTTTAAACACAACAGAAAGTTATCACAAAAGTTATTGAGGCCTGGAAGTTCAAGATCATGACCCGCCCCCCCTCCCCCCCCCCCCCCCCCCGCCCCCAGGGTGGTTTCTGAGGTATGTCTAGTGAAGTCTTGTTTCCTGGCAGATAGACAGTTGCATTTCCAGTGTCTCCTCACATGACACAAGGAAACACATGAGTTCTTCCAGATCTCTTTTATAAAGGCACTAAACCCATTCGTGAAGGCTCTGTTACCTTGACCTAATTGTTTCCCAAAGGCCTGGTCTTTTAATTCTGCCATACTCAAGATTAGGGTTCATCGTTGAATATAAGTGGGGATGGCACAGACATTCCACCTATGGGAATGGGATTGGGACAATCCCCCAGACCTTAGCATGACTAACCATTTTAGAGGGACACTTCATTCTGACCATAAAATGCAACACATAGGGAACAAACACCTAATCCACCAAAGATCTAGTCCATAGTCCCAGGAAAGTCCCTATACTAACCTTGCTTTTGGCCTCTGTAGTTTTTGCTAACCGAAGTGTGACAACCAGGATGTGGGGGTTTTTTTTTTTGGTTTTGGTTTTTATGTGTGTACATGTTTTTCCCTTGAAAGACAAAGAGCTATAGGACTCAGGGCTGCATGATTTGGGCAAATTCCTCATGCACCCACTGGCTGGAAATAAAGATTTTTCTTTTTGGCTTTAAGAGTGTCCATATGATGGTCTCTGGTGGGCTTAGCTCTCAGTGGGGTGGTACTACATCAAAGTGTAGAACATCTGTGATCCCCAAAATCTTCCTTTTTTTCTCTTGTCCCTAGGCAGTGAAGTCCCTTTATACACGGGTTAAATATCTTCTCCAAAATGTTTGAGGTCAGAAGTGTGGGGTTTACAGAGTATTTCCACATAAATAATAAGATACCTTGGAGATAGAAACAAGTCTAAGCACAAAGATTGTTTATGTTCCATACATACCTTGCAATGGAGCCTAGAGATAATTTTATACAATATTTTAAAATGTTTGTTCATGAAACAAATGTTTATTGTATGGAATTTCTCACTTGCAGTTCATATTTGTACTCAAAAACATTGCAAGATTATAATTGCTGGTGCCCTGAATATTCTAGAAAACTAACCTTACGCCAGAATAGTCAAACACATTCTTGTAAGGGTAGGCACAGTCTTGTGGAATCTACAGATTCCTTTGGATCTACAGATTGCCTTTGGCTACTTCATGGGCCTGCACTCCTTTAGGGTAGGTCACTGAGAATGGCTATGACAATCCCCAAGTGCAGTGCTTCCCAGTCCTCACAAGGGCAGTCATCTCAAATATGGCTGTCTTAGAAACACCTCAGACATTTTGTAGAAATTGCAATACTTAGGTTGTACTTCATACAGCATAATAATAACTCTAGTGAGAGAACCCAATCATGGAGGTTTTCCGTGTTCCCCAAGCTGCTGTAGTCTCCCATAATGAGTGGGAAGAAACATAAGTATCCCAGATAGAAGGGCAGCATCTGAAAGGGTACAAAGAATGCTAAAGTCTGACTTGGAAATTTTCTATCTAAAGTGCCCTGACACGGGGCAGAGTTCTAGCTTCCTGCTGCCTTGTAGAAATCACCCAAAAGTCAGTAAAGCTAAACAATAATCTTTTTGTGGTATCCAGAAATGGCGTGACTAGGAATTCAGACAAGAATGGGCATGTTCAGGCTGTTGACATGATTAGGAATTCAAACAGTACAGGGGTATGGCTTTCCCTGCTCTGTCTGCTCTGGAAGACTTAAGCAGCTGGGCCTCAGATCAACTGCAGGCTGTGTTAACAATCTGTTTGGGGTCTGGGTTAGGTGACTAGATTCAGTGGTGCTATAAGCTGAGGCTCTTTCAAGTTATATAGACTTTTTCACCAAGTGGTAATTGAGCTTTTTTCATACCTTTCAAAGCTTCAACAATGAGTGTTTCAATCAAGATGAAATACAGGGAGATGCTTCATGACCTTATACATGCTGTGATGGCTGTTCTTGGTTGTCAACTACATCTGGAATTAGCTAAAATACCAAATGGAGGGCACACCTATGAAGGATACTTTGCTTAATTTAAAGTAGAAAAATCCACTTCTAATTCAGACTGTTTTTTGGGTAGGAAAACACATGTTTAATCTGGGACACATCTTTTGCTGTAAGCCTACATAAGGACATGAAAAAAAGAAATGTTGCCTCTTTGCCTGCTTGCCCTCTCTTTGATAGCACATCCATTCCTTCACTGACATTATAGACTACTTCTTGGGATTCCAGTGTATACTGAAGACCACCCTCATGGACTGTGCACTACTAGATTCTTGAACTTTCCATTTCCTGCCATTGTTGGATTAGCTGGATTGATAGTTGGATTGTGTGTGTGTGTCTGTGTGTATGTGTGTGATATTGACAGAATCTCTAAAATATCTGTAGGCAGGGGAAATGCAGAGATCAGCTCAGAATGGCAGATACATCAAAGAATTCAGGACCATATTTTAGTATTCCCACAGACTGATTACAATCAGCCTCCATCTAAGTTGGTGTTAGTTATCTTTTGCTAAATAACAAATTGCCACCTAACTTAGCATTTAAATCAAGACCCAATTATCATCTCATAGTTTCAGTAGGCCAGGAACCTGTGCTTGGCCTGGATGAATTCTGTTCTTCAGGGTCTACAAGCTGTTGAGTTTGTCTGGGCTGTAGTTACCCCTGGGCCTCACTGAAGAAGGATTGGCTTCAAAGCTTACCCAGTTCTTGGTAGGATTCAGTTCTTTATCTTGACATACTCAATATGTTGGCCTGCTTCTTCCAAGCATGCAAGTTAAGGATCAATTGAACAAGCTGCCTAAAAGATATAAACCACAATCTTTTTGTTTATTTTGAGGTAGTCTGATGGCTTAAAAGTTGAGATCCTCTTACTTTACCTTCTGAGAGCTGGAAATATAGCAGAGTACCACCCTGTCAGCCTAAATAAATCTTTTAACACTCAGTCATAAGGTGAGACTCATCAGCCTTGCTATAATCTGTTGATGATAGTCTACACAGGAAAGGATCATAAAATGTCATGTGAAAAAGGAACACTCCTCCACTGCTGGTGGGGTTGCAAGTTGGTACAACCACTCTGGAAATCAGTTTGGCGGTTCCTCAGAAAACTGGGCACATCACTTCCGGAGGATCCTGCTGTACCACTCCTGGGCATATACCCAGAGGATTCCCCAGCATGTAATAAGGATACATGCGCCACTATGTTCATAGCAGCCCTATTTATAATAGCCAGAAGCTGGAAAGAACCCAGGTGTCCCTCAACAGAAGAATGGATACAAAAAATGTGGTATGTATACACAATGGAGTACTATTCAGCCATTAGAAACAATGAATTCATGAAATTCTTAGACAAATGGATGGAGCTGGAGAACATCATACTAAGTGAGGTAACCCAGTCTCAAAAGATCAATCATGGTATTCACTCACTAATAAGTGGATATTAGCCTAGAAAATTGGAATACCAAAACATAATCCACACATCAAATGATGTCCAAGAAGAACAGAGGAATGGCCCCTGGTTATGGAAAGACTCAGTGTAGCAGTATAGGGCAAAACCAGAACAGGGAAGTGGGAAGGGGTGGATGGGGGAACAGGGGGAGGGAAGAGGGCTTATGGGACTTTCGGGGAGTGGGAAGCCAGAAAAGGGGAAATCATTTGAAATGTAAATAAAAAATATATCAAATTAAAAAAAAGAAAGGGGGAAAAGCAGAGGCAGAAGTAATGTAGATGAAGTGCTTATTATGTAATTCTTAAAAATAGTATTAAATTAAAAAGAATAAAAAGGAAAAAAAATATCATGCATCCTAGATTGTAGGGGTCAACAGAGTCAACGTTAGAAGTTGGCATGCTAAACCACTCAATGAAATAGAACATTAACAGTTCTGCAAAACTCACAAGCTTTTAGTGAAAAGCCAATCATATATCCAATGCCAATGTCTATCTCAAGATGCATATCACAGTACATACAAAAGTGAATAACTCAGAGCAGAAAGATGGTTCTCTGGGTAAAGACACTTACTTGCAACTTAACTTGTATCCCCAGAAGCCACAT
Source organism: Apodemus sylvaticus (assembly GCF_947179515.1). Taxonomy (NCBI): domain Eukaryota; kingdom Metazoa; phylum Chordata; class Mammalia; order Rodentia; family Muridae; genus Apodemus; species Apodemus sylvaticus. The sequence continues at coordinate 46,574,656 of NC_067472.1, read as the reverse complement.
AAAGGTGGAAAGAGAGAACCAACTCCTCAAAGTTATCCTCTAACCTCCACAGGTGTGTTGTAGCACGCATGTGCATATCACACATACATACACCAGCAGTAATAAACAACTAAATACATTGTTTTTTAAAAAGTGAACAGCTTTATATCTAAGATATTGCTCACTAGTAGTGTTTGACTAGCATGAAGCACCATAAAAACAAAGGAAGTAGACAGACAGACAGACAGATACAGAAAGGCAGAGAGCTAGTGTGGGTGCCCTAGAGTACTGAGAAGGGTGAAAGATAAGTCAGAAAAAGGTTTAATAGTTGTAAAGGTACAATAATTTTGAATCAGAAATTGCTCTGTGGTGTTCTTGTCTCTTACAGCTCTCTACTCCGTTAAACACAAAATATGACCTCTCATTCCTGGAAGAAATGGAATTTGTTTTATGAAAATCATTTGCTAATGCTTAGATCTATCACATCTTGGACATTTCTAAAGCAAACCAAGGAAAAGGTCAATGTGAATCCTCTTACGAATCAAATTCTGAGATGTTTACATCCTACAAAGGCCAATCTTTGGATACACTGCAGAGGAGTTCTTGTCTGTTAGAACAGTGCTTTCCAGTTCTCCTGCTAGAGAGACTCTTCTTGTCTTTTGGGAGGTGGGTGCAGCTTGAGACAGGAGCTGGCTATGTTACCCAGAATGACCTCAAATTGTGACCCTCCTGCTTTACATTGCTGAGGGCTGGGATTACAGACAAATGGGTGCACACATAGTAGGTGGATAACACTAACCTGGTGTTTATGACTTACCAAAATTTACAAAGTTAATGAGTATTTCACTTTTTTTTTTAACTAGATAGCTTTGCCAGTCACCATTAACATAATGTTATACAGCATATACAAATAAATCTTTATAAATTTATGCTTTAATGAAATTTTATACACAATGATATTTTAAAACTAAATTATATATGATATCTTTCATCCCTCTGCACATTATTATGGCTTCCATTGACTGATAGCTCCTAGACCCAAGTGGTGTGAGAACCCCTCTCTGGTTTAGCATGTGTCTTGGACAACTTTCTCATCAAGTGATAGAGGAATGTGGAGAGTAATTACGGGGTTTGTGTTGTGGATGACTCTATACTGCTTGTGCTGTCTGGAATGAGGAATAAGTCACGTACTCAGGTGACTTCTTGTGAACCAATCCCCTTATGAATAAAGGAGCCAATCACTGGGCAAGTAGGCAGGACTTTTGAGTTGGACCGAGGAAGAGAGGAAGCAGAGAGAGTTAGGTCCTTTTGGAATGGGGACAGCATATGGATAAGATGTAGATGCTAGAGTTTCCAGGTATCATGGCGGACCTGCAAGGATTCGACAAAAAAGGAATCAGATTTTAATAAGGCTTACAAGATTAGGTTTTAGTTGTTGCACCAAGAGATTGAGTTACCATTGTTTCTGAACTAAATTTGCGTTGTGTTTTCCTTCACATGGAGGCTCATCTGGGTTCAAGAAAGAAAGGTATGGTGGCAAATCATTGGTTTGCCAGATGTGCACCACAAAGAACTTGGGGGATTTGAAGCACAGGGTTGGTGTGGTTGCTACCCACCAATGGGGATCTATCAAGCTGGGCAGAGAGATTGTGGAGTTCTGAGTCAGAGTCTCCATGAGATAAAAACAGGTTGGCCATTGCCCGCCTGGCTGGCCAGGCCACCAGGGCAGAGGCACAAGGGCGGGGACATGCTTGTTCCTTTTTTATATGTCCTGCAACAGGTTTGTGAGCTCCTTAGTTTTATAAATCTTCCCAAGCCACCTCAGTTTAAAACCAAAAATCAAACAAAAAACCTTAAGCTCTGCCACAAAAGACACTTTGAAGATCTGACCATGTTAGCAAAAAACAAAAACAAAAACAAAAACAAAAACCTACAAATCCCAGCATCTGGACCAATATGAAAACCATATGTAAAACATCAATACCATGGGACCTTCCAAAGAGCTGCTGTCTGTACTGCCTGGATCTCTTTAACGATGAAGCCACTAACCACAGAGGATCCAAATGCCTGTGACTACAGAGGCGGCCACTGACTAAGAAGCAAAGGTTGATGGTGTGGGTGAAGGAGGCTGGGGCCACAAGGCAGAGGGGGATTGTGAGGAGGAAGAAGTTTTGAAGTCATATTATTTTATGGAGAAACTTCAACAGTAACCAACGTTATACAGTCTTGTTTTGTTTGCTTGCTTGCTTATTTAGTTTTAGGGTGTTTTGTTATTATTGTTTTGAAATAGAGTCTCCTATGTAACCTACGCTAGCCTCAGAATTGTGATCCTCCTGCCTCAGTTTCCCAAGTTTGGGGTTATGAGTGTACATTGCTGTACCAGTCTTTTACAATTAAGTTTTAAAAATGTTACATAGTAACACAAAATTAGAAGCTGAACTAAGAGCAAAACAAAATTGTAAAATGTACAAGCTAGCATGGTAGTGGCAGTGTAAGGAGAGCAGATGCAGAATCAGGTATCCAAGGGTCATCCTTGGCTACAATGTCAATTCAGGACTAAATGAGATAGTATCTCAAAACCAAAACCTACAAATAACCACTGGACACATGGTGATGTTTCCATATGTTCACTGGAAAGAAATGCCACACATCTGAAGACCAAATAATATTTCCTCAACCGCCCACCTTTCTCCATACATATTACTGCCTAGATAAACACAGAACATTTGTGTGTCTATTTTTCATGTCTTCATATCCTCTGGCAATTTGTTTAAATATTGGATGCTGTACTAGTTAGTTTTATGTCAACTCAATGCAAGCTAGAGTCCTTTGGGAAGGAGGACTCTCAATTGAGAAGGTGACTTCGTCAGAATGGCCTGAGGGCAAGACTGTAGGGCATTTTCTTAATGATATTTTAGCACAGCAGTAGAAACACTCAGGTAGGTGCCTTGTTGGTAAAGCCAAGCTTTTGTTCAGTCTCTAAACTCTACTTCTTGTGCAATCATTTGCATAATAGATCCATTCTGTTTCCCAAGATAATTACTATAGAGAGTTCTGGTGCTTTTAAATGCACCACTTTGAAAAAGTACTGCCAGCTACAAACACAGTATATTATACTGAATGGGCACTGAAAGACACCATCCAATAGGACAGGACAGAAAAGAAAATGAAATTTCCAAAATCTGTCCACAACAATGAAAATAGTAAGTGTATTAACTTGTACCATATGATATTGCTGATGTCCCAGCACTTTTACTTATGAAAATAGTAATATGTGGTTCAGCCTAAAAATGAAGTCATAATATCAAAAATTCCATTCCCACCTCCACAACATGGCTTTGCTGTTAAGATTCTCAGTCACAAAAATATACCAAGTGACCAGAACATACAGAAACAACAGATTCTACTGGCTTTCTCTGGTCTCAAGATGTTGTGTATGTTAATGATTATTGATTTGAAAGGAGAGGCACCCAAGCTCCCATAGCAGAAAGACAGCTGAATGTTATTGGCTTCTGAAGATCCTCATTGCAAGGTAGCCATGAATTGATATGGATATAGTTATTTTACTACTGTTGCAAGCTGTGTCCCATTCAAATACACTGCAGTTGTGTAAGAATGGTCATTGACGTGCTGAGATCTTACATCAGCAGCTGAACACATCTAATTGCAGTCATTAACGTGTACACCTTTGGCATACTAACCTTAGTCCTCAAGCTAGTGTCTGAGATGGACACTCTCATACATCTCCTCTAAGATGAGGAAATGGAGGCACACAACTGTCAAATGGCATTCTCAGCCACATATTGCAAAGAAGAAATGGAGCCAGGACTTGAGCCCAGTTGGGCTGCATTTTTCAAAGAGGGAGGGTGAAATTTGTGAAAAGGCGAAAACAACAGCCACAAAAGAGCTCCTTTGAGTGAGATTGCAAAAAATGATTGTAGAAGAATAAGGCGGTGAGTGGCAGAGGAAAGAAGATAAGAAGCAGTGGGTTATGTGAGAGGAAGAGGGTAAGAGAAATATCTTAGAAAAGCATATTCAAACAATGATTCCTATCTGCCCCGCCTGGTTAGAGCACCTTCCATTTAGTAACAACACAGCCGATGTTGCATGAGTTAGCAAAGGGATGGGGACACATATATTCCCAAATCAGTGAATTGTTCTGCCCAAGAACCTGATGGTTGCCTATTCCTGGAGATGGAGAAGAGAGCAAGGTGGCCTCCATAGTCAAAGAAGTTTAGGATGCCTGAAGATGTAACGAAGGCCAGGGTGGAGTCAAAGCTTTCATCATGATAAGGCCAGGGTAGACATTCACACAAACCAGCCAGGGTTCTCATGAGAAAGATCAATTTGTAACCTGAGAGCAAGTCAGAAGAAAACCTTGAGGTCAGTTTTTGTGGCCCTGAGCTGGGTACAAGTTCAGATGTGCTCAAGGGGATTGTTGGGCACTCATAAACTGTGAGGAACCACAGCTTGGGAAGCAATCTGCTTGATCCGATGACTCAACTGAGTTCACAGAAGCCTAAATTACATTTAAAACAGCCTTTTAAAAGGAGGAGTGGCCCCTGGTTCTGGAAAGACTCAGTGAAGTAGTATTCGGCAAAACCAGAACGGGGAAGTGGGAAGGGGTGGGTGGGAGGACAGGGGGAGAGAAGGGGGCTTGAGGGACTTTCAGGGAGTGGGGGGCTAGAAAAGGGGAAATCATTTGAAATGTAAATAAATTATATCGAATAAAAAAATTAAAAAAAAACAACCTTTTATTGTCCAACACAAACAACCTCCCCAGGTTCCTCCATTCCTTCTCCTCCTCTTCTAAATTTCCCTTTCTGCTTTCCTCCATTTCCCCTCCATCCCTCTCCTTCCCCTCATCTTTTCTTCTGTGTACAATTAATTCAATTATAGTTAATAAAAATAATAGTGCCTTAAGTGAGAAATTAAAAGAAACTGCTTTAGGAGGGGACAGTGAATGAGGAAAAGTTTTTAAAGAATGCGTGCAAGTGGATCATCAAAGGAAAGTTCTAGAAATCAGGGATGAGGAAAGGAATACAGACAGGAGCTACCAAACCTGTAAAAAAAAAAAATGGAGCTGTATCTAGAGCTGCTGGTACTGTGAGAGTAAATGGCATGCAGAAAATGACACTGGAAAGTTGACATGGCCAGCTGTGGTGGTTTCAAAGAAAATGGATCTATAGGCTCACAGTGAGTGGCACTGTTGGAAGCTGTGGCCTTTCTGGAGTAGGTGTGGCTTTGTTGGAGAAAGTGTGCCAGTGTGAGTGGACTTTGAGGTCTCAGATGCTCAAGTTAGGCTTGAGCAAGTCAAGAGACTGTGGGTCACACTCTCTTTCTGCGGCCTGAGACTCCAGATGCAGAACTGTCAGATCCTTCTCCAGCACCATATCTGTCTGCTTCCTATCACCCTTTCCACCATGATGATAACGCCTAATCCTCTGACACTGTAAGCCAGCCCCAATTAAATGTTGTCTTTTATAAGAGTTGCCATGATTATGGTGTCTCTTCACAACAATGGAACCTTAAGACACCAGCAAAATGCTTTTGCCTGATAGGACTAGTGACGGCACTCTAATGTGAACACCCTACTTCTCCTCTAAGTGTATATCTGGTCAGCCACACCCTTGTTCCATTGTGATTCAAATTCATTTACTTTTCTCATATTTGAGTGGCTGTGGTCCACACACATCTACAGAGATGAGGCTGTACTGTCTAGAGTGACTTAACAGAAGTAACGGTGGTCCAAAAAGATTTGATAAAATCCTGCTGGGTGCCCCTTCTGCAGAATTTAATACAGGGGAGGGATATAGTCAGATTTGCAGTCCAAAAAAGTAAATTAAGACAGAGCATAAGTAGCCATAGCTAAATTTATGGTCAGAATTTAGAACTGACCCCCTTGTAAAGTGTGACTCCTTAAATAATTTAAACAGGAAAGGAAGATACCTTATTATACCTATTGCTTGACATTAATGAAGTAAATAAGCACCTTAGGTTTCTCCAAGAGTAGGGGACATTTAATCCAGCAACATTATGGTCTGGTGAGGGATCACATTCAAAGACCTAGGTCTGTAATTTGGCTGAAATACAGACAAATCCTTCGAGCACACCTTTAATCCCCCCTCTCCCCCAAAAAATGATGTTTCATTGAGGGGCAGACAAAGTGATGAATCAGAGAAAGATTTAACAGAATAAGTCAGAGAGAGAACAGACAGATAAGAGAAGCCATTTAAAAGCCATGCAGGGAAAGAAGTTGAATTGAAAGCAGTTGAGTTCCTACAGGTCCACGTAGTTTCATACAGTTTCATTCAGTTACTGCGGTCAGTGCAGTGCAGTTCACTGCATTCAGAGGCAGTTTTTCCAAGGAGAACAATTCAGTCAGAAGCTGAGAGAAGTCAATTTCAATCAGTCAGCTTGGAGAGGAGTTTGAGCCAGAACAGCTGATTTGAACCAGGCAGCCAGAGTTCAAAAAGAGCTAGAAAGAATGAGTTTATTCAGCAGTTAAGCCTCAGAGGCTAAAACATTCTAGTCGTAGGTTAGTAGAAGGAGGCTGCAAGCTAAAGCCTTCAAGGTCCAGGCTTGGAGAAGATTAGACTGTACAGAGACTAGATGCTTCCAGGCCTAGGCCTATGGATAGTTAGATGCTCTCTGGGCTCAGCCCAAGCCATGCATTTGTAAAGCTTGGGTTTAGCTCTCATCATCTCATTCCTCAATCTGAGGAAATAAAAGCAACATTTACACACAAGAGATTTAATCATCATCTTTTTTTCTGGCAATGACTTAATTTATTATGATTGTCTCCAGATGCATCTTTTTTCTTTTTTCTTTTCTTTGAGAATCGAAGACAGAAAACTGAGCTGGGTAGGGGTATGGAAAAAGGAAGCTTCATTGATGGAATCAGCATATGATCACAGCTGAAACCCAGTCCAAATCAACAACCCAAGTATTTTAATATAAATAGTATAACAACAAAAATTAAATATCATCATTACATTTCAATGTACTTGTCAATTGGAGATGTTCTACTAGGTACCATTTAGGGATGTATGCAGAAGTCTGTAAAACCCTTACTGCTTAGGGAGCACTTTAGAATTCTTCAGTAAGATTAATTGATGAACAATGAATGAAAGACTGGAAAAACTGGGGCAGGAGATAACAGCAGGGAATACTGCAAAAAGTTTATCATTCTTGTCTACTGTTCTTGGTGTTTGAACATTTCCAAAGCAGAGTGTTTTTGGAAGTAAAAACAAGGATTCTGTACTTTAGACTTAAATAAATTCCCACTATAGAGCAATGCATAATTTATAGTTAATACCAGTTTTTCTTTTCCTCTTCCTAAGAAAGTTTCCCTGTGGACTATACATGTAAGGGAGAAAAGTCTCCCTCACTATGTAGCTTCTACAAAGATAGAAGCTTGTCTTCCATTCCCAAATGGAGTCTAAAGTATTTCACAGAGGTAAGATTAGATCTGAGATTCCACCTATAGACCAGGGCAGCATCAATAATCCATCTAACCAAAAACAACTCAGAGGGGAGAATAGACCACCCACTACCGAAGAACTTGGAAAACTGAGAAATCATTTCAGGATCTGGAGAAGGAATGTGAGGCAAGAGGTCAGTCCATTTTTCTATCCTTTATCTTAATCCAGCTCACTCTCCCTCTACATCTGTTCCATATTTTTTTAATATTCAATATCATCTTTGTAGATCAACATGCTCCCACTTTATTCTCATCCTGTATTTATATTTTCCTATTTTCTCTCCCTCTCTTTACTTTTCCTACTCCTGTTTTCCTCTCTCAAAGAATATACTCTAGCCAGACTGCAGGGTCTCTGTGCCTCCACTTACTAAAATATGAGACTCTTCTATCTTAATATGAGACTCTTATCTAATAGCTTATCTGTATTTCTTTCTTTTCAGTCTGTTTCATGAGAACTGTCTCATTCTCTCCACTGTTTTTGCCTATAGTTTCCCCGTGCTTATGGTCCTCTTGTCTACATTTTCTCTATTATCTCAATATTAATAATATTTTTTCTTCTTTTGCTTTCTACTTATACTCTCAATAACTAATACATCAGTGCACATAAATATTGTCAACTTCCTTTTACTTTCTAAAAGAATTAGTGTTTACAGCATTATTGTTTTTGCAATTGATTGTTACTCCATTTTCAAAGTGTTTCTACTCATGGATAATGACTATTCCCGTAGGCAATATTATACTCATGGGAGAAGAAAGGGGGATAGAGCTTTGTGCCTTGAACACCATTCAAACAGAGATATTTAATCCCCTATGTAATCTAGTCCCTCTCAAATACTGCAAGGGATATTACTGAAAGGAGAAAGGCCATCTAAATAAACAAAAAGAACTCAGCCAGTGATCTAACTCATCATGTAAAAGTCTCAACTAAAACAAAACAAAACAAAACAAAAATACAAACACAAGTAACATGAAAACCAAAACAGCATGTCTCTTGCTAAATCTACCAATTCTAGATGAATGTCCCCCAATATGAGTGACATAGAAGTTCCAGATGAAGAATTAAAAGATTATTGATGGATATGTTCAAAAGGAAAAAAAAAGGCACAAATGAACTCCAGAATGAATTCCAAAAATAAATAAATAAATAAATAAATAAATAAATAAATAAGCAGCTGATGAAATACAGTAGTTAGCACAGAATACAAAAATACAATTCAACAAAAGGAGGTAGTAAGGAAAAACAAATCTTAAATAATATTGCAAATGAAAAGCTCCATCGTCAAATCAAAAGCTTTACAGAGAATCTCACCATAGAATAATAGATTATATGGCTTGACAATGAGGAAGCAAAATTAGTATGTTCATCCAAGGACAATGACATTTTAAAAAATGCAATGTTTTACAACACAAATCAGCACAAACCCAGAAATTATGAACATCGAAGAAGAACTCTGTGTCAAATGTATAAAAAATGTTTTAAATATAATTGTAACAGAAAATTCCCAAGTTAGGTGAAGACAGACTCAAGCACACAAGGCACACAGAATACCACATAGAAATACCAGAAAAGAAACTTTCCCATTTCACATTATACCTTAAACAGTATACAGAATGAAGAAAGTGTATGGAGAACTGTAAGGGGAGGGTACCAAGTCACATGTAAATTAGGCCCATCAGAGTAACATATCTCAACAGAAGTTTGAAAAGCCAAAGACATAATAGATTGAAAATTCAGAAAGACTTCAGTTGCCAACCTAGACTATTATAACCAGCAACATTATCTCTTATAATTGATAGTCTACTCACTCAGCTCTACAGAAGACACTGAGGAATTCTTCAGACAGAAGACAATGATAAACTTTCCCAAGAATCTAGAAGGGAAAATAAAAGACACTAGAGAAGTAATTAAACAATGAGAATTGGGAAAACAACAAATACTATACAATCACAAAATGACAGAGATTTATACACACTTTAATAATAACTTTTGATAGTGATAATCTCAATTCCCCCAATTAAAAGACAAAAATTAACAGTTTGGATTTAAAGGCAAGGTCGATATATTTGCTTCCTCCAAGAAACACATTTGCCATCAAAGATAAACAATCTTAGGTTGAAAGGATAGAGAAAGGTATCTCAAGCAAGTGGAATGAGGGAACAAGCTAGTGTGAAATTCTAATAATTGAAAAAGTAGATGTTAAGCCAAAACTAGTCAAAGAGACAAAGTCACTACATACTGATTAAGAAATAGTCTACCAAGAAGACATTATGGTTGTAAGCATATACACACTATACACAGATGTTATATAATTTTATAAAAGAAACATAACTAGATGTAGAGTCACAGACTAATTCCAACACAATAATAGAAGTAAGTAGTAACCCATTCTCACCAATGAGCTAGTGATCTCAAATATATATATATATATATATATATATATATATATATATATAGAGAGAGAGAGAGAGAGAGAGAGAGAGAGAGAAGGAGGGAGAGGGAGAGGGAGAAGAGAGAGAGGGAGTGGGAGGGAAGAGAGAGAGACCACGGAGAGGGGGAGATGGGGAGAGAGAGAGGGAGAGAGCTCTGAGTTAAGTAACATCACAGAGCCAGTGTAGGTGTCCATAGAACATGCCATCCACACACTTGCAAAAGCAGCCCATAGACCTTCCTCTAAAACAGATCATATACTAAGAAACAAAGCATGTCTCATCTAGTGTAGGAAATTTAAAATAATTTCCTGTATTATATCTGATCACTTGTGATGTGACCACAAATTCAAGCAAGAGAAACTATACAACATACAGAAATGAATGGAGATTGGACAACACACTGTAGAGTAGAGGAAGAAAATTTAAAAATACCCAGAATTAAATGAATGTGGAAACATTCAAATCAAAACCTAGGGCATAAAATAAAACCAATTATAGGGAAGCTTATAAATGCTTACATTAAAAGAAAAAAATCAGAGACATCTCAAATAACTTGGTGCTACACCTCAGCACCTCAGGGCCTTGGAAAAACAAGAAAAAGCCAAATCTAAAATAGTAAACAGAAATGATTAAAATAGAAGCCAAGCAGAAGTGATTTAGAAATTAAAAAATTACACAAAGAATGAGTAAGCTGAATAGTTGGTTCTTTGAAAGAGATGGACAAACCCTAAGCCAAACTAACCAAAAAAAAAAAAAAAAAAAAAAAAAAGAACCCAAATTAATAAAATTAGAGATGAAAAGGGAGACAGTACAGCAGATACCAATAAATTTTAGAAACCCATTAGTAAGGACATAGCCTGAAGGCATGTGCCTCACTAACTTGGGAAATCTAAATGAAATGTATGCATTTCTAGATATATATAATCAGCAAAATTAAACCAAGCAGAGTTAAATAATTTAAATAGATTAATAACCAGCTATTGAGATGGGTTAGGCTGACTCCATGACAGGCTTCAAACTGGCAGTTCAGGAGAATCGGCCTAAATCTCTGGGCAAATCCAGGCAAGTCCAAGCCTCAGAAGTTGCTCCACCACCTAGCCTGAGGCAAGGACAATGGGTCAGCAGCTGTTTCCAGACTTCCCCAGCCTCAGTTTCGAGCCCACCCACCCCACCCCAGCAATGGTTCTGGAATGTCTCTAGAGATAGAGCCAACAGATAAAGATGGAGGTCACCTACCCCTCTGTGTAATTCCCCTAATGTGCTTCAAATCAGGCCTGTGAGCTCACTTTGTGGTCTCTCCATCTTTGTAGATGGTAGACCCCAGCATGATGGACTTCTGCAGAATAAAACACTCTTTGTGTCTACATACTATTTGAGTACAGGGTACCATTCTTCGGCGAATCATGGACCTTTACACTATGAGCTTTAAGCAATCATTTTATTTATTATTACTATTTTAATTATTTTATGTGTATGGGTGTTTTGGATGCATGTTTTTATAGGTACCATGCGTACGTGGCATTCTTGGAGAAGTGGAATTACAGGTGGTTCTAGGAGCTGAACCTGAGTCCGCTGGAGGAGCAGCAAGTACTCTCTCCTGCTACCTCTCCAGCCCCGTGAATAGAGCTTTAAAATAAAATTTCCAACTCAAGAAAAGTCCAGACCTAGATAGATCTACTACTGCATTCTACATTTAAACAGTTTTAAAGAATCTACCATTGGGATTAAATTGGAGTGGTGTCTTAGTCAGGGTTTCTATTCCTGCACAAACATCATGACCAAGAAGCAAGTTGAGGAGGAAAGGGTTTATTCAGCTTACAGTTCTGGTTTATTCAGCTTACACTTCCATGTTGCATTTCATCACAAAAGGAAGTCAGGCCTGGAACTCAAGCAGGTCAGGAAGCAGGAGCTGATGCAGAGGCCATGGATGGATGTTCCTTACTGGCTTGCTTCCCCTGGCTTGCTCAGCATGCTCTCTTATAGAACCCAAGAGCACCAGCCTAAAGGTGGTACCACCTACAAGGGGCCCTCCCCACTTGATCACTAATTGAGAAAATGCCCCACAGCTGGATCTCATGGAGGCAGTTCCCCAACTGAAGCTCCTTTCTCTGTGATAACTCCAGCCTGTGTCAAGTTGACACACAAAACTAGCCAGTACAAGTGGAAAGAGAAGGGATGGGTTAACTCAAACTAAGGAGTATAAAAAACTTTATGGAAACTCAGTACTATATAAGTTAATTAAAAATACAATTTATAAAAGAAAGAGTTGGAATGGAAGTATTCTATGTAGGAGGAAGAGGTTTACTCTAGAAGACGGAAAATCTCAGTGCTTAGTACCCCTCTATGAGTTGTTGCTCAGGAAGGCCCCAGAGTCTCACAAAACAACACAGACTATTGTTACTGCTCTTGTTCACTCTATCTAGCAAGATCCTGTTGGTAAAGACACAGCACATGTTCATTGTAGCACATGAAGAATCCAGCCAGAATTGATCTGGAAATACCTTCATGGCTGGCTAGCTTTCAAAGTGCTGAAATGGACTCTGCAGGCTGCTGGGGGAGAAAAGTCATCAGCAGACTTATTCAGCAGTGGGTCCTGCACACTGTAACACCGACCCGCTCGCTAGGCAAGATGTATCTACAGGTGCAATATGGTGTGACTGTTGTGGGGGTAACCAACCATCTTCTGCTTGGATTTGAGACCTGTCTGTGATAGTTTGTATATACACGTCCCAGGAGTGGCACTATTAGAAGGTGTGGCCTTGTTGGAGGAAGTGTGTCACTGTGGCGATGGGCTTGGAGATCTTCCTCCTAGATACCTGAGCATGCTCATTCTGTTCCTAGCTTCCTTTGATAAATATGTAGAACCCTTAGCTCCTCCTGCACCATGCCTTTCTGGATTCTTCCATGCTTCTGCCTTGATAACAATGGACTGAACCTCTGAACCTGTAAGCCAGCCTCAATTATATGTTGTCCTTTATAAGACTTGCATTGGTCATGGTGTCTCTTCACAGCAGTAAAACCCTAATTAAGACACTGTCCCATAAGAGGGAATTCTGTCTAACAGCGTAAACCTCCTCAAAAGCCCATATCTGGAAAGGTTATAGTTTCTAGAAGGTGAATATACTATTGCTTTCTTGCTAAACATATATTACCAAACTACCTTCTAAATATTTAATGTTTGTACCCATATATTAGTACTACTTTGAACCTTAGTTAGAGAAACTTTTTTTTTTTTTCTTCAGTCAGAAGTCAATGCAGAGGCCCACGACTGGTGGAAATACCTTCCGGATGAAGTGCTCATCTGTAAGTGACACAGCTGGAATAAGCCTCACAAGGCTCAGGGAACAAAGTGGAAGAGGGTGATAGAAAGAACCTAAGAGTCAGAGCATGGGGAGAGTGCTACAAAATGCTATCTTCAGTACACGACACAAATGTGGTACTGCCTTCTGCCTCTGAGGGGTGGGGAGGGGGGTGGGGGCTATCCAGACTCTGATGGCTTGCCGGCCTAGAAGGCCAGGCCATGTTTTTCTTCAGGGCATCAGACACCACTAAATTCGAGAACAGAGGGGTACCAAAGGGATGTGGGAGGAATGTTGAGGTTCCGGGACTTCTTTCGGGGTACCCAGACGCCACAGTTGCACCACCTGGAGAGGAAATCAGGAATGGAGGTCTGCTGTCTATATTTCCCCTTGGGGTATCTGCATGCCAGGCTGGAAAGGGGAGGCAGAGCCCAAGCTGAGCAGGGCCTGGTCCAAATGGGAGCAAGTGCCACGGGCTGGAGGGATGGGAGAAGAGAGAAGCTTTCTTTTCGAGTTCTAGCCTCAGCTTTTTTAGACGAAAGCCTTCCCTGTGGTGATCTTTAATGAAACAGCTCTCTGAAACTATCCTTGCTTGCTCATATTGCTTTGTTGGGGGTGAATGTTGGCACATACACTTTATTCAGGGTGAACCAGAGATTATATACCTGTAATGGTTTGTATATGCTTGGTTCAAGGAGTGGCACTCTTAGAAGGTGTGACCTGTTGGGGGTAGGTGTGTCCTTGTTGGAGTAGGTGTGTCACTATGAGTGTGGGCTTTAAGACCCTCATCCTAGCTACCTGGAAACCAGTATCTGCTAGCAGCTTTCAGATGAAGATGTAGAACTTTCAACTTCTCCACTGTGCTTGCCTGGACACTCCCATGCTCCTGCCTTGATAATTGACTGAGCCTCTGAATCTGTAAACCAGCCCCAATTAAATGTTGTTTTTTATAAGAGTTGCCTTGGTTATGGTGTCTGTTCACAGCAGTAAAACCCAAACTAAGGCAATACTTCTTGGAGAAAGGGTGTGAGAATACATAGGAAGGTCATTGGGTGAAGGCCCAAGGCTATCCTAGATACTTCATTAGCAGGGAGAGCACCTCTAGGTACTAAGCTACCTGACTGAGTGCCTGTGGTCTTCTCAGTTGGTGTGATTAAGTGTCCCACAGCAGGTACAAAAACAAGTAGGGAGCAGCTTATCTCCTGCCATTCTCAAATCTGTGAGATTCCTAGGGTTTGAGCTCACTCAACCTTAACAGCTCTTATGGCTGTCTGATATCTTGGTCCCACATGCCCCTACACATGATCATTGTAGCTATTATAAACTCACAGTAGCTATGTGTACCTGAACAAGAACAAGCCATTCAGGGAATCCAGAATGGATGGGGAGAGGCCCATGAAACCCCCACCCCAAGCTGAGTACCTCTTAGCAGTTGATGTCTGCTAAGTACTCATTTTTCTTCAGGAGTGTGAATGCTGGTAGATTGTTCTTGTTTGCACAGGCAGTATTAATTGGACTTAGTGGCTTACTATTTTTATAAAAGGATATGAAAGGTGGGAGGAACATATGCTATGGGGTTTCAAGTGTGCAGGAGGGGGAACTTGGGGCTAGATAGGGTCAGAAAACATCATATATTTGTATGAAATATAAATTAAAAAGTCGCACCAATGTTTCTCAAACTGTTTTTAAAAGCAGAAAATTGAGGAAGCTACAAAACTTCTATGAAACCATTGATCTGAAACTAAAGAACCAACATCAACAACAAAAGAAATTAAAGACTAATCCTCCTAATACATCAATCAAAATACCATTCACCATGACTATGTTTGTTCATTATTGAGATTCATGGGTGGTTCAACATGCAGAAATCAATAAATGTGTTAGATCACATAAATGGACTCAAGAATATAAATCAAAAATCCATCAATGACACAGACTTGTAATAAAATTCAACCTGACTTCATGACTAAAAAGTGAACTAAAGAAACAAGGAATAGGAAGAGTATATCTTAACATGATAAAGACTTTATACGATAGATCTATAGCCAAGATTATACTAAATAAAAAAAAAAAAACTAAGCATTTCACTACAGTTGGGAACTATCAAATAGAAGGGTGTCTATTATTTGATAGTGCTTAAAGTCTTAGCCAAAACCATAAGGAAAGAGAAGAAAATAAAAGATGTATAAAAAAGAAAATGAAGAAATGTAAAGCATCTTTATTTGCTGTTGGTATGATTCTACAAACAAAGAATGAAAAAGATGCAAGCAGAGACCTCATATATCTCTTAAAGATCTCCACCAGCACTGGGTAAGTTCTACCCAAAATCAGCATCCTTCATATCCAACAATGCCAAACACACACAAAGAGAAATCAGGGACATAATTGTATTTACAATTTCTTTAAAAAAATATCTTGGAGAGATAGATGGTGAGATGACTCAGTGATTATAAACAGTTCCACCTGACAACCTGAGTTTGGTCTTAGAACCCACATGGTGGAAGGAGAAAACTGTCTCCATAAAGTCATCTGATCTCCACACATGGTACACAGTATTCTCTGCCACCCCACTACAACACACACACACACACACACACACACACACACACACACAAACACACACACATACAAACACGCACGCGCGCACGCACACACACACACACACACACACACACACACATGCTCACACACAAAAACTTTTAATACCTTGGAATAAACCTAACTATGGAAGTGACTATCCTTTGAAATCAAAGTGTTAAAACACTAAAGAAAGAAAGAGAAAACACTGGAATATAGAAAGACATCCTAAATTCATGAATTAGAAGAATTAATATTGTGAAAATGCCATCGTTCTAAAAGCTATATAAATATTTAAAGAAATTCCATCAACGATTCAATGCTTTTTTTTTTTTTACAAAAATGGTGGGGGTGGGGGGAGGATCCCTTAAAATTCATACGGAAGCACAGAATACTCTGGGTAGTAAATGCAATCTTGAAAAATAGAATAGTGCTGCAGGCATCATTATTCATTATTTAAAATCATACTACTTTCCATCCAGAAGCAAAGCCATGCCATTGGTCTCACAAAAACAGACCTGCAGTTCAATGGAATAAAAAAAGAGGATCCAGATACAAATCCACATGGCTACAGCCATGTGACTTGTTAGAATGATTCTAAAATATATGCATTGGAGAAAGGACAGTCTCTTCAACAGTGGTGCCTGTATATAGAAGAATGAAATTAGGTCCTTATCTCTTATCAGCTCCCAATGCTGAATGAGAAACTCTGAAACTGTCAGAGGAAAACTAGGGAAAACACGCTGAGATTCGAAGGAAGTAAGGCCTTCTAATGGGGACTGCAGCTGTTTAGCAAAGATCAACAGCTGACAATGGGACCTCATGAAATTAAAAAGCTCTGAACAGCTAAGAGGGGAGCTGAGCAGAGACATCCTGTAAAATGGGAGGAAATCTTTGCCAGCTCTACATCTGATAATGACTAGCATTCACAATATACAAAAAAAACAAAAAACAAAAAACAAAAAAAACCCAAAAACCAAACAAACCTAAAAAAGAAACTAAAGAAGTTTTGAAAAATTACAATCAACAAACGGATTACCAAGATGAGCAAATAGATGTCTCTCAAAAGGTGAAAATCAAATAGCCAATATTCATGAAAAAAATGTTCCACCAGCTACCAGAGAAATATAAATGAAAAGTGAATTGAAATCCTTTATCAACTCAGTCAGAAGGACAGGCGTTAGGAGAACTATGCTGCTGAAGATGTAGACCAAAAGGAGCCTTTATATGCTTCTGGTAGGGATGTAAACTGTACTTTAGGCCATAAAGTGGGCATAGCAGTTTGGAGATTCCCTAAAAATCTAAGGTCTGCCACATGACCCGGCTGTACCACTCCTGGTTGTTTATTGAAAGATGCCAAGTCCATAGGTCGCAGAGATGTTTGCACATGCATGTTTATTGCTGTTCTTTACACAATAGTCTTGTTACGGAACCATCCTAGGTGTGCAGCAACAAGACAAAGACAGTGTCTTATACATACACAGTGGAAAGCTTTTAGAATTTTTTTTTTAGAAGAATGTAGTTTTGTCCCTTTGAACTGGAGATCATCACTGTAAGGAAATCCAGCCAGTCTCAGAGAAACAAATGACAGTGGCTAGGAGCATGGCTCAGTGGATATAACACTTGCTATGCAAGGGCTAGGACTGGAGCTTGGAACTAACGAGTCCTGGAATCCATGTAGTAGCTGTGGACTCTGTAATTCCAGGGCTTGGAAGGGAGAGACAAAGAATCCCAAGCACAAGCTGGCTGGTTAAACTGCTCCAATCGGTGACCTCTGGCCTCCGCCAAAGCACCTGCCTCAGTAAATAAAGTAAATAAAGAGCAATCAAAGGAGATGTCTCATTGTGTACCCATGTGTGCACTGCCTGATTTACTTGTGCATCCACACCCAAACGAACACGCACACATGCGTACACACCCACCTACCTACACAAAGACAAGTCTCACATGTTCTTTCTCCTGTATTGTCCTTATGTACCAATACATACAGTTATGTGTATATGTGGCATGAATGTAGATGGGAAGTGGTGTGGGGAAGTGATGTAAGCTGCAGGTAAAGGATGTTAAAGAGGAATCAAGCAGGAAGTGTGTCTGGAGTATGCTCATTCAGTGTATTCTCGTGTGAAAGGATCCGTACATAAAATGAATATATACCATGAAAATTTAAAAACTTGAAACACCAAACCATAATCACAGGCTCTTGGGTATCTCATTTCTCAGGATTCCAATAAATGTTTCAACAGAAGCCTGAAGCAATACAGTCATATATATGTATGAACCTTAAGAGTTCTGTCATTTCTGATATTTCAGCACTAGGATACTGGAGAACTAACTGATGGGATCTTCATTTTACATAACATAATTTTTAGAAATTTAGTAAAAAATGTATTTTTCCCAAGGTACAGTTGGCTGACCTGTTCCTGCGTCCTCATTGGCTGCTGAGGCATCTCCCCTCTTGGTGTTTTTGGTAAATTATTTAAACTCTGCTCTGAGGCAGGTCTGCCAAGCCCTAAGCTTAAGAAGCTCCTGAAGGGCTTCTGGCCTCCAAATCTTACACTGCCCATCCCTCAGAAGCTATCAGGGGTTCTAAGCTTATAAGTGGGAATTTTCTTTCAGGGCTCGAGGAAGCAGCTGCGTTAAATAAGACGTGGTTACTGAGGTTGGTCCAGATCATACATTCACTTGGGCCTTTCTCAGAGGTTTATTCACTGTGTGTATTTTCTCAGTTGCCTTTTTTCTGCTTGTCATCCTCAGGTGACAAAATGGAACTCAGAGAGCAGTGGCAGCAGCCGCAGCCCTGATGAAATGTTGGACAAAAAGGAGTCCTTGCGCAAGCAGCCAAAGATAAGACTTCATTATTTTATGGACACACGTGTATTGCTTTCTCAACTTTGGTAGGCAACCTTGGATGTGGGCTGGGCCTTGGTACTGGCTCTGGACTGAAAAGCACTCCTCTAATTCAACAAATAATAAAAGCAAGTCATACAAACCACAGTGTCAAGGGTAGTTAATTCAGTGTGGATTTATAGACACTTGCTGCAAGGGGAGAATGTGGCTTAAAAGGATTTCCTGATCGCTTCTGAGTCTCAACTGGCCGCTATTCATTGACTTGCAATGTGGAAGCTGAAGGAGAGAGAGAGGAGAGGAGAGGGAGTTGGAGAGAGCTGGGTCCGGGGGCGAAAAGGTACAGAACCAAGCCTAAAACTCTAGTGCCTGCCAGAACCTGGAGTGGTATCAGTCAAAGCAGGAAGCCGGTCCGATGGGCGGAGAAAACGGTAGCTTGTGAGTTCACTGACACTATGGGAGTTCACTATCCTGCTCTCAACTGATGTAGGTACTGCTCAGGGCTTTCCTGGCTCGGCCTTGACGACACCTAGATTAAAGCTGAGGACCCCACTAAGTTCTACTTTACTTTCATGCATCCTTGGTTGCCTAATGTTAAACTACTCATTTAGGTCATGAAGTAAAATGGTGACTCGCCTACTCTTGTGAGAGCACTGATTATTCTTAGCTGTCTGTCCTCCCGACTCTGCCTGGTTGGAAGTTCTACATTTTGAAGTTTCTGGTTCTTTCTTATTTAAGTTCGAAGGCCTTCGGCTTGCTGCTTGATAAGGCAGAAGGGTAGCATTATTGATGTTTTAGATCAATAGATACCCACATCTCGATCTTCTAGGGAGTTTGTTATGTCCAGTTCTTTGTCTCACACTGATTCTTCTGAGCAAGCATTGCACAAGGGGAAGACATATCCTACCTTAAAATCATAAAGCAGTGGAGGTGGCAGCATAACAAATAAACATTTAAAAAAACAAATAAACATTTTTTTAAAATATTTTCTCTAAAGATCAAACTTCTAAAGGGCAGGGACAACATCTTATTTATTTACACCTAACCAAGATCACTAACTTTGTGATAGTTGGCAAAATAACTTGGATTATAAACCTTCTGAAAAGGAAATTTCCTCATTGATTGCAACTTGCCCCCACCAATATGTACCTCACATTAATGCCAAGGATTCAAATGACCTGGTGCTTACTGTGGACTATGGGTCAACCCTGCTTATGAAGGTCAAAAGTATAAAGAGAACATGATTTGGAATCCCCATACTGTACTGTGTTACTATGAAAACATTCTGTGCAAGTCTCCCTATGACTGGCCTTGCTGGAATGCAATGTGGGCAAGTTCCGACTTAGTGAACTAGCCTTGCCCTCTCCTGGGATGCAGTATAGTCCTATACTCCTAATTTTCTAATTCTTTTATGTGAAGAAATTACCACTGACTCTAACAATATTTGAGAAGTATTATAATACTTCCTAATTTCATTTATTTCTGTTCTTAGGTTGATTTTCCTTCTTTTTCTTGATACAGGGAGGTGCTTTCCCTTGCACTTAACTTTTACTTGAATGTTTCCTGTTCATTCTTTTTTTTCCTGTTCATCCTAATAAAACTTTCCTAATTTAAAATTTTCCAAGAAGAGAACAAGCCAGGCTCCCATTCTCCCTTTTCCCAGAAGGCTCCTTGGCTTTAGAAAAAATCCACTCCTCTTTCAGGATGCTTGTAGTAGACAGAATTCTTTGCCCATGGGCCTTTGTTTGTTTTCCTTGTAGTTCATGGTCCATACCTCCCACTCCCCAAGGATGTAGAACTTGTTTTGGCCAGTGGAATAAGAGCAGTAGCAACAGGCTGAGCTTTGAGCTGAAATCTTATGACTCATTCCAGCCTTCCAGAACCTTCACCATTCACTCACATGAAGGCAGGACATGCCCTAAATAACTGTTGTCTTTTAGGCATTTTAGTGTGAGAGTCTTGGAGCTTGAAACAGAGTTGTGACTTTGTGCCTATCCCAGATGACGTCAATATAAGCCAACAACTTAGCTGAGGCTAATTGACCTCCAGATAGACAGACAAGAAAATAATGGGTAGAAAGCATGCCTATAATGCTAGCATGGGGGAGACTGAGGCAGGGGAATCATGAATTTAAAGTCAACCTGGGCTCTATAGTAAGACTCAGTCTTTTTGTTGTTGTTGTTGTTGTTTTGTTTTGTTTTGTTATTTTTTTGAGACAGTGTTTCTCTGTATAGTCTTGGCTGTCCTGGAACTCACTCTGTAGACCAGGCTGGCCTCGAACTCAGAAATCTGCCTGCCTCTGCCTCCCAAGTGCTGGGATTAAAGGCATGTGCTACCACTGCTCGGCAAGACTCAGTCTTAAAGGAAGGCAGGGAAACATATAGGAAGGAGGGGGTTTGTTGTTGTTGTTTGCTTGCTTTTACATGCCACTGAACATTTTGAGGTTGTTACTCTACAATAATGCAGCAACAGCTGTCCTGCATTATGCAGGACAATTATGTGCAGGACATTATGCAACAATGGTGTGACCTTATTGTGAAGTGACTCGTTCCTGAGAAAGAAATTAGGGACATGACACCCTTCACAATAGCTACAAACAATATAAAGTATCTTGGTGTGACTCTAACCAAACAAGTGAAAGATCTGTATGACAAGAACTTCAGGTCTCTGAAGAAGGAAATTGAAGAAGACCTCAGAAAATGGAAAAATCTTCCATGCTTGTGGATTGGCAGGATTAATATAGTTAAAATGGCCATCTTGCCAAAAGCAATATACAGATTCAATGCAATCCCCATCAAAATCCCAACTCAGTTCTTCACAGAGTTAGAAAAAGCAATTCTCAAATTCATCTGGAATAACAAAAAACCCAGGATAGCTAAAACTATTCTCAACAGTAAAAGAACTTCTGGGGGAATCAGTATCCTGGACCTCAAGCAGTACTACAGAGCAATAATGTTAAAAACTGCATGGCATTGGTACAGTGACAGGCAGTAGATTAATGGAATAGGATTGAAGACCCGGAAATGAACCCACACACCTATGGTCACGTGATCTTCGACAAAGGAGCTGAAACAATCCAGTGGAAAAAATATAGCCTTTTCAACAAATGGTGCTGGTTCAACTGGAGGTCAGCATGCAGAAGAATGAGAATTGATCCATTCTTATCTCCTTGTACTAAGCTCGACTCCAAGTGGATCAAGGACCTCCACATAAAACCAGACACACTGAAACTAATAGAAAAGAAACTGGAGAAGACCCTTGAGGATATGGGCACAGGGGAAAAGTTCCTGAACAGAACACCAATAGCTTATGCTCTAAGATCAAGAATTGACAAATGGGACCTCATAAAATTACGAAGTTTCTGTAAGGCAAAGGACACTTTCAAAAGGACAAATCGGCAACCAACAAATTGGGAAAAGATCTTCATCAACCCTACATCCGACAGAGGGCTAATATCAAATATATACAAAGAACTCAAGAAGTTAGACTCCAGAGAACCAAATAACCCTATTAAAAATGGGGCACAGAGCTAAACAAAGAATTTTCACCTGAAGAACTTTGAAAGGCTAAGAAGCACCTTAAGAAATGTTCAACATCATTAGTCATTAGAGAAATGCAAATCAAAACAACCCTGAGATTTCACCTCACACCCACCAGAATGGCTAAGATTAAAAATGCAGGAGACAGCAGGTGTTGGAGAGGATGTGGAGAAAGAGAAACACTCCTCCACTGCTGGTGGGAATGCAAGTTGGTACAACCACTCTGGAAATCAATCTGGTGATTCCTCAGAAAACTGGCCATGACACTTCTGGAGGACCCTGCTATACCACTCTTGGGTATATACCCAGAGGACTCCCTGGCATGCAATAAGGACACATGCTCCACTATGTTCATAGCAACCTTATTTATAATAGCCAGAAGCTGGAAAGAACCCAGATGTCCCTCAATGAAGGAATGTATACAGAAAATGTGGTATATTTACACAATGGAATGCTACTCAGCAGTTAAAAACAATGAATTCATGAAATTCTTAGGCAAATGATTGGAACTGAAAAATATCATCCTAAATGAGGTAACTCATTCACAAAAGAACACACATGGAATGCAGTCAATGATAAGTGGATATTAGCCCAGAAGCTCTGAATACCCAAGACACAACTCACATATTAAATCATTCCCAAGAAGGAAGGAAGGAGAGGGCCCTGGTCCTGGAAAGGCTTGATGCAGCATTGTAGGGGATTACCAGGACAGAGAAGTGGGAGGGGGTTGGTTGAGGAACGGGCTGAGGGAAGAGGGTTTATGGGACTTATGGGGAGGGGGGAACCGGGAAAGGGAAAATCATATGGAATGTAAACAAAGAATATAGAAAATAAAAAAAAATAAGAGTGTCACAGCTATGTCATCCCTGGGAGTCAACATTCCATACCATTTTCCTTCCCCTCCTCTGGTTCTCAGATTCTTCCATCTCTTCTTCCACAGTGTTTCCTGAGCCTTGGAAGAAGTGATATAGATGGTCTGTTATAGCTGGGTAGTTAGAACTCATTTTCAGTCTGTTAACTAGTTATGATGCCCCATACCTACAGCTGGGCAGAGCAAAAAGAAGTTTCTCTGATTAAAGCCGACAACAGTGTTAATCTTTGCATGTAAACATGGAAGACAACTCGATAGGCTATGCTTACTGCTCTTTTCTCTGCTTTTTTTTTTCTAAGTTCTGCTTCCTGTAGCATCTTTTACTTCATCTAGTCTACTTGAAAAAATTTCCCCTGAGTTTTCTCATTGGGTTCTAGAGCCCTTCATCTCAATGTTCAATGTTTCTCTGTTCATTAAATGTGGTTTTCCAGTCTTGCATCGTCTTTGTTGGGTGTCACTCAATCGTTTATTGCTGTCTTCTTTAAGTTCACTGAACTATTTGTGTCTTCTTTAAACTTCTTACATTCTTTGACAAAGCTTATGGTTGTTCCTTTAAGTTCTGTCTCCTAGGTTCCATCTAAATAATTGGAGAATCTTTCTACAGGAGTGGAAGATTTGGGTGGGGGAGGGAGAGATACACTGTCTTGGCCTTTCATATTGTGTGTCTGCAGGATGGATATATAGATCTCTTTCATTTGTTGTCTGCCTGAGGTAAGATTCTATGCTGCCTCAGGTGGTTTAAGGTGCTGTACAGTCTCTGCTACTAAAGCAAGTCTAAGAGTTCTGACTGGCATAAGCAGGCAAGGGTCCAATGACTATTCAGGCTGAGTCCATGCCCAGATTCCTGAGTTCCAGCTAGGCCTACCGGTTGGATATGGTGTCAGTGGGCCAAGGCCCAGAACTCACCAGACTGGACAGCATACAGAATGTGTCACTTGGGCTAAGCTTATGTGCTGGAATCAGCACAGTTGTGAGTGTTTGGACTAACCTAACTCACTGAATGAACAACTAAGATTCAGCCTGTAGAGGGCAAAAG
Source organism: Apodemus sylvaticus (assembly GCF_947179515.1). Classification (NCBI taxonomy): domain Eukaryota; kingdom Metazoa; phylum Chordata; class Mammalia; order Rodentia; family Muridae; genus Apodemus; species Apodemus sylvaticus. The sequence continues at coordinate 46,550,598 of NC_067472.1, read as the reverse complement.
GTGGGACTAATCAGACCTGGGGAGCACGGAGGATATTTCACCAAAGTCCAGCCTAGAGATTGAGAAAGGCATACATAGGGCTAACCAGCCATATGTATGGAATATGCAATCCAGATAAAACTGGGGATTGGAGAGTATGCGGGGTGGGTTAGAATTCACAGAACTCACCAGACTAGGCATTGGTACAGAATGAATGCTCTGGAGTAGACCCAGAAATTAGGCATGGTGGGGATGCACTTAATTCGGGTGAAATGAACAGACTGGATCAGAACAAAGGTTGTTGTTCCATATTTTCTGTGTTTTAGTTGTGATCTGTACATCTGCTGTCTGGATGCAACTCAGAGTTTTAATTTTTCTGTTTCCCCACTTTATTTATTTATTTATTTATTTATTTATTTATTTATTTATTTATTTGTTTGTTTGTTTGTTTGTTTTTTGGTTTATTTGCCATGGGTGTTGGTGTGTGGTGGACTTGTTTGAGTGTTGTTGGCAGATGGTGGTAGTAGGTGGTGGTAGGTGTTGTTGATGGGTGTTGTTGGGAGCTATTGAGTGTTAGTGGGTGTTGTTGGTGGGTGGTGATGGGTGGTAGTGGGAACATCAGTGGCCTTTACTAATTTGCCAGAAGGCTGAGCCTTACCTTGCTTCAAGAGATGCTTACATATGTCTCTGTATTTTCGTTGTGTCTCTGTATTTTCGTTGTGTCTCTGTTCAGGCTCAGGGGCAGCTGTGGTAATGAGTGTAGAATGTATGATTTATAGATTATTTAAAAGTATTGACATTAGGTAGTAAAGAGAAGACAGAGGGAAGAGAGGAGGACAGGATGGTAAAAAACTGACTAAAAAGGAAAGTGGAGAGGTAGTTGAGAGATGGCTGTGGATATAAAAGTAGATAAAAGACAATTTTGCAGATAGAAATAAATAAGAGACAGCCATAAATGTCTTTTTCAGTTAGGCACAATGAAAATACAGTAGCTTAACGATTACCCTATAAAGCTGTAAATGTAATTTGCTAAAGATAGCAAATTTAGGGGAAAGAAAATTATCAAAGACACTAGAATGAAAATTAAAAATTAAAAACGTAGGCGACATGGAACAGAAGCTATACTATGCATACAGGCAATCACTGAGAGCATGCAGCAGCTCCTGTCTGTGGGACTGTCATGGGTGACAGTCTCCAAGGTGGCAGTGAGGATTGGAAGTCCCAGCAACTCACACAAGTCAGAGCACCCTTCCCAACTAGAAGGAGGACTTCCTGCCAGAAACTCCTCACCTTAGAGTCTTGTCCCTTGCAGTTGAGGGTAGGAACTTTGTATAGGCGAGGCAAGGGGAAAGGAGGGCCCGCCCACCTGAGGAGGTCTATCAGCAGAGCCCTGGGTTCAAAGGCACCCCGCTCTTTTCTAGATCCAGCTGTGGCAGATGTGAGAGGGTGGGGCCGTTCCCTCTGGCTGGCAGCCTAGCTGGGCTTCCTTGGACACATGTTGTGCTCGCACACTCTCATGCTCCTGTACTCTGGTCTATCGTGTTTGTTTCCCCCAGTCTTGTTCTCCTCGGATGTTCATGAGTCTGCTTCTTCGTGGGTAGTGGAAACCAACCCATCCCGGTGTGCAGACTCACAGGATGGCTGAGATGCCTGGCTACAGGCCCAGCATCAACAGGAGTGGCAGCAGTGGGTCTTGTGCAGTAGCAGCCACAGCAGTTTGCGCCGGAATGAAGCTGTGATAGGTGGGTGAATTATAGGTGTAGGAGTGATAGTCAGGATGTCTGGAGTCCCTTTACAATAGAAGCTCGCTGGTGGCGCCTCTCCTGCAGCGAGTCCCTTGGCAGTAATAATTACAACAATGGATATGGCTACCTCGATCATGCCAAAGGGAATAATGGCGGTGGCAGCAGAGGGTAAGCACTAGATACTGTACCTGGAAGAAGTTCTCAAGTGTGCAAGGCAAAAGATGTTCAGCGCATCAGGCAACAGCTTAGCTCAGGCTCCAGGAGTCTTGGTCTTCCTCCCCGTAACCATCTTCAACCCATAGCTAAGCTGCAGCTTCTTAGCTTCCACGTGAAAGTTCATGTGTACAGTGTACCTGTAGGAGGACATGTGTATGGGGACAGTACAGAGACTTCTATCAGGTATCTTCTCAATCACTTTCCTCATTTTTTGGAGACACAGTTTCTCACTGATTCTGGGACTCAGTGATTGGCTCAGGCTGCAGGCCAGTGAGCTCCAGGGAGCACATGTATCTACTCCCTGAGAACTGGGTTTACAGATGTGTGCCACTCAGCCCAGCTACTGAGGGCTGGACATTTGAACTGAAGTCCTCACCCTTGCAGACAGTCACCACTGCCTGACCCATCATCCCAAGCCTGATGACCTGAGCTTGTTTCCCAGACCCCATGTGGAGCAGAGGGTCACCCAGCCCTGCGGGTTGTCCTCCAGCCTCCACACATGTGCTGCGGCACACGTGGGCCCTCCAACCCCATGCACGAAAAATAATAAAAAACAATTAATTTGATTAAAATGTTTTAATTATTGGCATCTTCTTAAATTTCACAAACAAAATAGTTTCATTTTGAACTGAAATACACATTGGCATCCAGGCACAGGGCACACATTTGTACTTTCAGCGCCACGGGTCTCAGAAGTGGAAGGTCACTTGACTCTAGAGAAGTTCCGGACCAGAGTGAGCAGTGCCGTGAGAACCCATTGCAAGGGCAATCATACAGCAGTGCCAACCAGAAGCAAAACCACCGCCAGCTCCCCACACTCCGGAGACACAGCTATTGAGGCTTTAGAGCATGATCATGCAACTCACATCTCTCTGTCTCTCTGTCTCTCTGTCTCTGCCTCTGTCTCTCTGTCTCTGCCTCTGTCTCTCTGTCTCTGCCTCTGTCTCTGTCCCTGTCTCTCTGTCTTTCTGTCTCTGTCCCTGTCTCTCTGTCTTTCTGTCTCTGTCTCTCTGTCTCTCTGTCTCTGTCTCTCTGTCTCTGCCTCTGTCTCTCTGTCTCTGCTTCTGTCTCTCTGTCTCTGCCTCTATTTCTCTGTCTCTCTCTCTCTCTCTGTCTTCCTCTCTCTCTCTCCCCTGCCCCTCCGTGCGCGTGCGCACACACACACACACACACACACACACACACAGAGCTGAATCTTCCCTAATGGTACATATTCTCCACATCTGAGTGGAGAGGTTCTCAAGTTCAAGGCCAACCTAGCTACATATGCACACACATGCATGTATACATGGATAAGTAATGTAAAAATAAATAGATAACATTTTATACTTATGGACTGAACTGTGTGTGATAAGAGACATGCACGGTCTCTGCTTTGGATGCAGCCTCACCGCCTGTCTCTCCTGCAGAGTGTGATAGCAATTTCACAGCAGGTTTTATTTCTCCTTTTCGTTTTTGCTTCACTTCGCAGAGGAAAATGTTTTTTAAAAAATGTATGTGTCTGAGTACTTTACCTTCATGTAATATGTGTACCATGTCTGTGTCTGCTGCCCTCAGAGGCCAGAGGAGGGAGTCAGATCCCCTGGAACTGGAGGTAAAGATGGTAGTGAGCTGCCATGTGGATTCTGGAAACCAAACCCAGGCCCTCTGCAAGAGCATCAAATGCTCTTTACCACGGAGCCATCTCTCCAACTGTTCAGAGGAAAATTTAAGAAATGGAGTGCATACTGTTTACTATACAAATCAAAATATTCAGAGTCTCAGAAATGTTTTCCTGAGAACAAGTGTAATCTAAGTCTGAGAGGATTATTAATGCTTTTGAGATTGCATTTTTAAACTTTATTATGCTTGTTTAGTTATGTTTGTATATATGTATGGTGTGTGTACCTGCGTGCAGACTAGAAGATGGCGTCAGAACCCATGGAACTGGAGTTAGAGGTGGTTGTGGGATGCCTGATGTGGGAGCTAGTCACCAGACTCAACACCTCTGCTAGAGCATGGAGAGATTTAACCCCTGAGCCATCTCTCCAGCCCCATGAGATTTCATCAAAAAACACTTTTAATTACATTTATTTACTTGTTTAGTGTGTATATTGTGAGTACACACATGTGCCAGTGTGTGTGTGGGGGGAGGGGGGATGAGGGGGTAGGGTGGTAAAGAACAATCTGTTGGACTTGGTTCTCTTCTGCTGCTAGGTGGGTTCCAGGAATTGAACTCAGGCCACCTGACTCACAGCAGGTTCCTTTACCCACTGAACCATCTTGCCAACCCAGACTTCCCTTTTTCTTTCTTTCTTTCTTTCTTTCTTTCTTTCTTTCTTTCTTTCTTTCTTTCTTTCTTTCTTTCTTTCTTCTTTCTTTCTTTCTTTCTTTTTTGGTTTTTCGTGTAGCTCTGGCTGTCCTGGAACTCACTCTGTAGACTAGGCTGGCCTCGAACTCAGAAATCCACCTGCCTCTGCCTCCCAGAGTGCTGAGATTACAGGCGTGTGCCACCACCACCCGGCCAAGAACTTTCATTTTTAAAAAGCTAAGTTGTGAAAAAACGCTTTAGTACTTATATACCCTGGACCTGTTACTTTTCCTTCTTCCTGCCTTTGCTTTTCTTTCCTCTTCCCTCCCTTTCTCCTTTCCCCTCCCACTCCCACCCTCCCTTCCTCCTTCCTTCTCTCTCCCTTCTCCCACTTCCCTCCCTCATCCCTAACCTCCCTAATACCTTCCTTCTTCCCAAGAACTATAGTTAAAGGTTTACACTCCCAGACTCTTTCTTACATTTGGGGGAGGGGAGCAGATCAACCCCTAGATATTCCTCAACATTGAGAAGAGAGAACCATCATGGATTCCCCTGCCACCTCCCCTTTTCTAGCCCAGTCCCTGCAGCTTGGAATCTGTAGTCCCAGGATCTCTGCTGTGACTGGAACTGGCAGCCTTGTGCTCATCCTATGGAAGGACAAGGATGTACCCTGAAGTAAATACCTTTGGTGCAGTGACATGGCTTAGATGGGATTTCAGAGCAAACAGTCATCTGAGCAATCTTCCATTCCATTCCACCACAAGTCTCAAAACTTCTTCAGGCAGGTCCTACTAAAAACCTCTGCAAGGCATGTGTTTGGGTTAATTCAAAGAGTGAGTGAGGTTCATTTGAGTGATTCCAGACTTTGAGATGCTAATCACTTGGCAGAACATAGAGTCCAAGAGAACTGGTGTGTGATGACTTTAGAAAGATTTAAGCAGGGAATGGGTTGAAAGGTCCCTGGAAAATTGCTTTTCTTTTGCTGAATACGGAGCTTAATTTTAAGGTCAATTCAACGGTACCATATTTTTCAATTTTCCCTAGGAGCACAAGTGAATAGGTAGCTTCTGGCACAGCAAGAGGGATAAAAAACAGGACTCTGCATCTTCCTGAGATGCACTTTTCTTTTTCTGACTAATTGGTGATATTGTTTCTCAGATCTCTGCAAAATATCAGTACTGAGGTCTAATCCTTTTGAAGCCAAATAAACCAATCCTTCCTTTGGATTTCTTAAGGATGAAAGAGAAGGCTTAACCAGGAGATCTTGTATTTGCTTTGGGAAAGTTTTATTTCTAGATGCATTGAGTTAAAAGGGTGTTTGGCACTGGCAAAAATAAAGTTTTGAAAATCTATACTGGGAAAGAAAAAATAAAAACCAAGGATATACTTCAACTCTGTGGTTTGGTGGATTTGTATAAAAAGGAAGCCTGGGATAGTCTGGAAGGCCTATGAGAAAGATTTGAGATTTCCTTAACATAAAATGGTTTGTGATTTCTTAATCTTTTTTTTAATTTTTTTATTCAGTATATTTTTATTTACATTTCAAATGATTTCCCCTTTCCTAGCCCCCCCACTCCCAAAAAGTCCTGTAAGCCCCCTTCTCTCCCTCTGTCCTCCCACCCACCCCTTCCCACTTCCCCGTTCTGGTTTTGCTGAATACTGCTTCATTGAGTCTTTCCAGAACAAGGGGCCATTCTTCCTTTCTTCTTGTACCTCATTTGATGTGTAGATTATGTTTTGGGTAATCCAGGTTTCTAGGTTAATATCCACTTATTAGTGAGTGCATACCATGATTCATCTTTTGAGTCTGGGTTACCTCATTTAGTATGATGTTCTCTAGGTCCATCCATTTGCCTAAGAATTTCATGAATTCATTGTTTCTAATGGCTGAATAGTACTCCATTGTGTAGATATACCACATTTTTTGCATCCACTCTTCTGTTGAGGGATACCTGGGTTCCTTCCAGCACCTGGCAATTATAAATAGAGCTGCTATGAACATAGTAGAGCATGTATCCTTATTACATGGTGGGGAATCCTCTGGGTATATGCCCAGGAGTGGTATAGCAGGATCTTCTGGAAGTGAGGTGCCCAGTTTTCGGAGGAACCGCCAGACTGATTTCCAGAGTGGTTGTACCAATTTGCAACCCCACCAGCAGTGGAGGAGTGTTCCTTTTTCTCCACACCCTCTCCAACACCTGCTGTCAGACTGGACCAGAACAGAAATACTTCCTGTCACATAATAATCAAAACAACAAATGTACTAAACAAACAAAGAATATTAAAGACAGTAAGAGAAAAAGGCCAAGTAACATATAAAGGAAGACCTATCAGAATCACAGCAGACTTTTCACCTGAGACTATGAAGGCTAGAAGATCCTGGGCTGATCTCATGCAGACTCTAAGAGAACACAAATGCCAGCCAAAACTACTATATCCAGCAAAACTCTCAATCACCGTAGATGGAGAAACTAAGATATTCCATGACAAAACCAAGTTTACCCAATATCTATCCACAAACCCAGCCCTACAAAGGATAATAGGAGGAAAACACCAATACAGGGAGGGAAACTTTACCCTGGAAAAAGCAAGATAATAACTTTTCATCAAACCCAAATGAAGTTAACCAATCAAATTTAAAAAATAACGTCAAAAATGACAGGAAGTAACAATCACTATTCCTTAATATCTCTTAACATCAATGGACTCAATGCCCCAATAAAAAGACATAGACTAACTGACTGGATACGTAAACAGGACCCTACATTTTGCTACTTACAGGAAACACACCTAAGGGTCAAAGACAAACACTACCTTAGAGTAAAAGGCTGGAAGACAATTTTACAAGCAAATGGTCTCAGGAAACAAGCTGGAGTAGCTATTTTAATATCAGATAAAATTGACTTTCAACCCAAAGTGATTTCTTAATCTTAATTTTGGGCATACCAGTTTTTACTCAGTAAAAAGAGCAGAGGCTATGATTTATGGATAGATGCACAGGTTTATAAAAAGCTCAGAATCCATTGAAATCTCCAAGTATCTTACAATGATGAAGAAAAACCTCAATATTGTAATTAGAAAAAAACCTTCATGATTTTGTTCCCAGGCTAACCCATTGTCTTTTTTTTCTATTGCTGTGAAGAAGCACCAAGACCAAGGCAACACACAAAAGAAAGCATTTAATTAGTAGTGTGGGGGGATTACCTACAGATTCAGAAGGTGAGTCCATGGCTATCATGGTGGAGAGCATGGGAGCATCCAGGCTGTCACAGCGCTGGAACAGAAACTGAGAGCTTGCATCTTATCCACAAGCTGGGGCCAAAGAGAGATGAGAGAGATAGAGATGGGGATAGGGATGGGGATGGGTCTGGGCATGGGGATGGAGAGGGATGGAGATAGATGGGAATGGAGATGGAGATGGATGGCAATAGATAGGGGATGGAGATGGATGGAGATGGATGAGGATGGGGATGGGGATGGGGATGGAGGTGGGGATGGAGATGGAGATGGAAATGGATGGAGATGGAGATGGATGGCAATAGATGGGGGATGGAGATGGATGGAGATGGAGGAGGATGGGGATGGGGATGGAGATGGGGATGGATGGCAATAGATGGGGGATGGAGATGGATGGAGATGGACAAGGATGGAGATGGGGATGGAGATGAATGGAGATGGAGGAGGATGGGGATGGGGATGGAGATGGAGATGGAAATGGATGGCAATAGATGGGGGATGCAGATGGATGGAGATGGAGGAGGATGGGGATGGGGATGGAGATGGGGACGGGGATGGAGATGGGGACGGAGATGGAGATGGGGATGGAGATGGAAATGGATGGCAATAGATGGGGGATGGAGATGGATGGAGATGGAGGAGGATGGGGTTGGGGATGGAGATGGGAACAGAGATGGAGATGGAAATGGATGGCAATAGATGGGGGATGGAGATGGATGGAGATGGAGGAGAATGGGGATGGAGATGGGGATGGAGATGGGGATGGATGGCAATAGATGGGGATGGAGATGGATGGAGATGGACAAGGATGGAGATGGAGATGGAGATGGATGGAGATGGAGATGGATGGAAATTGAGTGGATGGAGATGGAGAGGGAGATAGAGACACACAGAGATAGATAGATGGATGGATAGATCTAACTCAGAAGGTTGTGGGCTCTTGAAAACTCAAAGCCCATCTCTAGTAACACGCTTCCTCTAACCAGGCCTGACCTCCTAATCCTTCCCAACTACTCTCACCAACTAGACCAAGCAATCAAGTATGTGAGGCTATGGCGCCATTCTCCTTTAAAGCACCACACCCATTATCCTTAAAATCAGAGCCTGTGATTTAGCTAAGATGGTGAAGAAGATCTTTCATATGTTGCTACTGACTTTATCCTCTGTGGCGTTTGGCATTTGTTTTAGAACACGGTGTTGTATATGTAGAATTATATATAAGGAGGGTTTTTTTCCCAGCATTATTCACATTGGAAACAACATAAATGTCAAATACAGCACTGTTTAAACATATTATAAATTTAAACAGTGAAATACCAAGTAGGCACTGAGATTATTTTTAAAGCATCAATAACAAATTAAAAACTCATGAAAAGCAACAAACTAGGTACATGAATATTTATAACTAAAGCAGTGCAGTTCTAAAACCAAGTGTCCAGCCTAAAAGGGCTGGCTAAGAAAGAGGGAGACATCTCTAACAGAACACTATGTGATGTTGGAGAAGTAGTATTTGACAAAGCCAATCCTGATACATGGTGAGGAAGAAGAAAAAATGGCAGATCAAGTTTAATGTTATACAGCATTTAGTTAACTTATTCTTAATAATATATTTATAATATATATTTATAGTTATATATCATATAGTTATATATCATAAATAAGAGGAATATCATAAAAAAGAGGAACACTCCTCTACTGCTGGTGGGGTTGCAAATTGGTACAACCACTCTGGAAATCAGTCTGGCGGTTCCTCAGAAAACCGGGCACCTCACTTCCGGAAGATCCTGCTATATCACTCCTGGGCATATACCCAAAGGATTCCCCAGCATGTAATAAGGATACATGCTCCACTATGTTCATAGCAGCCCTATTTATAATAGCCAGAAGCTGGAAAGAACCCAGGTATCCCTCAACAGAAGAATGGATGCAAAAAAATGTGGTATATCTACACAATGGAGTACTATTCAGCCACTAGAAACAATGAATTCATTCTTAGGCAAATGGATGAGCTGGAGAACATCATTCTAAGTGAGGTAGCCCAGTCTCAAAAGATCAATCATGGTATGCACTCACTAATAAGTGGATATTAACCTAGAAAACTGGAATACCCAAAACATAATCCACACATCAAATGAGGTACAAGAAGAACGGAGGAGTGGCCCCTTGTTCTAGTTAACTTTTTCTTAATAATATATTTATAATATATATTTATAGTTATATATCATAAATGTTATATATAATAATATTACATAATTACACATAATACATATTAATATATACATAATCACACATAACAATATGGTAATAAGAAATATATTAAATTATATAATAATCCTCAGAATCTCAATAATAATAAAATATAATATATTTATTATTGTTGTTGTTGTTGTTGTTAAGTTTCTGAGGATAAACCCAGGCTAGGCAAGCACTCTACCACTGCTTTGAAAGAAGTACTTGCATCTAAAGATGCACACATTTCTGGAAGCCTGCCAAAGAAACTGGGAACACCAGTTCCCTAAGGGGAAAAAAGGAAGAAAGGAAAAGAAAGAAAGTAAGTAAAGAGGGAATGGGGGAAATACTAGAGCTAAAGGCCTGGAAGGAGGTCAGCGGGCCAGGGAGCTGCCTCAGGTCAGCTGAGTGGGGAGCAGTCAGTTCTCAACAGCACCGGCCTTGCTTCCCAGCTGGGCTGGGAATTCTGCCTTCATTACCAACCGGTTGTTTCTCGCTGTACTTGTGCTGTTGCTCTCATTTTTGTCTGCACTCTGGAATACCTGGAGGCAGAAAAATTACTAAATATACACGGAAGCTCACCCTGAGTCCACCCTCTAGTGCTTTTTAATGCTCCCCAGGTAACCATAATATGCAGTCAAGGGCCAGCCTGCTGTTGTAACCTTAGGCCTTGATTTGATGGGAGATACGCACGATGTTATTAGCATGAGCTTCCTCAGAACAGGTAAAGGATTAAGTAAACATTGATTTTTCCAAAAGAGATGACTATGTATCGGGCAGATTTCTCAGTAGTTAAGAGCCTTACCCGGCAGGCAGAAGACTCAGAGTTTTGTGTGGCAGCCAGCTTGTGACTCCCGTCTTGGAAGGCTAAGAGAAAATTTCCCAGAGTAAGCTGGCCAGCGGTGTGGGAAGCTTGAGGTTTTACTGAGAAACCCTAAAAAGAGTAAGATGGAGATCAATGAAAACAGATTCCCTACATCAACCCTGGGCCTCCACATGTGTGTATGCAAATGTGTAAGTATGTATGTGGGCCCACATACATGGGGATGCATACACACGCAGGTACACATACAAACACAAGAAAAAGAAGAAAAATTTCTAGTGCTACAGATGCAACCAGGGTCTCAGGCATGAAAGGCAAGAGTTCTACCACTGAGCTACATCACAGTCTGAGTGCAAGTTTGGAGACCAGGAAATATGGAGGTCAAGGGTAACTTCTCCTGGAAACTAGTTGATTTTAGAGGAAGGAACATCATGCTAGGATTTGATGATCAGATCCCATGGCTGACATCACTGTATGCATGTCACAAGATTTGGAGAAATAAAGTTGGCACTGAACAGGAAGCTTCTCCCCTGTTGATTCACAGTACTAGAAAGTGCTGGGTAGGCTGCTGAAGAGAAAAGCCAGCAGAAGCCTTACCCAACTGTGAGCCTTGGGAGCTCTAATAATGACACCTGAGAATACAATACAATAGAGGCATGAACGGCATCGCACTAACCAACTACTATCTGACTAGTCCAGGCCTACTCTACAGGAAAAAACACATGCTTGGTGCTGTAAATCCGACCACCCATGGTTAGAGAGCTCACAGAGCCAAAGGTTAACTTATTACCATTATTCTGCCAAATGGGAATAGTGTTAAACTGTTCCTAAAATTCATATCTCTCTACCCTTGAGACTTAGTTATTGCTCCATCCATGTGAGGGGACACCATGACCAAGTTCTTATAAAAGAAAACATTTAATTGAGAGTTTGCTCACAGTTTCAGAGGGTCAGTCCATGCTCAACATAATGGGAAGCAGACAGGCATGGTGCCGGAGCAGTAGCTGAGAGCTTTAAAGTATAATTTGAAGAGAGATGATATGAAGCCAGGGAGAGAGAGAGAGAGAGAGAGAGAGAGAGAGAGAGAGAGAGAGAGAGAGAGAGAGAGAGAGAGAGAGAGAGAACATACTGGGCTTGATGCTGGCTTTTGAAACCACCTCCAACAAGGCAAACTTTCAAATTCTTCTCCAACAGTTCCATTAACTGGGGGCTAAGTGTGTTCAGATCTGAGATATGAAGGAGATTCTCATCCAAACCACCACACCACAGATACCTGCAGCTTCAGACTTTATCAGAGAAATTTCATCGTGCAGTGAGTGGATTGTGTTCAATGCAGAACTGCACTGCTGATCGAAGCACAGAGAAGAGTCAGTGGAATGCTCAGCCAAAAATGGGGAATCCATATCACGTGACCCAAGGCTCAAGGACCACCAGCGGAGAGGGGGGTAGACAGACTGTAAGAGTCAGAGGTCAGGGCAGAATGGGGTGAGACAGTGTCCTCCAGAAACGACAGTACCACTGCTCTTGTGAGCTCATCACAGTAGCTGTGGTTTCCTGTGCAATGCACAAGATCAAGTCAGTGAAAATTCTAGCATGGAGTGAGAAGGAATTCCACAGGCCCCTAACTGAGGAGGTGTGGACAGATGATGGCTTCCTGGGGAGAGAGATTCCGTTTTCTTTAAGGGTGGGGCTCCTAACAGGTCAACCGAGCTCTAAATGAATGAACCCTCCACATAGAAACATATGGACTGCAAGATTGGAGTTGAAGAGGAGCTATTATTTTTAAAGGAGGATATAAAGCCAGGAGGAGGAGGAGGTTGGGGAGTGGAGCTAATGGGTCTAAAAGGAATTGGGGGTGGATATGATCAAAACACATTGCACTTTTTCTTACTTGTTTCTTTTATTGAAAAGAGTCATAGCCATGTGTGGACACCTTTAATCCCAGCAATTGGGAGGTAGAGGTGGGTGGATCTGAGTTTGAGGCTAGCCTGATCTACAGAGTGAATTCCAGGACAGCTGGGGCTACACAGAAAAAAAATGTGTGTCAAAAAACCAAGAAAGAGTGAGCAAAGATTCTTCTCTCTCTCTCTCTCTGTCTCTCTCTCTCTCTCTCTCTCTCTCTCTCTGTATATATATATATATATACTGATTACTGTTTCCCTCCCTCTATTCCTCTTCCTAACTCCTTTCCCATCCATATCCACTCCCCTTTTGTCTCTCATTAGAAAAGAACAGACTTCTAAGGGCTAATAATAAAATATAACAAAATAGAATATAATACAATAAAGCAAAACCATCACATGGAAGTTGGAAAAGACAAACCAACAGAGGGAAAAGAGCCCAAGAGAAGAATCAGAGACCCACTTGTTTGCACACACGGGAGCCCTCTGCGAACACTAAACTGGAGTCCATAATGTGAACAGAGAAAGCCTGGTGCAGACCCACGCAGGTCCTGTGCTCGCTGCGCCAGTGTCTGTGAGTTTACGTGAGTCTTGTGCATCTTGATTTGGAGAGCTTGTTTCCTTGTGTTCTCCATTTCCTCTGGCTTCCTCATCTGCAGGGTTCCCTGAGCTCTGAGGGCAGGGATTTGATGGAGGCATCCCATTTGGGGATGGATGAGTGTTCTAAGTTCTTTCCTTTTGTACAATGTACGGCTGTGGGTTTATTTGTTTCCATCACATTGCACAAATATTTTAAAGAATGAATAAAAATGTTTTTAAAAGAAAGGGGCAAATGTATGAGACATTTAAATAACCAATAAAACATTACATTAAAAAAAGGAAAGCAGCCCTAGAAAAATAAATTGTAAGAAAATTTAAATTTCAGCTGAGCTTCTGCCACTTCCTGGCAGTAAAACCCCAGTTAAATTAGCTACCATGCTGTAAAACAGGCAATTTGATTGGCTCAGAGGTTTTGAAGATGGCCTGAGGGTAGAGCAGTGAGGCTTCCCTGTTTTCCCACTCCCAATGTGAAGTAGGCGTTCCTTACCTTATCCTTGTAGAGACTGGCTAGTTTTCGATGAAGCTTTATTTTTAAGAAAAATTTCCAGAGTTAAAAGATTTTCCTGGATGCCACCACTGACCTTCATTCCCAGACCATAGTTCTTGATTTGGGTTTTTATTGTTGGTTTAGGGATTTTGTTTGTTTGTTCATTTGTTTGTTTTTGTTGGTGGTTAGTATGTATGTATGTATGTATGTATGTATGTATGTATGTATGTATGTATGTATTTTGACAGTATCTTATGTAGCATAGACTGGCTTTGAGCTCACTATGTAACTGAAGGTAACTTTGAGTTCCTGATTCTCTGATCTCTCCAGTGCTGGAATACAGTCATGCCCCACAATGTGCTTGTGCCCAGTCAGTGTTGATGCACTGCCATGTTCCACTACATGCTTCTACCCAGTCAGTGTTGATGCACAGCCATGTTACACTACATGCTTCTACCCAGTCAGTGTTAATGGAAGTCATGCTCCACTACATGCTTCTACCCAGTCAGTGTTAATGCACAGCCATGTTCCACTACATGCTTCTACCCAGTCAGTGTTAATGGAAGCCATGTTCCACTACATGCTTTTACCCAGTCAGTGTTAATGGAAGCCATGTTCCACTACATGCTTCTACCCAGGCAGTGTTAATGGAAGCCATGTTCCACTACATGCTTCCACCCAGTCAGTGTTAATGGAAGCCATGTTCCACTACATGCTTCCACCCAGTCAGTGTTAATGGAAGCCATGTTCCACTACATGCTTCCACCCAGTCAGTGTTAATGGAAGCCATGTTCCACTACATGCTCCTACCCAGTCAGTGTTAATGGAAGCCATGTTCCACTACATGCTTCCACCCAGTCAGGGTTAATGGAAGCCAAGTAGTGAGCCTAAAACCAATTATTTTCTACCATTATTCTCACCATTTGCTTTTATTTCCTTAATATCATGTATTTTTGCAGGGGATGCAGTAAGTTTTACTGTCTCTATTCGGACAGCCTCCTTAACCCACTTCTTTTGCTCTAGCTCCATAAGCAGTAATGACACACGTTTTTAAGTTGTGAGGAATGGATACCTGCTGCCCAGTGGCACATTTCTTTTTCTAAAATGATGACCATTCTCCACTTTTCCTTCAATTTACTGGTAACTTTAAGGATTTACTTTTAAAACTCGTGTATATATGTGTGCCCCGTGTGAGTTTATGTGCATAGGAGTGTGGATGGCCTTGGCAGTCAGTGAATTAGGTTCCCTGATCCTGGAGCTACAGGCAGTTGTTAGCTGCCTGTTGTGGATGATCAAACTTGGGTCCTCTGCAAGAACAGAAAGTGCTCTTAACTGCTGTGCCATCCCCCAGCCCTGACCAATAACTTTAAATCAAGATTAGGACAAGGTTAGGAATTTGCTCTCAATGCATAATTTCAAATACCAACGAACCCCTCAATGATCAGACAAATAATATTCTAATACACATCTTTAAAATAAAAATTAATGAAAAACACAATAAAATATTTAAAAGATGCAGAAATGTGTTAGAACTGAGCCATACTAGAGCCTGCCTTCAGAGCCCATTCTGCACTGCCCAATGGGTTCATCAGAAACTTGATTCTTAAAAATTGGCCTAAGGAGGAAAAGATGGAAATCATTTGAAAATCAGCTGTGATAAGAGGGTGAAAGTGGTCTTACAGAAATTTGGTGCCTTGAAGAGATTTTGATGATTTTGACAAATAGTAAAGAAAAAAATAAAACAAGAGAATATTTTCTGTCTAATTTTGTGGTTAGAGAAGACATTATATAATCCTCTAAAAGTGGCTGGGTAGTGGTAGTGGATGCCTTTATTCCTAGCAACTGGAAGACAGAGGCAGGTGGATCTTTGAGTTTGGTCTACAAGGCGAGCCAGGGCTACACAAAAAATCCCTAAAGTGGGTTGGCCCAATGCTGCTTGTATTCTAATGCTAATACTGGTTCCTCAAGAACTGGTTGTCCCAGGGATTAAAATTTTTCTACAACAAAACCCTATTTGAAAAACCAAAACCAAAATCAAAATTGAATAGCTATCACATCTCAACACTACTTACCATGGCAGGTTGAAACACAAGAATAATAAGTATCGAAAGATTAATATTAAGACTTTAAATCACAAAGAAGACAGAATAGCGGGTACTTCAATTTCTTATATGTTTTCTATCAACTATTCTGGGTCTCATGAATTTATCACACATTGAGCGATTACCAACTTGGACCATATATTGTATCTTGATCATGGAAGAAATAGCGACTTTCCTATAAGTTGACTTAGAAATAATACATTTCCATCTGGGTTTGAGCAACATCTGGGTTTGAGCTGGGTTTCTCAGCTTTTTTGGCTCCCGGATGATGGTTGATTTTCCTTGGTGAACCCACTTGAGGCTAGGTTTTGACACAGTGGACTGAGGGAAACAGTCAAGCTCTGATGGGTACCAAATGGCTAATGGGGTGGGGGAGGTTAGAGGCCATCGTCCATGTGGCTAATAGACAATTTCTTTGATTAAAATATCTACTCTTAATTCTTTTAATCAGACACCATGACCAAGGCAAGTCTTATAAAAGGACAACATTTAATTGGAGCTGGCTTACAGGTTCAGAGTTTCAACCCATTATTATCAAGGCAGGTACATGGTGTAGGAGGAGCTGAGAGTTCTACATCTTCATCTGAAGGCTGCTATCAGAATGTTGTCTTCCAGGCAGTTAGGATGAGGGTCTTAAAGCCCACACCCATAAGGCCACACCTACTCCAGAAAGGCCTCACCTCCTAATAGTGCCACTTCCTGGGCCAAGCATATACAAACCATCAAAAGCATCAATAAAATGTAGTGCTATTTCTAGGTTTCTTATTTCAGTAGGGAAAAACAGACAAAACCCCCCTCAGCCTTTTAGAGTTGTAAATGAAATTCGTGAAAGGAGATGAATATAATGAGGTGAGTGACTATTTGATTTAGAAATAGGGAAATAAGGAGAAATAAATGCATGCTGTGATCACTCTAGCACATTGACCCCAAATTTTCTGCTTTCTACTTAGTGTCCCATGTGCAATGCCCACAGGTAGGCAGGCATGTTCCTGCAGCAGCTATGGATAGGTCAGGATGCTGATGCACAGTGGGGCACAGTCTGGACTGGTCAGAACTGTTACTATAGGCCTGGAGTTTCTAGTTCTTGGTTAGAATCTGAAATCCAGATTTCTTTTCTCTTCTCCTAATTCCTTCTTCTCTCTCTACCTCTTCCTCCTCTCCTCTTTCCTCCTCCTCCTCCTCCTATACTTCCTCAACTCTCTCCCTGTATCCCTGACAGGGTCTTGGAAGCTCACACTGGCCTCAATCTATGTAGCCAAGGATGATATTGAACTCCTGTCTCTACCTCTTAGGTATTGTGCTGGGCTTACAGACATGTACTATTGTGTTTGCTTTATGGGGTGCTGAGGATTGACTCCAGGACTTTGTGTGAGCTAGGCACACTCACTAGCTTATCTACATGACCAGTCCCACATTATTCCCTTGATGCTCAAGTTCTGGACGCTAGCTGATTTTTTTTTTTTTTTTTTAAGTAAGCACCAGAGTCAACACTTCTCGGCACAGTGGTGACTTAGAGTACCAGATTCTCAAGAGGCTGAGGCAGGAGGCTTGCTTAAATCCAGGAGTTCCAGGACTGCATGAGCAACATAGTGAGACCCTGCCTACAGAAAAAAAAGTATACTTTGCCAGGCACAAACTATATTTGGATATAGTCGGTGGATTTTCTGCATGCTTTTTCAGGGTGTGGTAACACAAGGATCTAGAATATCTTTCAAATGTGCAATATATGTATTTCCTCTTGCTGGAGATACTGCTTTGTGAGGTTTTTCATCTTCAAGTTGATCCTGAAAGGCTTTCTTCCCATTAGATAATGTATGATCCTTTTTGTGGTTATGAACCTTCCTCTAGGTGGTGCTCTTGGCAGTTTTCTCATTCAACCTGGGCCAACTTCCTTCTTAAGGCACAAACCTATTTTATTTCTTGGCCAGATAGTGGTGCTGGCAATTCTGCACAGAGCAGCTCTTTCCCGGCTGACCTAGTGTCAGCACTATGACAGACTTATTTCCAATTGGCCTTTTATTCCCCATGCATTGCTTACCCATGCTCCCTGGTTGATTTTAAGGGTGCCTGGGACTACCACTCCAACCGAGTTGTGCTAACAATTCCTTCTTGATACATTTGGTTAGTATTGCATAGAACTTTTCATTTAGCATTGTTTATCTTCTTAGGCTTGTGGCCTGTTAATTTTGTGTTGTTTATTCTTTTGTTTGTGCAGATTGTTTACCCAAACCGATTAAAAAATCCTTAGGAGCTCTGCATGGCTCAAACGCCTGGCATAACAACTGCCTGAACAGCAGTGTGCAAGTGTGTTTGCCAGTGATGTAGGTGGTGGCATGCTTGTGCT
This sequence comes from Apodemus sylvaticus, assembly GCF_947179515.1. NCBI lineage: Eukaryota > Metazoa > Chordata > Mammalia > Rodentia > Muridae > Apodemus > Apodemus sylvaticus. The sequence goes on along the minus strand of NC_067472.1, from coordinate 46,532,645 downwards.
CATTCAACGTCTAAAGAATATATGTCCTAGGGCTAGAGGGATGGCTCAGAGATTAAGAGCACCATCTGCTTTGGCAGAGGATATTCCTGGGCTCAATTCCCAGCACCCATATGATGGCTCACAACCATCTGTAAGTCATGAGTCCCGGGAAATCTGATGCCCCCTTCTGGCCTCTACAGACACTAGGCACACACATGGTACACAGACATAAAAGCAGGTAAAACTCCCATGTGCAGGAAATAAATAAGAATCAATTTAAAATGATATATGTTCTAGGCTGGGAATGGTGGTGAATTCTATTACTCTCAACACACTAGAGGTAGCTGGATCTCTGTGAGTTCAAAGCTAGCCTGGTCTACATAGCAAGTTCCAGGCCAAACAGGGCCCAATTCTAGTCTCAGCACTCTTTTGGGCCCTTCAGAGCAGAAAAGCCCTTGCTCTTAGGCAGACAGACAGAAACACACACACACACACACACACACACACACACAGACCACATATTATGAAGCCTTCATGCCAAGTGACTGGGAACAAAGGCACTGTACAAAGCCTGCTTTCTGGGTTTCCCCTCAGGATCTCCTTTTCCTTTTCTTCTTGGGCCCTGGAATCCCTCCATGAGACTTCAATATGCCTTTACTGTTTTTTTTCTTTGGTCTCTGAAGGCTGGGCAATAAATTGGGGTGTGTGGGGTGGGTAGGCTTCTGAACTGGGACACCGCAAGGGAGATAACAGTCGGTTTTCTCTGAAGTTCAGAGCTTGTAGGATTTTGTGGTTTTGCCTTTCAGCCTTACGGTAATTGGCCTCGAGTTCTCAGAATGGCTTATCAACCCACAGTCTGTCTCTAGTGATTTTGATTTGGAATTGTTATTTTAAAGTGGTGTAGGTACATATTTATGGTAGATATTTTCTTTGTTCCATTCTTCCTTCTTTCTTCCCTCCCTCTTTTCCTTCCTTCCCCACAGGGCATCTCCTTCAGTAGGTCAGACTATACCTGTACACTGAGCTAAGCCTATACTTTTTTAGGGTACATTGAACTGCTTCTTTCCTGTAATGTCTTCCAACTCTCCCCAACAGGACTATTAATTACCTTTATCCCAATTTTCATATAAACCAACTCCAGTTTTTTCTTCTGTATCGGTCCAGAGCTGCACCACGCCTCAAGACCACATGCCTGTAGAGTTTGAGGACGGACTGGAGGCCTCTGGGTTCTTCGCTCTGCATCTTAACTGTATGTAAGCAGTTAATCCATGTTTGTTGATTTAATGAACTGGAATTTTGTAACACGAGCCCTCTTTCGTTGCATAATTTAGAGTCTATTCTTCTAGAGCACACTCAACACCATCGTGAGTTTCTGTATGGACTCCATTTGTCTGATATAGGTTATAGGGGCACTTGCTCAGCAAATGCTTTCCAGATCCATCAAAGGCTCATGCTTGGAATTTTCTCTTCCTGGTTCCCTCTTGATGTCCTTATATAGCTTTATCCTGTGCATGGCTGCTGTTCCTTACTTCCTGATTTCTTTCCAATGAGTGAGACCTTCTCCTACTGATTTTTTTTTTTTTTTTTTTTTTTTTTACCAATTTAAATATCTGGTCCAGGGGCGCGTCCCTGAGGCTGAAAGAGAAGTGACAAATCAAGGAAGACAGTTAAGCAAAAATATATTACTGACACCATAAAGGCAGTTTGTCCTTAGGAAACCAGACATGAAATGATCGTTTTGTTTTCCAGATTGTTGTGTCCCTCTAGCGCGCAATCTTGAGTATCTAAGTGTTCATTTTCACAGCAAGTCTTCAGTTCTGATGGTATTCATATAAAAGGGGTGAGAGGTTCATCTTCTTTGCTGTCTTGGCAAGGCATCTTTTAATAGAGAAGGGTATAACATACAGGCTTTATGTCCACAACTCCATCTGAGTCCTGGCATAGAGGGTAAATGTATGTGGGCAGTGTATCAAGGGGGTAGAGAATACGGCGAGCCAGAGGAGAGACCTTGAAGTCCAAGACTTGTTCATTCTTAATATGTAGCAATGGTTATGACCTTACCTTGCAACTCACATCAACAGGAGCAGTTCTTGGAAAGCACAAAATGTGGACGCCTCTGCTTCTATCTATAAAGGCAGGAAAAATAGTATAATTCTCCTCTTGATGTTTGAGACATACTGAATTGAATGAACCATTTTTCCAAATACAACTTTCAATGTACAAGATTTTTTTTCTATTAGTAAACTGTCTCAAATTAGAAGTGTAAAAACCAAATAGGATTTTGCTCCAATGATACTAGTTTCTCCACTTTTTCCTATTTTATTCTCTCTCCTCCCCCTTTTCTTTGATACAAGGTCTCATACTGGTCAGGAAGCAATTCTCCTGCCTCAGCCGGTAGAGTGTGGAGTTTGTGGGTGTGAGCCACCATATCCGGTTCTTTCATTTCATTCTGTAGTACTTGGCGATCTCCCAGAAGTCATCCTTAACTGTCACGGTGTAGAAGGGTCAATCCCACATTACCGGACTGTTTAACATAGTGTGCTGGTAGGAAAACAGAAACCACCTTAGTGACCCGAAAAGTTGGAACGAATCAGGAGGCTCTTGGAAACTTGGGCAGCTTCGTTTTTTTTCTTTAGGATTCAGATTCCTATCTGGAGATACCGAGGACAGTTCCATCCACAGATCTTTCAGTAACCCCCATAGACTAGCCAGTGACAATCCTTTCCCTTCCCTAGTAAAGAGTATTCCATTTTCTAAGACGGATCTTGGGTCAGAGGCTACTGGAGGCAGCTTCTCTCCAATGGCGTTTAAGAAATAGGAAAGGGCAGCAGGGCTCTAGAGAGGCCCGGGGCGCCGCGCGTGGGCTCCCGGCAGGACTCCCGCAGCGCCAGTGGCCGAAGGGGCAGGCCGAGGCCGCCATATTCTCGCCGACCACGCCCCGGCGGCCAGCGGCAGCCGAAGGTCGCTGTTCCCCGGCCGGACCGGCTCGAGCGGCAGTGACCGCCGCGCCGGGGCTCGCACGGAGGGAGGCGGCCGGCGAGCGGGGCGGGCAGTCGGGGGCGGGGCGAGGAGAGCGCGAGCTGTCCAGAAGGGGCCGCGGCCCCGCCCCTTGCGCTGCGCCCGCCCCCTGCGCCCGCCCTTCTCCCGCCGCTGCCTCCCTCCCGGATCTGTGCTCCAGTTCAGAGAAAGGAGAAAATGTGTGTGTGTGGCGAGGGGGAGGGCGAGCACTGAGCAGCCGCGGCGCGCCTGGCAATCGGGCCGGGTGGGCGTCCGGCGCAGGCGGGGGCGGAGGCGGGGAGCGCGCGGCGGCCGGCTGCCCGGTTTGCGCGCGAGCCGAGTGGGCGCGGGCAGGCCGAGGGCGCCCGGAGCAGAGTCAGGCGGCGGCGGCGGCAGCGAGAAGCGGGCGCGCCGGGCGCGCGGAGCCGTCGGCGGTCGCTCGCTGCGGGGCCGCCTCGGTGGATGAGCTCGGGCTGCTGGGCGCACAGCCTAGGGCAGCGTCGGCGACGGCGCCTGGAGGGCCGCGCGCTCTCCGAGGAGGCGGCGTGTGAGTGCGGCCGGGCGCGGCGGCCTTTCCTCGCGCGTCCCAGGCCCCCGGCCCCGCTCGTCCCCGGCCCTCTTGGGCTGCGGGCCCGGCCGCTGTCTTCACCGCGGCTCCCCTGAGCTTGTCCCTGACGCGCGCCCGGGCGGCGGGGCTCCGCGGCCGCCGCTGCCTCGGGGGAGCGAGGGCGGAGGGCGTGTGTGCGCGCGTGTGAGCAGGGCTCCGGCGGGGCTGCAGCGAGGCACTTCGGAAGAATGACTCTGGAGTCCATCATGGCGTGCTGCCTGAGCGAGGAGGCCAAGGAAGCCCGGAGGATCAACGACGAGATCGAGCGGCAGCTGCGCAGGGACAAGCGCGACGCCCGCCGGGAGCTCAAGCTGCTGCTGCTGGGTGAGTGCTGCCCTTGGGCCCTGATGCCCCCGGCCCCGGCTCGCCGCTGCCCTCCCTGCGCGCGTCCCCGGCCGGCACCCGCACCCGCGCGCGCGCACACACACACAGGGGCCGAGGGCCGGGGCTCCCGGGCGCGGAGCCGCGGCGTGCGCCTTTGGTGTCAGCTAGGGCCCGGCTCTGTGCACCGCGTCTGCGGGACCGCTGAGCGTTCGCGGGAGCGGCGCGGGTGGGCGATGGCACCCAATGCGGTGGCCGGCCAGCGTCCATTGTGGAGCGTTGTGGGGTGGAGAGGGAAGGGTGGAAACGAGGGAGCAGACTTGGGTCTGGATTCTGATGGGAAAGGTGCAGAGGAAGGAAGCCTTGGCTGGCGCTCCAAAGAAACCCGGGTTAATGTACTGGGCAGGGGCGGGGCGGGAAGACTAGCCCAAATGTGCTCTACTGTAGCCACAAGGCCACTGACAGGAGTGACCCCAGAGAGTTGCCTGGCCAGTGGATGGTGACAGGCGTCTCTATGAACCATTCCTTCCGGATAAAGATGAAGGATCCGGGAGCCTTGTACTGTGTGGTTGTTGACAGCAGACGGGTATCTTTTGTTTAATGAGGCGACCCAGATGTATGCCTGAATTCACAGCAGTTTCTACTGGAAACCAGCACAGCCACTCAGTTACTCTCCTGGAAACAAACAGAAACCTTTTGTTTAAAACGGACATTTTAGTATCTTGCCATCTGGGCTCCAAGAAAAATGGGAAGAGCGCGAGAAAAATTTTCCTCTGATCTTGTGTTTCTTTTTTTAAAGACAACCCAACATTCTGCCTTAACACGAAATTAGCAAGAAAATGCTATTTTCAAATAGGAACTATATTGATTATTATCTCTTGAGAGAATGTTCAGAATCAAGCCATCAGGGTTCATGTACAAGCTAGCATGACATAACTATTGCTATTGTGGTAGGAAGCATGAACTGCTTTGCAGGAACAGGCCTGAAAAATGTCTGCACTTGTGTTTATTTGTATGAGTAAAAATAACGCTTTTCAGATATTTCTGTAAGAAAAGGATATGGTGTTGTTAGTTGGGATTTGAGACCTTCCTCCCTCGCCCCCCTTTTGCTATCTGGAGCATTCCATCTGCTGGTTTCAGGAACCCATTACCTTGGGGACTGAACTGCTTATGTACTGGACTGCTTATAGTCAGGGGCAAAATATTATAATCACAAGTGGTTACCAGTGTTGTTTCCTTACCTTAACTTAGGTCTGTAAATTGAAATCCAGTTAGGTAAATGTGTACATATAAAAATATAAAGTGTTCATAAAGAACAGAAGGCAAGAGGCTGAATAGAAAGGTGGGTTTCAGGGGAATAAGCCAGGGGCTGGGGAAACTGAATAGGCCTGCCCACCCTCATCATTTCTGTTTCTTCTCATGGCTGAAAATGGAATGTCTTATCTTTTTTTTTTTTTTAATTGAGAAGGGAAAAGCAAGGGCAAGTGGAATAAATATATGGTGTTCTAGTATACAATTAAGAGGAAAAACATGTGTTTTAGAGATTTTTCTCTTAGACCTGGCTTTTAATTTTCCTTTGTTTACAGTCTTCATATGTTTGTGTTTAGCTAGGAACAGGGCATTTGAGGTCTCGTTAAACCAAACTTATTTGCCTGAAATTTGACAGCTCGAGGTTCCCCAGCAGCTATGAGTTAGGTTTGTCAGAGGGCCTAGGTTTAAATGCCTGAGAGGGGAATACACTTACAGAGATACTTAATTACATGCTGTGCATTTTAATAATATACCATGCTTTAAAAAATGAACGTGGAAATGATTTCCCGAGGGGAAAACCCCCACAGTTCTATTGCTAAAAAAGTGGTAGGTATAAGTGTGTGGTGGCCCTCCCTCCCTCACTGATTATAGATTGGAGTAGGGCTTAACCTGGCCCCACCTCGTCCCACCTTGAAGACAGACCAATGGAGGTGGTAGAAAACTTGCCGTTTATTCAGCACCTACATTTATGAGCAACATTTAAAAAACATACAGTTTTCTGTCAGAGTGGGAGCCCTGGCCATCATTAGCAATCTCGGCTCTCCTCAGTCTGGATAGCCTTTTCCCAAGTGCAGTACCACATTATTTGTGTAGTCATGATAGACATTAAGTGTAAATTTCTCTCTGTTTGTCTGGGTATGACTTTAGCAGGGAAATGAGTGTTGAACAAGGGAGTGTTTGGGGGAGGGACTCCTTCCTGGTCTGCTGCCTTGTGAGTAGTCTTTATTTCCTCATTCTTTCGTTCATTTTATCAACATCCATCCAGAGGAGATTACAGAATGTATTTCATTACATTTTAACGTTCTTTTTACATGTTTGATCGCTTATTTACATGGAGGGATCACACTTGTATTGAAGTTCTTTGTAAAATTGTTTTCATAGTAAGTTTTAACTCAAGGTTGACACTCATGGTAAGAGTTGTTTCTCAGGGGTGCAATGTGTTGGTCACCTAGTTATCTACTTATTAAAATATAGCAGTATCACAAACTTGTTATCTGACTAGATAATCAAGTGTGCCAGTAAAATTTGGGTTCTTTTGAGTCATTATCCAGCACTTACGCTAGTCTGTTCTCCCATTTATTCCACAGAGCTTACACATTTTGATCTCCTCCTTGAAGAATGTTTTCTGACATTTCATCACAGCAAAGAGTTTCATTTTAACTTACTAACTTTTGTCTTATTCTCTTTAGTTCCTTCATATTAGTGTTTGTATTCTTTGACACCTCAAAGAAAATTTTGTATTCTATATAGGATATAGTAGAAGATATTTGATTCTTAACATTTTCCAAGGTAAAAGTATATTGTCATGCCTTTAAAGTTGAAATATCATGAATATTCATTAGATATTTTTGTTGGTGGTACGCAGATCACAGCATTTAATTACTGATCTGTCTTCAAGTTTCTGAGGAACAAATGGCTCTGAATGTCTGCTTTAGGCCATAGATATTTACTGGGAATTTTTATTTAGTTTCTTAAAGCTATCATGTCCCTCCCTATTGACCTGTTCTTTTTACATGTGTTTAAAATCTTTACTCTATAGACCTTAGTCATCAAATTAGCAATCCCTTTTTATTAATGGATCCTTCCTATTGAAAGCAGATGTGTTTAGGTCAGTCTTAAATGGAATATGTGTTTGGTTTTTGAAAGGAATAAATAAGATAGACATTTCAGCCTTTTTATGTGTTGCACTCTGCGAGCTCATGAGGGTAAGACCGTGTTCTTTTGTTCACTTCTACATCCCAGCTTCTAAGACAGATCCGCAAGAATGGTCTTAATCAGTACTTGCTGATAGTTGATTTTGTGAGCTTGGAAAAAAAAATTATACATGCTTCTTTGAGCCACGAGTCACATGTGCATCCGAGTATGTTGTGTTTTGTGCTGGGTGTGTTAGAATGGGAACGGCTTTTGATACTAGAAATCGAACCCAGAATCTTACACTCCCTAGGCAAGTGCTCCAATATGGAGTCTCTTTTTTACTTTGTGAGACAAGGTCTCACTAAGTTGTCAAGGGAAGTGTCAGACTTGTGTCCTCCTACTTCATCTTCTTGACCAGTTGAGAATGTAGGCTTGCGCCATTAGCCAGGAGTCATGCTTATAGAATGTCAGTCAGGTCAGTGTAAGGGAGACCAGTCCATTCTGTACTCTGATTTCTGTTTACTGTGTCAAGGCTACTTTACACCTTTCATTCTTTTATGTATGCTTTTCTCCCATTATGCATTTGTCATAGTGAATTTTTAATATTCCTTCTCTGATTATTAAAACTATTTTGGTGATTAATACATACATTGACATGAGGGGGCTTCAGTGGGTTAAGTACAGACTGTAGGGAACTGTTATATGTATTGAAAGATGCAGGTGTAAAGCAAGAAGGGACCTGGGAGGCTAGGAGTTGGCGCTGTGTCCAACCTGTTAGAGAGAATTGTTTTTGCACATTTAAGTACCCTTCCAGTTCTTCCTCAGTAGCTGTCAGGATCGGCTGCCCTGAACTGTCTAATGTAAACATACTGGAGATATCAAAATATGGTGTTATAAAGACTGACCATTCTTTTTCTTTTTAATGCTTTATCTTTAAAGTATTTAATACGTTTCTAATGCTTGTTGGGATGTATTTCCTCCTTAAAATAAACAAAAACAAACCAGAGAAAACAAAGTTTATGTCTGAATGCTGAAATGGAACGTTCCTCAGAAACCCAAGCTGTAGGGCAGATTGTGATGGAGCCGTCAAGAGCACGACTTTCATGGAGCTATGCAGTTGCATATCTGTCATATACCTGTTAGTCCTGGACTCAGTCATCTCCTCAGTTAAAACCCTGCTGATGGTTTTTCTGTGACGTTATTCTGTGTAAATCTGTTCAAACATATGTATGTAGTGGTAGAAAAGAGAACCAGAGCAATCTAGTAGCTGTTTTGTTCCCACGAATAAATTTGGAAGCTTCTTTTTTATTTAGAAAAACTGACTAAGTTCCTCCTTACTAGGTGTTCAGTTTTCAGGAGTGTTTAATAAAGATAGTGTTTGTATTTCAGATGAAATTTTAAGGACCTGAAACAGCTTTGGTAACTATGAGGCTATGTGTGCTCTGCTAAACTAGGCAGAAAAAGGGGAAATTTATTTCTTCATGATCCAGGCAAGCTTTGTAGTAGAGAAAAATGAACAGGGTTTTTCAGGATGATTTTGCTCCTGGCATCTGTATTAGTTTCCCTATGAAGGGAGCTGTTACTTTGTTGATATTAGTGGACTGATGATTGGTTGTTGAAGCAGGGAACAGAGGGAGCCAAGGAGATGTCTTGAAAGAGAGAAGTCATTTTCAGGTTGGGAATGTTCTCCTTGAGAAGGCTGTTGCCATTTGCAGACCTGCTGTGGAGGGGCTGTCTCCTGCAGACCTGGTGTATTGGGTTGAGGGGGATGCATAGATTTGTAGTAATAGATTTTAACTTCCATTTCCTGGCTGAAGAAGCAAGCAGTGACAATATTCAAAGGGAAGCTTCTACAATGGCTTTTAGGTAGTCATTAAGATTTGTGCAGAATTAATCCTAGGGAAGTGTGAAATAGCAATAGAAGGGAAGATGTACGATTGTTGGTAATTAAATCGGTGGCAGTAACCGGCTGCACAGTAAATGGAGCATTTTCTCTTGTTTTGCTGAATGGAGTAACATGAGGGAAAGCTATTCTCAGATCCCGACAACTGTTTTGTGTCAGCAGCTGTAGCTAATGTAATAGAGGACATTCCATGATCACATTTGATCGGTTACGTCACTGATATGTAGACGTCTGACTGATTTCTTACCTAATGAGTGGTAATAAGGCAAAAGGACCTACATGTGATGACAGGATGAATGAGAGTTTAAAGTGGTTGTGAATCTACATTATACAGAAAAATAAACAGATATTATGGTACTGTGAGCCCAAATGGAATTTGCCATGTTAGTTAGACCCGTGGTTAGCCTTCATACCTAGGTGTCATTTCTGAAGACAGCATTGAATTTTTACAAAAGGCCTTTACTTTTTGTTTTTTTCCGTGCAGGAGATTGAACCTAAGGTTCTAAGTGTGCTAATCCATGTGCTGTGCTGCTGAGCTACATGTTAAGCCTCTTTATAGCTCAATATTAAGACCAAAATCAGTACTGTCCATAAGTAAAATTATGAAGATCTCTCAATACCATTGACTAAACAAATACTTACCAGTTACTGGAAAATAAACTTTTCCTCCAGAATTTCTTCCTAGTCATATATTAAGAAATAATAGCCACCTATCAGATGTTGACCACATAAAGTACATAAAGAATTAAGCACTTCTGTGTGCAAAGTTATATGCTACATGAACCGCTGCTTAGTTATGAGCCAAATGGAAGGACAGAGAGAGTCTCCAGGCTTGCTTTTTCTTGGTTGTTGTCTGTGTTGCCTTGCTGGCTGGTTTTTCTGGTGCTTCTTCATACAAAAGAAAAGACGGAACTGTGTTATAGACCACTGTAGGAGCCCCTCTGGAATTCACTCAGGCATGGAAAGGAGATGGTCTGGAGAATGTGAATTCCTAAATGTATGTGTATTATTTCTTCCAAACAGGTCATTTTTTTGCTTGTCACTGAGAAGCTGTTGATGACCATTGTTCTGTTTCTTACTGGAATGGAAACTCTTGGATCTTTGTTTTAGCATCACACCAAGCATAGCTGATCTTACCTTGGCTTTAGTTTCAGTTATTAGGGGTATGGAGGCAGCTGGAGTCCCACAGGAAAATAGAGCAGTTGGAGGAAATAGATGTAAATTTCCTGCTTTTCTCTAATGGGTATCATCTGTATGTTCGCCATTTTCCACTCCTCTTTGTTGAGTAGTGCCACCTAGGGCACACAGCAAGAGGCCCTGTGTTTTCAGAGGTGGAATGCTTGTGGTTTCCCCACTTCTCCTTCATTTTCTGCTGAGAATATTTCCTTGTCATATTGTTTCAGGGTGAAAATCAGTAGATACAGCTGTTCTGCAGGAGTGCTGTTAGACACACAAGACCTTTGAAATTTCAGAATCCCAAGCTCATTTATTGCAGGGTTAATCTGGGATTGTGACCAGTTGGATTACTTTAGAAACAAAGTAGTTTCAAGTAAGTGTTTAATGGATTGTGGTGCGGTTGGGGTCTGAAGTGTTATTAATGTCATTATATTCCTGAAACCTCACAGAAGGGAAGAATAATTGATCCACAAATTAAGGAAAAGGAGGTAAAGTGAGGTGCTTTGGCTCTGCTACAGGAAGTGAGCAGTAGAACCCAGTATGTGTATTTATTTCTTGGAGATAACCTTGTGATTTTTTTTTCTCCTTTGGAGTATTGAAAACATGAATGAATTGCTTCATCTAAGAATTTGCTTTTTTTTTCTTCTGGTCATTACTTGTTAAAAGCTGGAATTAGAATTTCTTTCATGTTGTAAAACCATTGTTTTTAATCTTCCTTTCTGACACTGTCTTTGCTGTATGGGCAGTGGTGTTATCCTTGGCCTCTTTGCTGGCATTTAGCACTTGGTAGTTGCAGCCGTCTGGAGAGGTGCTTGAGATGTGCCCAGCTCTTCTTCAGGCTTACAGCCGTGGGGGCCATAGCCCATGTGGATATTACCCAGTCATTTATTCTCTCATATGCTAGTGAGGGTCCTTACACATCCCTGCACGAATGCTTTCTCAGACTTAGAGAACTTCCCAGTTTTGTCAGATGTCATGTGGCAGTGAGCTGGTGTGGGAAGTTGGTTGTTTTGACACATTAAAAGAAAAGGGTTTGTGATCAGTAAAGGAGAGGATTGGCTTATGGTCTGCAAAGCAAAATGAGTCATTACCAAACAGAATGTCAACTCCTTCTTCCTTCCTTTCCAGAGGGCAGGGACTTGAGATTGGTTCGTGATTACCAGCAGAGAGTTAGTGAGCCAGTGCAGGATAATCTAATGGGCTGCTGGGTTTGCAAATGGGATACCGTGTGTTTGCTGGAATGGGCACAGTCCTGTGGGCTGTCAGCGTGAGTGGTGTAACAACACATCTTCCTTCTGCAGTACTTTGAACACACTGGTCTCAGTTACTTGAGTGCCTTTATATCGTCTCTTTTTGATTGCATTTTTGTACAGATCATTAGGGAGGATGTGTTCTTGTTATATCCGGTCAGCCGGGGGTATACTCTTTTAGGGGTTCATGCATGTGTTTCAAGGTAAAGATGCTGTAGTATTTTTCGCCACTTGAATTAATGCTTTACCATGCTTCACAGAGCGCTTGCCTTGTAATGAGTGTGTATCCTTTCTGCACATGGTGGATGCAATTTTCCTCTTGTCCTAGAGAGATGACCCATTTCCTGCAACTTGTTCTAATAATACAGAATGACTTTAATTCTTGTTCATAGTTTGCCCTTAAAAGATTTGCAGGGTACTTAAGTACTTCACTCTTCACTCTGTAGCTCTTGTATATTTTTGAGCATTGACAAGTCACATAATGGTTTGAAACGCTATTGTGGTGTGTTTGGGCAGTGATGTATATCTTTCTCCAACTGTAAGAGGCAGTCAGTATTCCTGTCCTACTTGTCCTGTTTGGGTTTTTCCTCCCCTATAGAGTGATCTTAAGGAGTAATTCTGTTCATTTGTTTAATTTTCTTTTTCTGTAGAGACACAGAATTAGAGGAAATTAGAGGAAAAAGATTTCCAGGGACAATGTGAACTTAGAAACTCTTCTCTTTTGTAACCTTGGATCTCAGTTACTTTGCTCTGTGGATGAGGGGTCTGAGGGTGTGGGAGTGGGGAGGGCGCCTCCTCCGGTTTCAGGAGCGTTACAAGGAAGCATTGCCAGTCTGCTGGATCCTGCTGACTAGTTTGGACCTTCTCTCTCCTTGCTGCAGTAACTCCAGTATGATACAAGCAGCCCTGCTAATGGTGGTCATGGGATGGACCGGCTGCTCAGTAAGCAAGGCCCGAGAATGAGGCCTTAGCTGTCCAGCGCTCCCTCCGGCTGCCTGGCATGCTGCTGATAGTAGCGCTGTCTTCACAGGGAGTGGTATCAAAATCCTTCTGTCATATCAGCATGGGTCTCCTGCTTCCTGCAGGAAAGGCTGTATCCTGGGCGGCACAGGGGTGGAGCTGGAGAGGCCTTGCTGTGCTGTGCCCTCTCTGCTTAGGCATGGGTCTTTTTTTTTTTTTTTTAACCCATGCCAGCTTCCTCTGACTTGGTCCTTTTGCTGTTGTCTCACTGGGCTAGCTTACAAATAATCTCTGCTCCCCATTTTCTGTGAGTGATCACTGGCAGGACTCGTGAGGTAGGCATTGAGGGTTTTCATATTCCAAAGAGGTTCACAGTGCCGGGGTTGGGTTGGGGACAGACCTCTTTTACACTTGAAACTAGCAGGAAAGATGTATCCAGGAAAGGTGCATCAGTAAGCAGAGCATTTGTGCTCATCACCATTATATCATGGTACCCTATCCTCTTAGGCCTTATAATATACACAGGAGATATCTGTGACAGGGATCTCTGTATAGAGAGAAATTCATACTTTTTGTTTTATATGTATTTGATGCTCTGATTTCTGCACCATTCTAGTTGGCATGTGGACAGTTAAGAGGAACCTTAATACAACTTCCTGTGTCACTTGTCTGCATCTCTAGAAGGGCTGTGGTCAGAGAAGCAACTCTCACTGAGGTCTTAGGAAAGCTGAGAAGAGCCAGATTCTGCAGAGGTGCCAGGCCGGTGACTGACGATGCCAAGACCTGCTTTCCTTGGCTGCTGTCTTCTTGTTATCTTAGTATCAGGCTCTTGGCTTTGCTCTTGGGTTTGTGGTTGGACAGTTTTAGGGCCGGAACCGTCCCAGGGCAGAGGACAGACTGGGATCGAAGGTGTGGAAAGGCAGAGGGTGCTGCTGTGGTAGGGCCCATGACTGTGTCTTCACCAGTTTCCGGAAGGAGAGCACAGAACATAGGAGAAATGTAAATCGTTTACTCCGTGGCCTCTGTCAGGAAGAGCAGGCCAGTTCTGCATCTCCAGCTCTCTCCCTAGTGCATCCCTTGATCTTCCTTCTCTCCTCATGGTGCTGTTCCTCTCTCAGATGGTGAACTGGGAGATACACAGTCAAGGAAGGAGGCTGGGAGGATGCTGTGTGGTAGTCTCTTTCCTGCAGAGTAGAAATATTCAACCCAGAGCTCATACACAGAGGTCTTGGAAAGAGCCATCCATATTTTAAAAGAAAGTTTGCAGCCTGGCTGCATCATGGCTTTTCTTGTCTTTTGTTTCCTGTCAGCTCTTAGGGGTACTTAGAAATACGTTCTGAGAACCCTGCTCTCCTGTAATCAGTTGTGAGGCTGTGTCTGGAGCCACCCTTGTCCAGGAAATGCTTTTATTTGGCTTGCTTCTCCTATAGCAGAGCACATTTCAGTTGTCCAAAGCAACAAGAAGATCAGCAATATCATGATTTGTACAGATTTGTACTCAGGTGGAGGCATGTCTTGCAGAAAGAACTTAGACATTTTAGTCTAGGCACCTATCAAGGGAGTCATCTTCTTTAAAGCTCTTGAAGGCTTTTTTCTTTTTCAGGCTGGTCTTGAATTCATCATGTAGCAGAACTTACTGTGTAGCCAAAGATGACTTTGAATTCCTCTACCTCCTAAGTTAAGTGCTGGGTTTATAGGCCTGGGCCACCGTGTGCAATTCAGTGTGGTACTGGGGATGGGATCCAGGACTTCTGCATGCTCCTCTAATCGAACCATGTCCCCAGTCCTCTAAAATAGATGTTAAAAAAGACTTGAATATGGGCCTGCACACTGAGCACTGACCATACCAGGTGCTTGCTGAGCCCAATTTTCTATAAGTGAATTACACCTGAGCCCTCTTCCCTAATATTTTCCAAGAATGCCCATTGTCTGTTTCTAATTAAAATTTCCAGCATTGAAAATGGAGCTGCACAATAAAAACTGCATGGGATTTCTTGAGTCAAAATGTGGGAAAATATATTTTGAGAAAATGAATAATTTGAAAGAACTGGGTGCTAGAACAAAAAGATACTTGAAACCAGTCTCTAGTTTCATGACTCACTTTTTGATGGCACTAATGATTTTCCTTAACTCTGAGCCCTTGTAGCATGTTCCTGGCTTGCAGTGGTGAGTTTGTAGGGGGAGGACCTTGCTGTGTCCAACAATCAATGTTCTACAGCCATTCTTACCTTTTTGTAAGTTTTGAGACGGGCACTCACTCTTTAGCTCTGGCTGTCATGAACTCACTATGCAGGGCAGGCTTCTCATATTCACAGAGCTCCTCCTGCCTCTGCCTCTCGAGTGCTCATTCTTACATTTCTTATTATTGGGTCATTTAAGATGGTACCTTGGAAATGGTTATCAATGCTAGACACTACCTCTTATCACCAGTGATTGGTGCCATAGCTTTTCCGGGATTCTGATTAGCTTCTGCATTTTCTTGGTAGAGTTGTTTCATACTGGAAATGATAAAGCCAAAGACCTTTGAGAAACTTAATTTTTGTAGGACTTCTGTTCCAGACCATGCATATGTTGGGAACTGAGTCTTCTCTAGGGTTTTCCTAAATCCCTAGAGTCTATGAATTATTCCTCAAATTACAGTGTATCCTCTTAGTGCTAGTTAGTTAATGCCTTGTGCATCAGTAGACCCAAGTCACCTTTGTTACAGAATTAACTTTTTATATTTATATAAATATAGTAAGAATATTCTTCCTTGGTGGTATTGAATTTATATTGGTTTATTCTCTATTTAAAATTAGAGATGAGCACTTAATATTTTCTCAGGTGGCCTCTTTCTGATATAGTAAAACAGTGAGAAAAACATTTAAGTTTGAGACAAGAAAACATTTTTTCACTTGAGAATTTTCTTATACTCGTAAATATATTTTCATGTTAACCTTTGAGTATATAACACTCCATTCTGTTAATTATATTTTTGCCTCTTTTTTTTATTTATAGAAATGTAGTTTTTTTCACACACAATTGAAAAAATGGTTTTAAAATTAATTCATAATATATCCAGATTATTCCAATATAATCTAAGAACTGTAACCTTTTTCTGGGTACTATTTCTTTCTATTTTGTTGCACATTTTAGTGTTTCTTGCACAGGAGTGATCACACCATGCAGTTTAATACTGTTGTGAGCATGTTGTGTGTGCTGTGACAGAGTTCACGTTTACACCTGAGGTGGGTATACAATGATCTACGTAGAGAAATTATGTGAATTTGTTCAGTTCTTCTCTTTTAAAAAATATTTTATTCTTTGTGTATAAGTGCTTTGCCTTCAGTATGTGTGTACCATATGTGTGCTTGGTTTCCATGGAAGTCAGAAAAGAGCATTCAGTCCCCTGGAACTGGACTCACAGATGCTTGTGAACCACAATGTGGGTGCTGGGAACTGAGCCTGGGTCCTCTGCAAGGGCAACAAGTGCGTGTAATCACCAAGCCACTTCTTCTTCTTCTTCTTTTTTTTTTTTTTTGGATTTGTTCTTTTTCAAGACAGGGTTTCTCTGTATAGCCCTGGCTGTCCTGGAACTCACTCTGTAGATCAGGCTGGCCTCAAACTCAGAAATCCGCCTGCCTCTGCCTCCCAGAGTGCTGGGATTACAGGCGTGCGCTACCACTGCCCAGCGCCAAGCCACTTCTTGAGCCCACTTCTTTTCTGCTTTGACATGTAGGTCTTTCTGTTTCTTTTTTCTTCTTTCTTTTTGCTTATTTATTTGTTTGTTTTATTTTGTTTGTTCACCCCATAGCTCTGGTTGGCCTGGAACACTGTGTAGATCTTGCTGGCCTCAAACTCCTAAGAGTGAATTCAAAGAGCCCTGCTTCTTTGCCTTCTGAATGCTAGGGTTAAAGACATTTGCCACAATGCTTGATACTCATTGTTTCTTTTTCAAATAATACCTGATGAAGTTCTTGGTAGGTAGCTTTTTTTTAAAAAAGAAACACACACACACACACACACACACACACACACACACATACACATACACATATATTTCTGGGTCAGAAGATATGAAAAAATAATACAATTCTTAAACGATAGTACTTAATTCCCCCTGTGATCAGTATTATGGGGAACCATTGCATTTGAAATCTTAAGATTGTATTCAATCTCTAGTGACAGTCATCAGGGCCATATTTGTTTTTAGTTGAATTCCTATGTTTTTTTTTTTTTTACTCCATATTCTCATTTCTTTTGCTTATTTATGTGCTTCAAGCATAAAATGAGATTAGCTTTATGTCATATTTACTGAAATTGCTGTAACTAATGTTTGTTGGTTGTTTTTCCCTTGTTTTGTATTATTCAGTAGTTTTTTTAATTATCAAGCCAAATTTGTCCATCTTTTGGTATATTTTACCTTGCCCCCAGGGTATGTGAATTCTGTAGAAGGTGCTAGTCTGCATCAGCTTATAAAAGCCGCTTTTACAGATTCCATCTCAGCTTTACAAAGCCCAGTACCTTCACTTTGGCTGTTTGAAATTAGCCTCAGTAGGAGTAGTTACCACAGAAATTGGCAAAAGTGATACAAACCAGGGGCCTGGAGAGCCAGTTCTCTCACTATTTGTACTTGGTGAATTTTTACTTTAATTCCAACAAGACAGTTCTAGAAGCTGTGCAGTAGTGACTATTGTAGAGGACGCCTGTCTGTCTGTCCACTTGTGTGATACTGCCTTAAGGCTGAATCCTTGGCATGGGATTGTCAGCCTATGAGAAGTGTATTTAACACTTGATTCTGCTTTTTAGAAGAATGTACGTGGCCTTGTGTTAGTGCTTGTTGGCAGAGTTACTGCTTTGGTCCATTTTAGCCCCACTAGATTTCGACAGTCTGACAGCCATTAACATGATCTTGTATTTACTTGTGTTTTGTTGAATAGGCTTCTGTTGTGTAGTCTATGTATTCTTTCCTAAATTCCCTACCCAAAAAATGCCCTAAATTGTATCATAAAAAAAAGGAAAAGAAAAGAAAAAAGGAAAAAAAAAAACCTTAACAAATGCATTAGTTATTTAGAGTATTAAGAATCGCTTTATTTTATTTTTTATCGTTATATAAAATATATTTTTCATGCAGTATATTTTGATTATATTCCTTTCCCTCTTTCAACTCCTCAGACTCTCCCACCTCCACCCAACCCACTTTATGCTCATTCTCACTCTCCCCCCCAAAAACCCCACAGAACACAAGTATGAAAATCAAAGAAAACAAAATGAAAAAATAGTTCATACAGAAAAAACCATGGAGTCCATTTTATGTTTGCTAGCTCCTCCCGCAATGGGCCTGCCTGAGTGTGGTTCATGTGCCCGGTGGCACTCGTCACAGAGAACTGTCCTTCGCCAGCTGGCATCAGTGACAGACAGCTTCTTGGTTGGGGGTGGTCTGATGTCTACTTCTTTGACTCAGTGCTGGATCCCATCTGGCTAAAATTATACAAGTTTGGTTTTGCTGCCACAGTTTGTGTGAGTTCTTATGTGCATCATTTCTTTTGTGTCTAGAAGAAACTGTTTCCTTGAAGTCCTTCATCACTCCTGGTTCTTAGAATCTCCACTGCCTCCTGTATAGATCTCTGAGTTTTGAGGGAGCCATTGATGAAGGCATCCCATTTAGGACCGAGGGTTCCAAAGTCTCTCATTCTCTATTCATTGTTATGAATTCTCTTCTAGTGCAGGGAAAAGCTTCTTTGGTGAGGGCTGACCGAAACTCTGATTTGTGGGTACAGTAATAGGTCACTTTATTTCTGTGTTCCTTTGGCATAATAATAGTAGTAGGTTAGGCCCATGACCTATTGAGTGTCAGGATTTTGGCAGGTCCACACATAGTGGACCTTAAAATCACACTCTAACAAGTGCTTAGTTATTCCCATAACATTAGAGCCACTGTTGTACAAGTGTCTCTTGCAGCCAGGGCACTGTTGTAGGTTCAAGGCTGCACGAGAGTGATGATCGCTTTTCTTCTGTGGTAGTGTGTATCCTTCAGCACTGTGAACACTAGTCAGCAGGGTAAAGCTTCTGTATTTGATGACATAATTAAGTGCTGTCTTTAGCAATAGGGCCTTACTGCCAGGTTGTGGAGAACAACCAGTTGCCTGTGATATTTGTGTGGGAGGTGAGGTGGGGTCCATGGGACCACTTTGGTCATGATGTAATCATGGCACTGGAGGCTTTACTTGCTGGCATAAGATGTCCAGTTGGGGGCATTGTCTACCCCACTATATGGTGACTCATTTAGATTCCTTTCACAAATGTATATATTTTAGGAAGCTTTTATAAAGTAGGTTTCCATATGGCTTTTCAAATGGCCTTAGTGTTAAGCTGCCACCTATTCAGCATATCTTACTGTTGTGTGCTACTATAATTGACTTAAAAATCACTTTAAACTTAAACATTATTAATGTATTTATAGAACTTCAAAAGGATGCCTTAGGCCAAAAATCCCATGGGGTTGTGTGAGACCAGTCAGACCATCCGGCAGACTTTGCTGTGTGTAAAGTTGTACTGAGCAGAGAAGTTTCTAATTGTGATGAAGCCTCTACTTTTAGTGTCAGATGTTAAGAAACCATGGATAAAATCCTGGGTCATGAGCTGCTCCCATCCAGTCGTACTGGGAGTTTTCCAGCTTTACTTGGGTGGTGCATGCCATGTTTTGTACCAGTTTGGTCCAGTTTGACTTGATGTTTGCATCTGGTATCAGGTAGGGCTCTGGCTTTGTTTCTTGTTTTGTGTTTGAGACAGAGCCCTTCACTATGTTATCCTAAATTAGGCTCCAACCTGCTGTGTAGCTCAAGCTAGCCTCAAAATCATCTTCCTCTAGTCTCTTGTATTTTTAATTTTATCATGCAGACTTGGTTTTTTGGTTACGGCCATATATTAACTGGAATTCTTTTTTCCCTCCTCTCTCTATCCCCTTTATTCCCGTCCCATTTAGTTTTCTTGAGACAGGGTCTCAGGTAGCTCAGGATATCCTTGAACAGCCTGATCTTCCTGCCTCAGCCTTCCAAGGGCTGGAATTGCAGGCGGACCCTTTGCATCCTGCTCCACTTGTAACTTGGTTGTTTTTAGTGTGGCGTCTGTGTCAGAGCTCTTTACTGGAGGGAAGATGGCTCTGTGGACCTGATGCACTGGCGTGCTCCTGACTCAGTCCCTTCTGTTGTATCTGCTACATTTGCTGTGTTTGATTAAAATCCTTCAGTTCTTTAATATTTTCTTGACTTAAGTTAGAAATGATGAAGGCTTTGCATTTCCCTTCTCTTTGTTATCAAATAAAATTGTGATATTCTTTATTACTCCTTTCTTTTTTGGTTTTCTGGGATAGCCTCATGACAGATATATGGGCTCTCCTTGAATTCATGTCCCCCTGCCTTAGCCTCTTCAGTGTAGGGATTGTGGGAATGAGTTTCTGTTATTTATTCCTCGTTTTATGTCTTTTAGACAGAATATGGCCTTTACTGTTTCATATTAGAATTTGTAACAGCCTAATATACAGTTGATTTTTTTCCTATAGACACAAAAAATGTACATATGGATATATGATTATTAATGGGATTAAAGGATTGTGCCACCACACTGGACATTTTCTATTCTATTTACTATTGCTACTTTCCAAGTTTTAAAATGAATTAATTTTGTATGAGTTCATGTGTATGCTTGTGGGAATAGAGGTCAGATACAAATCTGCAGAATCAGTCTTCTTGTACCACGTATATTCTGGGTCTGAATTCAGGTCATCCATCAGCTTTGATAGCAAGTGCCTTAGTCCACTAAGCCGTGCTGCTGGTCCTGAACTAGGTTTTTGTTGTATTTTCTATGTTGATAATTTCAGAGTGATGTAATCTGTTTTTTGTTTCTTCCTCCTTTCTGTTTTGCATTGTAGCCAAGACTGGCCTGGGACTCAGAGATCTGTTTACCTGCTCTGTGTCAGAGTACTGGGGTTAAAGATGTGGCCTTAATCTTAATATTTTGTACCTTATATAGCTTTCAGTAGCATTACAGGTGTTATTTCTAAGCTTATCAGCTTTAGAGAAGATGTAGTGTTTATTAGGTTCCCACCCTGTGAGCAGGCGACTCGCTTACCTGGACCAGCAGTGGGCACACTGTTCTCCAGTGCAGGGTGCTGTTGGGGGCAGGGCATGCTGCCTCTCTCTGTTGGAACTGAGCAGCTCAGTTCACACAGAAATACTTTATTGATGGATTGCTATGGCTATATTAAGAGAAATCTCTTTTTCTGAAAGCAGACATTCTGACTGCTACTCACTCATCCCCGGATCTGTATAATTTCTGTTCTCTGCTTTCTCAAGTGGTTTATTTGTGTGTTGTGCATTTTATTCCTGTTGTTTATTATAAACATACAGGCAGTAAGAGGCTTAAAACTGTTCTTCGTATCTTACTAGTCAGTGGTAACAGTAACATTTTAATTTATGCATATTTTATTTCTGTAGCAGTCTTTTCAGAGACAGCAGTGAATGTTTGGAATGATGAATATCTAAGAACATTGTAAACTTGTGAATTATTAAGGGCATTTTTTCCTAGGTCTGTGTTTTATGGATGGCCTTTTAGTGGCTAAATGTAGAAAACACTGAATTCCCTTAGTTTGAATATAACAGGTGTTTGTCAGTAGGTTCTTCAGGACTGTTTCTGTGTTTACAGAGTTAACCTGTTTCCTCCTTGGGAGCAGAGGCCTGACCTTTCAGACATGTTGGTCTTTCTTTTCCTGGCTCGCCCTCCTGCTACAGGCTCCCCTCTCTTCAGTGCCTTCTGTCTGGACTCCGAAGGCTCCGAGGCCTGCTGCAGTCTGTGCCATCTTCAGTGTTTGGAATATGATTGAACAAAATTTCTTAAAATAGGGTAGGGTTCATATTTTCACAATGTTTTAAGAACTCCTTAACACTTTGACTTCATATTGAATATTGGGATCAGCAGGAGAAATTATTGCAAGTTAAGTCTAAAGAACTTTATGCAAGTAGTAGGACACATATTGCTTGTCATTTTGTTTCTTATGGACATTTTATTATATGTATCTTTTGTATGTATTAAAACATTTAGCATGAGTTCTGTGTTTAAATGAATATACTTTTGTTATCTCTACCTTCCAGTTCTAGGGATTTGACTCTAGTCTTGTGCTGCAATGCTAGGTGACACCCTCAGACTTCAGATAGGATTCTTTTTTTTAAATTAAAGTATTCATGGATGAAGTATTTTCCACTGCTTTGCCTGCGCATAAGAGACACACATGGTATCTCTTTTATAGCCACATTATTCACATGGTAGTTGTCCCTTTTGTGTCTGCTGACATCTAAATTTGGTAAGAAGTCAGTCTGAGTACTTTTTCTTCCTGATTGCCGTTTAAGATTTGTTTATATAACACAGGGGCCTAACAGCATCCGCAGGTTTGAATTCTGTTTTTTCCTTATTACTTGCCCTTAAATATGATTAAATAAAAATGTACATAATCCATATGTACATTATTTTGTAGTTCAAGGATTTCCCCCAATGTATGATCTCTTTTTACATTGCCATAGTAACTTTTTTCTTTATACACACTAGTCATTCATAACTGGGTTTCTGTGTCTTCTCTACCAGAACTGTCAACTTCTCTTTGATTGCTTCTAACTGTTCCTTCCTGTGAAATTTGCTCAGATTGTCTGTGTCACTGACTTGGCAGGGCTTGGTGTATAAAGAACAAGTGTCAGTATTTTGGGATTGAATGAATGTTGTATATTATCTCAAAACTCATTTTTAGTTTTTGCAAGTTTTCTTTCTCATTCCCTTTTGTAACTCTCTGGCAGTTTCTGTTTTACCGTCTCCTTTTAGTCTCTTATTTAAGTAGAGGACATTTTCTTAAATTTTCTTGATACAAGTCAAAGCTGAAAAATTGATTTGTCTTCAGTTTCTAAATTAAGTCCTCCAGAAAATTCTTTCCTTTATTGTGTTCTGTGCCTTGTCTTCATTTTCTTTTCTTTTCTTTTCTTTTCTTTCCCTTTTCCTTTTTCTTCTTCTTCTTCCTCTATTTTTTTTTGTTTTTTTGTTTTTTGTTTTGTTTTGTTTTTTGCTTTTTTTGAGACAGGGTTTCTCTATATAATCCTGGCTGTCCTGAAACTCACTCTGTAGACCAGGCTGGCCTCGAACTCAGAAATCCATCTGCCTTTGCCTCCCAAGTGCTGGGATTAAAGGCATGCGCCACTACCACTGCCTGGCTTGCCTTCATTTTCATTTAGGAATGTTATAGATTTTGTCCAGCTTATTCATCCAAGATCAGGTGTGTGTGTGTGTGTGTGTGTGTGTGTAGTGTGTGCGTGTATGTGTGGGGCATGTGGGTGTGTAATGTGTGTGTATGTGTACGTGTACTGAGTTCGTGTCTTTTCCCTATCACTGGTGGGAGATCCTGTTATATATTTTATTTTTAGCGCTTTTCTCAGTAGAGTGGAGTGAAGGCTGGCAGCAGCTCTCTCCAGGTCTCTGACGTTTGCTTCTCTGTGTTGTTAACTCTTCGCCTAATTCCATCTGTTTCCCTGACTTTGGGTGAGCCAAGATTCGATGAGAAGTGGTTTCAGACAGCCTTGCTGTTGGGAAGATCTTTGTTCTGTGATGGGGAGTAGTTGTTGGCATATCTAAACCACTTGGCCAAAGCAGAGTTGCTTCTTGCCTTCAGCTCCTGAGTTAGGTGAAGTCAGAGGGAAGACCAGCATGACTTGACTTTGTGGTTTGTCTTAAGAACCCCTCCCCCAGTCAGGATAGGTAGCAAAGTTCCATTTAGTGTTCCTGGCTTCTCCAAGGTGCAGATCCCAGGGATTTGAGATTTTTTTCCCCACAAGCTTCCCTTAGTATTTTAAGTCCTAAATCTTAAGGTTGACTATTGTTGACTTAAGTGAGAACTTCTACCTTTTTCCCTTTAATTTGTTTTGAGGTAGAGGAAAAAAAAATTCCTAGAAAGAAAGAAGGGGAGGAAGGAAGGAAGGAAAGAAGGAAAGAAGGGAAGGAAGGAAGAAAGGAAGGAAGGGAGAAAGACAGGGTTCTCATTACGTAGCTCTAGCTATCCCAGAACTCTAGATAAAGACCAGGCTGACCTCAACCTCACAGAGATCTGCCTGCCTCTCTGCATTCAGAGTACTGTGGTTAAAGGTGTGCACTATTATGCCTTGCCAAACTTTCAATTAACATAAATTTGTGCATATTTTTGTAGGGTTCAGTGTGGCAGTTTGTTATATGTGCACAACATGTAAAGATGAAGTCCAAGACTTGGATCTAAGAGCGCTGTACCATCCATCTTTCCAGGAAGTCTGTGCTGAGTCTTGCTGACTGTAATGAACACGTGATGTCTTTCCCAGAGAGCTCTAATTACAGAATCTCAGTTAAGAATGTGTTGTGAAGTCTAAGCTTGCACCCCACACTGGAGTTGCCTCTAATATCTTCAGTTTGTGTTAGTCTGTCTCTTGAACAGTCAGTGGGGTTAATTCTGTCCCTACCTGTTTGCTAGGAAGCTTTCATACATTCATCTTGAATTTGTTTGTAACCGGCTTCAGGCTCTATGCCTCAGAGTAAGTAGATTGCAACCTACTAGGGCATACCTAATTCTCTTAATTATTGACGTTGGCCTCATGGTGCTCCTTGGAGCCTCTTTATATAATATCATGAGTTTTGTTCATTATCTCATCAAATAGGAACCCAGCTTGTCTCTGATTATCTTTAGTTTTTCTTCAAATAAAAATTGCCTATATATGAAAATAATACAATATGATGTGTAATAAAGTCAAAGTCAATACTATTTTTATATCATTCTCTGAACTAAGATGCACATGACTCCAGAGAATTTTGTTTTTTGTCCAAATGAATTCTATTAGGAAGCTAATAGCAATGACGATTGCAAAGGGTGTTCTCTTCCTACCTTGCCCAGCTGGTGCCCTGGTTGTTGGTGTGGATTTCATGTATCTCATTGTAGTTCTGTGTGGCTAGTCCACTCTGTGATCTCTGAATGATTTCCTGAATGCAGTTTTCTGCATTTCCCCACATCCCATTATTGGTATTTAGGTGGATTTTCCCCCTTCACAATTCCTGAGAATACTTTTTTTTTCTAATGAATTTTATTCTTATTCTATGTGGATATTCTTCCAGGATCAAGTTCACTTAAGTGTTCTCTCCAGATTTCTAGTGTTTGTCAACCTATCCAGTTCATTATCAGCAGAAAGTAGATATACCTGTTATGATAGGTTTCATAGGAAATTTCATAAGAGGGGATCTCGTCCCCCAAACCTCTATTGTTTATGCCCCCATGAAAACTAGGAAAAGTGAAAGATTTTAGGACAGCCAGTGTAGTAGATCCTGTGATCTCAGTACTCAGGATCCTTAGGCAGGAGGATAATTAGTTCAAGGTCAGTCTTAGCTGTATATTGAAATATAATAAGCCAGTTAAGACAAGACTGGGGAGTTATGGCTTAATTGGTAGGGAGTGTGCCAACCACAAGGCCCCTGGGAGTCCATGTAAGAGGCTGGGCATGTGTTTGTGATTCTGATGCTAGAGAGGAGGAGATAAGCAGATCCCTGGAGGACTGACAAGCATGTCCACTCCCACATAGGTACACATGTACAGATTTCAGAATTGCGCTAGTCAGTATGACTTCAGATTTCAGACTTTGGATGTAACTTTGTAGAGCCACAAGTATATTAACAATTTGACCTAAGGGTTTATGCTATGTAGGTAGGAATAAAAGGGAATAGGATACCTGCTCACCCTTGACTGTGAGCTAGTCTCTATGTCACAGGAGGCAGTCATCTATGGTTGGTTTATAGACCAGCTAGCGGAGTACTTGCTGAGCATGCATTAGGTTCTGGGTGGGGTCCCTAGTACTGCATGAACAGGGTACACTGGCATAGACCTAGAACCCCAACATACCCATAATCTCAGCACTTAAGATCTGATCGGGCCTCTTGCACATTGTAGCTGTGGTAGTGGCAGTGGCAGTGGCAGTGAGCAATGGGCAGTAGCATGCGCTCTTGCTGGACGCAGCCTCCTCTCATATCCTGAAGTTCATAGTGCCAATAGTCCATAATGACAATTATTATCAACGGAAGGGAAGGGAAGGGAAGGAAGGACTTTTTTCTCCTTCCCTCTCTTCTTCTGAATTCTCATTTCCATGTTTTAGGAGAAGAAAATTGTATCCATTTGTTTTCTAGACAAATTGTTTTAATGTTTTCCCCCCTTGAGGAGTGATTGATTGATTGATTGATTGGCAGTTTTGTGTTCCTCAGTCTGGCCACATAACCAGGGCCAATTTTGAACTTGTAATCCTCCTGCCTCCATTTCCTTTTTTTTTTTTTTTTTTTTTGGTTTTTTGGATTTGGGTTTTTCGAGACAGGGTTTCTCTGTATAGCCCTGGCTGTCCTGGACTCACTCTGTAGACCAGGCTGGCCTTGCACTCAGAAATCCTCCTGCCTCTGCCTCCCAGAGTGCTGGGATTACAGGTGTGCACCACCATCGCCCGGCCTGCCTCCATTTTTTAAGTGTTGAGATTATGGGTATGTTGGGGTTCTAGGTCTATGCCACTGTACCCTGTTTTCGAAGTGCTAGGAGCCCCACCAGAACCTAATGCATGCTAAGCGAGCACTCTGTTAGTTGGTCTATATACCCAACCCCAGGCAAGTGCTTCTTAAAAGAGAGAAAGCCAGTTTGCGAATGTATACTTTACACATTTTCACAGTATGCTACATTTTTAACACTAACATTAGCTGGTGTCAATGTTTAAATTTCTCATCTAGGAAATTGGATAGTTGAGTGAAAGTTGTATTATTCAGTGTGTGTGTGTGTGTGTGTGTGTGTGTGTAGGAATAGATGATTAGTATAAAATAAATGTTTTTCTTGAGATGATAGGAGTAGTAACAGGGGAGGAGCTGATAGTAAATAACTCTGAGCTGAGCCTTTGACCTTCCCTGACCCCTGTGTCTTATTAGCTGCTGCAGAATCAGGGGCTTACCCAGCTCATTTAGCTGTGGGCCACACAGAAGACCCTTCCACAGTGGATACATACCGATTCCTGGATAGTGGTCGGCCTAGGGTGTTGCTTTTTTTCTAAAGTTTAACAGAAAAGGTGAGTGTGTGATGATTTGGTTGTGCCCCGTCTAGAGGGGCAGTCTCCAACATTTTATTATGTATCATGGCTGGTCTTGAACGGCTTCCCACGGTCCATTGTGTATCATGGTGGGTCTTCTTGAATGTCTTCTTTCTCACAGCCATGTACTAACCAGGGCCCCTCTGCTTCTGCTTAGCTTCTGAGATCAGATGGGCTTGGGCACGCTCAGGTGTGTGGCCATAGACAAAGGTTTTTCCTAACATGGATTTTTATAGATTAGTTGAAATGCCCAAACCCATTTTTTTTACATCCATGAGAATTATTCTAATATTTTAACTATCACACCAGTCTTTAAAAATTGATCTGTACATGTCTTTACAATGGGTCACTAGTATAATTTGTGTATGATTAACACAAATTTTTATACTTTTATGGAGGTTTCCTTAGAAACCTGAGTTTTAAAATGTGCTGTCTGTAGGCAGATAAGCCACAATCCCTGTGGGATAGTGGGTGGGATGGAGTCTACAGAGTGTCTCCAGTGATCAATAAAGCCCCTGGCTCTGCTGGGCAACTGAAAAAGTGCTCATGCTCATCTCTGTCAGCTGAAGATACAGATCATGGCTGTGTGAATTTCTATACTCTCTGTGTATTCTTGCATATAAATATCTAGAACCCATGGCAAAGTCAGATGCTATAGAAGCTGTTAGATTTTTTTTTTTTTTTTTTTTTTTTTTGGTCTTTTCTATTTTCCTGTGGGTGGGTTGCTTGAGTAGGCTAGTACAGTGAATAAATTTATCAGCATCAGATTCTGTATTTAAAAGACTTTTTTTTTAATTAAAAAATTTTAGCTTGGGCTGGAGAGATGGCTCAGTGGTTAAGAGCACTGACTGCCCTTCCAGAGGTCCTGAGTTCAATTCCCAGCAACCCACCACATGGTGCCTCTCAACTATCTGTAACGGGATCTGATGCCCTCTTCTGGTGTGTCTGAAGACAGTGTATTACACATATAAAACAAATACATCTTTAAAAAAATTGTAAAAACAAATTTTAGCTTGAAGGCATTTATTTTCCAAAATGTCTTTTGTTTGCAAAACAAACAAAATACTCTTGGGTTGTTCTTTTTCCTGTTTTCAAGTGTTCTTTTACTGCTGAAAATTAAAGGTGCAAATATTAGCCTTCTTGTGTTAGTCTGTTTGTACTCTTTAGAGCCTGTTGGAGATAAACTTTATTTATTCTGAAACCATAAAAACTTTTAGACCACTGGGGTTTTGGGAGATAGGCCCATGGCAATCTACACTAGACAGAAAGAGGAGAAATAAGTTTGCCCTGTGGTCTGGCAGACGGCTTTTTTGTTTTGCTTTCTGTACGTTGTCATAAAGGAAGATATTTGGTTCTATATCTTAGTTGGGGAAGACACTTCAAAGATGGGATCTTTTGAGGCAGAGGACAATATATTTTTATTGACGTAATTGCAGCCAGATAGTATGTAATTATTTAAATGATTAACTATAGTAGATATAGTTAAATGATAAAATACATAATACGTATTTTATGTTTTATAAACAGTGGATTTATGTTCTGTTTTATTACACTATGAAATTAACTGACACATTACAATAAATTTACTAAACAAAAGCACACCCACCTTCCCCAGATTTTCTGGAGTTCCTACCTAGCCTGACTGGTAGGGGCCCAGGTAGCTCAATCCAGAGCATGATGGGAACTCAAGGTCTATGATTACATTTGGATCCTGTGCCCAAGAGAGCTGGCCTAGTGAGTCTGCCCTGGGAGGAGAGCTTGCATTCCCGTGCCTCTCAGCCTCTACTGTCCATACAAATAATGCAGTTAGCACTGAGCCCCTGATTCCCCCTTGGGAATCTGGGGTTCTGCTAGATGCTGAGCAGATGGTTCTTTTGTGCCCAGTCTCCATTAGAAATCCTGGGCTCATAGTATGCTGAGGCGAGCATGAGTTATTACAAGTGATTGTGGGGGCATAGTGTCCATCTTGTATGGCTGTGCTTTGTGAGACTCTGCTAAGGTTGGTCTGCTTTCCATCAGACTTTGCTCAGGCTACTTTTACTTTGACTGATGGTGGTGAAATGTAACTGAACACCATTATAAACTGAGTTCCTATGAATCCACTGGTGTTCCTCTGGCCCTCAGCCCCCGCTCCTGAAGGTCTCCCTCTACCTGCTTTATCTGGAGTGCTCTGGGTCAGTGAGTGGATCACAGGAGTATTGGGAGGAGTGTATAAGGTATTGATAACACCAAGTACTATGTTCTGGTCAGTGCTCCCTGTACACAGAGAAGACTCAGCTCTCTCCCCTTCAGGTAATGTTGGGCCCCTCCATACGGAGCTGGTGATCATGGGCTGAGCTTACAAGAATGACAGATATGGGAGAAGGGCAACAGTGCCTGCATTTTCACATTGCTCTGAGGTTACACTGTATTCTGTTCTTGCACTGTATTGATTATGGATATCATCAGTTGAAAAATTTCATTACTTACTATTACTTGCAAAGTAAAGGCTTGAGATTCTCATCTGCTGATCAGGAACTGTCAGATCTGGCCTTCCCTTTTTATCTTGTTTCTGACAGTTACTAATCCCAGGTTTCCTCTTGATCCCATCCTCATAACTGGCTCTGCACTGCACTCTGGTTCCTGGAAAGCCTCCACTCCTCCTTCCCAAGCCCTACCCCCTCTTCAAACTCCATCACAAATGCTGTTTTTTCTCAGCTTCTCTTCTAATTGTAGTTCCTTGACCTCCTGCTCATTTGCCATTGTTTTCTTCTTTTGTAACTTAGTATTTTGTTAGCATACAGGATGGTGGGTATCATTACAGTGTTTTCATAGAACGTGCCCTGCATTATACTATCCACCCTACTGCCCTACTCACCATTCTCATTCTCACTAAGGCCAGTTGGCATGGTGGTGCATGCTTTGTAATCCCATCACTTGGAAGGCTGAGTCATGTCCTAGCAGGACTAAGAACTGGGAATAGTTCTTGGTATAGTCAGCAGTGCTTTCTGTTTCTCACCAAAACTCCAAGACCCACAAATTCTGTGTAACAGAAATGGTTTTCAATGCACAAATGGCTTTATTTAATTTCTTTTCTACATTCTGAAAGAGGTAGCCACTGGTCCGATGCCCTTAGTAGGTATGTGCTTACTACAGGGTTATTTCATTTTCTTTTGGGTTCTATCGATGGAACACAAGACCTTTCACATGAAGCTCCCACTTAACAAGGCCTTAGTCTCGGTGCGTTTTTGTTTGAGACAGGGTCTCATTGTAGTTGTGGCTGGCTTGAAATTCACTTTGTTAGACCAGTCAATTGAACTCACAGATCACCTGTGTCTTGTCCTGAATTTTGGGATTAAAGGTGTGAACTGCCATGCCCAACTTCAGTGTGTGTTTAAGCCTTTATTTGTTGTGACTGGAAGGTGTCTTTTGTTTGATATTAAATATTTTCAATCTCAGTGTTGATTTACATCTCTTGAAATATTTTTGTCCTGTGTTTTAGAATGTGCCTAAAAGGTTATTTTGGTTCTACCAAATTGAAAGATGAATATTAAAAAAAAAATTGCTGGTTTTCTGTTTACTGAGCTCTGAGCAAGCGCTTTAAAGTTACTTTCTAAAATAATCTTAAATTAGTGCTAATGGAACTTTGTATTGTCAGTCCCATGTTGGATGCTTAAGTGTTGATACATGATTTTAAAAGAATTGTTATGCCAGTGGTGTGATCTGTGTCAGCATGGTGAGCATTGTAACTATTCATACCTGTGTTTCTCATCTGCTGCCTGTCTCATCAGACAGGTTTTCTTCATTACAGCGGTGGTCGTGTTAATATAACTACTTTTACTTGGATTGACACAGAAAACCTTTCTTATGTCTGAATCACATGGCCTTCCCTGAGACTTGATATAGCACCTGCTGAAGCATCTCTCGTATCAACTTAGGGAAGACATGCAAAGCTTCCTTTGTTACTGTCTGAACTTGAAGCTTGATTTCCCAGTCTACTGTCATAATTTTTTTTTTAGAGTACTTTAGATTTCTCTTTAAATCATCCCATGGTTTTCAGTCCTTGGGGAAAATGAAGTGTGTGTGTGTGTGTGTGCGCGCGCGCGCGCGCACACATGCTAGTTAATGTCTACTGCCTCATCTAACTTAAGGGATTATCTTTGATTTTAATTATTCTTTATGTTCTGTAGTATTTGAAGGTATCTCAGATGATTTTTTTTTTTAAGGAGAAGTATCTCGTACAAGTGAGTTTCTGTGCTAATGTTTGCTTGTAGCCACCCCGCCTCCTATCTTGCTGTTTTTGAGACAAGAATCACTGTGGTAGCCCTGGCTGGCCTGGAACTTTGTCAGACTCAGGGATCCACTGTCTCTGCTTCCTGAGTGTTGGAAGTAAAGGCGGCACCACACATATTGACTAAGCAGGCTGCCTGTTTTCCTCAGCTAGACTCTAACCCTGGTACAGGGAAGCCAGGCCGTGATTTCTCTACCCATTGCTGAGTGCTATCCAGAACATGTTTACCCCATAAGGAAACTAATCCTTTCTTACAGGAAACTGTTCTTTCTCGTTTGTATTGGCTTCCAGGTTCCCATATTTGGTGGATTTCTGTAGGATCCTCATGAAATTTGAATTTTGAGTCGGCTTAGCCTTTCAGTAAAAAAAAGCCTTTCTTACTCCTTTTCATCTGTGTGTCCTAGCACAATGCCTGGTCACAGTGTAGATGGTCAGTACGTATTTGCTGAAATAAACACTTTCCCAATGACTTGGGGGAATTTCTGCTTTGACTTGTCACCTGGCAGAAGAGTGAGGTACTTAGGCCCGTTTTGCTGTGGAGGCCTGATCCCTTAGTTCTCACACAGATTGGCATTATGTAATCTTTCCACCATTGGAGAACATTTTCTGTGGCAGCTGACTCCTTGGTGTGAATGAATTTTTCTGTCAGCTGTTGAAGAACTGAGTTGGTGTTTAGAAAAAATGCAGAAAACATTTGTTCATTGAACTGAAGGAGATTGGTTAGCAAAAGAGAGAGGAAGTATTTCTAGAAAAGGAGTGTTCTGTTTCATATCCTTCATAGCTGTCCAGGCTGGTCCTCGCTTCAGGGATGGAGTGATTCTTTTGTTAGATGACTAGAATCAAGTGTTGTAAGCTGAAATTATTTTACTTGCTGGTTTTCTTTTCACGTTAGAAGAAGGAATGATTTGCATCTCAAGCTAGTCTGCACTTACACCAGACAGAGTGCCTTCCATCACAGGTAGATCTTATTCCTCAAGTCTTACTTCATTAGTTCATAAATACAGTTGATAAGCATCTTTGTCTTTGGCATCACACAATAAAAAATGCCATTATCAACACTGGTCTTATGAATATCCGTAGTACTAATTTGTTGTATCTTGTGTTTGTCATTTTGTTTGTGTGTTGATGCAGAAGGAAGTAACTTCTAAATAATTGAACTCATCAAATGATTTGAAGACATTTCTATATAGGAAATTGTGTATTTTCTGTACAGTTGTATTCAGAAATGACAGCTATTTGCACTAATAGTCTAGATTTTAAAAGTAACAGATCAAGTTAAAACAGGGATATGTCTTTGTCACCTTTTTCTTGTTTTAGAACTGTGTAGCATTAGGAAGAATCAGGGAGTGCTTTTCTTGTTTGACAGATGTTTTTGCGTCTGTGTTTGGTGTTTTTCATAGGACCACATACTTAATTCAAATATATCATGAAAGTAGGTAGGAAGGTGCAAGGGCAGATTTAAAAAATGCTGTAGACACAAAGGCAGAATGAGAAACGTCACTGTATTCTCTTCTTCATTTGGTGGCTGCTCTTACTGGTGAGCTACACATCATGGAAGCTGGCGGGAACGCCCAAGGCAGCCTTTAGCAGGAAGCGGCTGCTTGACCCTGCCCTTCCTGCTTTGTAAATGGTCACTAGCTGCTAAACATGCATTGGAGGCCTGGGCCTCTGCCTTTGTCCCTGGGAGCTGGGACTGCAGGAGAGGGCACAGAGACCCAGACAGATCCAGGGATGGGGCGATTCTGCTGACTATGGCTAGAGTTGGGGATTGTAGCACACACATTCTTCCTTTCAGTGGGTGCCTATGCCTAGGTTGCCTGATGCTTTATTAAGCAAGTGAAACCACACTTATTTACAGTATAATGATCATTCATGAGCCTCTGAATACTGGCCCCTTGAGATGGCCTTTGGGACAAGATACTGTGGTGCCAGGGGGACTGCTCTTGCTCATATGGTGCCTGTGATTAACAGTTTGGCATGATCACACTGAGAATCTGGGTCTCAAAGGAGGATGTAGGCCAGTTCAGCCTTCATCACAGACTCCTTCATCAGGCCTGTGTTTATTGATTTGGCAGAGATCCTCCTGCTTGAGGAATCAGGCTGGTAGAGCTTTTGACCATACAAAGGAAAGACAATATGCTGAGCACTTGTCTGTATCCACAGCTCCCCTTTGAGAGGCATAGGTGCCAAGCCCTGTTGCTGAAAGGGCACATCAGG
The DNA here is from genome assembly GCF_947179515.1 of Apodemus sylvaticus. Lineage (NCBI taxonomy): Eukaryota > Metazoa > Chordata > Mammalia > Rodentia > Muridae > Apodemus > Apodemus sylvaticus. Next base: position 46,499,665 of record NC_067472.1, on the reverse strand, counting down.
TGTAAGGCAAGATGCAGTCTGGAGACAGAATTCTGTGGCAGCAGGAAGTTGCAGCAAGAGGTCACATAGCATCTAAACCCTGAATCCCTGGAGATTCAGGGAGTGGGCAAGCATTCAAGCTGCGTGTGGGAGGGGCACAGACTCTTTCTTACATTTATATAAATGATTATATAAGCTGGAGGCTGTGGTTAATATTCAGAGGCTAGCTGTCTCCATGTTACTGTTAACACTTGAGACATTCACAAACCGGGTTTGTTTGGATGGCTGAAGTATGCGCTCCTCCTGTGTCCTCTAGCCTTGGTGTAAATCTGACTCTAATGTTTATTGCCTACACAATAAAAGGTAGTCTTGAAGCACCATTTTTCTTTTGTTGAAAGATTTCAATGGAGGCTGGTGAGATGGCTCAGTGGGTAAGAGCACTGACTGCTCTCCTGAAGGTTCAAATCCCAGCAACCACATGGTGGCTCACAACCATCCCTAATGAGATCTGACACCCTCTTCTGGTGTGTCTGAAAACAACTACAGTGTACTTACATATAATAATAAAATAAATCTTTGGACCAGAGCAAGCAGGACTGAGGGAGCAAGGCCAACTGGAGCGAGCGGGGTTGACCAGGGCCAGCAGAGGTCCTAAATTCAATTTCCAGCAACTACACAAAGGCTCACAACCACCTGTACAGCTACAGTGTACTCAATATGCATAAAATAAATAAATAAATCCTTTTTAAAAAGAAAGATTTCAAGCAATGTAAGATAAATACCTGGATAATTACAAATTTACTTGTTGCTTTTTGTGCTGCCTTTTCATGAGATCAAGACACAATTAGCCCTGTTTATATTCAATTTGATCATTATTTTTTTCTGACAGCTAGTTTAAAAATGGAATATTTTTCCCTTAGAGCAAACACATATTGTATATTTTGTGGTCATAGCTTTAGAACAAATGTATAGAGTTAAACTGATTTGCATTGAAGTTAATAAGCATCCAATAAAAAAAGACATGGTTGTATATAAAGTTCTCTTTAAAGTAGCTTTGTAAAGTTTTGAAGTTAAAATAGAAAAAAATGAATCGTGCATAAAAGTTTGATTAAAATCTGATAACTTGTAAGCAGTTATTACCATAAGTTTTTATAGTTTTGTGTCTGGCTGTATCACTGTTCTTTAGCCATATAAATGTCAAAAAATATTAAAAACAAACAAACAAACAAACAAACGTCAGTGTTTCTTTTCTTCCTTTCCTACATACAAGGCAGTCCTGGCCTCAGGGACCTTGGGGACCTTTCCTTCCCTGCTCCGTAGATCAGATGTGAATGTAGAAGGCCCATGAAGAACTTCTCATTTTATCACAGAAATTAAAATAATCAACTGGGCAGTTTGAAGTGTTGTTTCTTGTGTGAACCTGTTTTTCAAAGATTAAAAAAAAAAGTTTGGGGGTTTGCCAGAGCCAGAGGGCAGAGTTGTGAAAGGAGCCAGAAGGTACTGAACAGGGCAGTGCAATGTGACATGTGTGGTGTGCGGAAGGGGGTAGATGTGTGCTGGCCCCATTTCCCCATGTGCAGTGCGCATAGGAGCTAATAAGGATTTATTATTAGAGTATGATTGACTTTAGGCTTTTTTGGGTATTTGTGCCAACAGACATTTTATAGCATTCTTCTACCTCTTAGTATCTTCTATATGCTGTGGCATAGCCCTCTGCTAGAGCTCTACCTGTAACCTTGGCACTTGGGGAAGTTGAGGCAGGATGATTGCTGTGAGCCAGCCTAGGCAAGTCTTAGGCTATCCTAGCTACAGAGTAACATCTTGTCTCAAATAAGAAGAAATAGGAAGAGAGGAAAAGATCGTTGAAAGACAATGTGGAAAACTGGTCAGCCTTTGTATTGGGCCACCTGAGAGCCATCTCTGACTGGAGGCCACACATTAAACCTTCTGGTGTTTCTTGACAGGACTAGTGATGTGGCAGTCATACAGGGCGAATATTCTTAGGTTCACACAGGTGCAACTTTGTCACCAGGATTTATAGTTTCATTCTGTTCAGCTTCTGAAGGCATTTCCTGTATATAAGCTAAGTATTTAGGTTGTCTTGAAATCTGAAATTGATGGAATTTCACATGGCATTGGAATGGGTGGTTTCAATGGGTTTTCTTTTATACACATAAGAAAGGTCAATGCACAGTTATGCAAGGAATGCATTTGTCGATCATGTGTGTCCAAGAGGCAGACAAATAACATCTCTGTGCAGTGCAAGGGAAGGAATGCTTGCATGCTGCTCTCAGTCACTCTGCTCAGCTTGGGTGCCTCCTGCAAGAAGGCCCTGGGCTTGGGCCACTTAGGCCAGCTTTGGCTCTGACACTGCTGTAGTCTGTTGTCAATAACAGAGCTTCTGCTAATGTTAGGTTCACATACATGTATGTTTTCACAAGAGCATGCATATTCTGTATATATACAGATATACATGCATCCCATGACACAGGGTTGATTCAGCTCTATTCTATCATAGAGTGAAATGTTAAAAGAGACTCTGTGTGTGTGTGTGTGTGTGTGGAGAGAGAGAGAGAGAGAGAGAGAGACAGAGACAGAGACAGAGACAGATAGAGACAGAGAGATTGATTTGCTGGGTTCTGAGTATTAAACCCAGGGTCTCATGCAGAAACCAAAACCACCCAAACATTATTATTATTATTTATTTTTGATTTTCATTCAGAATTGGACAGTTCTACGCAGGCAGAGCAGAAGCACAGTTCAAGCTGCACTCAGTCTTTCTGCCATCTTCTTTGCACAGTTCTGGGAGCCCAATTTGCCATGGGTTTTAATCAGACTTTGAGAGCACATAGAGTTGAATGATTATTGCTTCAAAATTTGTCTGTACAAAGTTTATTTGTGAAGTTAAAAATGATTTTCAAAAAGGAATGTACATTGTACTTAAGACTAAAGGATTAAATAAGAGGGGAAAGGCTGTCTGTTTATTCATTTGCATAAATGTTTTGCCATTCTTCAAAGTAAAATTTCAGCTGTAATATAGGATTGGAAAAAATTAGCAGTCATCTATCAGCCAGTGCTTTAGCAGACTGCTGGTAAAACATCCACTTTTACTTTGCTTTAGCAAGAAGAAAATTAATTTCACATCTAGAGCAGTCCAGAGTAGGGAAGGCTCTAATCTTGCCTGTTGGTTGCCACTCCCTCCTTGCAGGGCCCTTTTAGCACCTTAGCAAGCTTGCCCCAGGGGTTCCAGCTCCACAGCTAGATTAAGTAAAAGCAGAGACAGATGGTCTCTCTCTCTTCTGTTGTTTCTCTGCTAGGAGCAAGGAAAATTTCCTCCTAGGCTGCCCAGTGCTTGAGTCAAGCTAGAATCTGTATTGAGAGAGACCTTGCTTGAATCTCATGTCTAGAATTGTGTACAAAGGGGAGCTGCAATTTCAGTAATGCCTTTAGTATCTGAGGATCTCATCTAAGCTAAAGTGGGGCTGCTATTACCAAAGGTGTGGAAGGGTGGGTGGAGTGCCTTGAGCTGGTGGCTCCAATAGCAAATAGTAAGGAGTGTTGTATGTTTGGTAGGTGGCCAGAGGCACTTGCTACCTGTTTTTGTTAACAATAGCCAAGCGCCAGATATAACCATATGAAATGTGCCTATCAAAAGCAGGAGCTCTACCACTGACCCACCCACACCAAACCTTTAAGTTTACTTTTTAAAATCAACATATTCTAGTTTTATAAAGACAAAATATATTTTGCTAATAAGAACTTAAAATTTAAGCTCCCAAGCAGAGCAGTTGTCCAGGATAAACTCCACAGCCAGGAGTTGTTTTTGATGCTCTTTGAAAATTAATTTGCTGAGTCTCATGAAGTGATCGAAAAACAAAGTAGGACCATTCAGACTGGCACTGACTTTGAGCGTTTCATATACTTCGAGGAGTTCTCCTGTGGATGGTTAGGCAGTCGGAATGAGTAAATGAGAAAGACTTGTGTCTTCATTGTAGCATGTGAATTCCTTTTCAGTGTTGGGCATCGAACCCAGGGCCTCTTGAATGCTAAGCTCATGGTCTACCATTAAGTCATATCCTCAACCCTATCGCTTTTGATTTTTTTATACAGCCTTAGTTTCAGTAAGACCTGTCCCTATAATAATAGTCTGTCATCATTTGTACTCCAGGGGTAGAAGCTGGGTGCCTGCTTGCGTTCTCTGTTGTGCTTTCTGTTCTCTGACATCATCTCCATGTGATTTTCCTTCCTTGATTTTACTCTCTTGCCTTCTCATGAAGTTCCTCTAAGCCCCTCAGCCTGTCTGTAGCTCAGGGAGTTAGGAGACATGTCTGTCTTGGATTGCTTTCTCCACCATGAGTCAGTTTACTCTTTCATCTCTTTGATGAGTATCTCAGTGAGACTTCATTGCCTGCTCTAAAATTTTCTTTCTATTCTTTGTACAGTTATTTGCCTAATGCCTATGTCCTCCCTCCTAGAGGCTCCCTGAGAAGTTCTATTTGTTTTGGGGATTTCTAGATTCCAGGAACAATAGTTTATGTAAGGTTTTACTTTTGATGTTTATTTCTGTTATTCACAGTTAACAATAGTTTTAAAATATTATATGGAAAGTTCCAAAGCTGAGCAACTCATAAGTCTTAAGTAACTTTTAATCCAGTGTAAAATTATATTTGTTCTATTTTGTTACCAGTTACTGTTTATCCTGTATTGTGTTTTAACAAAAATTAGACTTTATTTTACATATTTTTTTAATTGGAAAACTCCCATCACATGTAGGGTGCCATGTACAGCTTCAGACATCTGCTGGGTGTCTTCAAATGTATCCCAGTGGGATCCACCACTCCACCTAGACATGGGCTTGGCCCAATATAGGGTCTTCGTAAATACTACTGGCTAGATTGATAAGTAAGTGTGATGTGCTTAGGACTCTGGCTGTAGTCAGCCAGGTACTCTGCTAAGACTCATAAGGACATGGTGCTACTTCCTTGTACGCTTTAGATGCTTCTGCAGATTACTGGTGTTTAGTCTTTTCCATTTCGTCAAGAGTGCATTGGAATTTCTAGTTTTATTTAGATCACATTACTCTGGTATTTCTCAAGACTTAAAATTATGCATAATTTTCAATTGTAGAAGTCTTTTCCAACCTAACTTTTAGCATTTCAAAGTCTTTGAAGGCCACACCGTGACACCACCATAGACAGTGAACACCCTTACCTACAGGGACACTAGGATCATAGTAATACATTGTAGTCTGCATGGTGCTGCATGCAGATGATAATTCCAATATTACAGAGACAAAGCTGCACATGGAGTTGTAGTAGTGTTCTTTGGTTGTTCCAACATCATAATTACAGGCAAAGAATAGAGATAGCAAGGAAGAATAGGTGGCCCTGAGATTTCAGTCCACACAAGAAGATGCACACTACAGTGGTGCTAGCTAGCTTTGAGAGAATTACATGTTTGCACATTCGATTGAGAACTATGGCCCAGCTTTTACCTGATACTATTTTAAGTGTTGATGACACAGTCCTGTCTTAATGGTGCCCTGTGGTAAAGAAAACAGACAGTATTAGTATGCACACTCATAAAAATTTAAAGTATAGTTGAAAGCTGAGGATGGTGAAGGCCAGAGGAAGAATTAGTTCAAGGCTAGCCTGAACTACATAGCAAAACACATAATTTGTTGCAAGTCTGTCTCAAAAGCCCTTTGTCTTATTTAGGGTTTTACTTCTGTGAATAGACACCATGACCAAGGCAATGCTTATAAGGACAACATTTAATTGGGGCTTACAGGTTCAGAGGTTCAGTCCACTATTATCAAGGCTGGAGCATGGCCGTGTCCAAACAGGCATAGTGCAAGAGGAGCTGAGAGTGCATCTTGTTCCAAAGGCAAACAGAAAACTGGCTTTCTCAGGCAACTAGGAGGAAGGTCTCAAAGTCCACCCCTAAGGTGACACACTTCCTCTAGCAAGGGCACACTTCTAATTATTGTCACTCCCTGGGCCAAGCATATTCAAATCACCACACCCATAAATAAACAACCCACAATCAAAACTCTTAAGAGAAATAGAATGAACTACTGGTAATGGGAGAAGGAACAATGGCAGGAGGGCCTGGGACCTCTTACACAGAGAGACCTGAGGGCTCCTCCTTTATCTTGTAGTTTCTTTAGCAGCTGTTATAGTAGGAACATGTACACTGTCTTGGATTTTAGTGGATGTAAAGGCTACTTAGATAGTGACCATTTCTATTCTACTAATCGTGGTGCTTAGCCTCACAGGATTCTGCTCATGACCAGGGACTCCAGCAGCCAATGCATCAGAAAGAAAGCATAGTGATAGTTGTAGTCTCTCTGTGTCTGAAGAATCCACAATCATGGCAGCTTTAAACTGTGGTGATACTAGGAATTCTGGGAAGGAATGGCAGCAGTATAGGTGAATTTTACCTTCTGGTTAAAGTATTTTTCTGATTGCTTCAGATTAGTAAGCCAGACAAACTGTCTGGGGAGAAATACCAGGGGAATAATCCTTTATATGTATCAAGAAGAGTAAATTCTTTTACATTGAGATTGAACACAGCTGTTTGGGTCTACTAGTGTAGCAACACGTGGTTGATGTCAGAGTAATACTTCATATATTGCTAATAGTTTGGAATAGTCAATGTCCTGTGGAATTTGAGCACAAACAACTGCTGAGAGTTTAAGTCTCTTCAATTGTAAATGTGGGCAGTTGTAATGCATGTCAAATGCGCCCCCCCACCCCCCAGGCCTCCTGATAAGCCTTTTTGGAGGAATCTGTCTGTGATAGGAGCCTCTGTTTCTCCACCCCCAGCGTCAGGATCGTCCTATGTGCTCTGATTACTTAAGCCTAGGAATCTGTCTGGGGATTTCTTCATTACTGAACACGGTTCCTGAGTTAGAGCAGCAAGTGGAAGGCGTATGGAGTGACTGGCTCTGTGCTGCCACCCTAGAGCTGTGGTTTATGCTTAAAGACGAGCACTGACAGGCGACCTAGAGAGGTTTTTGTTTTCATTTCTCCTTCACCTTTGATTCCCCGTTGAGAACAGAAGCCATACTTTACCCTTCTTTTCTCCATGGGACAAATGGCAGAGCTGTGGAGCTGAAGGAAAACAGAGGAAATGTCCTTCATGCTTTGAAAGACATTTTAATGGCTGGAAGGCCTGTTTGTCTAGCAAGCACAAGGCCTTGGGTTGGTCTCAGGTACTGCTGAGGGTGGGGAATTATTTTAATACAAAACTATCTTAGCTGTTTGTGAAGAATTCTAAAGAAATAAAATAGTGAGTTTATTCCTTTTGGACTCTCCTCTTTCTTAATAAGTTTGCTGATTCCATTGTTAGCTCTACTGGGCCTTCTTGATAGATCAGCTCAAGTGGTAGTTGAGACTCAGAAACTCTGTGTCCAGGACTGGCCAGTAACCAGCTTGATCAAGCCATCCCTGACCTTAAGTCTACCTGGCACCCTGAGATTCAGCATGGGCCTGGAGGGTGAGGGGTAGGCTTGGTGGTATATTTCATTTTGTGCAAAATGCTTATCACACAGCAAGATCTCAGAACATTATACTATAGCCCAGGATTTCTTGGAGTGGGCTTCCATAGCAGAGGATGGAGCAGATGTGGACTGTGCTTTCCCAGGAAGGGAGCAGGGCTACCCTCCTAGTCTTCTAAGAGTAGAAGAGAAGAATACACATTCGAGCTTTCAGTCTCCTATTGCTGCCACAACCCAGGCTATATGTACTGCTCATAAACCTACCAAAAAGGCCACAGACACACTAGACGGGTGCATAGAGCACCACGAGGAGGCCTGAGGCCACATCTGTCTTCTCAGTGCACGGGAGGACAAGCAGGGACCAGCCAGCTCCTTGAAGGGTGAGAACAAGAAGGTTGTACATGTGCTCAGGCCGTCTCCAGAGAAACAAGTGCAGCTGCGTCCCACACAGCCATTAGAACGTTTTCAGTAGCATGGACTGTCCTAATAGTTCTGTGGTGTTAGAACCTTGTGGAGCCAAGTATAGTGGCTCACACTTGGAGTCCTAGCACTCAAGAGACTGAGGTTAGATTGCATGAGTTTGAGGCCAGCCAGGGCTACATAGTGAATTCCAGGCCAGCTCAGCTAATGCAAGGCTCTGTTTCCAAAAAAGCAGAGGGAAAAAAAAAAGCCTTCAAGGAAGTAGTTATTTCCTATAATTTCCAGACTCCATGAAGCTCTCTCTATTCCTCAAATGAGTGCAGACTTCTGAATAGGACTAGCTGTGAAGGTAAAACACTCTCTCAAAGGTTGGTTTTTATTATAATATTTTAAATTATGTGTATATGTGTGTATGTGTGAATGTGTGTATGTGTACTTGAATGCATGTGCCCACTGGGGCCCAGAGCCATCAGACCCTTTGGCTGGAGTTATAGGTGGTTGTGAGCTGCCCCACATGGCTGGTGTTAACTGCCGAGCCAGCTCTCCAGACTTTAATTTTTAAAATTACACTTACTTTTATTAGTAAGTGTGCATGCCCACATGTTGCATGCCACAGCCAGGGCATGGCGAATAGAAGTCAAGATGGCAACTTTGAGGAGTTAGTTCTGTCTTTCTGCCCTGTGGGTCTTGGGACTAGGACTCAGGTGACTGGGCTCGGTGGCAAGTGTTTTAACCCACTGTGCCATCTCACCAGATTAGTTCCCTAAAGTTTTATTTTTTATTTATTTTTTTTTAAACACTGAAGAGCAGAATTATCCCTTAAAACCCTTCCTGAGAACAGTAATGATACTTTGCTGTAAAGAAACACCTCTGGAAGACAAATGTAATGGGTATGGAGTATCTACCACTTCTGACAGCCATTCTTAACTAGAAGCATGCTGGGAGTTAACTGCACGATAACTCGATTCAGTACCATTGAGTCCATTGTTAGAGTCACAGTTCAGAGTTGTGGACACTCTTAGGCACTGGCAGATGATTAGCAATATGGAAGTGACGTGAGATTGGAGCAGCAGAGTACTGCCCAGCACTTTAGTTCCTGGCGTAGGAAGAGGACTTCTGTAGCAAGGATGAACATCTGGTGGGTGAGAAGTGATTGACAGCCTTCAGTGTGGGGATATGAAAAATGACTGTGGAGTAGGAGAAAAATCCAATGGGTAAGATGAGGTCAGCAGTCGGTGCAGTGATTTAGTCACCCCAGCCTAGTGGGCTCCAGTTGCACACAGAACTGATTGCATTTGGGTGTGGCCAGTTCTCAGTAAGTGCTGCTTCTGGGCCTCTGCATTTCCACTCCCCACTCTGACTTTCCCTAGGGGCTGTGGCCATCTCCATCTCCTGTGTGACTGCTCTTGGATTTCCTAATTAGGTGGGGTTATCACCACCATAAACAAAAGGACTCATTTTCTTTTTCTTTCCCATTCTTTTGATGATGAACAGAGAGACCATTTATTATAAGCTTTGCTTCTGGAACTGAACGGAAGGCCTCATTTGTGCTACTTACGGACTGTACACTGAGTAATACCTCCAGCCAAGAGAGCATTGTAAAAAGCCCAGTAGTTTCCTTTGGCTTTACTGATTACAGGAAATACTACTGCATGACAGAATATTGGCACTGAATAGAATACAAAACCCATTTAATACCAACCTTATGGAGAAGCTGGGAAAGGCCTATGCAATAATGGGGGAAAAGGGATGCTTAATACTATTGTATACTAATAAAGTTAAATAAATATGGAAAATTGCATATATTTAAACATGGGCTAGATCTGAATACTTTACCAGTCTCTTTCAAACAGGAGCCAAGAATTTAGGAACTCAGTTACATCATTTTATTTAGAACTCATTATAAGTCTAAATCATTAGTGTAGGGTGAATTAAGCAAGTGGGAGCAGACCAAAGACAGGGATGCTTGGATTCTCGCTTATATAATAAGAGGTGGAGCTTGGAATACTGCTATGGTTTTAATGTCACCGTGTTTCTGTGCATGCTTCTTAAATATGTGTCAAGTGTGGGAGTGATCCTTTTCCGGAATGCTAGAATTGATTTTTGTGGATCTAAATTATAAATTGATTTATGTAAAGTTTTTCTTGTTTTTTTAAAATGATAAATTTAGACAAACTGAATTTTGGAATTTTTTAAACTAGTAAAGTAGTGTGTATAGAATTCTTAATTGCCTTTGGTCAGGTGTATACTGCCTGATGTTTTTGTGGTAACATTATCCTTGATAAAATTTTCGTGTTATATTATATCTTGTCTTCCCTGTCTACATTTTCTTTAGTTTTGTGATTAGATTCTAAATCAAGTCTTTTATGCCCATTCTGTGTTGTTATAACTAATTGTCAAGCTATTCCAGAAATACAAGCTGGTGGTAGTCAGCATTGGCTTATTGAGTGTATGTACATATGATCTCATTTTGCTTTATCGGACCCAACAAAGGAGGTGCAGTACCTGTTGTGTCGATTGTAAGAAAGAGGTCCAGAGCTGTCTAGTAACTGCTGGACCACGCTCACACCACAGACATAGCCATGGTTAAGTTTAGCATTGCTGTCTGCAGCCTCGCTCTTCAGCCTGTGCAGCTTCTCTTGTGAGGCTTGTGTTATCCAGCAGCTGATTCCCATGCACAACCAACTTTTCTCTCTGCTAGGTGTTGTGACCCATTCTGTACGTCATTGCTAAATCTGTGCTTTTACGATGAGTGTGTATGCGTGCATGCTTTGTTTGCCTATATGTGGATGTAGCTTTAAGCAGAAGATTAAAAGGCAGGTAGCTGAGGTGATAAAAAGACCATTCCAGCTGAGAGCTGTATCTTCACCAGATGTCTCTCTGTCAATCAGGCACATACCTTGAACTTATGAGCCTTAGAGGTTCTTTTTATTGGCATTATTGTTTACCTTATTAAGTGTTCTTTGTACCTGTGGAGTAATATGTACTACGTTACTGGAAAGAGAGGAATGCCAAATAGTACTGAGATACTGTGAGGTGAGTACAGTGGAGACAGGCAGGTACCTATCAGTACTGAGACAATGTGACTATTACAAGTGAAGATGGATATCAAATACTTGCTTCGTGTTCTGTTTCCCAAAATAAGGACAAAGAAAACCAAAGTGTGGTATACTTTTGAGCATTTAATGAAGTACAAGGAAAGAGACTCATTGACTTTGAGGTTAAACCAAGTTCACTGATGTAAAATTGTGTTTCTTTCTCTGGAAGTTGAACATTGCTGTTTGGCTGTGCAGGAAGCAATATTTACATAACGGTGATGTTGAAAATGAATCTGGATAGTTTGCTGGTTGTGTCAAAAGATAAAGAAGATAATTTTATGCCACCTCCATCCTCCACCCCACACCCATCTGAATATCTCAGGTTTTTTAAACCTGCTGACTTGGGAGAGGGTAGGAGAGTGAGCAGAGCCATAGAGATTCCAGGAGGATGAGAAGTGTCTGGGGCATTCGTGGGGGTCCTAATTTCCTCTTTTATGTTGAGGTGTCCAGAAGTACTAGGTAATGCTGTTGAAATGAGCAATAGCTAACCAATTGAAGAACTAAAAATAGTGCAGTCAAATAAAACTGAATCTGAATTGGAGGTGAAGTGAGAATGAGTTCATAGAGGGAGGCGGTGAGTCAGTAGGAGCTGTCAGGCATCAGTCAGGTGTAAGCCTCTTACTACGCTGATGAGCACAGAAAGACACCAAAGCCAGAAATGACGGAAGGAAGGAAGTGGAGAGAAGTGGAAATGAGAAGAAGGGCCAAGGACGCTGACTTTCCACACCTATTACGTTGGTTCTCTTTGGGAGAACTTAACTTTACATGCATTTCTTTAAAAATAGAGTATGAAAACAAGGTTTTGCCAGTTGCAAATTTACAGTATCAGGAATCATTTTCCAAAAAGTGGTGTTATATCATAGCTATTACTGGGCCACAGTTACCAGCAATGGAGGGTTTTAGTTCCCTAAATTGGCCTAGGGTTCCCATTTGGGTATTCAGCTGGTTTCATGATTGGAATCTGATCAAAGTGCTTCAGAAATCTTCAGATACAAGAAATTCAATGATGATGATGATGAAGATGATGATGATGAAGACGATGATGACGGACATGACGATGACAACAACAACAACATAACCCAGAACCTTTCCTTGGAGCCTGCAAAATAGAGGTCTTCCACTAGTGTTTGCCTAGTAGAATCACCAGGCTCCAGCTTCTGCCTCCTCAGGATCTTGCTTCCTGTTCTGATATGCAGATCCTTCTGGAGAGCTGGTGCCAAGGTGGCCTTTGTTTTCTCTGGTCTGAAGAGTGGCTGAGCCTTGGGGAACTATTTCCTCCAAGGAACTTCCTGAAACGGGAAATTTAGACTTTTCTGTATGAACATTCTAAATGCCTCTATGTTAAGCAATGCCTACAGCAACAGTTTTTCAAAAAGGATTTGTTTTGACCTTGGGAAGCCTGTTCATGGTGCTTCCAGGTAGGGGATGAAGAAGAGTAGCTGTGGTGTGGGATGAATGTTAGAGAATGACTAATGTGTCACTTGGTCTATGTAGTGTTGGATGTTCAGTGTCCTGATGGGATCAGGGTGGGAAAGCACTCTCTGGACCAGAAGCTTAGTGCCAGCAGCTCAAGAGTTTACAAATGTCTTATCTAGCTTCCATTTTGTCTTTCTAGTTTAAGTAAACAAACAGAGCACCCCCCCCCCCCACACACACACACCTGTCCACATGTTTTTTTCAGATAAAAGTTAAAGGATGCAGCTGAAAAATTCTTTCTTTTTTCTATTTTCTTTTTCCTATTTTCTATTTTCTTTTTTCCTTTTCTTTTTCTTTTTCTCTTTTTTTCTTTCTTTTCTTTCTTTCTTTCTCTTTCTCTTTCTCTCTCTTTCTCTCTTTCTTTCCTTCCTTCCTTCCTTCCTTCCTTCCTTCCTTCCTTCCTTCCTTCCTTCCTTCCTTCCTTCCTTCCTCTCTCTCTCTCTTTCTCTCTCTCTCTCTCTCTCTTTCTTTCTTTCTTTCTTTCCTTTCTTTCCTTTCTTTCCTTTCTTTCCTTTCTTTCTTCTTTGTGTTCTCTATCAGGAATGGATTTAGTCTAGTCCAGAGCTTGTAAAGTCAAATGCCTCTGAGATCCAGGTGGGTAATTTTAATCTAGTGACACTTGGTAGGGCCTCTGACCCACAGACATCTCTGACCCATGGCTCTTAGTCTGTTGAGCTGCCATGTGTAAAGAGCAGGTTTTCCTGAGAAACAAGCAATTTCCTTTAATGTAATATCTTGTATTTTAAATGTTACTCAGTAACTGAAAATTTAAAACTACTGTTCAGAACTTAAAAAAATTAAGTCTCCTGTGTGGGTAGACAAAATTCTCAGGTTGCCAGTTTTCATTTATGGTCAGAATTTTGGATTTCCTTTCATTGATAGTAACAGAAACTTAATTACCAAAGAAGGTAAATGTGATTGTCCAGAATATGTTTACAACACTTAAATGGTTTTTGTTTGGCTCAATACAAAATATCATTGCAGTAACATAATCTTTAGTTACTAGAAAATGTATTGAGTTACATATATATGTGTGTGTGTGTGTGTGATATATATATATATACATAAGATATTTTGCAAAATTTCTTGGGCAGACTCTGAAGAACCATTTGGGAAAGGCTGTGGTTCAGAGAGGAGCTGACACAGTGGGCTAATGAACAGTACTCACAGATAATGGTCTTTGTATTATATTGGGGCTATCCCTTTAGTGTGAATAACCCTCTACACTGTAGAAGAATGTTTTACTCTTTGCTGCAGAGGGCAGTGAAAATATGCCCTGAGTACTTTTGTATGAGTTACTATGAGAGACTAGAGCAATTACCCTGCAATTTGTATTAATTAACCTTACCATGAGTAATTTGGGTTGAGCCATCTTGTGTGTTTCATCATCACAGAGAATCCTCTGGCCTAGGGATAGACATAGATACAATCTGTAAACAGATGTGCTCTAGGCGGCCTCATCCCAATGAGAGTGTGAGTCCCGAGCGCTCTTCCTTACATCCCACTTGTCTTGAGGTTACAGGGCCTCTCTGTGCCTCGACTTTGCCGTCCATCACTTGGGCATGGTTGTCCTAGTGCTTTTTCGTACGGAGTCAAGATCATGGTTAGTGGGCTCTTTAGAACTCCTGGAACAATGTCTGGCATTGGTAAGCAGGAGGGGTTATTTTATTTTACTTGTTTCCTCTAGAGCTGTCAGGTCAGGTTTGGGTTAGTTGCCTGCAAGTTTACAACAGAATACAGCTGAATGTCCTCAAGGGGATAGAAGCTCATAACCCTCAGACACTCCAAATGAGCTCCATGACTGTGGAAATGTATGTAGAGGGGCCTTGGAGAGCCCTTGTTTCGGATTTTGAAACTGGAATTTCAGACCCAGTCTCACGTACAGCTCATCTGGTCTCTGACGGCGTAAGTTCTTGGTCTTTTAGATTCTTTGTCTGAGCCTATAGCTTCTTATTCTTGGTGTGTGCTAAGTTTTCAGCACTTGGGAAACATGGGAGAATATGGTTGGGTGCATTTAGACTACGAATGTAGTCTAAATGCTACTAAAATTAATTAAAGTGAAATGTAACTGCTATGTATTGATTAGATTTGCATGGGGATCCAAAACATTCATTACTGAGTACTGAGCATTCACCTAGTCAAAACATCTTCGCTGTGATGCCATCAAACAGTGACTGCATTCTTAGTCTAGTGCCTTTGAACCCTTCCCAACGGATTGTCATTCTTCACATTGGCAGCCACTGCTTTCACACAGCAGGCCGGGCTCCTTTTGGGGGAATAGTTGCTCTGAAGTGGGTGGTTAACAGATGAGGGCATGCCTTGGCCTCAGGGGCTGGTAGGAAGGCCAGGTTTCTGCCCACCTCTGTGTGCGTGGATGACAGCACTACTCCTTAGGAACAGTTCATCTCAGAGTTTCTTTGAAGAAAAATTCTTGTCCGTTCTTACACATGTAGTCTTCACATGAAATTTAGACTCTTTTGTCAACTTTAGAAAGTAATTCCTATCGAAAATTTGAATGTGACTGTGCTAAGTACATAAGCAAATTCTATTAATATAGAGTAATCCAAGTATATAGATTAATAGCACCTTGACAGTCTTGGAATGTGGGGTGTGTTCACATGTGGTGTGTGTGTGTGTGGTGTGCGGTGTTTTCTCTACTTTTTAAAACACTTTTTTTTAACCTCAGTAAGTGATGTTTTATAGTTTTATATATATACAAGTCCTGAACATTTCTTTTTAAAATTTGTCTCCATATATTGTAGATTTGCTTTTGATTGCTGTGGTGAATACACTATTCTGAAATTGATGCTTGTATTGCTTGCGTTTCTTGTGTTGTGGAAAAAAGAGGAAAAAGTATGAAGACGTTCTATATTTCTGTCATCCTCTATTAACTTATAAGGTGTGTTCTGGTCTTTAGTCAGCATTGTGTCCCTCCTGCCTTTAAAAAACATTAGTACAGTGGCTTTGACCTTTCTAACTCTAAAACTTTTTCAGTTCTTTCCTTTAAAAACAATAATGTAGTCTGTTATTTCCATTATATGCCTCTTTAACCTTAATTCTTGTATGATAGCATTTCTGTAGTCTCATATTGAAGTTAATTTTGACTAAAACTTGTAATGTTTGATGTTTGTTGCAGCACTAACACCATATCCCTATTTGGTTTAGAATTTGATGAGACTTCTTTGGCCTTCTACCTGGAAGTAGAACCTCATCTCTGTAGGGCATTCTGGACCTTACTAGCATCATGAAAAATGGGTGCGGGAGAGTGTTTGAGAAAGAATATATATCTGGGCAGAGGGTGTGGTCTCGTAGTAAAACATTGCCTAGCATTCTGGAGGCTCCAGCTCTGGCATTGCAAAGGAGAGGAAAGGCCTGACATTGTATTTGCTTTTGTGGTCCAGTTTGGCTTTTCCTCTTGACCCTGCTTCCACCCATCTGGTGAAGGGTCGCAGGCATACAGCACTTTATCTGGCTCCTCTGGTGCCTTTGTGCAATTGCAAATGTGGTTTTTTTGGATTTAAAGATAGCAAATATATTAAAAACACATTTTGTACAGTTACATTCCAAAAATATTTTAATATATATGATATAAGGATATTGTTTGCTCTGTTAACACTAATTTCTTAGGACAGTAACCCATTGACAGTTTAGCCGGCGAAGGATAAGGGAAACCTGATGGAGGGAGGGGCACTGACATTTGCTAGGTTCATCTAACTATGCTTTACTTAGATGGTTTGGGCAGTCAGGGCATCCAGGGTGCCGCTCAGGGCATGTCATAGGTCACAGCTTCCACACGTCTTTCTCCTTTGCCATCTGTGGTTATAAATAATATCAGGGATCAGAACAAATTTAGGAGTAATACCTTTAAACTTTAGTTTTTAAAATTCAAAATTAAATTATTCTATGTGTGAGAAAAAGTTTAATATACAGGTATCAAAAATGAAGATGAAAAATTTCAATTTCCTTTTCTAGGAAAAAACCCCTACCATTTTCAACTTGCTATTTACCTTTCCAGGTTTTGGTTAGCTGCTTATCATTTTATAGGTTGCTATTGACAACAAGGGAACTGACGTGGGAAGAAAGGGGATTTGTATATTTTGCCATATTTAGTTTCATAACTAATCATGTTACTTTGCACCTGGGAAGATGGAGTGAGCTTAACTGAAGGTCAGGGGGTTAATGGTAGTGAGCTGTGAACTGGAGTTTGTGATGCTTGTTCCTATTTCAGAACCTCACCATCTAAATCCAGTAATGTGGCTGTTCCAAGACACATAACACTCCACATCTTAATTAATTAAAATAATATAAAATTCCAGTTTCAATTGAACTATACTTTGGATGCTTGCTTGAGTAGGTACATGTTTCAGTGTGGGTAAAGATTGGGTACGTAAAGACTGTGTCTAGGACTGTAGATACTTTTCCATGAGCAAAACAGAGCCACTGGGATCTCAAAGTCCATGGTGTAGGCGGTTTTTAAAAGTGGTATGCTAGCACATCTAGCAGGTGGTGTCCTCTTGACTGAGATAGATAGCTGTGTCCATTGAGCATAGCAGACATGCTAAGTCACAGTTAAAAATGAGTGAGTTCTCTACTCCCCCACACCCCCCAGACAGGGTTTCTCAGTATGTACCTGGCTGTCCTGGAACTCACTTTGTAGATCTGGCTGGCCTCATTTGAGATTGCTGAGATTAAAGCTATGTGCTACCACTACCACCTGACCTCTTCTTAGCCTTTCAAAAAATATTGTTTAATTTTTATTGGTATCAGAGATTCCTGAATGTAGTATATCTGTGTAGCACATGTATATGTGCCTGGTTTCCAAAGAGGCTGCTTGATTCCCTGGAACTGGAGTTACCAGTTGTGAGCTACCATGTGGGTGCAGGGAACTGAACCCAGTTATCCACAAGAGCAGCCAGTGCTGTTCTCCACTGAGACATCTCTCTATCCCCTTGTCTTTCTTTCATCTGTTATGTGTGCCAAACCACATTCTGTACTTTTAGAGTTATATTTTAAGGGCATCAACTTAGAATAGAAAGAGCAGTAATAGCCATCACTCTGAGGTTTAATTGTGGCTAACACTTCTCTCTGGGTGCTTCTTCTAGTAGATGTGCTCTTGACTTGTGGTTTGTTTTTGGTTTTTGAGGCAGGCTGTCATTTTATAGCTCAGGCTAGCCTGGAACTCAGTACCCCCACCTCATCCTTCTATGTGCTGGGATCACAGTATGCACCTCCTCACCCAGCTTGTATTTGGCATTTGGTGTCAGTGTGGCTAAGAATAGTGTGTGCAGGGCAGAGGCAAGGAAGGTGGCCCTATGTAAACAAAAAGACAGGGTGGTGGAGACAGAAGGAGTCAGTTTAATAGTGAAATTAGACCTTGAGCTCGTGAAATTCATGACGAACTTGACAGTGATTTAGAGAAATGGACAGTATGTTTCTGCTCCTGTGGAACACCTGTCTGCGACCAAGAAGACACGCACTCCTTTTGCTCTTTGTTTGTAGGCCCATAGTGCTTGCCTACACTAATGAAGAGATGAATGTAAGAACTGCCTCTGATATCTGAAAGATCTGTAGCATCGGATTTGCTGTGTCCTAAATGTAAGATGGACTGTATTCCAGTCCCGCTGTATATACCATCAAAATCACACCTGCTGGGTTATTTCTCAAACTTTGTTAAATTACTAAAACCTGCAGTGAACTCAAAGTGTGTGTATATATATATATATATACACACACACACACACACTACCATATATATATGTATATATGGTAGTGTATTTGGGTTGTACATTTTAGTTATGGCCACATGGGCATCAACATTTTATGACTTCATGTTTACACATTGGTCTTTGGCTTTAGGTAGTGTTAGAAAATGGTAAATCTGTGAGTCCATCAGACTAGTTGTATAGGAAGACAGGTCCTGGGTGGTAAGCAGGCTGCTCCCTAAGTTTAAATTGGAAATTTTGATGGTTACATCAACTTCAGGTCCAGGAGAAATTCTTACGTTGTTGCTTCAGGGCCCCTGGTGGTGAGTTAGGAAATTACAGGAATTATAGGAGTCTGAAATCATAAAATCATAACATAGTTGTGTTTGCCACATACAGGAGCAAGGCCAGAGGGAGCATGGGGGAGGGGTAGAAGAGATGGAATCATCTGCGTGGCTGAGTGCTGAGGCCAACCTGGGTGCTGGCGCAGAATACCAGTGAGTTTCAAAGAGTAAATAGCATTATTTCTTCTGTGAGAAAGTAAAGTCCTCCTATGTTTTTTAGAAAATATTTTCACATGGAGTGCAGTAACATGTTGCCAGGGAGCAAGACACAGTCCATTAGAGCCTGTTGACTGCTGTAGCCATGTTTGTTGGTTGGTTACTTCCCCAGGCACCTTGGAAGCAGAATCAGCATGCCTGTAGAAGTGATTTCTTATAACCCCCATGCTTAGAGATTGCTCAGCCAGGGAACACAGGCTTGAGAGCTTGCCCGTGTTCTCTTTAAGAAGCCAGCCAGGCATATCAGTGCCTCTGCTTTAGCAATCAGCATTGCCTTTCATTTGTTTGGTACACTTATGAAGATTAATTTAGAATGAAATGTAATTGGAAGCCAATTACATCTGATGGCCAGAGCTATTAGATTGGAGCAGTGTTGTTGATTGAGAAATGGAAAGTATTGAGATAGTGTCTGGGAAACACATTACATACATTGAATGTCACTGTCTTTTTCAATGCCTAATTTAAATGACTTTTTTCTCTTTTTATATTAGTTTGTTCCAGACAGACTTTGTAGTCCAAGAGTAAAGAAAGCCTATGACAAAACAGTACTTACACATCATAACACATTTGTTATCATTTGCTTAAGAATTGGAAAACAATTAAAGAAAATCTTTAATTTTTGATTTCTTTAAGGATAAAAGAGGCGTATAGTTATCTTTTGAATTTAGTGGTTAATTTAGCTTGTGGGGACTTAATTTCATCAGAATTAGCTCTAAAATTTGTCATATGAAATAATAAACATCTTTGATATCTTTGCTTATGCTTTCCTGTTGTTTTAGTTTATTTTTTAGTTGAGATGCAACTTATATCACCATCTAAAAGTATAAAACTTTCCAGTTATACTAACTACAGAATTGCAAAATGTAATTGTAGTTCACGTTTCAGTGTTTGGTAAGCTCATTAAAATTGTGCAGCCATCAATCACTGTTGTCATTGTTCGGAATGTTCTTATCCTACAAAGACCTCACACTCGGCAGCCACACCCCTTTCTTCCTTCTTCACCCCTCCCTAAAATGGCCGATTGATTGGACTGCTCTGGACTTCTCCTGCTCTGGAATTGTACAGTTTATATTTTTTTCTATGCTGAGATCCACTGACTTACTGTAAAGTTTATAAGGCTTATCTATGTTGCGGCATGGATCAGCGCTTTTCTGCATGGTCTAAGAGTTGCCAGTAGTTCAGTGGGGTTTGTGCATGGTCCCATTAGCTCCTCCAAGATCCATGGTGACTGTTGGCTGAGCGTGCCTTATGTAGATGTAGTGCAGGCACTCACAGCTGCTGTGAGTTTGTTATGGGTGTGTACAGCATCTCATATCTCTCTATCCTTTCTCTTCTCTTTTCCACAGTGTTCTCTAGCCAAAAAGGGGTGGTGTAAATATCTTGTTTAAGGCTAAACACACGGGTCTCATTTACTTGTTTAACAGTCTTGTAACAGTTTACAAGTTTACATCTTGAACAGTCACAAACCTCTGCACCAGAACCTGGTGCAGACAGAAAGAAGTGTGCGGTGGGGAAAGAGTGTGGGGCACCTTACCTGTCTGCAGTGGGGGGGGGGGGGGGCTTACCTGTCCACAGTGGGGGCACCTTACCTGTCCACAGTGGGAATCCTTGCTGGCTGGCAGCAGAAGTTCACTGCTTCTTTTAGGGTAAATCTTGACTTCATGAAAATTTTCTGAAAGAAAGCTGATTGGCATAGAGTTAGATCTGTCAACATTTATGTGGTGACTCCTGACGTTTTAAAAATACTTGGCTTTGAATAATTTTGAAATAGTAAATGCTGTGCAGCAAGAGGGGTGAAAACCAATGAATATCAGTAATTTTAGAAATAAGAAAATAAGGAATCCATTAGTGGATGAAAGAGATAAAATTATTTAAAACCGACTCAAGGTTTTTCCTGAAAATCTTATTTTCATAGAGATTAAGATTTTCACATTAGAGTATAGAAAGCTTATCTGCAAAATTACTTCTGTAAATCTTTGAGTTGCTGTACAGTCTGTTTTCATCTGAAGATTTGTGTTTTGTGGAGATTCAGTGAAACACATACTTAGAACATTTATTTTATATTCTTTAAGTATGAAGAATTAACTAAAACATACAAATTGTAGATAAAAACTGAGGTTGAATCATGATGAAACCCTAATGATATTTTGTATTAGCTCATACTAGAAGGAAAGAAAAATTTTATTATAAAATGAAATGGGAAATTTAAGTTGGGCAAAAGACTTGAAGACAATAGAGCACCAAATATTTAGAGTAAAATTTATTATTAATAAGGAGGAGGTTGTTTCATTAATGTATGAATAATCATCTGGAGAACCTCTCAGCTGTTGGACTGTCTGAGATTCTGTCTCTGTATGTGTTAGGGTTACTATCGCTATGGTGAAACACCTTGACCAGAAAGAAGCAAGTTGGGAAGGAAAGGGTTTATTTTATTGGCTTACATTTTTGATAGCTTATTACATCACTGAAGGAAGTTAGGGCAAGAATCTGGAGGCACTTGCTGGTGCAGAGGCCACGGAGGCTTGCTCCTCCTAGCTTGCTCAGCCTGCTTTCTTAACCCAGGACCACCAGCCCAGGGGTGGTTCCCACCAACAATAGGATGGGCCTGCACATATCAATACCAATTAAGAAAATGCCCTACAGCCTTGTTAACAACCCATCTTATAGAGGCACGTTCTCAGCAAGGCTTCCTCTTCTCCAGTGATTCTAGCTTGTGTCAAGCTAGCACTGTATGATTCTAACGTAGGCACACCATACCTCTGAAGAACAGTGGCATATAGAGGCATTGAGGCTTGTATTACATGCACAATGAAGTCATT
Organism: Apodemus sylvaticus; assembly: GCF_947179515.1. Taxonomy (NCBI): domain Eukaryota; kingdom Metazoa; phylum Chordata; class Mammalia; order Rodentia; family Muridae; genus Apodemus; species Apodemus sylvaticus. The sequence continues at coordinate 46,478,110 of NC_067472.1, read as the reverse complement.
CTCTTTTTCATTAGGCACTGATTACTAAAAATCTTTGGAGTACTTCTGAGCTAGGCAAAGGGAGAAAAATAACAAAGGAGTCTAGAGGGGTTGCGGATAGTTTGTCTTTGTAATGAAGTTAGTCTGTGAGTGTCTTAATTAGGTTTTTGTTGCTGTGATAAAACACAATGAGCAAAGGCGACTCCAGTAGGAAAGGGATTGTTCTTACATTTCCAGATTACAGTCCATCCTTGAGAAAAGTCCAGGCAGTAACAAAAGCAGAGGTCATGGAGGAATGCTGCTTACTGGTTTGCTCCTACGTGGACGGCTTAGCCTGCGGTCTAATACCCCAGGGCCACCACCCAGACAGAGGTGGTACCACACAGCTGGCTGGGTCTTCTATCGATCATTACAAAAATGCACTATTTGCCTACAGTCAAATTTCATGGACATGCTTTCTCAGTTGAAAGTCCCTTTTCCTAAACAACTCTTAACTTGTGTCAAGTTGATAATAGGCTAGCTGGGACAGTATATATACTTTGTTTTTCATAGCTGGTTTTCTTTCCTCCTCCATACTGGATTTGACTGTTCACTGTCCTTACTGTTTCCTGCTGAACTGCGCTATATATATAGTTTATGATGTTAGATCGTGATTAACTTTAGAGGACCTTATACACACTGGCCAAGAAATGGTGACTCAGTTAAAACTTAAATTCCTAACCTTAGCAAATATTTTCACCTAGATTGCTTCCTTAAAAGTTTTTTTTCTTAATCTTATGTATTTTTTAAAGATTTATTTATTTATTTTTATGTATATGAGCATGTTGTTGCTGACACACCAGAAGAGGGCATTGGATCCAATTACAGATGGTTGTGAGCCATCATGTGGTTTCTGGGAATTGAACTCATGACCTCTGGAAGAACAGCCAGTGCTCATAACCACTGAGCCATCTCTCCAACCACATATATATGGTTATTTTTATATTACTCATTCTTGTATTTTGTCAGGTCCCTAACCTCCAAAGGAAGTCATAAAATTTCTACATTAGTGAGTGGGCCAAAGTAAATTTGTAATATTACCCAACCTGAAAGTCACTTTCAGCAGTGCGTTTGATAACTTGAAGCTATAGATGTATTCTTTATTTGTAGTTAGCCAGTTTTAAAGCTAATCTGTATTCTCTTTGTATTGACAGGAGGATACAGTGAAAATCAGATCTAGTCAGATCTAGACCAATTGATATTTTGCATATCCGATTTGCATATGATTCATAATAATAGCAAAATTACAGTTATGAAGTAACAACAAAATAATTTTATGGTTGAGGGTCACCACAGTATGAGGAACTGTATTAAAGGGTTGGAGCGTGAGGAAGGTTGAGAACCATTGACTAGATCATGAAGAGATCGTGACACTTAATAAAAAGAACTAGTAGTAACCATTATTGGCTGATAATTTACTGTGTTCTGGACATCATACTAATACTGAATTTGTGGATTTAACCTTCTTAACCAGTTAGTGGTTTTTTTTTTTTTTTATTTCTCTTACAAAGATGAGTGATACATGTTCAATGATGTTAATTTATCTAGACTGCCTTCGTAAAGGCAATTTGTTTTACAGATATTTAAGGTATTAAGGTATCACAGACTAGTGATATCTGCTCTCATAATAAAACATTCACCATGTAAAATGCCATTTCTCATTTTCATTGCTCTTTGCCATTTCTCATTCTCATTGCTCTCAAGAAGTCTTCTGTTTATAGTAGGTCCAGTTTAAATGGTTCCTACTTCATCTTAAAGATGCTACTGGCCAGCTGAGTGCCTCACTAAATGAGATTGGCCTTCTTAGTGCCTATAGTCAACTCTCTTCTTTACACAGCACACAGACATTAGACCCTTATTTCCCTCACAGTAGCCATGATATCCCACTGTTTATGAATCTGACCTAGTTGGAAAAGAACAAGTGACCTCCCTTCCCTGCTGCACTTCTCATTAATTGCTCCAGCACTTGAAAGTTGTTTGCCCTTCGGGACAGATCCAGTAGCCATATTGTTGTAGATATCATTATTATTACCAATTTGATTTTACTTTGCCAGCACTGATTGTTATCATGCTGTCTCCACTAGTACCCTCAAGTCGACACGTAGTTAGCTTTTGTGTCCATCTGCAGCCCTGTTTGCAGCTGTAATGGTGTAAGTGGTGCCCATGCAGTTGCTTTTGCTTATTTATCCAGGTCACTGGGTCAAAGTCAGCATAAATGATACCTTCCTCAGTGTGATTTTTTTTTTCTTTTTGCATGATTTTCTTTGGTGCTCCTGGGGCCCAGTTGTGCAGATGAGGGATAATTTTTTGTTGTGTGATACATTATGCAGAGATGGAGCCTTCTACCTCCATCCTTCTCCCAGGTGAGAGCTGAATGGGAACGTATATTTCCCTTCCAACCCTTCTTAAGGCTCTTGGTTCACCTTGAAGGGGGCCTGAAGTGACAAGTCTAGATTCTGAGAAAAGACTCAATAACTGCATAAGTCAGGGTCACTAGGGCCTCCTCAGATGTGTGGCATCAGAAGCTGTGGGCCCTTTGGGCAGATACTGATCTTCTAGGGTTTGAAGCTCTGTGCTCACTCTCATGACATGAAGGAGGAAACAACTGCACAGCATATGTGGGTGGGACAGACAAGTGGACAGCTGCAGGCCTGGGGCCTTAAATTCCCACCAGCAAATTTTGGACCTAATCATTCAAGCTTTCTATATAAAATGACAAAATGATTTTACAAACTATATGGGAAGGTAAATTTATCAATATATCAAACTTTAGAACAAAGACTGTCAAATGAATAATATACACATTGTTAGTGTTAAATAGTGAAGATAACATAATTTTTGTAAACTTTCATAAGAAATTATTATAATAATAAAAAAGCTTTACATGATTCCTTTTCTTTATTGTAGATGTTTTTTATTCCTGGACCCATTGAAAATGTGAGGAAACACCATGGTAGGGTTCATAGAAATACACGCCATCAGTGTATTAGGTTTTAGTCAAATCTAAAATTCAGAACTCCCCCTGAATGTTTTAGGCAAAACATTCTTTTACATCTCCTAACTTTAGTTTTTTGTTTAAAGAAGAATGACCTTGAACTCCTGATCTTCCTACATCCTTCTCCCGAGTCCTGGGATTGCATGTGTACCATCGCATCTGGTTGAGAAATCCACTTAATGTGCTAAAAACCTAAAAATTTATACTCTATAAAGTAGGTTAAATTAATCCATAACTTTATGGATTAAATACTTAATTAATTAATTAAATAAATACTTGTTTTAATTTTTTCATTTTTATACTAGTAAAACTTAAAGCGAATTCATCTTCTAAAATTACTGAGCAAAGTTCGTGGTCTGTCAAATTTTCTTTTGCTCCAAGTTTATTGCATATGAATAGAAACTATATATATATGTTCATATATATATGAACGCCTATTCATTCATAGCTTTCCCATTGTTTTTTTATACTTTAGTATGGAATGGAATGAATGTTCTAGAAAACTTCTCTACTCCCCAGTACCTTTGCACAGTTAGTGCAAACTACTCAAACGACTGAGATAGAACTCAGGCCAACCTCGGTAACAGTGAGTTCCAGGACAGCTTGGGTACAGACTAAGGACCTGGTCTCAGGAAAAGTCAAACTTCCAAAAGTCTATCTTAGGCTTGTCATCTGGCAAGCTGACATTTATTTAGGCCTTGCTGGAGGGATATATCTAGTTTATTAGAAATCATGCAGTAGAGAAGATTGCATGTAATGCGAATGAGCTATGTACCCAGAGTAATGTTGGGAGGTTTCTGTAGGTGCAATGAAACCTTCCTCAGAACCTTTTATTGTGTTGGTGTTCAAGGCAAGATGACAGGTGACATTTTGTCAGTTTGAAGTCTGGCCCACTTTGCCACTAGCCAGCTGTATTAATGTAGTAGTTCCATGCTTCAGCTCAGACTTGTGAAGACCCTTTCATCTCAGGGATCCTAGGTTGTGTCCTTCGGGTTCTGACTTCTTCCTTTTTTCGAAGGATTTATCACAATTTATTCAGATTTAATTCTAAATCACCATGATTTTCTGCAGCAAGGGGCAAATTGTGCTGCAGCATTGTCTCACCTGTCTTGGGGATCTTGAGTTTTATCCTGTGCTGTGAGCTTCTGAAACATGACACATGTCTAAAGCTGCTGTGTTCTTCCTTCTGCATCTCTAGGCCCCACTGTGATAAGTGGTAGGGTTAATAAAACTAACATCGAAAAGGGTGTGTGTGTGTGTGGGGGGGGGTGTGGTGTGGTGTGTGTGTGTCTGAATGTGTATGTTTTCTTTTTTGAGAGTAGGCCTTGCTACGTAGTCCAGGCTGGTCTTGAACTCAGAATTCTCCTGTCTCAGCCTCTGCTCCAAGGGCTGGGATTACAAACATACACCACTATACTATACCAGGCCCCCTTGTTGCTTTGATATTTACAGTGGAAAAGGAAGAAGTTGTTTTCTTCATTAGAACTTTCTAGACCATTTAGCATATGGCTTAACTAAATGCAGTTGAAAGAAAGAAGAAATTCTAAAGAAGATGGAAATGGAGCTTACTCTTATTTTGGTGAATATAAGAAGATATTACTGTATATAAGATTTCCAGAACACACATTCAACCCCAAATACTACAGTTTGGATTGTAAATGTTCTCCATGGACCCAGGTTGAAGGCTTGGTCTCTAGCCTAAGGTACTATTGAGGTGTGTTAGAATCGTTCAGCAGTGGGGGTGGGTGGGAGTAGGTTAGGTCACTGGGATTGTGCCCTGCATTGGGATCTGGTCATCACCTTTTTCTGCCTTCTGCTTCTTGGCCACTTAGACAGTTTTGCTCCCCTGTATATATCCCCTGCCACAATGCTTCATTGAGGCCCAAAGCAGTAGAGCTAAGTGAAACTTCCCAGAAGTTGAAGCAGTGTCAACCCTTTTTTCCCTTTAGAGTGATTTGCCTCAGGCATTTTAACAGTGACAGAAAGCTGACTGTTAACAAGGTGGTAAGGATGTTCTAAACATCTTTAAACTTTTTTCTAGAAGAAAGCATGCTTTATGACATTGAGGCACATGGGGCATGAGATATTTGTAATACACATTTCTAATTTAATAGGAATAGGGAAGATAAATTTATGACAGTACAGGAACAGAACAGTTTAATAAATTGCTTCTTTAAACGTTAAGTATGTATTCAGGACAGTAATTCCAAGAAGCCAGCTGGGTGTCCGTCCATTCATGTGGAGGTGCAGCAGCTGGGCTATCTTGTGCCAAGGTTGCTATTGTCACTTGGTTCAGTCTTGCTGCCAGCCAGCTGTATTCGATTTACTTCCTTAGTTTTCATAGCCACAACATTTATTATCCGTTCAAACATTGGCAGATTAAATACCATGAGAGAATTACTTAACAAAGGAACCACAGAGAGAGTTACCTGTTCCTTTATTTCTGTTTTAGGAAGGAAAGAAAGGCCTGTGCTGCAACTGGGTCGGGGACTTATTGCATAGGATGTTTTGGGGAGACCCTCGCCAGCCTCAACAAGTTCAGTTGCATACTTTGCAGGGATACCTTACATTAGAATTTATACAGAGAAAGGGCAAAGGGCAAACCAGCCCAACTCCATGTAGTGGCTTGCTAATCTAATTTACATCGACTTTGGACTATTCACAGGTGATTGTCTTTAGATGATAAACACCCATGATGACTTTGCTGAGAGACAGCAAGTTTCAGTCAAGTCAGAATTATCTCAAGAACCTGTAGAAATATGCCAGAGCCTACAGTTACAGGGCCTTGCCACCCTGGCGAGCTGGTTGGAGGCTGGGGAGCCGGAGGCCAGCAGCTCAGACATGCTAGCTCTTGTCCAGCCTCCCATGGACTGACAGCTTCACAATTTAGCAGTGGCTCCCCATCTGGTCGGCTTCTTTGTCGCAGTGTCTTTGGGAATGTAACATGGTCAGACCCTGAAACAGGGTATTATGTTTATAAGAAAAGCTCTGGCAAGTTAAAGGCAACTAGCCAGTTGGATAAGATTCTAAAAAATGCATTCAGTATCTCTCTACTCCCCCAAGATTCCCAGGGTAATTTTATCATAGATTTTATTTTGTTATACTTTAAAAAATTTTTGTTTACAAGTGTGTACATACACATGTGTGTGCAGTCAATGCAACACATAATGTGGAGCTCAGAGAATAGCTTCTGAGAATTCTCTTCTTCCACTGTGTGAGTCTTAAGGATCAAAGCCAGGTAATTAGGATTGGTGGCATGCACCTTAACCCGATGAGCCAGTTCCCTGTCCTCATTCTTGTCTTTTGATATTAGTCACTCACATGAAATCTGTTATTTATGATTTATAAATGGGCTTCTTAGACATACATTATTAAGCAGTATACATAATAAAACTAATGTTGAGGTGAGTAGGCAAGTCATGCATTTCTGATTTAGTAGTGTAAAAGGAATCTGTAGCTCACTAGATCAATAACATTAAATAACTAATGACCGTTTTATATTGAAGTCTGAAAGTTTAAGGAATGATTTTTTTCCCCTCCCTGAGACAGGGCTTCTTTGTTCAGCCCTGGCTGTCCTGAAACTTATTCTGTAGACCAGGCTGACCTCAAACTCAAAGATCTGCCTGCCTCTGCCTCCCTGAGCTAGGATTAAAGGCATGCACCACCAACACTCAGCTTAAGGAATGATTTTTATAAGAGCTAAACCTAATTTAATAACATTTTTCTGTATTTTTTCATTGTAGAACTGCTGAGACAGGTATTTAAAAATAAAGTATTTTAAAGTTCTCTATAAAGACACATTTGGATATTGCTTATAATGCTCTTGTTTTGAGATAGGGTCTCACTATATGTGTGAGACTCATAGATATCTGCTTGCCTCGATTTCTGAGTGCTGAGACTGAAGGCATGAGCCATTTGCAGGACCCAGAATATGAATTTTGCTTTGTTTCTCGTTCAGGAACACAGCTACGATGACGATTCCTTATTCATCCTGCTCTTGGGACTGAAACCCTATTCTTTTTTTTTTTTTTTTTTGGTTTTTGGTTTTTGGTTTTTGATTTTTGGTATTTTTCGAGACAGGGTTTCTCTATGTAGCCCTGGTTGTCCTGGAACTCACTTTGTAGACCAGGCTGACCTCAAACTCAGAAATCTGCCTGCCTCTGCCTCCCAAGTGCTGGGATTAAAGGCATGCGCTACCACTGCCCGGCTTGAAACCCTGTTCTTGACCATGACTTCCATGCCTAGGCAGAGGTGTCCTAGCTTCTAGCTTTAAGGCGGTGGCTCTATAGTTTGGTGGTACACACATCTGGGTCTTAGGGTTTCGTAGTTCTGCTAGTTAAGAGATGACTAGCTTTGCTGTGGATTTTATCTACCGGCTTAGGTAAGTTATTTAACCCTTCAGCATCTGCAGTCATTTTCTATTTTAACAATGATATATAAAATTACCACAAGATTGTTGCTATTTTGTTTCCAACCCAATTCCCCGGTAAAAGAAATCTCAACTCAAATCAGTAACAAAACAAGCTGTCAAAATACAAGCCCAGGGCTATCCACAACATAAGACGACTGCTTCAATAAATCTAGAGATTCATTTAAAACGTAGACTTTGAGTTGGATGCGGTGGTGCATGTCTTTCATCTCAGCCTTTAATCCCAGGCAGAGGCAGGCAGATCTTTTTTGAATTCCAAGCCTTGTTTGGTCTACATTGAGAGTTTGAGCCCAACGAAGGCTACATAGTGAGATCCTGTCTCAACAGCAAACAAACAACAAATGAAAAACATAACAAATCCTCCCTACCCCCAAACTATGAGGTTTGGAAATTTTTTGATGAGATTCTGGGTACTTCCAAGAGGCTGTAGTCATCTGGGAGAAGTGTGTCAACTACATTAACATTCTGGTGGGGGAGTAAACTCCATTTCCAGTACGAATTCCACACTGAAAATTCCAGGGCAGAGCCTCAGATGGAGTTACAGGTTGTATCGGATGCAGTTCATTTGAGCCACTCTGTCTCTTGAGATTCTAGGGCCTGGAATCTCATCTTTAATTTTTTTTTTTAAGTGAAGCAGTGAACAGCTGGGAGAAAGTTATCTAGAGACTAGTAAATTGCTCAAGGTCACACAGCTACCAGAGCTGCCTGTGAATTGAGAGTGCTAAGGCTCTGGTGCCCGTGCTGAGCCCTTGCTGTTCTCATGATGCACAGGCTAGCTGGTCAGGAGTGCAGAATCCCGGGCTCTGCCCAAGAGCTGTGGAGTCAGAAAGAGCCTTTTAGTAGTATCCCAGGGCTTTGAGAGGCAGTGCTCTGAAACACCCTCTCTTACCATTTATGTGCTGCTGGTCTGAAGTCTTCCTACTGTGTATGTGAGCAGTGGTGGCGTGAATATGGCCATTCAAAGAGCTGCAACCTCATCAGTGTGCATTTAAAAATTATTACTACTTTTAAAATATCTCCTGTGAGCTCATCCCCACCTCTCTACCACTCCCGGTCCCCCAAACACAACACACAGGTATTTCTCTCGCTATTCTTTTGGCAGGAGGAGAAGCAGATTATCAGGTGAGACATTTATTCCTGGACTTCGTATATACCCTTTGTCTCTTGTTTCTAGCATGCATACACATTATGTGTGTGCATACATACATACAGTAACTTTTGGCTTTGTGAGGCTTACACACTTTAAAAAAGACAGAGGACATTGTTGGCACTGTTCCCATCATGGCTTTTTGCGCATTTTGTCTTCTTTCAGGTTGCTCCCTACTTTCTAATCGTGTGCCCTGGGGAGTGCAGGCTAATCAGTGCTCATTGCCTGCCTTCTGGTGGAAAAGCACTGACAGGATTGGTCCTGGTCCCTTGTTCCCTTCCAGTAAACAAATGTCTTTCTTGTTATGTAAGTAACTATAATCTAAATGTAATCATATAGTAGACATAGAAGGAACAGCCAATTGGCCTTAAGTGACTTGGCCAACGTAAAGGACAAGAATGAGGGAGGCGATGCTGGACAGAGAGGGAGGGATATGTGGGTAAAGGAACTAGGAGGCAGAACAGGCTGCAGACCTGAAAGGGCCAGGCTTGTTTATGGGGAGGGGGTGGGTATTGCCAAAAGAGCAAATGAGACTACACTGTGCGAAACTCTATTTGCCATAATAGTGACAGAGTTTCACTGTGTGGTAGCACTCTTGGCTAAGGCCTTATTTCTGTCTCATCTGTAAACAAAGGGTTTGAGGTGGGCATCCTTAGGGACTGGTGCTGCAGAGAGAAGTTAGCTGGTTTGCTCTGAAGCACAGGGCACTGCTTCCCAGCTGCTTCCAGTTCTTCTGTGAAGCTACACTGTCACCACAAAATGAAGAAGCACCTCGCTGCAGGAAAGGGTAACTTAGTGTTCATCTTTGCTCTACTCTGAAAGTCTATTTTCTCAGCAGTCCAGTGGCAGAGCATGGACTTGCTTGCTTGTTTGTTCTTGTCTGTGATCCTTGGCAATTATGATCTGTCCCTGATGCGAATTTCATTGCCTGTTGTCCTTCCTTCCTTCCTTCCTTCCTTCCTTCCTTCCTTCCTTCCTTCCTTCCTTCCTTCCTTCCTTCCTTCCTTCCTTCCTTTCTTTCTTTCTTTCTTTCTTTCTTTCTTTCTTTCTTTCTTTCTTTCTTTCTTTCTTTCTTGTGAAGTGGAGCTTATTAAAGTTTGTACTCATAAGAAAGTTTGTACTCGTAAGAAAAGATTCCTAGGGACACTTGGACAAGATGTTGGTTCTGTTTATTCTCCATTTTGTAATGACATAATGGTTACTGTGCTGTTTTGGTTGATGGTACAATGCTATCTTAGTTCAGCCAAAAAGCTTCTTTTGTCTTCAGGTAGATTACTAATAAGGATATTTTGTTCACCTTGAAGTTCTCAGAACTTCCTTTTCTACACACTTCAGACACAAAGGTACTCTGTTGTCTTGATTTCTGCTGCCCCTGCCCAGGCCGTGGCAGCAGTCAATGATGTCATCTCCTCAGAGTTTGGTCTTTTCTCTGCACCAGTTGGCTTGCCCCTGCTCCCCCTATTACTTTGTTCTATGAATTGTTATAGAATAATTCTGAAGTTCTTTTCCTCTCCAGATAGCAGTGAAACCTGCTAGCATATTCTGTTTGGTCTTATAACTTAGTGCATGTAGTTCAGGATATGTGGTAATTGGTTGAGTAGTGGGAAATTAGTTAGAGGATACAAACTTAGGCAATTGTCTCACATCGGTAGACCTCAGTTTCCTCATTTACAAACGAAGAAAAGCTGGCTTCTAGCTTTTAGATGAGGCCTTTAGAGACACCCCCCCCCCCCAGATGAAGCCTTAAGTTCACATTTTTAAAGTGCCAATTCTTGGCTATCTTTATGTTTAGTAGCTCTATAAGTTCATATTATCCATTTCCCAGGTTCCAGTTTATTAATAGCTTTAGTGAATTGTGAATGGCAGTTTAATTAGATCATCCATGAAGAATTAGGGCAACTACTTTTTTTCCCCAAGAGGATATTTTCATTCTGGAATATGCATCTTTCTTTTAACCTAGGTAATTAAACACTTTACGAAGTAGGGAAGTAAGCCTTTTTACCTGCCTTTCAAACATGTTATGCCTTTTGTATTTTTTTTTTAAGCTGCACGCACTTTGAATAAAGCAGCTTTACAGTTTCTGTCCATTTTAAGTGCTGAGTTGGCAAAACTGATAAGTAAATTTTCAATAAAACATTCCTGTCTCAGTCCAGGATTGGTGGTCCGTGCTTGTAATCCTAGCACTTAGGGACTGAGCAAGGAGGCTTGCCATCAGTCTAGCATCTTTCTAGGTTAGGTGACTATCAGACTTGCTGGAGCTATATGGTAAGAATGCCTCAGAAATCAATCAATCAATCAATCAATCAATCAAATGCTTTTCTTCCTTTAAGGAGGAAATGATAACATGCAATAGAAAACAAGCCTTGTTTGATGGCTAGTTTCCAGTGAATACCTCATGAAACAATTTATATTTGGCTTTGAGGTATTTTTTGTGCTTACATTGGAATATGTGTATGCCTCATATTCTGGGAATTACAATACTTCAAGTAAATAAATAAGGAAGTTGCACTGTAAAAATCGATTTAGAAGGAACCAGAAAACTGTCAAACAAATAGATCTTGTTCTTCTCCAAATTCCTTTCTGAGTTCTTCTTGTGGAAGGCTGAAACCCTCTATAGTCTGGGCTACCAAATTTCACCTCTGCGGAATGGATGTCTCTTTTCTTTTGCCAGCTCCTTAGGTGTCCCTGAAAGGAACTGGATAACTGAACCCTTAGTAAAAATTTCAGTACTCCCTCAGGATTGAACCCAGGACCTGCAGCATGTCAATTAAGTACCACTGAGCTACAGTCTAACCTTCTAACCCTTGTTTTAATCTTTATTTTGAGGCTCAGATAGGCCTTGAACTAACTGTCTTGCCTCAGTCCCCTGAGCTCTGGATTCATCTTCAGACTTGTGCCACGAAGCCTTTTTTGTTAGACTTCGGATACTGGAATTATTGAAGTGTTCTTGTCACACCTGGCACTAGAACAAAGCCACGGATTTGTAGAGGCCTTAAAGAGACAAATGTTCTCTTCATTGCTAATTTGCTATGAAGATTAGTTCCACTTCCATGTAGCTATTCCCATATGGAGCAAATGAAGTTGGTGTCATAATAGCAGATTTCTTTTTGTACCACATCGAGTGAAGTGAGGTTGGAACAGTATCTTAGCAGAAGAGGTGGTCGAAAGGCTTATATGAAAGGCCCATGGAGCTCCAGGGGCGAGTTATGAGCCTTGTATCTAGCAGGGGTGGGGGAGCTGAATATAGGATGAGTTACCCAGATGGCGCAGGGATGATGGGATACCTTCAAGCCCGGATTCAATGACAGTCTGCCTCTTATGAAGCTTTAATCGTGGGTGGCTTTGTGTATAGTAGACATTTATATTACTGTAGAAAGACAGATGTTTGAATTTATCAGCTCAGCTTATTGAATATGCGAAGAAATTGTGGCTTTCAACTTGAGGCTGCTCAAAGTTGAATTTTTTTATTTTTTTTTTATTTTTATTTTTTTTTTTTTTTTGAGACAAGACTTTCACTGTGTAGCAGTTTCACAAGAAACATAATGGGCCTAGAACTTGCTATGTAGCTCAAACACGTAGTCTCCTGCCTCAGCTGCCTTAGTACTGGGGTTACAGTTTTGAAAACCACATGTATTAGTGTTAGAAAAAGTTCTTTGCTCATGCTGTCACATCTTTTGACCAGGATGATTTCTCCTTTGTCAAGACATAATGAGCTCATGACAAGGGACACTAGTAAACCTCTCTGCTTTATTTTGTGACTTGTAGTTTGGCTTGAAAATGATCATGAGGTTTAGGTTTGGTCTAAGGACCAAACCCCCTGAAGAGAGCCCTCTCCTTAGTTCCCTGGGGGAGAATAACCTTCAGGGTTGTGTTCACTGGAGAGCTCTTGAGGAGAAATGGGCTCTACAGTTTCAGATACCTGCCGTCGAGGTTACCTGCTCACTGTACCTGTTGCCTGCAGCACACAGGCCTCCTGCAAGTCAGGCTCCAGGAGTGTAGCTGCTACCCTGCTAAGTCTGCAGTCAAGGTGCCTGAGAAGAAACTGGCACTCTGGTGATCACACAATACGCAGTGCAAAACCAGAGGGATAGTAATTGATGTAAATATCTAGACTTGTAAAGACTGTTTAAAATTTAATAAGTACCCATTCAAATCTTGTAAGATATTTAAAAACTTTTATTACTTGTATTCTCACAATTTATGCAGTTAAACACAGTTTAGTAAATTTCATTTCAAGTGTGTTTTACTTTTTTTTTTTTTTTTAAGTTTTTTTGGCAGCCGGGCGATGGTGGTGCACGCCTGTAATCCCAGCACTCTGGGAGGCAGAGGCAGGTGGATTTCTGAGTTCAAGGCTAGCCTGGTCTACAGAGTGAGTTCCAGGACAGCCAGGGCTACACAGAGAAACCCTGTCTCGAAAAAGCCACAAAAAAAAAAAAAAAAGTTTTTTGGCATGGATTAGGAGGTAGACAAGCCTAATAATTATGATCAACCTCTTTTCTTTGAATCTTACCTATAATTAAGGTATTATATTTACTGAAGATTTACTCAATTCCTGCTTTCGGGTGAATTTCACAAGAAACAACGGGAATGTGTTGCTTTGTGTTTTCTTTTTTTTTTTTTTTCTGTCATCCACATGATTCTTTTTTTTTTATTGTTATTTTTTTTATTCGATATAATTTATTTACATTTCAAATGATTTCCCCTTTTCTAGCCCCCCCACTCCCCGAAAGTCCCGTAAGCCCCCTTCTCTTCCCCTGTCCTCCCTCCCACCCCTTCCCAGTTCCCCGTTCTGGTTTTGCCAAATACTGTTTCACTGAGTCTTTCCAGAACCAGGGACCACTCCTGCTTTCTTCTTGTATCTCATTTGATGTGTGGATTATGTTTTGGGTATTCCAGTTTTCTAGGTTAATAACCACTTATTAGTGAGTGCATACCATGATTCACCTTTTGAGTCTGGGTTACCTCACTTAGTATGATGTTCTCTAGCTCCATCCATTTGCTTAAGAATTTCATGAATTCATTGCTTCTAATGGCTGAATAGTACTCCATTGTGTAGATATACCACATTTTTTGCATCCACTCTTCTGTTGAGGGATACCTGGGTTCTTTCCAGCATCTGGCAATTATAAATAGGGCTGCTATGAACATAGTAGAGCATGTATCCTTATTACATGGTGGGGAATCCTCTGGGTATATGCCCAGGAGTGGTATAGCAGGATCTTCTGGAAGTGAGGTGCCCAGTTTTCGGAGGAACCGCCAGACTGCTTTCCAGAGTGGTTGTACCAATTTGCAACCCCACCATCAGTGGAGGAGTGTTCCTCTTTCTCCGCACCCTCTCCAACACCTGCTGTCTCCTGAATTTTTAATCTTAGCCATTCTGACTGGTGTAAGATGAAATCTTAGGGTTGTTTTGATTTGCATTTCCCTAAGGACTAATGAAGTTGAGCATTTTTTAAGATGCTTCTCCGCCATCCGATGTTCTTCAGGTGAGAATTCTTTGTTTAACTCTGTACCCCATTTTTTAATAGGGTTGTTCGGTTTTCTGGAGTCTAACTTCTTGAGTTCTTTATATATATTGGATATTAGCCCTCTATCTGATGTAGGATTGGTGAAGATCTTTTCCCAATTTGTTGGTTGCCGATCTGTCCTCTTGATGGTGTCCTTTGCCTTACAGAAACTCTGTAACCTTATGAGGTCCCATTTGTCAATTCTTGCTCTTAGAGCATACGCTATTGGTGTTCTGTTCAGAAACTTTCTCCCTGTACCGATGTCCTCAAGGGTCTTCCCCAGTTTCTTTTCTATTAGCTTCAGAGTGTCTGGCTTTATGTGGAGGTCCTTGATCCATTTGGATTTGAGCTTAGTACAAGGAGACAAGGATGGATCAATTCGCATTCTTCTGCATGCTGACCTCCAGTTGAACCAGCACCATTTGTTGAAAAGGCTATCTTTTTTCCATTGGATGTTTTCAGCCTCTTTGTCGAGGATCAAGTGGCCATAGGTGTGTGGGTTCATTTCTGGATCTTCAATCCTGTTCCATTGATCCTCCTGCCTGTCACTGTACCAATACCATGCAGTTTTTAACACTATTGCTCTGTAGTATTGCCTGAGGTCAGGGATACTGATTCCCCCAGATTTTCTTTTGTTGCTGAGAATAGTTTTAGCTATCCTGGGTTTTTTGTTGTTCCAGATGAATTTGATAATTGCTCTTTCTAACTCTGTGAAGAATTGAGTTGGGATTTTGATGGGTATTGCATTGAATCTGTATAGTGCTTTAGGCAAAATGGCCATTAATGAAAACACAACATACCCAAATCTATGGGACACAATGAAAGCAGTGCTAAGAGGAAAACTCATAGCCCTGAGTGCCTCCAAAAAGAAAATGGAGAGAGCATACATTACCAACTTAATGACACACCTGAAAGCCCTAGAACAAAAAGAAGCTATTTCACCCAGGAGGAGTAGAAGGCAGGAAATCATCAAACTCAGGGCCGAAATCAATCAAGTAGAAACAAAGAGAACCATACAAAAAATCAACAAAACCAGGAGCTGGTTCTTTGAGAAAATCAACAAGATAGATAAACCCTTAGCCAGACTGACCAAAGGGCACAGAGAAAGTATCCAAATTAACAAACTTAGAAATGAAAAGGGAGACATAACAACGGAAACTGAGGAAATCCAAAAAATCATCAGATCCTACTACAAGAGCCTGTACTCAACACAACTGGAGAATCTGGAGGAAATGGACAATTTCCTTGACAGATACCAAATACCAAAATTAAATCAGGACCAACTAGACCATCTGAACAGTCCCATAAAGCCTAAAGAAATAGAAGGAGTCATAGAAAGTCTTCCAACCAAAAAAAGCACAGGACCAGATGGTTTCAGTGCAGAATTCTACCAGACCTTCAAAGAAGAGTTAACACCAATACTCTTCAAACTATTCCACAAAATAGAAACAGAAGGAACACTACCCAATTCCTTCTACGAAGCCACAATTACGCTGATACCAAAGCCACACAAAGATCCAACAAAGAAAGAGAACTTCAGACCAATTTCCCTTATGAACATCGATGCAAAAATACTCAATAAAATTCTTGCCAACCGAATCCAAGAACACATCAAAACGATCATCCACCATGATCAAGTAGGCTTTATCCCGGGAATGCAGGGTTGGTTCAATATATGGAAATCCATCAATACAATCCACTACATAAACAAACTCAAAGAACAAAACCACATAGTCATTTCATTGGATGCTGAAAAAGCATTTGACAAAATTCAGCATCCTTTCATGCTTAAAGTCTTGTGTTTTCTTTGATCAGAATGGGGGCTAGTAACATGAGGACTGTGGTTTTAACTTATGTGCATGTCTATTCATTTATGCTCCATCTATACAGCCATTTTGCAATGGCAGCATGGTGCTTATAGAGTCAGGTGACAATCATGTAAATTTATAATAAATAACCAGGAATATATTCTGCTGTCTTACATATGATGTGCTAAAATGATCATATTTTAGAATACTTGACCATTTTTGAGGCTTTCTTGTATGTTTTCTTTCATTTTTATTTTCACAAGACTGGGTCTTTGGAAGTCATCAATACTCTAAACCATATCATCTTTCAGTCTTCTGACATACAAGTCACATTCTTTAGGTCTGTTACTGTGTCTGCCACACTGCAATGTAAAGTGTCCTGAATGAGGCAGAATATAGTCTTCTTAATTTTTAATATCAATTTTATTTTACAAAGTCATACCTTTGAAATTTGTTAAAGTGGGAAAACAAGTTAGCCAAAGGAAAGAAGAAACTTCCCATTCTACCACATACATATACTTAATTTGAAGATTTGATTATATGTTTTTTTCTCCTTACCCATTTTTGTGTAATGTTACATATGTGTCTGTGTGTGATACATATTTATCATGTTTACATAAGGACCTTGAGCCACCACTTTCTTCTTTAGTGAAGTACAGTAGGTACTGTTTTCCATGGCTACAAAGCATACAGGCATAGCATTTAATGTTCTCAGTTGTTAAATGTTAAGATTTTAATTTAGTTAATTGTATGATAGATATCTTGTAGCCAACATTTTCTAGGTATATATTTCCGTGTGTAAAATATCTTAGAAGAGTGTAACTACGGATGCAGAAGTGTGCAGTAGTATTTTAATGCACCATAACTCTGTGACTGGGGTTCTTCGAAGAGCACTGTTGATACCTGCGCTTCCCTCTGGTGTGTGGAATGCCATTTTGCACTCAGATTTCAGAATCCTGTATGTCATCATTTCAGAACAATTCCCATCCTGACAGCTCATCCAGACAGCATTGCTGCACACCTGTAATCCCAGCCTTAGGCAATGTATAGTGAGATCCTGGCTCTGCAAAGTAAAGGCCATTGCCAGCTTAACGCATGAAAAGCACATCACTGCTGTGTTACTTGTAATTATCTTACTCTTTAGTGAGGACCACATTTTTGAATTAGTCATTAAAATAGTTCTGATTGTATTTTTCCTTGTTGGCTTTAAAAAAAAATGTAGACAAGTTTTCATATAATCCCTTCTGGCCCTGTATAGATAAGATAACCTTGAACTTCTCACTCTCCTGCCTCTAATTTGTCAGTGATGGAATTATACGCATACACGTACCTAGTTCCTGCAGTTCTGGGGATCACACCCCAAACTTTTCCATACTAGGCAAACTCTCCTACTGATGGCGTTCCATCCCAGCCCCTTTCTCCTTTTAACAAAGGGACTTTTCAAATGCTTTACATATCTATTCCCCTCCTCCTTCCCTCTATTCCTCTATTGCTATCAGATCTTTTCATTCTTCTGTAAATATGGTTATGGGGATTCACATGCTTCTCAGATTTCCACCCTGACAAGAGCTGACCCAGTGGTAAATTTGTGGCATCTCATTTCTGTGGACTCTGTTCCACAGAATTTACAGATTACTTAATTGGTCATTGCTGTGGTATCAGTGGGAAATGTCCTCCACAGGTCCATCATGGGCCTTACTTCTTGGTCTCCAGCTGGCGCTGATGAACTTTTAGGAGGTAGAGCCTTGCTCGAAGAAGGGAGTCCTTGGGTTGGCCTTAAGGTCTACAACCTGGCACTACTTCCCATCTGCTTTCTGCTTCCTAACTACATGCGCAGTGTGACAGTGTGATGACCTGAACCTATTCCATCTGCAAACCAAAATAAACCATTTCTCCCTGAAGTTGTTTCCTGTGAAGTACTTTTTGTTACAGCAATGAGAAAACAATAGTCTTAATTTCTAATTAAGAGTTTTCAATACATTCTTGTAATTTCCAATTAAATTTCCTTTCTAAATTTTCAGTTAGTTTTACTGAATTTTGTTTTATAGTCACATAATAAGGTATTCCTAAAAGTAGACAAAGACCTTATGAAGTGATCTCTTATTCCCAGCGCTAAGGTGCCAGCCCAGGGTCAGTAAGGCAGACATTACTTGGGGCTGGGCTGCCCTCCAGCTCTTTTTCGTGTTGCCTTGAGTGATCTTATTTGTTCACATCCTATAACCTGGATGAAAGAAGCTTTATGCTTTTGTTCCGTACACTCCTCAGATGTCCAGGATATTCTGCCAGTAGGGAACTCACATGTGTCTTTGAGCTTGGCAGTGTTGCTGTGCTTTCTATAGTGTTCTGACATGGCTTAGTAATGGGTTTACTTTCCAAAGGCATCTCTTAGGGACAGTGAATTATATGGCCAGCCTGGTCTTTTGAGTAGAAGGGCATCCTAAATGGGAAGTAATACAATCAGAGTTAATTTATTTGATTTGCTTGAAAAAAATAAGTAGGGCTTAAATTTACCACATTATCTTGTAATTCTTAATGTGGATAAGAATTCAAAAACAGTATCTCAAAGTACCCAACACAGCTAAAAGTGTTCTCTTTATGAAGCATATTTGAAGACTTACAATTTTTGTAGGGCAGTCTAATTAGTTTAAAATTAGGTTGAAATTAAATTTCTGTAATGATGTCACCCAAGTGATTTGTAGTTTGGGTTATGGGTTTACAGGGATAAATTGGGAGAGGAAAGAGGGTGGATTTTATTTAGTGTTTTGAATCATTTATGGTTTATTCTGTTCCAAAGTAGTAAAATTGCAGGAGTTTACATTCAGCAGTAGTTTGGGATATCAGTTGTGCCCTTCCAAAGTTTTAGTTAACTTTAGTTACTTGAAAGTCAGTTATTTTGACTTTCAAGTAAGATGACTAAGATGGCTTGGGAGGTGTGAAGAAACATGTTTTGTTCTTTGTGATTCAGGGACATACTTTCTGCTCAAACTGAAGGCATATGACTCATTCCTAGCCACTGCCCTTATTAACAGAATTTAGAAATTTACTTCTTGCCCAGTGGAGCTTCTGAGGTGAAATCAATGTTCATTGCCATAAAGGATGCATATGATATGTCAGTATTGGGGTGTCTCAGACCATCCTCAGCAGTCCTTTACTGCATTAGGAGTGCATAGGAACACTTGATACAAGCGAACAGCAGGTTCTGTTGTGTGTGACCCAGGAGTCAGGATCCTTTCATCTGTTCCTGGGCAGGCCCCCACATTCTCCTTTGCACAGACAGACAGTGGGGCTTCTCCGTCCTATCTTAAACCTGCGTCAGCAGGTGTCAAAGGTGGTTTTGGCTCCTGGCTGGATGTTTAGCTGCTACTCTTCCACAGGCCCAAGAGGCAGGTTTTTAGAGCTATGTTAAAATTTCTCTTTCCTAGAGTTTCTGTGTCCTGTAGGTGAATGCACTTACCAAAAGCAACACATTTTCCAGTAAGCCAGGTATTTCCTTTGGCATTCCCTTGTGGGGTGGGCTAAGGGTTCTTCTTCTGTTTTCCCAAACTCCTGCCTTGGAGCTGTGATGGTCTCTTGCACTAAACCTTGCTGTACCACGGAGAACAGCCTGTCCTTTCAGGGTTAAATCCTAAATTCTTGCCCATTTCACTCTACAGTTCAGATCTACACGTTCTGTTGGACCATAACAGGAACTTTTTTTTCCAGGAGGGGAGGGGCATGGCATTTCATTATTCTGGGACTTTCTTGGATAATTGACCTGCCTATTCATGTCACTGATGTTAATTACATTCACTTTAATGTATTAAAGCAGAAAAAATGGTAGAGGGCAAGGAAGTTTATTTAGTAGCAAGCTTATATAGCTAATGAATCTGATATTTCTAGTAGTTAGTGTTTTTTTTTTAATTATTATTATTACCCAGAAGAGAGCATTCTTCCAGGTCATCACCCAGGTTATACATACCTGTGAATCTGTTAGCATCAAGTTGTATACTTTAAATAGATATGTGGTATGTGCATTATCTCAGTTGCTGTTTTTTAAAAGTTTATTTTTGTTACAATGCAATAAGACAGCAGTTTTTAAATTACTTTAAGCGCGCGTGTACACACACACACACACACACACACTCTTGAGACAGTGTCTGTTACTGACCTCCTTGATTTCTCAGTGCTCTGATGAGCAGGAGGTTTTAAGGACTCACATGATCAGTGGATGGCTTCCCATCCCCACACTCTCCACACTCAGCACATTCTTGTGGGATAGCTAGAATATTTTATCAGTTATTCCATTCAGTATGTACTGTATTCCCAGGCAGATAGCAGTAGTTGGTGAATGGAATTGGGAAGCCACAGGCAGACAACAGGACAAGCAAGTCAGTATCCTAAGGTCAGTGCAAGGCAACAGCTTGGATCTGAAGCTCTTCTCCAGCTCCGTCATGCAGTGTCTCTGAGGAGAGTGTGGGCAGAGAATGAGAGTTTACAAGTGCTGGGAAGTATGCATCTTAGCAAGGCCTAGTGATTTGCTGTTTTCTGGTTTTTGTTTGTTTGTTTTTCAAGTATTTTTTATTCAGTTAACTTCTGTCAGTTTTATTGTAGGTTCAGATTGGCATAGTTTGTGTGATACGATACACTGCGTTCTTAGATGTCTTACACCTTTTTACTCCCTTCTCTGTGCTGAAACAGGTCAATGAAGGCGAAGATATAAGTGGCTTATCTTCTTGCTTGTTTGCTTGGTTTTTAAAATTTAACTCTTACCTCCTTATCTAAGGAAAATGTTAATTCATATGTGATTAGGTCAGTTTGTAAAAACATCATACCTGAGTATTCTAAAATTCATTCAGTATATGTGCTTCCTATGGTCTTAATCAAGAGCCATATGTTATCTTGGTTTATGATATCTATTTAATTCTGAATTTGATTAAGGATGATTCTGTTGGCTCTGAAGATAGAGGAGCTCAGCTGAAGACATTGGCCTCATTTCCTCTTTCACCAGTCAGATGGTAGGAAGTCAGGTACATGAAAAACTTACCCAAAACATTAATAAAATGCACCAAGGTACTTTTTTTTCTATTTTTTCAAGTAACAGATCTGGCTGTAAGAGAGTCAATTCTTAAGTTTTGCCTGCTGGTTATACATTTCTAGGTATGATCATCCTGAGTAACAAATATTATCTTTGTAGTAAGAAGGCGGATTTTCTTGTGCAGTTTCTTCAGGAATAAGGGAAGGGCACTCACTTCCTGAGGCTTAGGTTGAGCAAGGTATTTCTGAAGACACTGAATGGAGGAAAGCCCTGGTTCATTATCATTCTGTTGTCTCTTACTGACACTGGCTTGGATGCCCAAGAGTCAGGGGAAAAGTGGGGGACAGAATTTAAATTAATGAAAGAAGTCAGAATAATTTGAAAAATTCTTTTATTTTTTGAGATTATCATCTATTTACATCATTTTCCCCTTTCTCTTGTATCAGACCCTTCCATACACCTGTCCTTACTCTTTGTCAGATTCATAACCTCTGTTTTTCATTAATTGTTGTCATGTACATGCACATATGTGTATATGCACATTCTTAAATATATATCTACAACCTTCTCAGTCTATATAATGTTACTTGTATGTATGCTTTCAGGGCCATTTGGTATTAGGTGACCAGCTGCTTCTCCTGCTCTCAGCATTCCTTAGTTGTCTGTAGCTCTTTGTGTAGACTGAAGGCCTCTCAAGCCTTTACCACTGTTGGTGCCCTCATTCCGCTTCTGTTTGGGCAGTTATATTGGTATGTCTTTGTGGGTGTAGCTTCTAATATTACTTAAGAGATACAATCTCACAGCCAACTCCCCTATCTTCATGCTCTTACAATTGTTCTGTCCCCTCTTCTGCAGTGCTCCCTGAGCCTTAGGATACAGGGAATCCTGTTTTAGGTGTATCTGTTAGGACTGGGCTCTACAACTCCACATTTTAATTGGTTATATTTTTCTGTAGTAATCTGTCTTTTGCAAAGAGAAATTTCCTTGGCAAGAGGTAAGGACTATATTTATTTGTGGGTATAAGAACAAATTTTTAGAACATAGTTAGGGTTTATGCTGCTTTAGTAAAGTGGTTATAGTAGTTTCTCCGTCAAGATCAACAGCTTCATTAGCTTTCAGTAGCTAGCTTAAGTTCCAGTATCAGGCATGGTTTTCCTCTTGTTGAGAAGGTTTTAGGTCTCTAGAGAATTGTTGGTTATTGTCGAGGTCTGTGCCCACTACTGTACGCTTTGGATTATCCTGCCATGCCAGTTACTGTTGAGGCTCATGGGTGTCATAGCTGGATATGACTCTTGGTTGCTTCCTCTCCTTTGGGTGCTTCCATGGCACCTTCTGGTACCATGAAAGCTATAGGGCAATCCTAACTGGCCGGGGAGATTGTCTGACATCAGCTGATGGCAGATGTTGCCCCATCTCTGGATAGCACATACAAATGTACAAGAGGCTTGATTGGAGGAATTTAAATTTAGCCACAGAAGCACTTCAGGTGCTTATCTCCAGAGTTGAGCATTGAATACAAAAGGCTCAGTCTAAACATTATTTTAGTTGTATCTTTCTAGTGTAATAGTTCTCAACCTTCCTAATGCTGCAGCCCTTTAATATATTTCCTCATGTTGTGGTGACTCCAACTATAAAATTATTTTCATTGCTACTTCATAGCAATAATTTTGCTCCTGTTATGAATTGTAGCGTATATATCTGATATACAGATATCTGATATGTGACCCCCTAAAAGGGTTGTTTGCTCTTTAAAGGCATCACAGTCCACAGGTTGAGAACCACTGTTCTAGAGGAAGTGAGAACCCATTGATTCCTAGTGAGTCTTTTCACACCATAGATAGTAGATTTTTCTGAAACTAACTTTTGGATATCTTTGTGTTCCAAATAATGTTTAGTATTAGCAAAGAATCCGTGCTGGACAGTATTAATGCTACTAATACTATTATCTCAGTAGGTACTCATATTTTTGGTCAATATTAAGAGGGAATGTAAAAACTGGGAGCAAGGCAATGCTAGTTTCAAGCATGGGTCCTGCTTCCTCCCCCTGCAGTCTCCTGCAAAGGGAGCAGTCTTCTGTAGTTTCTGTCTTTGCTTGCTTTGCGTCGTTGTTTTCTCTATTGTTTGTTCATGTGTGCCTGCGCATGTGTGTGAGGGGAGGATACAGACACACTGCGGCTGGGCAGAGGGAGATGTTGGTGTCTTTCTCAGTTGCTCTCCACCTTATTTTTGATGCAGTGCTTCTCACTGAACCTGGCTCTCATTGATATTCTGCTGGGTGAGCAAGCCCTGTGTATCATTCTGTCCGCCTTCCCCATTGGGACTGCAGGTGCGCACTGGTGTGCCAGCTTTTGTCGCGTGTGTGCTGGAGACTCAGCAGACCCTCCTGCTTGTGCAGCAGTCACCTTGCTGAGAGTCATCGTCTCAGCCGCCTGGCTTGGATTGCGAGACAGTCTCCACAGTTTTCCAGGTTGGCCTTGGACTCAAGTCTTCTTGCTTCTTCTTCCCAAGTATTGGGATTATAGGTCTGTGTCACCAGGTTCTGTTTAAGATTAATTTTCACTTTAACTAATCTCAAATGGTGTGTGGACAATTACTGCTTCGTAGGAGTGGAGTTAGCAATTCTGTTTTCCATAACATATTCTATTTTTCAAATTATTCTGTAACATCCCTACTAGGCAGTCCTTCCTAGCATTCTTAGTGCTGTTTAATCATTGGGGTTCACAAAAAAATGCCCTATTCTATAATCTGAGCTCCTGCCTATTTATTGGGACATTCTCATTGCCTTTCTTAATTGGATTGGCTTTTCCCTCTTGTACTTTAATAATTCCCCTACCTCAAAAGATAATTATTTTTACAGGTTCAACATGACTCATATTTCTATTGGACATGGTAACCTTGAAAGAAGACTACTATAGTTTTCAGTTCCTTTGAGTTGTTATTTGAGCATATATTAAATAATAGGTTGAAATTTCCTTATGAGAAAGTCATAACTAGTGTTTTGTAAGGTTGTAAAAGAAACAAAGAAGGGAAGTAGTAAATTCTGAAGCTAGAGAGAACCCAAGAGTTCCTCAGGTCCATTTGCTCGCTGTCAGCATCCGGAAGCCATGCCGGTTGTTGTTAGGGGTCAGGGCTAGGAGGTCCCCGCTGAGGTGGAAGCTGTCTATGTTACATGCTTGTTGGTGACTGATCTGAAGAATGTGAAAATGGAAATTGGTGGTTATGTCTGCCTTGAACCTTGTTCTCTGCTGCAGACAGGTTGCTTCCTTCAGAAAGGACCACATGAACCTTCTGTCCTAAGGGAGTGCTCACTGAGGGCTGAACGTAGTCTTCTATATCACATCTTGTCATTTTTACCCACTTCAGTTTTAAAAGTGTATATTTATGTGTGACCTAAAAATCTGGATAGAACAAATACATGTTGTTTATTTTATGTAAAAAAAAAGAATGCTAAATTCTGTGGGTGAATATTTAGTCTGAAGAGTTATCTTTTCTTAAGATGTAGTTATTTTGACTTGATATTTTCATGATCTCTTCATGCATTCCAAATAACATTAGTGAAGTGCTTATTTTCTCCAAAGAAGTGGGTATGTAGCAATGGTGTCACATTATAAATAAATGTGTGTGTGTAACTTAGAGATCAAAATAAATTCTTTAGCTAAGGATATTTATCTCCTAGGAAATGAAATTGTAACCCTGGGTTTGCAGTCACTCTGACTCATCCACTAACAGAAGGAGCTCAGTCACAGCTATGCCCTTGCCTTTGTCTAAGAATATAGGACATAAACCACATCTTCTGGGCCATGGTGGCCTCTGCATCAGGGCTGCAGACCTTACAGGTATAGATAAGGTTTTTCCTTGGAATGAGTTCAGAGTTCAGGCTGAGTTCACTCTGTCTCCACAATCCCCATCTCAGGCTTCTCTAGAGTGTATTGTGTTATTCAGCTAGAATTGCAGGTTTCTCCTAGTGTGAACCCTCACCACCCACATCTCATCCATCTCTAATCTAGAGTATTACACATCTGTCTTACTGCCATCTTGGCCTAAATTTCCATTGTTGTACTGGCTTAGATCACTGGAATACCCTATTAACTACAGAAGCCATGCCCTTTACCCTTTAAGACTTTCAATGCCGTGTAGTGTACTTAAAGCTTCTTTTGAACTCATTTCCTGAGCTGTAATAATCTTTGTACCTTGAATCCTGTCTCTACATCCCAGGTCTCTCCCTTTGCCTCCCTTCTCCGTCTCAACATATGTGTCTTAGCCGTACTGGCCTCCCTTTAACCTGACAGCTAAGCCTCTCCCACACTGATCTCACATAAGCCACTCCACAGCCTGGAATGGTGTTTCTTAGTAATGTTGTGGTGGGATCTTAAATATTCAGATATTAGTATCATTGTGCCTTTTAAGGAAGTTGTTTGTTGGTCTCTAAAAGCAGCAATTCTTTTGTTTGGTAAAGACAGAATTTCACTATGTAGCCCCGTTTGAACCAGGTTGGCCTTGAACTCACAGACATCTGTCTGCCTCTGTCCCCTGAGTGCTAGGATTAAAGGAGTGTGCTACTGTGCCGAACCAGTTTCATCACTTTTAATTGTTAAATGCATAATACCCATCTCTAGCTGATATTTTATTCTTCATCTGTCAACATATACCGTGTACATACTTAAATGTATAGATGCTGTACTCTGGACATAGCATGATTATTTTCCCTCTTAAACACTTAGTAGCTGTGGTTACCCACAGGTGACCTGCTCAGGAGTGGGGGTCATTAGCTTTCTGCTATGGAAGTAGGAAGGGACCTGCCCTTCCTAGGGATATAGTCAGTATCTTTAGTGATGCAATGCCTCAGAAGTGACCCATGCTTTCTTCTTCATGCTTTGATAAGTAACCACAAATAGCTCTACTTGAGTAGAATGGTTACTTTGGTCTGTTTCAGGTACCCTGTCTCCCAAGGAAAAGTTCTCACACCAAGATACCTTTCTGTAGGCACGTTGCCTTTGAACTCACAGCATCTTTTCTTAAACTTCTAGAGTATTGGAATTTCAAGAGTGAATTGCTACACCCAACTCTAATGTTCTCTTTGTGAAGACAGCAAGAATCTTGTATCCTAGAAGTCTGAAAGAAAACCTTGTACAACTGGCAAATTTCCCCATTTATCTAGGATTTTTCTTTGTAGTTTATTGTACTCAAGGTTAACTGGGGCCTAAAAGTACTAAGTGGGAATTCCAGAAATGAATAACTTATCTCTTAAGTTGCATACTGTTCATATCTGTGCCTTGTGATGCTAATCATACCTTTGGCCCATGTATCCACACTGTATATGCTATTAGTTTGTTACTTAGTAGTATTCTAGTTATCTAACTGACTATAGTAAAATCAGTGTTTGTGTTCAGATGACCTTACTTAATTTAATAATGCCTCTAAAGCAAAGCAGTAGTGATAGTAGGAGTTCATATATGTAAAATGGAAGTTGAAAAGTGCATGATTTAAGTAAGAATTCTCATAAGGAAAAATATTGTATGTTGAAGTTGCTAAGATTTATATAGTAAGAATGTATCTCTCATGGTTTTACTATTATACTTCAGAGTGCTGCTAGTTAATGGCACAGTCTGTAATAGATACTAAACAAGGAGGGAAAAGGCATATACTCGTGTATATAGCAAGAAGACAATATAGATATTGGCAACTAACTATATGTCATATATATGACTATATAGAGTTTGAAAACTGCAGTTACAGAGATCATGGTAGGCCTGTGGAGCATGAACTTACCCTTAGCCATAAAGCTGTCAATAGGAGAAACCAGAGTAGTTAACAGATACATAGGATATACCATGCCCTAGGGTGGTTAACAAATACATAGTATATACCATGTTCCAGTAGTTAATAAATATTAGTATACACCATATCCCAGAGTAGTTAACAGATTATAGTATATATCATGTGGATAGATTCATGAAACTGAGAAGAGATTAGGATCTTTAACATTATGGAGTATTTTCTCTGTAGTCATTTCTTTAGAACCCATTATTATATAAATGTGCGGCCAGCAAAAGTCAGTGATACAAGTGTCATTTCTCCGTTTCCCAGGGAGGAAATAAAGGAACAGAATGGATTTCCTAGTGATAGTATTAGAAGACTCAATATAGTTCATATATTCAGCTAATTTAGTTTTGAGACATGGTCTCATATATCCCAGGGTAACTTCAAGCTTAAGTAGTTGAGGATAAACTTGTTTTTCTGATCCTCTGGCTTTCAGGTTCTGGGATTATAGCATGGGTTATGATGCTTGTTTTAAGTGGTGCTGAGATTCCAACCTAGGTCGTCTTATGTGTTGATGAGCACTTTCCTGATCTCTGTCTGGCCCTGTATTTATCACTCAACACTTACAGGCAGATAAGGGATGTGTGCAGTAATGCTGAACTCTTCTTGAATACTTCTTTATGGTGGGAAGGACTTCTGTGCCAATGTGACTTTAGATGTAGGTTGAATTTTGGAGAAATTTGTTGAGGTAGTAAATACACCACCCATCATACATTAATATAAAGTGAAATAAGTATAAAGTACAACCCTTTAAGAAAAGCTAGAATAACACCCTCACGTTTGGGTGTTAATAACAAAGGAGGGAACTCAGAGGAAAGTAGGCGAGTCAACAATACAAATGATACATTTATACAGCAGCTTTAAATCAGTCACTAAGAAGAAAGTGTGAGATCAGGAAGTGCGTGAACCTAAGCACTGGTTTCACCTTCAAAACAAAACTGTTCAATGAAACAAAACAAGCAGCTTCTTCAATAAAATTTCAAGTAAAGATACATTCAGAGAATCAATACAGATGAGAAAAATGTGGAACATTTCATATTGAGTATAAAAATTATATATATATAAAACTATATATATATATAAAATTATATATATATATAGTTTCTTAAATTTGGGGGATTTAGAAATGTAGTCCTGGAAGCAGCCCACTGACAGCAGGGGTTGGTCCGGCTGTAGGAGCCCAGAGCTGCCCAGAGGCTGTATTGCGCACATGCGCACACAGCCCTCTCAGGAAGGAGAGTTAGCCATAGTTCTCAGGAAGGAGAGTTAGCCATAGTTCTCTTCAGGAAGGCTATCAGATCATTCTTTTTTTTTTTTTTTTTTTTTAAGATTTATTTATTATATGTAAGTACACTGTTGCTGTCTTCAGACACACCAGAAGAGGGCGTCAGATCTCTTTATAGATGGTTGTGAGCTACCATGTGGTTGAACTCAGACCTTCGGAAGAGCAGTCAATAAGTGCTCTTACCCACTGAGCCATCTCTCCAGCCTCAGCATCATTCTTTATACAAGTCAAAAAGTTGGAAGTGCTCAGAATGCCTTATGCCAGAGGAATTGTTAAGTATTGCACATCCTTATGACAGTCTTTGTTATGGATAATTTCCAAAAAGCACAATTAGCATCCTGGAATAATTATCATAGATGGCAAGTAGAAATGATACACCATTGTTCAAGAAGAAGAAGAAGAACAACAACAACAACAACAAAAATACCTAGAAAAAGAAACTGCAATGAAATATTTAAAATGTTCTATTTTCTCTAACTTCTTGGCACTCTTACCTCTCACTCCTCTGGCCCCTCTTGGGCTCTCCTCCCCTCCCCCTCTCTCCACATGGTCATGGCTGGCCACCACTTTTCTACTCTCTCCCTCTCTCTGCCTTTCTGTGCCTCTACTACCCCATTAACTCCCATCCTCTGCCCTGAATAAACTCTACTACTCTATTAAAAAAAAGTTTTATTTTTAGAAGCATTTTCTAGGGTGAGTATTTATAACTTTGATAAGAAGGAGGAGAGTTCAGAAGATAAGGTATATGAAAGGGAGTCTTTTATAGAGAGGAAACCATGGTAGGCTCTAGTCTGTCTTCTTCCTAACTGTCAAATAGCATTTCTTGAATGTCACTCTCCTCTTTGGTAAAACCAGTTAGCTCTAGGCTTGAAACTTTTCTCTGAAATACTACTTGTAGGCTTGTAGGGAGGCGGGGTGGGAAGGTGAGCGGATGGGCGTGAAGAGAACTCCCCAGAAAGCTTTACCCTGAAGAATCACATATATTTTCTGTTCTCCAAACTATAGCTAGTTTTTTAATTAAAAAAAATTAGATGCAGCTCATCTGCTATTTAAAAGTTTATCCATTCAGATTTTTTTAGTATATTTAGAAGGTCATGTAACAACTGATACTAGTTTTATTGTTCTTTGCTTGGTTTTTCTTTGAGACAGTCTTGCTGTGTAGCCCAGCTAACTTAGAACTCATTTTGTAGAATAGGCCTTTTTGTAGAATAGGTCATTCTTGAAGTTCTTCTAGCTTTTGCTTCCCTAAGGGCATCGATAGCCATGCCTAGCTTTTGATGTTCTTTTTTTTTTTTTTTTTTTTAAATGCTAAGAGGCTCCCCATGGGCACAGCTCAGAAAGAGTGTTAGGGCTGGAAGATAGGACAGTTAGTAGTGTTTCTTGCAGACATGAGGACCTGAGTCTGATTTCCATGTTGGAGCCAGCCAGTTGTGGTCCTGTGTGCTTTTCGTCCCAGCAGTGGTTCTTTGAACATGCAGATCCCTGGGGCATTCAAATCTGTCTTCTTAACTGTCCTAAGACAGGAAGAATGCCAGCCACATTCACCTACTTGGCAAATTCCAGCCTAAGAGACATAGTCTTAAAAAATGACTATGTCTGAGGAACACTGCCTGATGTTGTCCATTGGCTTATACATATATGTACATGTAGACATGCCAGAGGAGCCTCACTGTCTGTCTGTCTGTCTGCCTGCCTGCCTGCCTGTCTCTTGTTTCACCCTCTGTCTCTTTCTCTGTCCTCTTCCTCTCTCGCTCACTCCTGAGGACATATATGCACTTTGATGAGTCTTACAATGCCTATTAGACAACTTTCTGTGAGGCTTTAACTTCTTTGGGAAACCTAAGGCCACACAATTTCCAAAGTACTTCCAGTAATTAGCTGAATTTCCAGTGTACTTTGTCTGCCTTTTTGTTGAAAACAAATTAACCGAATTAGCTATTACTACACTTCCTGGTCCAGTTAGTTTTTACTTATAATTGGTAATACCAAATTTAGTTTTTTTTTTTTTTGGCTATATTTAAAAAAATTGACTAGTATCTTCTACAAGACTACACTGGGGATAAATGATTAAATATACCCAGCTGTTACCTAGAAGGACAGTTTTGTGAAGAAGAGAAAGTTGGAGTGGCTGTTGTCAGAGATGGCCAGCTTCCTGTGTGAGAGAAAGAAAACACAAAGGCAGAATGTGCACTTAAAAGCAGTCAGCCTGAAGGACAGACAGCATGTGGATTGCAGTTGGCTTAGGGTTTGGCCACATTCTTACCATTAATTCTTTGCAGGTTGTAGGTGACTGATGTGCTCCTTGCTAGGAATTCATCCTTGAAGTATCTGGTTCTACCTTATACAAGGTGATACAGAAGCCCATGTTCAGCTTGCTGGGCCTGAGATTTCATGCTATTCCTGCCTTAACCCAGTGGATCTGAAACAAGTTGCCAGACTTGTAATGCAGCCTCACAAGCCTTGTTTTTCTCCCTTTATCTGGGAGCTGGCCAAGCAGGAGGGTGGGGTCGGAGCATTTGGCTTCAGCATTTATATTCATCAAGAACTTCAGAATCTCCAAATACAGTCATGAAAGGCCAGGGCAGGATGAAATAAGTATATTCATTGTATAATCTTCAATACAACAGTTTTCCTGACTGTATTTTGGAATTTCTCTTTTATCTATATAATCTAAAGAAGTGGTGTGGTCCTCCTAGGTCTATTTTCTGCTTTTCTCTCAGGTAAATAGAATGAATAAGTGAACTGTTAGAATTCCTAGTAATGTTAGTGCTTGTTCTGCTGGATCTTTGTATGTAGATGGGCCACCAGAGTCCTTCTAAGCAGGCACAGTAGCAGTAGCTACATTATAGAAGTTGTATAGTAGTAGAGCATTGAGGGCTGCTTGTGCATGTGCGACTGACTGTTCATTGGCAGATCTTTTGATAGGATAGTAGTCCAAGAAGGTAGTTTGAGTGTGAGATAGAATCAATGAGTCTATGATTACTTCAACAAAAATGCTAATTAAAGAGCAAAGTACTAAATCTGTGATTGCTTTCTGTAATAAATGCTAATTCATGACCCTTAGGATAATGTATGATTAAATTTGAAAGTCATTTTTGACAGAACCATTTGCAGATCACATCATGCAAATTGGCAGAATAATTACCATAAGTGTGGATGCTTCCTGTGAATTGGATTAAAAATATGAATTTGTAGCAGGCTCTATATGTAGGTTTTGGTTGTGTTGAAAAGATCTTGACAAAGAAAACCTGAACTGTGAACATTGTGTGTGTGTGTGTGTGTGTGTGTGTGTGTGCGTGTGTGTATGAGATGGTGCAAGCCAACCAGCCTACCAAGCCATGTCCTCTATTGTAGGGTATTAAATGTATGTTTAATGTTTGTTCTGATGGATTGTGATGCCAAGTGAAGTAGGGATTGTTCTTTGTCCTTTACCCAGATTCAGGGGCAGGGAAGGAAAAGCATAGGTTCTCTGCAGCCAAACACAAGTGCTGGATGAAAGAGCCTTTAACAGATAGCATGGCTCTAGTCTCATGCTTCTGGGAGCTGTCCTAAGAAATGCAGTGGATGTTTCTAAAGACACAAGCAACTTGTCTAGAGACAGTTTGTAGAGACATGCTGAGAGGGAATTGCTGAAGGAGAAAACAGACTTCCCATGGGCCTCACATTCTACCATAGGCTGACTTGCTTGTTAAATGTTATTAAATGATTTGAGGAGACATGTGTTCAGTGTAGCAGAAAATAGGAGGCCAGTCATATGATGACACAGGTATACATATCACTGACTTTTCACGGACAGGTAGTGTATCCAAAGTACGTGGTGAAGTGTAAAGGATGTGTACAAGTTTCTTTGTTTTGCTTACAAAAGAGGTGACAGAAAGCACAAATCACTATGTTCTTTATATTAGGGAGGGGGAGGAGAGAGGGGACCTGTGCACAGATACACACAACCTCTCTAATTTATTTATTATATAGGTTTAATTACTGTATTTCTGAGTACTGAGGGGAGACTCACAGCCCAGAGTTCCTGTTTGAGCTTTCTCACATTTTGTTTGTTTAGCTTCATTACAGTAGTCTCTAGAAGACCGACTTGTGAGTGAGGTACTGAAAATGATGTACTTGACAAAACAGAGAGTCAGTCGTAGAAAAGCTTATGGACACAGGGCAGAGGAGGAAGAGAGGGTAGCCTCCATCTGCTTTCTTCTCCTGCATATCACCTAACACTCCTCAGTTTTTATTTAGGTTTTGTAGTTGTCTGTTCATGCCAGAAACATTTCCCCTGGATGACTGAGGAACAATTTATGAAAGTGTGAACTAGACATAGGTAGTAAGGTCTAATAAGAGCCAAGAATCCAGAGAGGAAAGCCGTATAGATGGACTGCTCTGCAGTTGCCCGTGGTCCCTGGAAGGGGACACTGCACATCTGAGTAGCTGGTGTTAGAACATAGTTCTGGCTTTCTTGCTGCTGCCGCTGTCTTGCTGTCTTAGCTGAGAGGATCTTGGTAAAGGCCAAGATGTTCATGGAACCTGTACCTTTCGGCCTCCAGGGCAGCACCCAGCAAGATGGGGGTGGGGTGAAAGGAGCCCTGGCTCCTTTTCTGGGAGTAGTTGGTTTTATTATTATTGTTGTTGTCTGGGAGTAGTTGCTTTATTGTTGTTATTGTTACTACTACTGCTGCTGCTGCTGCTGCTGCTACTACTACTACTATTAATTTATTTTAAGGACTCCAGGAATATATCCAAGGAGATAATAAGTGCTGACCGTTCTTGTTAAAGAGATCTAAAGAAATGCAAGTCAGTGTAGCTCATACTCCATGTACTATTTATCTTTTTATTTAAGGGGTAATTATGTAAAGATTGTCTTTCAGATAATCAGGAGGAAAGGGACCCTACTTTCTGACTCACTTTACTTTTTACTTTCATTAATTTTACAATTAAGATCTCTTGGGGCTGGAAAGATGGTTCAGTGGCTAAGAACCCAAGTTCGGTTTCCAGCACCCATGTTAGGTGGCTCACAGCAGCCTGTAATTACAGGTCCACAGGCTCTAGCTCCCTTATCCGGTCTCCTTGGACATCTGCACTCATCGGCATATGCCATACATAGACATCCCCTCACCAATGCACATAACACATCTTTAAAAACTAAAATTTTGACAAGATCAGGAAAGGGGAGATCTTATACCTTTGATCTCCTTGGGCACCAAATTTGCATGTACATAACCACACTCACACACATACGTATACATTTATTTATTTATTTATTTATTTATTTATTTATTTATTTATTTTAAGGAAAAATCTCTGCTGCTTTTGTAGTGTAAAGAACTGGCAGAGATGTGATAGTCATTCCTACAGTCTGCCTTTCCTTGTTCTTTTTTCTTTCTAAGCTTTTTTCTTACATCTTTTTGATTGCTTAAAAAAGTAAAAGTAGCCGGATGGTGGTGGCGCACGCCTGTAATCCCAGCACTATGGGAGGCAGAGGCAGGCGGGTTTCTGAGTTCAAGGCCAGCCTGGTCTACAGAGTGAGTTCCAGGACAGCCAGGGCTACACAGAGAAACCCTGTCTCGGAAAAACCAAATCCAAAAAAAAAAAAGTAAAAGTATTAGTTTCTATAAGTTATTGATAGATATGATTACTAATTAGTGGCTGCTTTTCTATTGGAGAAAGGCTTTTTTTAGTTATCTGGTATTTGTGGTGAGGATTATAGAATATTCATTATAACTTTCAAATTAAGCTCACTAAAATGTGAATTAGCTTTTACATTTCAATGTTACATTTATATGTCAAGGTGTTCTTTATCACCTAATTAAAATTTATAGAGCAGGCTGGGGAGATGGCTCAGAGTATTATGCCTGAACCACACAAGTGTGAGGCCTGGGGTTTAGAGCCTCATCCCTTGTACATGTGGGCGCATAATTACAAGGCTCCAAAGGTGAAAAGGGTCTCTTCAGAATTGGCTGGCTAGTTGTTTTAATGAAATCAGTGAGCTCTGGATTCAGTTGGAAGAGCTTGCCTCAATGAAATATGATGGAGAATGACTGAAGACAATTCCTGACACCTACCATGGGCTTCCATCTGTATGTCTGTGCTCGAGAGAAAGAGTGTGTGTGTGTATGTGTGTGTGTGTGTGTGTGTATGCATATACCCACATAAATGCAAGCAATAAATAAACAAACCACCTGCAGTAGAGCATTAGGTTCAGAATGTCTGAGAGCTTGTATTGTCTGAATGTTATTTAAGATGCTTTGGTTAAAAAAAAATAGTTCTTATTTGAATGGTCATGATTTTTTTATGAAAAGAGCAATAAATCAAAACATCAGAAAAGCAGCATGGTGTGAGGGTGGATTTGCAGTTTATGTCTTAGTCTCTCCCTCTCATCTCCCCTTCCTCCCCCCCCCCCCCCCCCCCCCCCCCCCCCCCCCCCCCCCCCCGTCCTCAGTGGACTTGCTGGGAGGAGGGCCATCATTCTCACTCATTTTGTTTTTTCATATTTAAATATCTGGAATGTGTGTGTGTGTGTGTGTTTTAATGTTCTTTACATTGTTGGGGAGTGGAAAAGGACTTGAGAAAAGGCACTTTCATTTCAAAATGTGACATTTTTAGATTTAGAAATGTATATTGAAGATGGTAAAGATAAGAAAAACTGGAAGACAAACATCTAACAACAACAAAACCTCATAACAACAACTAAGTTTCTGAGTTGTGTTATTCTCATGAATGAGACAGAGACATAACTCAACCAACCAGGCCCTATAAATAAACATTG
This sequence comes from Apodemus sylvaticus, assembly GCF_947179515.1. Classification (NCBI taxonomy): domain Eukaryota; kingdom Metazoa; phylum Chordata; class Mammalia; order Rodentia; family Muridae; genus Apodemus; species Apodemus sylvaticus. The sequence goes on along the minus strand of NC_067472.1, from coordinate 46,443,324 downwards.
TGGCTGCTACGGTCCAGAATGTAACCTGTGTTCTGGTCTCGCAGGAATTTGTTGTCTACTTTTGCCCCATTTCTTAACTGGAGAAAAACGTCTTCTGCTTGTTTATTTCTGAAATGCGTCAGTATAAGGATGTTGCCATTTCCAGAGTGCAAGCATTTCAGATATGCCTCAGGGGGAGGGCTTTGTCAAGTGTCAATGATTTTTCCCCCCATATGATGCCCTTGCACTTGTTTCTCAGAGCAGCAGGATTACAAATTCCCGTTTGATACATCTGGGCTCAGTGGCTTCCTAAGATGTGAATAGTATTTGAGCTCGTTTGCCTGCCTTTAAAATGGGTGTGCCTCATGCTCTAAGTGTTCTCTAAAGGCAGCATTTTAGAGAACCTTGTATGGCGCTTCTCTCAGCAGGACTTTTGAGGTCTAGTTTTGTTATCTGCAAGACCAGAAAGGCAGTTGTGATCTAACATGCTGCTGCCATTTCTATTCCAGGGACAGGGGAGAGTGGCAAGAGCACCTTCATCAAGCAGATGAGGATCATCCATGGGTCGGGGTACTCGGATGAAGACAAGAGGGGCTTTACCAAACTGGTGTATCAGAACATCTTCACAGCCATGCAGGCCATGATCAGAGCTATGGACACTCTCAAGATCCCATACAAGTATGAACACAATAAGGTAAGTGGAACAGTTGGCATTGGAACAGTTGACAGAATGGGGTCTAAACCCTTCTAAAGTGGCAGTGGGTATTTGAAATGTACTGCTTGATACTAGAAAATTGTTCACAGTTACAAAACTGGTTCTAGCTTATGGACTGCTACAGCAACATTGGAATTTCCTTTGATATTGCCTAAGCGTTGCTTCGTTGAATGGGAAGATTCACTGGCTGTGGAGGGAGCTGTGGACCAGATGGCATGGCACTGCATGTCTTTATAAGCCTCACTCTTTTCTAAGGATCTAAACTTAGGGAGCAGCTTGTAATACATTTCAGTAAGTTGCACACTTTTACCAAACTACGATGAATTTTTCCTTGAGTGTAGGTATCCATGATTTTGTCCACGGGAGTTCTTTATTTAAAAAAAAAAAAAAAAAACTTGTTTCTATAATGGTGAGCTGCTTCAAGTCACCCCACATTGAGGAAACATATGTTTTAAGATGTCTTTTGAACATACAGTGATATAGAGTTTGTTTATTTATAAATACCATCTTGTCTTTTCTCTGAATACAAGTGTTTGTAGCTAATGATAAAAGACTGTCATTTAGTAAATCCAGCTTATGTAAAGTGTATGGCCATGAGATGACTTCACTATTTAGTTCTTTCTAAAAGGTTGAATTTCAGTGTTCTTACACAGATATGTTCTCTTTATATTCTCTGTCTTGGTCTAGAATTTTGATTATTAATAAAAAGGAAGTGATCTAGTGCCCCTCTGTGTTAGCATGGCTAAAGACCTGTCTGGAATTGCAGGGTGGTGAAGAAGGTCTGAATTTAGCAGCTGGTATTCTTCCTGTATTCCTGTTGTAGGGTTTCATATGTGAACGCATTACCTCCTCAGATTGCAGGGTGCCTTTCAGGAAGCAAGCATGCTCTTTGGGAATCTTTCCCCCACAACAAAATGGGCAAAGCAGAAGCTTTTGCTCATTATGTAGAGCATTCCCAATAGAGGCTCCTGGAAACCCTTTGCAGCTGATTTGTGATTTCTGTAAATCTGTGAAATAAGGGATTGAGGCAGTGTAGACGTGTCTATAGTCTGTCCATTGCCAGTCTCTGCAAGAGAAACAAACCTGATATGGAGCTGTTACATGAAAAGAAATGATAGCAGGGATTCTGCCTATACTACCTTCAAGCTATCAATCTCACCTTTCTTTTTAGTCAATAGTTTTTGAGCATCCTTGGTCTGAAAGTCTGAGATCTCAAATGCTGTGGTGCTTATGTAGAGGACAAAGGATAGCTTGCAGGGTTCAGTCTTCCCCTCTACCTGTGTAAATCCAGTAAATGATTACAAATTTTGTGTAGAGTTACTGCCAAGCTATGTGCATTCCCTGGTTATGAAAAACAAGGGGCTTTTTGTTTAGATTTAAGCCTCACCTCACAGATACTTGTGTATATGCATGTGTTACCATATGTAAAAGCTCTGCATTCTAGGATGTTTCTGGTGCCAGCATTTCCTACACGGATACTCACCCTTACCTAGTTTCTAAGTTTAGTCTTTGAAGTTCTAATGACCAGGCTCATTTAGCAGCTAGTCTTTAGCTCCCTTTGCCTAAGTAACTGAGGGCTGTTACTATGATAGCTGGTTTTCCTTTTCATTTGGAGTGGAGGGGAACTGAGTGAATCAGTAAGTGCTATGCTACCTAAGAATAAAAAAGGATATGTCACAGGAAAGTACCTCATTAGGGTTGGGGGCATGATTCGGTCAGTAAAGCACTTATTGCAAGACTGAAGATCTGGGATCTTTCCTCAGAATTGAGCTAAAATTACTAAGGCATTATTACATAGGCATGTAATCCCAGCATTGGAGATGCAGAGACAGAAGGATTCCCAAGGCTCTTTAGCTAGCTAGCTAGCCTAACTGGTTAGCATCAGGCAAATGAGAATGGTCCCAGGGACACCTAGCAGCCCATGCTCTATTGCTCGTGTGCACACATACCCACTCCTAAGATGTAAGTAAGCGTCTGTTAAAAAGGTTTAAATTATTCTGATTTTTTTGTATTTCCTTAAAAAAAAAAAAAAAAAAACCCTCAAGTTCTTCTGTGCTATTTTCCAAGAAAAAGTGGCCAAAATTCTGAAGGCTGTACTATTCCTGTCTTTGATCAACTTAATAAGAAATTGCTACATAAAAATAAAACAAAACAAAAACCACAAGGGAATTTTCTTAGTTCACAGAAAGACCGCGTGCTGATTGCACTGAGGAATTTCCACCTGTGTCATACACAGAACTAACTGTCTCATGTTTTGCTCTGTCTGTCAAAAAATCAGGGAAGCCAAAGATTTGTAGGCTGCAGAAACCAAGCACTGGATGAGGAAGTAAGAGGCAAACTTTTGAGGGTGTGAGCTCACGGAGGCCTGAGAAGCTGAAGGACTGTGCTTGGGAGAGGTGAACATCAGCCAGTTTCAGTCTCTCAGCACTCAGTTCTGATTCAGATTCCTGGGAAAAAGTGTTGTGCTGGCCCGGCCTGGACTCTTTGCTCGTTTTTTAGACAGGGGAAGGAAGTCTGGCCAATGTGATTGACAGTCCCTGGGGGAAATCTGGGTACTGCTTGTGGAAAAAGGAGAACAATTCTGGCCCAGCTCACAAATGTCTTCTACAAAAGTGCACAGTCGATTTATAACACGGAATGACATGTGAACTCTCTGTAGATGCAAGTCCTCTGAGTTTACTTAGCATTTAACCTAGAATAAAATTTCTTATTCTGGACTTTCTCTGGGTTACAGGGTGGGAAGGGACTCAAAGAGGTTAGTGACACAGTGACTGCTATCTGGTGTGCACTGTGCTAAGTGTATACCAGCATTTGAGCCCTAGCACGGACAAGCCAAAGAATCTTGCATTCTTTACATTTGTTAAGAAATCTTCATTTCTTCATAGTTTAGGCCTGAATTTTCTCATGTGTGGGAGTAGGACAAACAATGATAAGATGTTTTCAAAGTTCAAAAGATCGTGCATGTGAAATACCTTTAAAATTTTTGGCAGTGTCAAATTGAGGAAAAGCCATCCTCAGAGACATGCTCATTGGGATGGGATGCCAAGGGAGACACAGAGCATTCCTTACCTGGATGTGTTTAAAGCAGAATGGACTGTTAATATGTGGCTTTTCTTAAAGCCGTCTTTCCTAACCAAAGCACACAATGACCTGGACAGCCTGGGATCCCTTCTGACAGCCGCCTTGGGCAGATCCTTGTCTTAGAACAGATAGGAGAGGACTGCATGAAGGAAAGCTCAGCAGTAGGCTGGCGCTGCTCTTCAGCACAGCTCATGGAGAGCATGTGTTCTCAGTAGTGGGTCGCGAGGGTCACCACCGTGAGCATGTCTGTACCTAAACTCTTGGTCTGAGCCCACACCACTAGTGCCTTAGACTCACTACCCCTCATTCTAGATAAGCCTACCAGCCACAGGGGATCACCTCTTTGATGTTTAAGGACATATAGTTTTGCCACTATTTCAACCTGTATGCATGAAGGCATATTTTGTATGAACTTTGGTATCTGTATTTCACTTAAATCATATTTGAGGGGTACCATAGAATTTTGCCTGGTGGTGAAAGTATTTTTTTTAAAGTTTTGTCAAATAATCATATTTGTTTAACATCTAGTTTTCTAGCTATTCTACAGGGTTTTTTGTTTGTTTTTATTTGTTTTCTTTAAAAAAGTGTTTCTGACTGTTAAAATAATATACAAATGTAAGCACTCTTGAATGTGGCTTTGGTAAACATGATTATGTTTACCAAAGGAAACCACATATACTTTTACCCTGTCTCTATTGAATTGATTTATAATTGCTTTGTAGGTGCTCTTCATATATTAATGCTACAACTTGGCTTAGTAAATGCAGTTGTGAATATCTTCTTTACTTTGGGATGTACTTTCCATATTCTTACTGGTTCCTTCAGTGCATGTTCTTAAATATGAAAGTTTTAAAAATTAGCACGGCCTAAGGCCTGACACTATTTCTTAGGTTATGAAACGTGCACAAAAAGGGATCTATCATGATTGACCTCTGAAAGACCCAACAAGCACTGAAAGAATCAGATACAGAATTTGCAGCCAACAATGGACAGAAGCTGCTGACCTGCGTGGTTGAATTAGGGAAAAGCTGAAAGAAGCTGAGGAGGAGGGTGACCCTGAAGGAGGACCAGCAGTCTCACTTAACCTGGATCCTGGAGATCTCTCAGACACTGGACCACCAAACAGGCAGCATACCCCAGCTAATACACCCCCAACACACATACAGCAGAGCATTGCAAGGTCTGGGTTCATTCAGAGAAGATGCACCTAACCCTCAAGAGACTGGAGACCCCAGGGAGTTTAGTGAGGTGGGGGATGGGGACATCCTTGTGAAAACAGGGGGTTGGGGAAGAGGTATGGGATGTGGATCAGGAGGGGAATAAAATCTGGAGAATAAATAAATAATTAAATAAATGGTTAAAATTTTAAAAAAAGATAAAAGAAGAAAATTTGCTCTACCTGGAAAAAAAAAATTAACATGACCAGAAGAATAACAACACTAGAGGATGGAGATTGAGCTTTTGTTATTTAAACTTAGCATGGTATTTAGCACAAAAATTGACTGTGTTGAATGAGTAAAATGAATGAATGAATCAGTGAATGAACATTTGTTTACCTTGATAAGCTTCGATGCACTACTGTTGGTATATTGTTTAAGAATACAGTTAATAGAGTCAAACACAACTTCATTTGAATCTGATTATAACTGAATTGCCTTTTGATATTGAATTCCAATTTCCTTATCGACAAATAGTGGTTTAATTCCTACTTCCTGCATATTATGAGAATCTTGACCATGAAGAATCTACTTTTTGCCTTATTTTCAGTTTCTCATACTTCCAGATACTTCTCTTCCTTATCTTCTCCCTTTCAGTAAGCGGAGGCATTAGCATCCTCACCTTAGCTCAGGCTCCAGGGAGATGCTGCCAATATGGGGCCCAGGTTGCCTATGTGGGCAGTCATAGCCGCAGCCACAGGCCCACCACAGCACACTATTCAGAAGCACAATTCTCAGGCAGAGGATCTTGTCAGGAGTCAAGCCATCCTGCTAAGGTCAATCAGGGTTGAGAGAAATGGCTAAAAGCAGCATTTTCTCATTTGTTTAGATATTTCAGTACTCTTCATTAAGGAACTCTCTGTTTCCTTTTTAAAATTAGTCTGATGGGTTTCTGTTGCTGAGCAGATGGAAAGTCCTTGGCATATAGTAACTGAATGGCTAAGTGAAAGATCACCCTGCTTAACAGTAGGCAGTATGTTCAGCTTTGAAAGAGAATGGGTGTACCTGGAGAGATTGGCAATGTTTCCCTAGCCACCTTTTTATTTTGGATGACCCCAGGGGAATGTGGCCTCCCCTTCCTGTTTTTGATAGGTAGAGGACATGGGACTTTGTTGGCTACAACCTGCCAAGCTGTTATGCATCTGTAATCTAGGAACCACTATGCACTGAAGATGAGGTTTGTGAACCATGTATTTGATGAATGAGTGGTCGATTCTCAGACTGAAGATAATATATGGGTGGACAAGACCATCCAGATGCACAATTTCTATGACGCCAGCTACTCTTCAGTTGAGCTACACTGAACCTACCTGGGCATCTCTGGGTGCTATGCAATTGTGGCCCACAAGAAAAATGTGGCTGAGCAGTACATCCAGGTCAGTGACACCCTGGTCACTATGATGTGTGCGTGGAGTTTCCTTCCACATCTTGTTCTATTGTTATTTGTGTCCAACTGGACTTCATTGCTAGAAAGTTCATCCATGGAAGTTAGGATGAGGTGGCTTGCATTAATAAGAATGTCTGGGAATGAAGTACAGGCAGAAACTTGGTTTTTAGAAGAAGGAGCTAGGATCTAGTCAGAGCAGCTGTCCTCATGTGGAACACGTGGAACAAAAGCCTCCTCTCAGGAGTGCTGTGGGAGCTGGCCAGCAAGACCCGCAGCATCTGGGACACTCTTCTCCCCACGCTGAGCTCAGAATGTCTACCTTTCCAGACGCAGTGGATGAGCTTGACTAGTCAGGCTAGTAGTAGCTTTTAGAAAACAACCTCAGTAGGAGAAGCCAAGGCCCTGCTCAGGGTAGTACAAGGAGCATGCTACTGAACATCTCATAAAAGACCAGACATGTTTGTGTTTAGAACAAAAGCCTTTTCAGCTACTGAGTGTTGTTTTTCCCTTTTGATACCTGGAGTATTTTTTTTCCTTCCATCTTGTTTGCCCTGTTTTATGTCTTCCTAATTCCTAACATTTGGCTATTTTGTGATTGTATTCCTATTTGCTGGGTTGTTTGTTTTAAGAACATTAATGACTAAATGAAAATATGGGAGGGAATATGGAAAAACAGCATGCTTTTAATATCCGTGTGGGTTTTGTAGGTGTGCATTTATATAAGTGTGGATACCAGCAAGGGAGCATACTGGGGAAATGATGTCACTTTACGCTGGAGAATGATGGGTGCTTAGTTCCTTTTGCTCCTTCTCATCTTATTCTGCTTTTTTCCTCCTTTAAAAAAATTTCCTAACAAAGCCTCACTATATAGATAACCCTTGAACTTGAAACCTCTTGCTTTGTTGTTAGTGTTGGGAGTTTAGGCCTTACCACATGGAGTATGCTTTTTTCCTCTGGAAAAATAAAGAGGATTTGCTGTTCTTGCAAAGGACCTGGGTTCCATCACCAGTACCTACACAATGGCTTAACTGTCTGTCACTCTAGTCCTAGGGAATCTGGTGTCTTCCTCAAGTACCAGGCATTCATGTGGCGCACACATATACATGTAGGCAAAATGTTCACATACACACAGAGCAATACATTCTAAAAGGAAAGCTTGTAGTCATTGCCAGTATTGGTGGATACAGCATAAACTTGTTCTTTGAACAGACACTATAATTTTATGCTTTTTAAAGTTGGAAGGAGACATTTGTGAAGTTGTTACCTCTGCTCCCTGTGGTGATTGAGCCATTTTCTTTTATGATCTTTTCTCACTTGTATGGAGAGAAATTTAGAGGATTGGTGTTACTGCTGAGGAACTGCCACACTGACATGCATTACTAGGTTCCCTACTTCTTACAATGTATACATTTCCTCTGTGCTTGCTATATGGTATACCCGTCTTATGTGGTATATAGTGTAATGGTTTTGAGCTAAAGCGATGTACTGAGCATGTCAGATGCTGCTGGTTATGATGTAGTGACATGACCTAGGTAATAATCTACTTAACAGTACTTGTTCATGTGTTGTTGTTGATGGCATTGGCCTAAAGTATGGTCTTAGGACCTGTTTAGTATTGGATACTTGGCTTCCCAGGGTAATGGGATAAGAGCCACTGTTTTATGTTTCCTAGACCCTCACCGAAGTTGGGTGTCCAGTTAACATCTGCATGTTGTTACAAATTTTAGGAATTCTGACTGTAGCACGTTTTTGGCCCAAGGCAATGGCAGCTTCCAAATGGAGATACTATTTGCCATTTAAGGATGTAGAATTAGTACCTAGCAGGCACTTCCATGTGCTCTATCTATGGTCTCTGAAACATGTATACGGCTTGCACCCAGCCATGGGGAAAGCTTTTCTTTTTATTTGCACAGCAGTCTCTTTTGGTCAACCTATTTCTACAGATGGAGTTAACCTTTCCTCGTAGGCACAGAAAGTACTGTCCAGTCATCAGAGTGTGGGGTTGGGAGCATGATTTTGTGTTCTAAGGCAGCATGTCTGAAACATAACATTAAAGTAAGCATAAATCCCATAGGTAGTTTTTTAAACTGCTTGATTATATTTCAGTGCATGTGTGGTAGTGCTAGAATGGGTCTGTGGCTTTGCTTTCTTGACAAGCTTCTAGGTAATGCTAATGTTGCTTGAGTCATTTTGGGCATAGCACACTGGCTCTGGCATTTGGGGCAGTGTGAAAACACTAGCAGCCAACATTAGAGAAAACTCCCCATTGTGTATCCATCAGTAGGACTTCAGCCGTGGAACATTAAACTAGTAACTTAAACTTTGAACAGTATGCTCCCCTTCTGGAAAGTGGGATGATGATGAAGGTGGTGGTGGTGGTGGTGGTGGTGGAGGAGGAGGAGGAGGAGGAGGAGGAGGAGGACTCACTTTGTAGTTGATATGAACATTAATGAGAAAATATAGCTACACAGTTATAGTGATAGTGCATAGTAAGTGGATACTAAATAAGTAGTTGTTAAATTCTTTCTAGAAGGGTCAGGCTTATGAGAGGGAGGCCTTTGAGGAAAGTCCAGAGGTTTTCAGGAAAACAATGTTGATTGCTTAAAGGTACAGGGTAGTCTTTGACCTGAGGACTAGATGTAGACTCCATTATTTGTCATCAGCAACAATGATTTTTTGTAAGCAGCCATCTGGCCTCTGGTTGGACCCAGCATGTAGCATATAGATGAAAGAACCCCAAAGGGCCAGAGGATATAGATGCTGCTGAAATCACGTATACTGACACTCCCTAGTAGTCGGTGCATCTTGTCATCTTGACAATTGGGTGTTTTCAAGGAAGGAAGAACAGCTAGACCAGTCCAGAAGACGGGAGGAAGTGAGACAACCTTTCAAGCACTTCTGGACCTAATCTCGTTACAGGCTTTTAGCCCAATTCACTCAAAAGTGCAGCATAGCTAGTATTCTAATTTTGCCCATGAAAAATGCCCTAATACTGAATGTGTAAGTTACAAAGTATGATTTGGCAATTAGAGCTAGAGTTAAGTTTTATAATGCTTAAAATGTACCTCCTGTCTTGACTTTATAAATGCCTTTGGCTCCTGGATACTCACTCATGATTTCCCGCTCTTTTTTCTTTATTCTCCTTCCTGCCACTCAGGGTCTGTCAGTGGATGGCTAGACCTGGACATGTTGGATGTTCTGTGTTCTGACAGTTTCTCATGAATAGATCTGGTGATATTTATAAAAAAAAAAAAAAAAAAAAAACTTTTTTTTTTTGTTTTGGAAAAAGAAAAATACCTAGCTTTGATAAAAATAATTGGGTGTCTTAAATTTCATATAGTAAAGTGTGTATCTTATAACTCATACTGAGGAGTTTTTCTGCCATATAAGCTTTTCAGTGACTGCTGGCTTGTGACTAAGTTACCCAAAGTATGTCATTTATAGTTAAGATCAAGCCCTGCAGTGACCCAAAACTATAACAATAGCTCAGGACTTTCCCTGGATCCTTACCAGATCTATATTATCTTAACAGTTGTACTTTCCTATGAAAACCAAACATTTTACTGTAGAAGTTAGATCTGATTCTTCCTCTCAGCTGTGTAACTAGACTCTTCTCTGACAAGATCATAACTGAAAATAACCCGTTTACTCATCTACTTTTTGCCATGTGGCTGGTTGTCTGTGCTTAGGTACCATGCCTCGTCACATCTTCCTGGGTGAAATCTCCTGCCTGGCATTCTCTCAGAATCCTTTCTGCCTCTTGGATGTCCTACCTTCTAGTCTTCCCTTTCCTATAGGCCAGAGTTTTGTTTTGTTTTTTTAATTTTAATTTTAATTTTTATTGACAGGTGGTATATCCATTACAATACACAAGATATTCTCTCAACATTTTACTTGATATGTCAGAATAAATATCTTTTTAATGCCAGGGCCTATTAAAGAATTGTTCTCAATTTTAGACAGCAAAGTTGTTATCATGAAAGTCAGCAGTAAGATTCGTTCATGTAAAGAGAATCTCTGTTAATACAGCATTGAACAGCACACTGCTGAACTTAAAAGCTCAAGCTTTTAAGTGGGTCCTAGGGACTGGACTCAGGTTCTCATGCCTACACAGCAAGACATAACTGTCAGAACTATCTCTAGCTCTGAAACAGTTTTTTCTGGGAAGTTGGTGGCTTTTTACTTCCCATTATCACAAACTGCCAAATGATAAAAGCTTGAGCCAGGTGAGGTGATGTTGTAATCCCAGCGATAGGAAGGTGGGGGACAATGAATCTCTGGAGCTCACTGGCCAAAGTTTAGCCTGCTTGGCAACCTTCATGCCAAGTAGGAGACTCTCAGAAAACAGGATAGCTGGCTCCAGAGAAACACATATGGCTGACCTGGACTCTGTGCACATATACCCACAAAATATACACCCACTTGCGTACATATTACTACATCTACACTGCAAATAAATAAGTGACAAATAATGTCTTTTCAATATTTCTAGTAGCCAAGGCTTAAACCCAGGGCCTCGAGCAAACTACAGAGGGCATCTGCTCCCAAGCAGCGTCCCTGCTCCAGAGATAGATGTTCTGGATGCTTACATTTTGTTTAAATGTGAAGTCTTTAGGGCTTTTTGCCCCATTCATTGAATTTGCAATACACTTAATGCTAAAAGGTACATTATCATCCCCACTTATTATTAGTAAAATTTGGGAAAGCCTATGTTACTTACTGTAGTCTGTGTTGCCCTCCGTTCCCTGATGCATGTGTTGAAGTCTTGACTCCCAGGACAATTATCTTAGGAGGCGGGGTCTTTGAGAAGTGATTACACCATGAAGGTGGTGTAATCGTTATGAATGGTATTAGTGCTCTAGTAAAATAGGCCCAAGGGAGATTGTTCACCTTTTCAACCATGTGAGAACACAGTCTTGAGAAGTTGCTGACTACAAACCAGAGAGCAGGCCCACACCATGCAGAGAATCTGCTGGCTCTTGGATTTCGCACTTCACAGGCTCTGGAATTAAAAGTGTTAGTTGTTTATACGTTCTCAGTTTATGGTGTTTTATTATAGCAGCAGACTGAGAGTAGCTACACTGAAATTGAAGATTGGATGCATGGTTTAAATCTGAATTTTACAGGTAGCCACAGCAGGTCATGAGCTTGTCCATTCTAAAGTTCCAGTGGAAGGAAGGGCAGTCTTGTCATACATTTGCTTGGTTTAGAGGAAGCCAGAGCAGTCCTGATGGAGGGCGAGGCAAGACCGTCTCTGCTGTATTGTGTACACTGGTCCTGTGGGGTGAGTGTTCTCTGTGGCCGGGGAGTCAGAAGAGCTGTAAAGTACAGGCAGTTCTCTGGAAGTTGAAAAATATGGGGGATGGATCCAACAAAGTGGGACAGATTTATGGAGGGAGTTAAAGACTGTAAAAGTATAGTATAGGAAAACCAGGAGAGCGGCTTCGGAGTCCATCCTTAATGGTGGGCTGCAGTTCTCTCTCTCTCTCTCTCTCTCTCTCTCTCTCTCTCTCTCTCTCTCTCTCTCTCTCTCTCTCTCTGTGTGTGTGTGTGTGTGTGTGTGTGTCTGTCTGTCTGTCTGTGTGTCTGTCTATCTTTACTTACTTTATATCCCAGTATCTCTGAGAAGGGAGAGTCTGTCTGTCTGTCTGTCTGTCTCTACTTACTTTATATCCCAGTATCTCTGAGAAGGGAGAGTCTGTCTGTCTGTCTGTCTGTCTGTCTGTCTCTACTTACTTTATATCCTAGTATCTCTGAGAAGGGAGAGCCTCTCCCTTCTGTATCACTCCATCCTGGCATGTCTTGCCATTTCAGGACTAGGTATCTTCTCCGACTGAGGCCAGACAAGGTGGCCCAGTTAGGGGAAACAGGATCTATAGACAGGTAACAGGTTCAGGAACAGTCTCCACTACAGTTGTTTGGGGGGCCCGTATGAAGATCAGGCTGTACCTCTGCTACATATGTTATATGAAGGGTGGCCTAGGTCCAGCCCATGCTTGTTCTTTGGTTGGTGGTTCAGTCTCTGGTAGCCCTTAAGGATCTAGGTTTCTTGACTCTATTAGTCTTCCTGTGAAGTCCCCATCCTCTTCAGGTCCCTCAATCCTTCCCTCAACTCTTCCACAAGACTCCCTGGGCTTCATCTGATGTTTGCCTGTGGGTCTCTATATTTGTTTCCATTAGTTGCTGTCTCAGAGGACAGTTATGCTAAGCTCCTATCTGCAAGCATAACAGGGTTTCATTAATAGTGTCAGGGATTGGCTACTTGCCCATAGCTTGGGCCAGTCATTGGTTGGTCATCCCTTCTGTTTCTGCTCCATCTTTGTCCCTGAACATCTTATAGACAGGACACATTTTGGGTCAAAGGTTTTGTGGGTGGAATAGTGTCCTTATCTTTCCACTGGGGTGAGTTGCATTTCCATGAACCTACCTGAAGCCTTTGGTCAGGAACAGGAAATGGTGCAGGGGTGGAGGCACAAGAAGGTGCCTTGTCAGCCCAGCATTTCCAATACTCCAGAAGTAGAAGCTGAGGTTCAAGACCATTCTCAGCCTTGGCTTCATGGTGAATTTGAGGCAAAAATGGTTTAGGTAGAGAAGGCAGTTTTCAATAGGTAGCCCTACTCTTACTGAAGTGGTATGTAGGATCTGCCAAGACAGAGAGGCGTGAGCAGTAAAGGTCAGAATGGTGGGAAAATGGAAGTTCAACTTAGTGGGAGACAGATATTGGGAGTTAGAGACAGGGTATGAAACTGAGATCAAGGCAAGTTGTTGAGCAGGGTTGCACTACTTGGATCTGGACAGGGTAAATCTAATTAGCTGTTTTCCAGGGTAGCCAGACTCCAGATCCCAGTTTCCCACAATAACAGGAAGCAGGTATAACATGCATAATTAAAAATCCAGATAGGCCTAACTCTCATTCTAACAATATGCTTCTGTTGCAGTCAGATATCTTTCTGTCTCATGATGTACTATCAGATCATTTTGACCTTGATGGTTGTACATACAGTTTAATCTCAGGGTAGAGTAAACTGCAAACCCCCACAGCCCACTAACCACATGCACACAGATCCTAGGATCACAGTCAGAGTTAGTAAAGAACTGTGCTTGGCCAAAGAACCCTGACTCATTGAGACAGTAGCTCCAAGGGGTCTGTCAGCCTGCTGAAAGAGTGGACCCTGGCGGGTCAGAACACACCTGAAGAGGGCAGCAGGGTGGAACAGCTGGAATCCCTAGCAAGTCTCCCCCACAGAGCCTGCTCCAGGAAAATGGGACATGTGAGAGTGCAGCAGTCGCAGGCATCCTCTGTTCTTCCCCAAGCCAGCAACACTGTGCAGCCTGTGCATGTAATCCACGCCCAGTGTGTACTTATTTACTAAATGTGTGGCAGAAGAGCTTGCCACAGTGCAGATGTGTCATCCATCACAGTGTACTTAGTTAGCTCCAGCCCGATGGGCTCCCAGCGCTCCGCTTCTACCAGAGACCTTCATGTACCACCACCTCTTTGTTCGTTCATTCGTTCTTAAATTGTTTCTGTAGGATCTTTTCTTTCTAATTATCCCATTATATGATTGTACAGGGTAGTGTTATTCTTTAAATAATACTTCATACAGAGAAAGAGGAAGGAAAGATAGAGGGGAGAGGGAGAGAGAGAGGGGGAGAGGGAGAGACTAGTAGTGTATAGTTTCATTTAGCATTGTTATAATATTGAAAACGTGTATTAACCAGATCAATAAGAAAATAGTTAAAATATAATCTAGGTACTCAGGATTTCTGTGCTGCTGAAATAAACAGTGAAGTGGGATTTATACTAATACAGTGTCTGAACATTGTAGTATAATGCAGATTATAACCTTTGTCTTTAAAGAATAAAAGGAATCCATGATGCTCACTTGTAATATTAGTAAACAGAAAACGATACAGACTCAGCAGCAAATGTCAGCTTGCTTCTGAGATATGGAGCCAACAACTTTTCTTTTGTGTATTTATTGTGGTTTGAATGAGAATAGCCCCAAAGGCTCATAGGTCTTGTTTGTAGTTGGTGGAATGTTTGAGTAGGATTAGGAGGTGTGGCCTTGCTGGAGGTGTGTCATTGGACGTGGGCTTTGAGGCCTGGCATCTCTGCCTGCCTGCAGGCTGATGTAAAGCTTGCAGGTACTTCTCCTGCCCGAGTAGTGTATCCTGCCAGGCTCCTGGCATAATGGTGATAATGGGACAGTCTCTGAAACTGTAGGCAAGCCCCCAGTTTCAGAGTTGCCTTGGTCCTGGTATCTCTCACAGAATAGAGCAGTGACTAAGACGCTGTCCCTTGTTTGATGTGGTTTCTTTGTGTTGTAAGCTTTATTGTCTGTGCAGTTTGCTCACCTGTCTGTCCGTTCCATTACTGCATACCTATGTTCTAAGCACTGGACTTACGGAACCAAGAACTCAGCTGTTATTCAGTTGCTAAGCTGCTAGAAGGTGATCCAATTAAGTAGATGGCAATTTATAATACAGTGTGGTGAATGATACCAGAGAAAAGTAGAGCATGTCCAGGCAGGTGGCAGCATGGAAGGGCAGAAATAAGGAGGCTCTCTAGAACTTGCTTTTGCTAAAGATATTTTTTATTAAGTGATTCCTGTTTGCAAAGTTCTGTGCTAGGCAAAGAATGGTCCCTGCCCCCAGGAACATGTAAGCCACGTTAGGAATAATAGCAAGTTGGCCATGCACTTATTTTATGCCCTCTATATTAGTAATATACAGTGTGAAATTAGGACTACAGGTCGACAGAACAGTTCGTGGCCTGGATTATTTTGTGAGGGAGCTGTCGGTTTCAAGAGTGGCTGTGTCTTATAAGGTTGCCACAGCACATAGATGAAGGACATATGATAATGAGAATTAATTTCCTCCCTTTACATTCTTGGCCATTTTTGTGGTGCATTTATTTTCTTTATCTAAATGGTCTTTTGCATTGCTTTTTTTTTTTTCTTCAGAGAAAGTCTTTTAAACTGTTTGCTTTAGTATTTTTAGTGTTGGGTTTGAATAAATGAGCAGACTCCTGGGGCATGGGCAGGGGAGGTCTGGTGCCTGCAGTGGCAGAGTGGTCAGCATGCTGGGCTTTGCTGCTTGGACTCCCAGAGGCTTCACTGCACTCACTGTGCAGTGTTTGCTCATCAGGACAAGCCAGGGGGTAAACAGGACAGGCTCCCAGGGAGAATCTCAGGGTGTCCTGCAGGGGTCTGTGCCTAGGCCATTTCTAGGTTCTTCAACCCTTGGCAAAAGCCCAGCACCTGCTACCTGGTGGAATGAGAGCAGAGTAGGCACTGTGTTCCATGAACAGATGTCCAACGCAGGATCTTATTGTTGCCATGGTTTTAACATTTGGAGATCACATTCTTAACATTCATATCTACAGATGTGACAGCCCCTGCCGTCACCTCTCCTCCTTTCCCCCATAACCTCTCCAAGATATGCCCAGGTGCAGTGAGGTTTCATGTTGCTTAGACTTCATTATTACAAAACATGCAATGGAGCTTCATCATAAATAATTAAAAATCCTCGACAAAGAAAATGAGCTGAGCACATTCTGGGATCCAGTAAACTGATTTTTCCCTGCCTCACAGTGTTCTGTTTTCCTGTTAATTCCCCAAACTCCCTAATTAACCATGGGCAGCTGTGTTCTGGAAAGAATTATCCAGGTTTGGCTTGGGTGCCTCTGCTGAGATGGGATCTAAGTGAGGGGTTAACTAGGTTCCTAGCAGTGTCTCAAAGAGGACTTCAGTCACTTTCCCTTATAATTGTCACTGTAAACAGATGTGTTTAGCCCCTGGTAACATAGATGACTTGTGGAAGGTAGAGTCTAGCCACCATAGAGTAGAGTCTAACACACCCTGCATTGTATGTTTCATCTTTGAAGACAAAACAGTAAGGGAACCAAAGTCTTGCTCCAAGGGTGGACAGTATCAGTCAAGCCCACTGCCTTCTGGTGCATGCAGTAATGGGTGTGATATTAGTGAATACGGCATGTGTAGACTGAGCTCATTTCTTTATTCAGTTGATGGTTTGGAGTTAGAGAAGGACTGTTTGAGCTTAAAACCCAGAAGAGATGTATGTGCTTGCTTTGTTTGCATCCTGATTTGAATAAAAGCCAAGTTAAAAAAATAGATATTCTTTAGATAACCAGTGAATTTGAAAAATAATCCAGATAGTTTTATTAGTCATGATAATGTCATTTTGGGTTGTATAGGCCATAAACTTAGAGGTGCGTATTGAAGCTTTTAGGGCAAAAGACAGACAAACAGCATTTTAGTCAAAAGAAAAAACCAGGAGAGCAGAAGACTGGGGAAGGCAAGTAGAGCAGTCTGGTAGAATAGTTTTTAGATAAAGACCATCGTATTTATTCTTTTACAACTTCCCATGAGCCCTCACTATTTCCCCTCAGCATCCATGTCCTCTCCTTTTTTGGTTAGTAACCTTCTGAGTCTGATTACTGCTGCCTGTTAGAGTGCTCAGTCTGGGAAGAGCTTTATGACTGCCAGAATTTGCTGGGGGGGGGGGGTTGTTTGACCATTCTCCAAATTTTATGTGTGTTGAAGATTTTGCATAGCAAATGGTTTGAGGCAACAGACTTCTCTAGAAAGAAATTTGTTAAGTAATTTGCAAGTATTCTAACTGAGGGTCTTTGGTTATAAGTTTCTGCTTTTTAAAATGGGGATGTTAGATTAGCTACATAAGCTCCATACCCCTGCCAGACAGTTTATCTGCAGAAATTCTGAGCAGTGCCTCCTGCGGTCCTTTACTATGCACACACTCCTGAGCACTACACTTCAGCACTTTCCTCCTCCTGCTCCTTCCCCGGTCCCCTTAGCCCTCGTCATTGGTGCTGCAGGCCTAGGAGCAAGCTTCTGAACATGCTTGTAGTGTGAGGCCACTTTCCAGCCCAGCTCTCTATGGTCAGTATAATGTTCCCTGAGTGTTGGGCCCAGGTGCTAAGCCCCATCACTGACGTGTGCTTCAGCAAGTCTACTTGATTTTCTGCTTAACTTTTCTGTTTTGGTAAAGGGGATGATAAAGATAAATTGCCAACTCATAGAGTGAGGATTTAATGAAAGAATATTACAAAAAAGTTATGAGTGCTTTTGTGCAAAGTTCTAAGTGTTTGCTGTTCCCCCTCCAGTTATATGTTATTTTACTTAAAAGACAAAAACCAAAACTCATTGGGCTTGGGGCTTAGCACAGTGGTACAGTGTAATTCTGTAGAATGTGGGGAGCCTTAGCTTTGATTCCAGAGAAACAAACATCACACTGCACTCAGGTATGGGCACCATTCTTAATTTCATTATATACACTAATGTACTTGGAGGAGAATAGAGGTGCTGCCTCATTTGCCTATCTTCACATACTCAGATTTATTCCCAGTTATCCTGTAAGATTACTGCTGAGAGTGCTGCCTCTTACCTGTTTTTAAATTATCTAAGCTTTACAATATGTGTCTGTGTCTGTGTACACCCTTCTGTGTGGCATAGTTAGTATGAGAAATGGTATCAGATTCTGGAAAGACTAAGAGCTTAGAAACTAGACAAGCTTGGGCGGGACTTGGTGTTCATTTCACTCATTTACATCGTCTCTCTAAGCTGCTCTTTCCCTAAGTGTAGTAGGCCGCGATGTCACCACTGAAGGGCTGTTGTGAAGATCAGGATGTGAAAGAAACTGACACAGTCCTTGGTGTGTGTCTGATGTGCCTAGACAATACCCTGAGGAGGGAGGAGAAGGGAAGGTTTTAGATTTATATTTAAATCTAAATATTTAGCAGTTTAGTTAAAAGAAAAAAACTGAAAAGAAGACGGCAACTGAGGAAGGCAGTTGAGCAGTCTGGAAAAATATCCTTTAGAAAACAGCTGTGTTAGCAGTGCTTTTGGATCACTTGCACCCCAGCTCCTCCCAGCTCCCCCAGGAGCCCTCAGTGTCCCCTACCACTCACATCCTCCCCTACCCCGTCCCTGAGGTAGGACAGTGCAGCCGTCCTGCTTTCCTTGAATTCAGAAAGGGAAGAGCTCATATATTGCCTGATGCCTGTACTTCAGGTACTTTTCGGAGCCAACTGTTTGTTTCTAATCCTCGTAATGTACTTTCTCTGTGTCCTGTCTGGATAAAACTGAGATCTCTAAGCCTTGTAGATGTTTTGCCAAGTGGGATTTTACCTTCAAATAATTAGGAGTTTGGCAGAACAGTAAAAACTCTGATATTTCAATGGTGTGTGCTTAATATACACCAATGAGACATGCAAACATTCTATACACTACTCCTTAATTTTAGTATTCCTGAAGAAGTGTAGTTCCTTAACAAAACAGAATAAAAACTCCCTCCCCTCCCCACTTACCCCATATAATTAGCTGGTTTCTAAAAGGGAACATTTAGGGCTTTTAATCTAAGAGTCTGCACCTTGTGAGTGAAGCATTACACTTCTAAAAATGACTAACATATGTTTGATTTCTCTCCATCAGTAAATGCCACAGAGTGTAACCCAGGTCATGTTGGCTTCAGAAATGTTCTTCCGCTGCTCATGGCTCTTGTTCAGAAAAAAATTCGTTTCCACCGACATAGTAGTTTACATCTCTGAAATCTACTATTGTAAGCTAGAATATCATACTACTCTGAGCACCAGGTGCAGACACTGACACTGACTTAGACAGCACTGTCGTGAGTGGAGTATAAGCCGGCACTGAGTCTGAGAAGGATAGCCTTCTCCCTGTGTGTTGTACATAGGCAGAGCTGTGGGCTTATGGTAGTGTGTATCTATGCCTCTGTGGATGGTGGAAATACATGGTGAGGTGCCAAAGAAGGGCAGGCAAGAGGGTTATTTTAGAAAGTCTGTCTGGGAAACTGGGGTTTGGACAGAGGCCTTGAATGGGAAAGATAACACTCTAGAGAGCCCAGTGAAGTTAATCCCCCAGATGCCAAACTAGCAAGGTGGCTCAGTGGATAGAGACACTTCATGTAAGCCTCGCAATGTGAATTCAATCTATAGAACCTATATAACAGTGGAAGGAGAAAATGACTACAAAGTTGTTTTCTGACCTTCATACATATACTGTAACTTACACACACACACACACACACACACACACACACACATCACTAATCATGGCAATAACGATAAATACACAATAACTCCCAGTTGCTTCACAATAAGCAATACTAGAATATATTACACATTTCAATAATATGATAATTTGCCGCACAAGACACATTAGCCAGCAAAACCAGGAGATTTCTGGGACAGAATCTTAGCTTCTGAAAACAGGCAGGATTTAGTGAATTTGTTAAGTGGAGCCTTATTTCTGATGGAGATTTATGCCCAGAGCAATGGACTCATTTCAGAGCTCTTGTCCAGAAGTGTTATTCATTATGCAGAGTTTAAAATGTGCTTCAAAGTGGGCAGGGTATGTGCTGAGCGCTGAAGGAAAGACATTTGGAAATGTTTTATCCTCAGAGACGCGGGCTGACATAGCACAGAGTGCTGTCACAGCTTCACCTCAGTGTCCAGTGACGCAGCACAGAGGATGGAAGAGGTCTGCCTGGCCCCTGAGGCCGGGCATTGATAAAAGCACACGGGTGGCTTTCATAAAGATATTCATAGTCACATCAAGATGAGCAATATGCTGTCTCATGAGAGTTTTCAAAATAAACAATGAATTTTCTCCCAAATGTGTATGTTGGATCTAAGAGAATAAATTGTTACATTATAAAATTTAATTCAGAATAACCATTTCCCAGTCTTCTGTGCCTCCCTCCCCAGCCTGTACAGGGTGGGAAAGAATCCAACATGTATGGAAACTCACCTCACTAAGAAAAGGTAAAAGCTGCTGCTACCAAGCCTTCCAGATAGGCAGGGCTAGCGGCCTGAGAGCGACTGCACGACTGTGTGTGTAAGACAAACAAGTAGCGAAAGATTTTTTGATGAGCAGACTCATCAGGATAGAGAAAACTGAAGTTATTGGCATGCTGACTCAAATCCACATTTTTACCTCTGGATATTTTGTATTGATGTATTAGAAAGTTAAGCTTTGAAACAAGGACAGATAAGTAAACAGATGTAGAAGTAAATGCTCCGAACCTTATTTTTTTATGAGTTTATTTTCTTAATAATTCTTAGCATATATAATAATGAATTTATAATATTTCATGAATGTATATCTTGTACTTAGTTTTTCCTTCTGTTGCCTTTTCCTCCTGCCTTTTTGCTGGTCCTTCTATACCACTCACGTCGTCACCCTTCCTTATGCTGTGTGATGTGATATGATGTGTGTGTGTGCGCGTGCTAGTGTGTGCACACTTACTTGCTGCATTTTCCTTATCTACTCCCTCTAATGGCTTCCAGCTGATTCCATAGTGTAGCTACAGTGAGTAGTGCAGCAGTAAAGACGGAGGATGTTCAAGTGTCTGATTTAAAGACCTTCATGGATATACCCAGAAGGGATGTAGCTTGGTCATATGCTAGTCCGAATTTCAGACTTTTGAGAACCTTCCATGCTCATTTTCTCTAGTAGCTGAACCAGATTACTGATTCATCAGCATTAAGGGCTCCCTGTCTTTCTCCACGTCCTAGCCAGCATTTGCTGTGTTTGATAAAAGACACTCTGGTTAGTGTGAGATGTAATCTCAGTGTAACCTTAATTTGCATTTCTTTGATGGCTAAGGATGTTGAATATTTTTTTGAAATATTTACCGACTTTTTCATTTGAGAATTTTGTTTAGTTTGTTCACCTATTTATTTATTGGATGATTCCATTTTTTTTTTTTTTTGGTATTTAACTTTGGAGTTTTAAAAAATAAATTCTAGATATTAATTCCCTGTCAGATGTGTAACTGGCAAAGCATTTCTTCAATTCTATAGAGTATCTCCCCACTCTGCTGATAGTTTTGTTTTGTTTTGTTTTTAGCTGTGCAGAAGCATTTTAAGTTAATTCAATTCCATTTGTCAATCCCTGAAATGATTTCCTGTGCTTTTAGAGTCTTTTCCAGAGTCTTTGCTTCCGTCTCTGTATTTTGTAGCATCTCCTCCTGTTTTCCTCTAGCAGTTTGGAGAGTTACGTTATTGTATATAATCCGTTTTGATTTGTCTTTTGTTCAGCATGAGGGATATGGTCTGTTTTGTTTCACTTGTGGATGGATATTCAGTTTTGTAGAGTATTTGTTTTAGCTCAGTGGGTTTCTTTTTTGACACTCTATTTCATCCTGTGGACCTACTGGTCTGCCTGGCTGTCAGTAGCATGCTGGCTTTGCCCTGGATCTCTGGAGACTGTTGACATCAGGTATTCTGATGCTTCTAGCGAGGCTCTTGCTATTAAGGGTTGCTTTGGTTTGGGGGGAGTCTTTTGTGCTTCTATGTGAATTTTAATACTATTTTTCTGCTTCTGTGAAGATTGTCATGGAAAGTTCGGTACAGATTATGTTGACTGCAGTTTATAGAAACATAGCTGTTTTCAACATATAAATTCTATCAGTCTATGAGCATGCTCCATCTTCTTGGGTCTTCTTCAACTTCTTTTTATGTAAAAAATGTCTTTGTAGAATCTTTCGTATTTTTGGTAAGGTTTATTCTTAGGTATTTTATTATTTTCAAACTATTGTGAATGGATTTTTATCCCCCACCCCAACCAAGTTTCTTATTGCTGTTTAGGAATACTGTTAAGTTTGCATCCTGTTAACTTTGCTGAAAGTGTTCATCAGATTTAAAAATTTTCTGGTGTATCCCTGACCTCAAGCAGTACTACAGAGCAATAGTGATAAAAACTGCATGGTATTGGTACAGTGACAGGCAGGTAGATCAATGGAATAGAATTGAAGACCCAGAAATGAACCCTCATACACCTATGGTCACTTGATCTTTGACAAAGGAGCTAAAGCCATCCAGTGGAAAAAAGACAGCATTTTCAACAAATAGTGTTGGTTCAACTGGCAGTCAACACGTGGAAGGATGCATATTGATCCATTCTTATCTCCCTGTACAAGTGGATCAAGGACTTCCACATAAAACCAGATACACTGAATCTAATAGAAGAGAAAGTGGGGAAGAGCTTCGAACACATGGGCAGGGGAAAATTTCCTGAACAGAATACCAATGGCTTATGCTCTGAGATCAAGAATTGACAAGTGGGACCTCATAAAATTTCAAAGCTTCTGTAAGGCAAATGACACTGTCAATAGGCCAAAATGGCAACCAATAGATTGGGAAAAGATTTGTACCAATCCTACATCCGATGGAGAGCTAATAACCAATATATAAAAAGAACTCAAGAAGTTAGACTCCAGAGAATCAAATAACCCTATTAAAAATGAAGTACAGAGCCAAACAAAGAATTCTCAACTGAGGAATATCAAATGGCTGAGAAGCACCCGAAGAAATGTTCAACATCCTTAGTCATCAGGAAAGTGCAAATCAAAACAACCCTGAGATTCTACCTCACACCAATCAGAATGGCTAAGATCAAAAACTCAGGTGACAGTAGGTGCTGGCAAGGATGTGGAGAAAGAGGAATACTCCTCCATTGCTGGTGGGATTGCAAGTTGGTATAACCACTCTGGAAATCAGTTTGGCAGTTCCTCAAAAAATAGGACATAGCACTACCTGAGGACCCAGCTATACTACTCCTGGGCATATACCTAGAAAATGCTCCAACATGTAATAAGGACACATGCACCACTATGTTCATAGCAGCCTTATTTATAATAGCCAGAAGCTGGAAAGAACCCAGATGTCCCTCAACAGAGAAATGGATACAGAAAATGTGGTACAATTACACAATGGCGTACTACTCACTATTAAAAACAATGAATTTATGAAATTCTTAGGGAAATGGATGGAGCTAGAAAATGAGTGAGGTAACTCAATCACAAAAGAACACAATAGTATGCACTCGCTGATAAGTGGATATTAGCTCAAAAGCTCGGAATACCCAAGATACAACTCACAGACCACATGAAGCTCAAAATGAAGGAAGACCAAAGTGTGGATACTTTGATTCTTATTGGAAAGTGGATCAAAACACCCATGGCTCACAGCCAACCAATAGAATGAACATAGGCTCCTCAGTGGAGCAGCTAGAGAAAGCTCCCCAAGGAGCTGAAGAGGTTTGCAGCCCTGCAGGAAGAACAATAATATGTACCAACAAGTACCCCCAGAGCTCCCAGGGGCTAAACCACTAGCCAAAGAGTACACATGGAAGGACCCACGGCTCCAGCTACATATATAGCAGAAGATGACCATTTCAGACATCACTGAGAGGAGAGACCATGGATGCTGTGAAGGCTCGATTCCCCAGAATAGGGAAATGCAAGTCAGGAAATTGGGGGGGGGGATAAGCAAGGAGAGAGGGGGATGGGATAGGGGGTTTTCAGAGGGGTAACATGGAAAGGGGATACTATTTGAAATGTGAATAAAGAAAATATCTAATAATAATAAAAAATGAAATGTAAAAACAAAAGAACTTTCTGGTGCTGTCTTTAGAAAACATTTATTTGCTTTTCTTTTATTGTGTGTGTATTTGCCTATATGGGCAAATGTATACCACATGCGTGCTTAGTGTCTGTGGAAGCAAGAAGAAAGGGCGTCAGCTCTCCTAGAGCTGGAGTTATGAATGATTTTGAGTCTCTGTGTTGAAGCTGGGAATGGAACCCTTGTCCTTTGCAAGAGCAGTGCATGCTCTTAATTGCTGATACTTGCACTTCGAGATCTTTGAGTCCTTCTCGGTATAGCTCTAGCTAGGACGCTGTTCACCTCTGTGTGACTCAGATGGAGAGGGTAGACACGCTGTCCTTTTTCATAAAGGTTGTGCTTCCATTCATTGTACATGTAGTGCTTAGTGCAGTACTGACTGTAGATGTGATGACCATGGCCTCTGTTTGTGCATTCCTTCCCTTCTTGTTTCTTCAGCACTTTTGTCAGGAAGGAATGCTGAACTTTGTCAAAGGCCTTTTATTTTCTTCTCATAATGATATGGAGATTTCTGTTAAGTCTGTTTATATGCTGAATTACATTTACTTACTTGTGTTCCTTTTCCTATGGTGGCATCCTTATCTGGTTTTGGTATAGTGTAATTGATGTTGGCCCCATAGGATGTGTTTGGTTGAGTTCCTTTTGTGGAACAGTTTGAGGAACATTTTAACCACTTTCTTTTAAGGGTCTTGTAGAATTCTCCATGGATCTGTTTGGTCCTGGGCTTTCTTTGTCATAGGACTCTTTACTGCTGTCCCAGTCTCACTGCACACTGCAGGTCTGTGTGAGCTGTGCATGTCTTCTTGATTTAGCTGTGGTGTGTCCTGTGTGTCAAGGGTTTGATTAATTTTCTTCTGGATTTTTCACCTTTTTTGGAATGTGCATTCCCTGCTGATCCTATGAATTACATTAGTGCCTCCTGAACTCTTTCCCGTTCATCTCTAATTAGATTCTGGCTTAAGAATTTATCGATCTTGATTATTTCATAATGATATCAGTTCTTCGTTTCATTGATTTTTATAATGTTTTTCAAGTCTTTACTTTGTCAGTTATTGCCCTGTTTTTTTTAAAAAAAATTTTCTCTA
This sequence comes from Apodemus sylvaticus, assembly GCF_947179515.1. Lineage (NCBI taxonomy): Eukaryota > Metazoa > Chordata > Mammalia > Rodentia > Muridae > Apodemus > Apodemus sylvaticus. The sequence goes on along the minus strand of NC_067472.1, from coordinate 46,418,390 downwards.
CTGATTTGGGGTTTGTTTTTGTTTTTCTTAGACCTTAAGCACATCATCAATAGAAATCTGAGGTTCTTTTTTTTTAATGTATGCACTTATAGCTATGACCTTTTTCTCTTAGAAGTGCCTTTTCCTGTGGGTCTAAATGGTTCTGATAAACTGTACTATCATTTTCATTTGATTCTAGGAATTTTGTAATGGCTTCCTATAATTTTGATCTGTAGTCTACTCTATCATTTATCTGAAAGCCCAGGACCATGCTTCCTGGAGAATTCTACAAAACTAAATATACTTGGTTATTTTCAGCTTCTTTTGCTTGCTAATTTGGGTTTTAGCTTTTCATTACTAGTATTAATGTCTTTACCATTGAGATATGTTTTTGGAGACAATAGATAGTTTAAAATTTGTGTTTTAATGAAACCACCAAATATGCATCTTTTAGTTAAACTTAAGATCATTTACAGTTATGAGGAGAGGTTTCTAATACCTGTAGTTCAGTTGGTTGTTTTTCTGATGAGTTTTTTCCTTTTCCTTTTTCTTTTTTGTTTCCTTTTTTTTCCCTCCTCTAATCTTATTAGGTGTTTCCTGATTTTCATTCTTGGACATTGTATCTTTATCCATTTTCTACATGATCTCTTACTTCTTCTTCCTCCGTATGCAGGATTTAAGCATCTTTCTCAGTGCTGCTGGTGTGATTTAGTTTAGTTTGTGCTTGTCTTTAATGTGCCCATCAAATTTAAACAGGCACTTTGCCAGGACAGAGAAAACTTGGTTGGTAACTTACGGAGTGGAAATAAATCCTTGTGTGCTTTGTTGTCTTTAGGGTTTCTGCCGAGTGCTGGCTTGTTATGTTGCTTTTGTATGGGAGCTTGTAATTTTGCTTTTATACCTTAATATTGTTCCTTTGTTTTGTACTTTTGACATCTTCAGTATTGTGGGAAAGGTCTTCCCTAGTGATACCTTCTGAATTCAAATGCTTCTATGCCTAGGTGTCGATTTCCTAGATTTCACAAGTTTTCTGCTGTAGTTGCGTTGAATAAATTTAGTTTTTGGGTGTGTATGTGTGTGTTTTAATTTCAGGTATTTCTTGGGTTTGGTTTCTTTCATTTCTTTTCATTTCCCAGGGTTCTTGAATGCTGTTTATTTATTTTTTCTTCACTTCATCTGGACTTACGATCCCTGCAGGAAGCTGTAGCTCTTGAAAAGGAATGACTGTCCTGCCCTCTCTTGCCTGGGAAATTGTTATTAGGTCTCAGTCACACTGCAATGTTTTTTGATGTACTTATTTCCAACTCCCGTATTTCTTAGATCTCTGTAGTTTCACAGTTAAATACAGTCATTTTGAGAAAGGCTGGGTAAAAGCTATCCTAGACACCACTTATTAATTTGGGGGAGGGGGTCCAGGTAAATCAGTGAGAGTCTTCATTAAGAACCTCTTTTCTTAGCAATTGGACAGGAACTGTGGAGAATTGTGTGAATCATGCAAAGATGTATGGAAATAGGCAGGTACATTGGAAACAAAATGAAGATACATTATTTTAGCAGAATTAAGAAACATCATGATTGATATAAATGCATTAGTATTTTATATACAAATTTAAATTGAATATTGCAATAAAGTATAATATATATATATATAAACCAACACATGTCTGGAGGGCTGGATTTTATGTTTTATACATGTAAATAATCAAAAGGAATAACCAATTAGATTTGCTTGTTCTTTTTTGTTGTTTTGTTTTGTTTTGGTATAGAACAGAGTTTATTCAGGGCATGGGGAGGGGAGTTAAGAGGGTAGTATATGCTGAGAATGGCAGAGAGAAGGAGAGAGTAGAGGGAGGGGGAAGGGAACAGCCTGAGAGGGAGGGGGAGGGGAGAGAGAGACGATAAAAGAGACTTGTTTTTGTTTAATGTGCATGATTTAGTGTGTTAAGGATTTCTGCACATAAAATTAGTATAAGTTGACTTTGAAAGAACCATTCTTCTGTAAATGGAAAATTATTCCAACGATCAAGGCAAATTATTTAAATGGGGTAAAATGACAATTTATTAAAGTTTCTAGCCTATGAAATAAGCCTTGGAAAAAGCAATTAACTTATAGAGAGATGGTAGTACATTGGGCTTAGAGATAAGCAATAATTTCTTTTGGCAGAGACACTAGCTATGATGGGTTTATCAGAGATTTTGGTAATAAAGAGAAAATACCACGTATTTCAGTCATGTTACCAAGGGCCTAGCAGCACTGTACACAGAAAGGTCGGCATCATGTGAGCACTGGACCGTGGCTGTTCTAGAAATACCCCCAGGTTGTCCCACTTACAAAGGCAAGCTGCTAGCAGAAGCTCAGAACTGAAAGCAGCCTTACTTGTAAGTTCAAGCAGGATTGAGAAATGTTCTTGAAGTATTTTATGTAGTACCTATGGTTTGAGTAAGAAAAGTGGAAACAGTTAGATGTGTTTAAAAGCTCATATGTGGTCCTCCAGAAGGAAGAAAGCATAGGAATGTAAAGAAGACAGAAGGGCCCAGGTTTGGAAAGTAGAATTGTCTTCACTTTCCAGTGAATTGGACTGTCTTCTGCTCTTCACCTATTTTCTGCTCTGCAAGAGAACCACCATCAGTAAGCTGCCCTGGGCTTGCCTGGTGTGAGCAGACGCTTTCTCTGCTGCCCGGCCTTCAGGACAGGACCCTATCTTCTTCTCATCATCCTTGCAAACCCACCCTGCTTCTTCCCAGAGCTTACATTCTTCCCAGCACTTGTGTCATTGTGCAGAACAGACTCAGCAATACTTACTCTAGATGTAGAATACTCTTTTTTTTTTTTTCAAGGTAGTCAAGGCTCCAAATATGGGATAATTTTAAATAAGTCTTTGTTTTAATTACAGATTCATTTTGTGCTGGAGGATGAAGGGGTGACATGAGAGTACACTTGAGTGCTTTCTCACTTTAGCAGTTAACTACTCTCTTCCGTGATGTCACCTCTACCCCTACTCCAAGGACACCTAGTAGTTGAGGAGAGCTTTTCTTGGCATACTTTTTGATTGGTTGTTTCTTTGAGAATACCAAGTTTTGAAGGCTGAGTTCTAGACGCTACCTGGTAATCCTCTGAAATCCATGCAGAAGATGCAAGAATCTAGAATTGGGGTGCTTTTTAATCCTAGCGCCTCTTGAAACTTTTAATTGTTGTGACTGTAAGTACTTGCTTTTATTGATACAGATCATGTCTATTGACAGTTATTATATTAGAAATTAAAGTTGCAATTTTACCAAAACAGTCATATACAAGTATGTATTCCATAATCCTGCAGAACCATGGCATCTTCACACATGAAGTCTGTGGAAAGCTCCTGCATCACCATAATGCTGTAACTGTGGCACAGTACATTTTAGTGTGAAAGTAAACTCTCACTCTGCTGATGGTCTTACAGTCACAGGGGTACCCCATCTCACCTTCAAAACTACTAGTGGAAAGTAATAGCTAGGACAGATGATTATTACATGAACAGTATTTTTTGTAAGTTCTTTTAAAAGGGTGTGGCAAAACGATAATTCCTTGGCAATAATATTAAATAAATGTATATGTTTTATATATATATACATACACACATAGGATATGTATATAAGGTACATTTATATATGCTTATAGAAGTATATTACTAAATTATATATTATATATTTATAGAAATTGTGCTAAAATGTAGATAAAATATCATCTATATTATATAATAAGATTATAAAGATGTAATCATAGTGACTTGTGAAAATATTGTAATAAGTTTTTTATATTAATGTTATTAAGAATATACAAAACAAGAATAAGAGTGTTTTTCTTCATCTGGTAGGATTTCATGATTATTATTCGATCTCTAGGTTTGGCTTCTAGAAGCAGACTAGCCATATACTTCATCAAAATGCTTTCCCTGCCCCCTTAGTTGATGTTCCTTATTAATGTCTATGGGCAGTGTAGAGATGAAGACTTTTCTATTTCCTTTGTGAATACATTAGGCAATTTAACAGTCTGACAACTTGTATGAAGCCCAGTAGTCTAGAGCTGAGCCCTAAAATCCTAGACCGTTGTAGATTGAGTGACAAACTCAGTTTGCCTGTGGTCTTCTCAGCTTTCTGTAACATCCCTGGTCTGCTGCTGGGATAGGATCCTGAGTCCTGGACTAGTCAGGGAAACAGGTTTGGGGAGTTTCTCTGGAATGTGTGAGACCTCTTCACTCAGCTCTCCTAGAACCTGCCTCTTTTTGTGTTCTGAAAATTACCTGGTTCCCCAAGCTTTATCTGTAGGTGAAGTCAGGCCTTAAGCTTTTTTGTTGATTGCTAAGCTACAGATAGAATTCTGGTTGTGATTATTAGATGGTAAGAATGTGAATGTTTCACTGGTCAGTTTTAGGTTTTTTGTTTGTTTGTTAGTTTTTGCTCTTGTTCATAGACCTCTTTGTTTTCAGCCAGTGGATTCCAGTTTTGAAAAGAATGCAAGAGCCTCTGGGGCATTTTTCTGAGCTGCAGTGATTCATGCTTCCACTTTCTAAAGGCAATGGCTAGAATGTAGATGAGCTAGTTAAATGCAGTTTGCCTTTTTCTGAAAAGCATAGTCACTGCTAAAATGTCCAACTTTTAGTAAAATTATGTAAAAAGTATTTTTTGAATCTTCAGCTTTATTTTACAAATAAGAAATTGGTGTTGCCATTCATTTTAAATCTTGAAAATATTATTTAGATTACTTTGATAAACTACTAAACTCTATCAAAAATAAACTTTAGAAGGAAGACCAAAGTGTAGATAATTTGATCCTTCTTAGAAGGTGGATCAAAATACCCATGGCTCACAGCCAACCAATAGACTGAGCGTAGGGTCCCCGATTGGAGGGCTAGAGAAAGGACCCAAGGAGCTGAAGAGGTTTGCAACTCCATAGGGGGAACAATAATATGTACCAACCAGTACCTCCAGAGCTCCCAAGGACTAAACCACCAACCAAAGAGTACACAGGGGCAGACCCATGGATCCAGCTTCATATGGGGCAGAGAATGACCTTTTCAGACATCATTGAGAGGAGAGGTCATTGGTCCTGTGAAGGCTCGATGCCCAGGGAATGCCAGGTCAGGAAAGTGGGAGGTGGGGCTGGTGAGCAGGGGGAGGGAGGATGGAATAGGGGGTTTTCAGAGGGGTAAAGAGGAAAGGGGATACCATTTGAAATGTAAATAAAGCAAATATCTAATAAAATAAAAAATAAACATCTTACTCGGTGGAAAAAATAAAAAATTAAAATAATAAAGAAAGAAAACAACATGTTAGATACACCAGGACACAGCCAGCAGAGCTTCCAGCTTAAGATGAAGCTTTCCGATTGCCAACTTAGGATCTTATTCCTAAGTACAGTGTTAGAGGACAGAGTTTCCCATTCCCTCCAAGAACAAGGAAAAGTCAGATGGCCAGCATCTTTATTTAGGGCTTGTCATATGCTAAGTAGTGAGCCAGCTATTTTACTTGCAAACAGTTCTATTATGAAATAGAACTCTATCCATTTTGTAAATACAGAAGATAAGCCTCACAGGTCAATAAGCTTGTTTCCTAGAAGCTGCACTGCTGAATGGTGGCGAGAGAGTCTAATCAAAATCTTCCTGTTTTAAAGCTTTCATTCTGTGTGCCACTGAGCTCCCAGAATTTGAAAGTTTAGTTGGGGAAAATGAAGGAGTGGAGCATGGAAGTGAGCAGGACAGTACCTCTGCTACAGCTGCTCTGAGCAGACAGTACCTCTGCTACAGCTGCTCAGAGTGGACAGTACCTCTGCTACAGCTGCTCAGAGCGGACAGTACCTCTGCTACAGCTGCTCAGAGCGGACAGTACCTCTGCTACAGCTGCTCTGAGCAGACAGTACCTCTGCTACAGCTGCTCAGAGTGGACAGTACCTCTGCTACAGCTGCTCTGAGCAGACAGTGCCTCTGCTACAGCTGCTCTGAGCAGACAGTACCTCTGCTACAGCTGCTCAGAGCGGACAGTACCTCTGCTACAGCTGCTCTGAGCGGACAGTACCTCTGCTACAGCTGCTCTGAGCAGACAGTACCTCTGCTACAGCTGCTCAGAGCGGACAGTACCTCTGCTACAGCTGCTCAGAGCGGACAGTACCTCTGCTACAGCTGCTCAGAGCGGACAGTACCTCTGCTACAGCTGCTCAGAGCGGACAGTATCTCTCCTACAGCTGCTCTGAGCGGACAGTACCTCTGCTACAGCTGCTCAGAGCGGACAGTACCTCTCCTACAGCTGCTCTGAGCGGACAGTACCTCTGCTACAGCTGTTCTGAGCGGATAGTACCTCTGCTACAGCTGCTCTGAGGGGACAGTACCTCTGCTACAGTTGCTCTGAGAGGACAATACCTCTGCTACAGCTGTTCTGAGCGGACAGTACCTCTGTTACAGATGTTCTGAGCGGACAGTACCTCTGCTACAGCTGTTCTGAGCGGACAGTACCTCTGCTACAGCTGCTCTGAGTGGACAGTACCTCTGCTACAGCTGTTCTGAGCGGACAGTACCTCTGCTACAGCTGTTCTGAGCAGACAGTACCTCTGCTACAGCTGCTCTGAGGGGACAGTACCTCTGCCACAGCTGCTCTGAGGGGACAGTACCTCTGCTACAGCTGCTCTGAGGGGACAATACCTCTGCTACAGCTGTTCTGAGCGGACAGTAAGTACCTCTGCCACAGCTGTTCTGAGCGGACAGTACTTCTCCTACAGCTGCTCTGAGGGGACAGTACCTCTGCTACAGCTGTTCTGAGCGGACAGTACCTCTGCTACAGCTGTTCTGAGGGGATAGTACCTCTGCTACAGCTGCTCTAAGCAGACAGTACCTCTGCTACAACTGCTCTGAGTGGACAGTACCTCTGCCACAGCTGTTCTGAAGGGACAGTATCTCTGCCACAGCTGTTCTGAGGGGACATTACCTCTGCTACAGCTGTTGTGATTCTGCGTATTTCTGGATCAGAGATTACTTGCAAGGTGTCAAGGATACACAGAAACTTTTCCTTCTTAGAGCCTGAGAGTTTTCTAGCTGTGTTTCTGGATCCTTAGCATGTCTCCTGCCGGTTCTGCTTTGAAAGCATGTGGGTATGTCTCTCAGGCAGAGAGATGGGTCCAGTGTTTGAAACTGCACTGAAGCAGGGGTTTTCGAATTATCCTTTCAGGACTAGCCAGCTGAGCATCCCATAGGAGCTTGTTATAAATTTTGTATATCCACCCAGAATATTGAATAGATCACTGGGAAATGAATGTGCTCTGAAGTCCTTCAGGAAGTGATCTAAGTGATACAGACTCAGTTGGAGAGTTCCTGTCCTATGGAATGGGAACTCTTTCCTCTAGTGTTGTGGCAAGGTGTAGGTAAAGACCTTGGTAATTAAAAGCTAAATCTTAAAGTTTGAGGCTTTGAAATCTCCGCTTTCATCACTAGTGGGTGTAGCATCTTGTTTTTATAAATGAACACCCTGATTATCCATCTGCCTCTCCTGAATATCCTTTGCTTTAGTGTAACATCAGAGTATAGATCCTTCAGAAGATTCAAGTGTAAGAAAGAAAAGTTAATTGAATTCCTTGAATTTAGAAAACTTCTTCCTGGAAAGAGCTGATGTGATTCTTTTTCTCTAAGCAGCATAGGGAACAGATATCAACTGTAATCTTTTACCCTCAAAGAAACTGGAACTGAAGATCGAGAGTAAACTGCAGCAGTGTTATGAGGCAGTGGGCTTGTCTAGCTTTAGTTTTGAGGGGGTCTTCATAGTCATCAAACTAAATTTCGGCACCAGTTATAAACAGCAGAGCAACCTTCCTCTTCAAAAGCAATCCTGAACCAGAGTCTCTGCTAGGAATTTCTGACCTATTTAACTTCATTGCCCTTGAGGTCTCGAAGTGGCATATTCCTAACAAACAAGGTGTCCTGGAGATGCTGATGGAAATCATGGCTACTTAGGGTGAGGGGCAGAAAAATCAGAATCTCAAGGACAGCTCCTTCTCCTTGGGAAAGGATGTGATTCTGTAGATTACCCTGCATTGATGGCTGTAGCTCTAGGCTAGAATTGCAGCCTCGGGTTAGGGAGAAGGTGTGGGGATGCTCATTCTTTGCATTTAGGAAGAAAGCACTCATATTCTTAGTGACTTACCATAAGGACAACACCAATCATTGTTTTCTCCCATTCTTGTTCCCTACTTGAAGTAAAGCCACCTCCCTACCCCCAACCCCCAACCTCTGGGGCTTCCTAATCACTCATCATTTCTCTTCCTCTGAAAACAGCAGAATAGAGAAGTTGGGCAAAATGGCCAGCTGACTGGGGAGAGGAGCTGGCACAGAGCAGCCCACAGGCAGCTAGCTCCAAGGAGGATGGGCTGTGAGAAAAGGCCTCACACCCCACAGGACTTTCCAGAAAAAAATGCTAGAGGAATGCTCACCAACATGCTGAGGAGAATCAAAGAACCCCCCAGAATTCACAAGGAACTAGCTAGAGGAGAATCCAAGAACTCCTGACAGTTTCAGAGAACGTCATAATTTTCAAAGATTATCACTCAGGTACTGTTCAGATTCTACTTTGAGCCTATGCTCTTTGAACCTAATCGAGTTCCCTTTCTGTTCAGAACTGTGGCATCTTCCTTTATTTTGCTAATCACCTCTGAAGCTATTTTGATGTAATTATTTTGGATGGGGGCAAATGGAAACAAAACTAGACAAGTTGGGGCAAGAGTTAATGGAAGAAGCAGAGTCAGTGTTTTAGTAAACTCTTCTTTTCTTGGTCCACAAGTTATTCAGTGACTCAGAGTAGAAACAGAAATAATAAAACGGAAATCACAACCAGAAGTAGTGTGGTAGTTCTAGCTATTCAGAAGCCTCAAACAGGGGAATTACTTGAGTTCAGGAAGTTTGAGGTCAGTTAGGACATGATACCCCAAGGTCTACCTCTTGAAATAAGTATTGCATATGAATCTGAGAGGCAGTTACTCTTCTGCTGCCTACCTAGTAAAACACTTTGCCCAGTCCTTTGTTTCTCCGTACTAGGAAGTGAGGGTGCCCAGGAAGTGCCTATGTCTTTGGAGTATGGCTGAAATTTACCCTGCGACCTCTGATGATATCAAAATGTTCCATTGTATCATGGTGGTCCATAATGGACCAGTGGCAGAGGCTTGGCTAGCTGGGACTGTAATTGTGGTGATAATAGGTAAAGACTATGTGGTTTATAGCAGGAGATGGATGGGGATAGTAATTGTATTTTATCTAACAGAATTCTGATAGGAAAGATATCTCCATCCTTATATTCTGGGTACTTTGTCTTTTTAGGGGATTACCGGGACAGAGAAGTAGGAGGGGTTGATTGGAGAACGGGCAGAGGGAAGAGGGCTTATGGGACTTATGGGGAGGGGGGAACCGGGAAAGGGAAAATCATTTGGAATATAAACAAAGAATATAGGAAATGAAAAAAAAAGTTTTCTTCAAAAATTAATTTATTTTACTTATTATTCCTGTTCTCTTGTAAAATAGTTTCTTGGGTTTTTGTATGGTGTGAACTGAAATGTTTGCCTCCTTAATTCAAGGACTGGTGTGTTTGCTTTTATTCAGGCACTCACCATATGTCTGTTACATGTACATGCTAAGAACAATAGTGGACTTATTGGTATGGAAGTTATTAATAAGTTAAGCCCTTGGGTAATTTCACCCTGAGTCTGTATCATATTCCTGGCATTTCTCTGCAAAGGCACTTTAAAAGTTGCTTTGTTTTTTGTATTATCAAAGTTAGTTTTAAAATACAGACAGGCAAAAAGGAAGGAAAATTTCCACCAAGTGTCACACACTGATAAGCTCATCCCAGTGTCTAGTACCACCCTTGCTCTGTCTGTCTCACCCCATGTTGAGTCTCAACACATCATTTTCATGAGCGTCCGTGTGGAGCCTTGTCATGCCATCTGGCTGCATCCACTAGCACTGTGGGCCTCACTGTGGCCCGACAGCTTGTCTAGGCAGCCTAGCCTGTTGGCATTTGGATGTCTTTTGGTGTCAGCAGTGTAAGCAGTGCTTCAGTGACATGCTTGGAAACTTGTGTCCTTGCTTGAATGCTGCCTTTCTATATTTTAAATAAGTTCCTTTGGAGTTTCATTTGCTGGGTCAAACTTTTGATCAGACTGTCTCTAGCCTGGGCTCTTCCACCAGGTTTCTGGGTCAGTTTAGATCTGGTGATCTCAACAGCACTTCTCTTCTGTGTTTGTTTACCCTCCTCACTTTAAGAGAAAAGAAACTCAGATTGATTCACAGCTCACCAGGTTCTTTTAAAATGTGTGGTATGAAGTGTAAAAACACGACAATAAACCCACAGTACCTCCTTAGAGAAATACAGGTTTCTGCTTCAGTCAGCAGCAGTTCTGACAGCATGAGTCTGCTCTACACCTTTGATTACTGTCCAGAAACTCAGTGAAAACAATAAGTAGGCAATACCCAGGCTGTGACCAAGAGGGTCAGCCAGGAGTTTAAACAAAACTATCAGTTACACAGATGCTATTCATGCATTCACCCAGAAGCCTTTGAGCCCCCACTACATGTTGGTGAGCAGGCTGTCTGTTGTATGTACATCCGTGTAGTATGTTGTATGAAATAAATGAAGGGAAGGCTCAGTAATAACAATTTGCATAGTATATGAAAGAAGATACATGTTGTGGGAGCCTAACAGAAGTACAAAAGAAATAGGATGTTTTAGATATGAAGAGAAAGAATATTTTGGTCTCTCCAACATGCTAATGGTTGGGTCAAAACTTCCAAGAGAATATAGTAAAGCCAGATGTCACCTGTGACAAGCTTGGCAGGGTGCACTGGGGAAAGGGCCCTGAAGCAGAGGTACGCCACAGTTCAGGACTTAAGGATGATGTTCCTGACCTCAGACTACTGTCTGCTCGTAGGCACAGACCTAAATTGTGCTTAGCTCCATTTTTTACTATATTTACCTTTTCTAAAATAGTCCGAATCCTAGAAAATACATCATTTTCCTACAATGAAAAATGCACCGCATACCCTGTATATCCTTACATTTGAGAATAAATGAACAGAGTGCATTAGTCCCAGCCGGAGCAGAATGCTTTGATAAATGCCAGGCCCACATTTAATCTTATTAGTGGTACTCAACTGTATGTGAGAAGACCCCAATCCAGTAGAAGGCCAGTGAAACTCTAAAACTCATTCCTAGCTGCAGAGGTTTTGTCAGGATATCTCTGAACTCTCACCTGTTAAGAGTGGAGGACAGGCCCAGGCAATTCAGGAACTTGGTATCCACCTAGCTGCTGTGGCATCGCCTAGATTGTGTTAGGCCTTTTCTGCAGGTTTCCCTCATGGCCACAGTGTTGCTTGATGTTCAAGGCTTACATGATGAGTACATTCCAAATTATCCTCAATTGTGAGATAATTTACTATCTTTCATTGAATTACTCATTGGTTTTTCTACTTCTTAATGTGAGATGTGCAATTGGACACTGGATGACTTACTGAACTTAGCTTCCTGGAAGGAAAAGGTTCCTATGATGTGCACATCATAAGAATCAGATGGGGCCTGCGAAAGTGCACCTGGCTTGGAATTCCAATATCAACCACAAAGTAGGGCCCATACGAGTCAGGTGGGGCTTTCGGATCTGCTCCAGTGTGCTGACTCAGCCCAGCTTCATACCGAGGCTCATTCTCTCATACCTTTCCATTGTTTTAAATTAACAAAAGCATGTATAATTTGTAAAATATTTTAGTCCTCTGAAAATACGTGTTCGGACATACGACAGAGAGCATTTACTGAAGCTGGACTTTGCCTATTTAGAAGGTTAGAAGGTCTGAGCAGATGTTGCTGACATGTCCAGTAATGCACCAAGAACAATTTCAGGCTGCAGAAGAAAGGTACATGAATTGCGATGGAAGCTGTCATTTTCCCAGGCTTGTCCACGACTTTCCATCCGTTTGTTTTGGTTTCCCATCCGTTTTCCCACTCATTATTCCTTTCTTATTAATGAAAATCTATCTCAAATTTGTTATTACCTTTAAAATTAAAATATCTGTGTCTCAAATTTTAAGCTTAGTAGTCCTGAGAAGTTTGTTTTCTAAAAATGTTGTGTGTTGAGTGTGTATGATGACTGTGGTATCAGTGCCACCACATTCATGTGGGAATCAGGACAGCTCTGGAGGCAGGGTTGGTAGCAAGCTCCTCTGCCTGCCATGTTCTCACACCAGCCCGGTTACTTTAAAACCCAACACTTCTAAAAGAGCGCTGAAGTAAGCTGCAGAATTAGCATCAGCCTGCTTCTGTCCTCTGACTACACAGGCTGCTGGCGAGAAGGACAGGAAATAGAGGTCTGACGGAAGGAGCTTGGCAGAGAATACTCTAGAGATGCTTTGGGTGTGCACTGCAGGTTGCAGCCATTAGCTTCAGGGTGGTGACCAAGGATAGCAACAAAGAAAATGGACATTGCATATGAGGTTGGCTTTTTTGTTGTTTGTTGGCACAGGTTTCCCTATTCAGCTCTGGCTAGTCCAGAACTCACTTATATAGACCAGTCTAGACTCAAATTTGTGGTGGTCTACCTGCCTCTGACTTTCAGGAACTGGGATTATAAGTATATAACACCACACCCTACTGAGACAATGTTGTTTGTAGTTTGTAGATTTAATTAAGCCCGTTTTTTACCTTCCTCTCAGTAAAAGTGGATTATGTCTATTAACTAAGAAGTTAATAAGAGTACAATAAGAGATCAGAGTAACCAATCATATTCTCAGCATGTTGCTGTTTTAAGTACGGAACAGGATCATAATAGTTTTTAATGTGAAAATTATTAAAGTATTTCAATTTCCATCACCTCTCCTAAAATGCTAGTTTGGGAAAAGGCAGACTACTCATTTATCTTTTTTCTTCCTTGGCCAGTCCCCTAACCAGGACATAATGCAGCAGCCCCAGTAAACGTGTCTGCATTAACTTGCCAGCTGACAGTTCTACTCCAGTGTCCAGTGCCCTGTGAAAAGGAACTGACTGTCTTTCCCTGCTCTTCCCACCATGTCGGATGCTGACCTGGCTATTTCTGAAACCACGGTGAAATTCATGAGAACCCACTCATAATAACAAGCATCAAAGTGTCAGGCTCTGCAGTATGCAGCAAGGAATACGTGATACTTGTACAAGAGCACAGGCTATGCCACACTCTTTAGAGAGCCCGTCAGTGCCATAAGCCCCAAGTCTGGGCGCTGTGCAAAGGTGCCGAGGGAGGAATCGCAGCTGCCTGCTGCACACGGGGCTCGCCCATTGTTTGGAATGTCAGTTTTGGTCCCTGGCGATCTCATCTGCTTCCGAGTATGAGCTTTTTGGCTCACATGTAAAAAAGTTAATCTAGCTGAAAGGATTTATTCCATTTAATATATTGTGAAAAAGTTCTATTTTAATGGACCCCCCCAGTTACTCTGTATGGAGAATTTTGACCTTTTAAGGTTCTATTTTGTGATTAAGAAGGAGTGAAAGTCAGGTAGAGAATACAGCTGTTACAGCTCAATGCTCACTGCTTCCCATACTTTTTAATTGCTTTTTTAGAGACAGAAGTTAAAGCCAGCTCACTAATTTATGACCAGATGACCTAGGGCAAACCCCATTTTTTTCAGTGCACTAGAAATACTAGTAATATTTACCTTATAGGGTTATTGGGGAACTCTTAAGAGATAAGGATCAAGCAAGAGTTAATAGCTAGCCCTTAGCATACAGGCACACACCCAGGTAGCAAAGCTTTTCAGAAACATCGACTATAAACTACCTTAGAGGGGTGGGTTTGAGGCAGTCTTAGAGAGGAGGTGTGGTGTTTACCTATCGTTTTAGATTTATAACAGCAGCTACACCATTAGGATAAACCCCTTTTATTGGCTTAGGTGGAGTTCTCTGACTTCATTTCTTTGGTCTTTAACATTGTAAAAAGGGAACTGAGTTGTCATTCTGTAAGAGGGGTTCAGCACCATGCCTAAAGTTCCTAGTATGAGGGTGTGCCTAGTTGGAGGAAGCTGGCTGAGGCTTTGCCGTCAGTCCCACCCCTCCCTGTAGGAAAAGGAGCTCTGAACACCACCTGCTGTCCTGCTCCTGGGAGATCAGATATTTCTTCCTAAGGAACCTAAAGACCCCAACCTACCTGCCAAGTTCTCATGCCAGTTTCCTTAATGTTTCAGGGCAGTAAAACAAAAAGCAGTAGTTTACTGTTTTATGTTTATTGGTAGGCATACAGTGCAAGTATTTGGTTTATATATCTAGCCATACCACCTGAAGTTTTAAAACTGTATGTGAAACAGTGATCCTGGGTGGTCAGAGGTGGCAGAAGATTGCATAGCTGGCATGTAAGTTAACTGAGTTTTCAGAAATACTGCTGCATATCGTGAACTGCTCAGGTGTGGGCCTCTGTGCTTCCCCTCTGATCTCCTGCTGAAGAATAGCAGTAGTGAGCTAACGAGCAGACAGGCCCAGACTATGCTGTTTGATTCCTGTCAGCCAGTACATTCAGTAAGGCCCTCTGTTAAACCACACCCCTTTTGAGAGATTTTATCATGTGAAAGATTGGGGGGTGCCATTCAGCATGACTCCTGATTCTGAGTACGGTCTCTAAAGCTCTCTCTGCATCATACTTGGCTCTGATAAAAGTGGATATTTCCCGAGGTGTTTGTCCGTTCCCCAGCTTCTTGAGGGAAGCAAATCCAGGAAGCAATCAGCAGATGAGTGACAACCTTGCTTGTGGTACCCACCCAGGCTCTCAGCCTAGTAGTCTTGTCTGCAGAGATGGTGGCTTCTGCCAAAGGTCTGTAGGATCAGTGGACCTAGTGCACTACGGCTGTGCCTAATAAAGAGGCCATATTTATGTGTATCTTTTTTCCATACTCAGAATGTGTGGGTTAGCGTAGCTGACTGGTTTTTGACTGAAGAGGCTGCGCTATACAGAAGATGTCATTTCTGGTAACATCTAATTGGGTGCAGATCATTTGTATATCTAAGAATGAGAAGAAGTTACTTAAGGAGCAACAGTAAAGCCATTTTCTCTCTCCTCTGCAGCATCAAACAATGTGCTCCAGCTCGAGCAGAGAATTCAGTTTCTAGCCTCCTCACTGGTTCAGATAATCACATGAACCAACTGTCTCACCCTTCCTGCTTCTCTCACGGTAGCTCTCATGTTCTAATAAGGTTATTTTAAAGTTTAGATATATTGTGTTCAAGGGCATTCTAAGGCTAAAGGGATGAATCTCCCAGAGGTCTCTCAACACCAGTTGGAATGGACAGTCCTGTTCCTCGCCTCAAAACATTATTTATGTTATTGTACAGACATGCTGCCTTGCACCTATGTACTTCAAATGTATGCAGTACCCAAGGAGGCCAGAAGAGGGCATCTCCTGGATCCGATCCCGTGGAACTGAAGTTACAGAGTATCTTTTTTTTTATTCGATATAATTTATTTACATTTCAAATGATTTCCCCTTTTCTAGCCCCCCCACTCCCCGATAGTCCCGTAAGCCCCCTTCTCTTCCCCGTCCTCCCTCCCACCCCTTCCCACTTCCCCGTTCTGGTTTTGCCGAATACTGTTTCACTGAGTCTTTCCAGAACCAGGGGCCACTCCTCCTTTCTTCTTGTATCTCATTTGATGTGCGGATTATGTTTTGGGTATTCCTCTTGAAGCCCCTATGTGCATGCTGGGAATTAAGCTTGTATCTTTTGGAAGAGAAGCCAGTGCTCTTAACCACTGAGATATCTCTCCTGCTCAGTCTCTTTATTTTACACACTTGGCATCTAATTTTACCCTCATACTTCTAGACTAGTGGGATAAAGAGGAGTATGTAGAGACAGGGTAGGAGCTAGGAGAAGCTGGGAGTGAGAATGTCACCATACCCAAGCCATTCTCTCACAGAACAGCAGCAGGTGGGAGATTCCAGAAAAGGGAGTAGACCTAGGAACAGAGACTCATTTTTTACTGTGTTTGTCAACTTACCTGAGGCCAGTCAGAGACTAACAGCTGTATGAACTGTTCCTTGTAGGACAGATACTTGATTTTTAAAAAAAAAAAAAGGCCTGGTAGATGGCATTAGTAATATTCATGATAACCACTGTGATCATGAGCTACAGGTATAAATGCAACAGATATTGGCTTGTGCCCTTGGTTTATTTAGTGCCTAGCCGCAGCTCTGCTTTTAGCTATCTGTCTCTTTCTTGGCTTCAGGCCCAGAAGCAGCCTTGTGGCTGATATCCACTGTCATTCTGCGCAGATCATTTCTTCTTACCCTGCTCTCTCTCCCAGCCTCCACATATCCTTACTCCAAGGATCCTAAAATGCTCAGCTCTAAACTCTCATTTGCAGTAAGCAACTTAACAATTATATTCCATCATCGCTTTCATATGGATGAAGTTTTTAACTCCTAGGAGCGCTACAAATAAATAGAAAATAAATATATATTTCTGTTATTAGCCCTAATAGAGAATTTATAATATTATTTCCTTTAGGGTTAAAGCCAATCTTCAGAAAGGATAATAAATATAATGAGGTTTCTTTTCTTCAGGATCTCATCTACCCTGGAGCTATAAGCTGCTATTCCTTGTCTATGAAAACAAGAAGATAGTTCATACTGAAATTGTTCCTGTCCTTTAGCTGGCTGGCCGAAGTGGCGCTTGCAACATGCTCAGGATTAAACTGGCGGGAAGAGCACAAACACTGTTCTGTTGAACTTTCACATCCTTGTCTCCCTGGGGGCAGAGTCTGCTAGCTGGCCCCTCTCTCCAGTGTCTATATGAGAATGTGCTCATGATCTTCCTTCTGCACACTCCACCTTTCACTTCCTGTTCTTTCACTGTTGGTGCTTGCGCTGGGAGACTCACTGTCAGTTTGCCAAGCTTTCCTGTAGAGTGTCAGTTTTTCTTATTCCTAAAGTCTCATTCACAGGAATCTGAGTATTGTATCTCTACCGAGGTGGGTTGCTGCTTAAAATAATCTAAAACCATAACAGTCTTTTAAAAATGTTTTTCCACTTTTTAAGGCTTATTTTAAATACATACTTGTTTTGGCAGCATGTATTTATGTGCACCACATGAGTGCCTAATGCAGTAGAGGTCAGAAGGAGGTGTTAGATCCCCTAGAGCTGAGTAACAGACAGATGTAAGCCACCTTGTGGGTGTTGGGAATCAAACCTGGCTCCTCTGCAAGAGTAACAAGTGCTCTAAACTCCTGAGCTGTCCTTCCAGCACCCTTAACAATCTTTTTGAGTGTGATCTTGGCCTTTTTCTTTCTCTGTGCTTTGGTGTGGTGTTCCCTGTTTGTGGAACAGTGGATAATTAGATAATCTCACTTTCAATCAAATACATGTGTGATCAAGAACTAAATATGTCAAAATATATTAAAATGTGCTTTTATTCCATACCTCATAATAAATTGTGTGTTTGCATATGAGTTTCCTAAAATTAAGAACAATGTTCTATGGGAGAGCTGTGTCATATGCACATTTAGCATATGGTAGATTCCATTTATAAACATGATGTTCCCTCTAGAGCGAAGCCTTGGCTTGTATTCCTCCAGTGAAGGAAGCTACAGCTGAAATACTGACGTGAAACAAACGCAACTCTTACTTTTGACTCTTAAGCTTCACAGAACTTAGATCCTGGTAGTTCAGTGGTAATTTGACAATGATTTTAGGAATTTTTATAGATAATGTTGACCATATGTAATTTCTGAATTTAAAGACATACCATGGTCTGCTTGCTTTCTGTGTTCTGAATCTAGAGTTACTCAGGTTGGTGCTGAGTGGGTGCTTTAGAAGTAGTAATCCGAACTAGAGTAGGAAATTAACCCGTGACAAAGAGGCAAACGCTACTCAGGAATTCTTCATGGACACTCGTGTTACCTATTCTTAGTCTATTTGAATAAATTACTAAAATATGTTCCGTATTAGTCCTGGAATAAAATTAAGTATTAAACTCAAATGCATGAGATCATTTGGGGGCATAGGCAATGTTTTGTCCAAGGTTCCAGTTGCTCTCCTGCATATGGCCATTTATGGCAGTGTACATACACCCCGGGAAAGCTCAGCACTGCTTAGGTTGAAAACAAACAAGAAAAAGAGCACCAACCTAAGTCTCAAGTTATCTCATAGAGGAATCATTTTCTCTATAGCAGTTGATCTCAGAGCTTAAAGAACCATTAGGTTTATATTTGGCCATGGTAGTATAGTTGTAAAGTTGTCCCTGCATCAGGACAAGTAAATTTATAACAAACTGAACCACTGACATGCTCTCCTGGATAGATACTGGAGTTAAACTTCTGAGTGCAGCATCCTGTGTTTACAGAGAATGGATGAGAAGCATGACCTGAATATTTTGCCTAAGAAGTTATAAAAAATCTATTGAAGACCCCTTTGAGATGTCATCAAAAATATTATAACCCCACCCCTAACAAAACAAAACAAATCTCATTTGTAATCTTTAGAATCAGAGAAAGAAAAACTTTTAAAAATGGCTTTTTAAAAGAATGGCATTTATGTTTAATTTGTGTGTGTGTGTGCAGGTTATAGTACACATGCAGAATACAACTGGTTCTCTCCTCCCACTGTCTGGGTTCTGGGGCTGGAGGCTGAAGGCAAATGTCTTTACCTACGGAGCCATCTCTCTCTCTCTCTCTCTCTCTCTCTCTCTCTCTCTCTCTCTCTCTCTCTCTCTCACACACACACACACACACACACACACACACACACACACACACCACCCTCCAAATGGCATTTCCGAACTCTATATTTATAACCTTTCTTATCATATAGAGATGGTTATGTTCATCCCTCATACAAAAATAGAATCCATGTATATCCTGTATCTGAATTGCTGCTTGAGGACCAGAAGTATTTTGGATTTCTTCCCCCAGATTCTGAAATGTTTGCATATGCATAAGTTATATTGGGGATGAGGCCCAATCTAAATAGAAATTCATTTATGTTTGTGTATATCTTACACACACACACACACACACACACACACACACACACACACACACTGAACACTCTTAATTTTTAAGATAATTTTTTTGCTCATGAAATGAAGTTTCATGTTGTGGTATTTCCCACTGTGAAGTACATGCTGGAAGTTTTCATATTTTGAACATTTCAGATGTAAAGGTTTTGGATTTTGAATGCACAACTTGTATTGATAATGAATAATGTTTCTGAGTTCTGAAGAGTTCAGAGCTTGGTAAAGAACATTTAGGACTGCCTTAAGAAAACAATATTAGGAAAAGCAACAATTCTTTGTTAACTAGTATTTGCTTCTTTTGGTGTTTCCTAAGCTTACAGCATATATTGCAGGCAGAGCCACAATTAAAAATGAGACTGGCTTTAACATAAGTTATTGAAGAAATAACATGCTGCCAATAAATGTGCTCATATGCCCTGTGCACATGGGGTGTTAGAACAAGTGACTCTGCTGCATGCCCACCTATGCCAGCCAGGAGTGAGCATTTCTACACAGTGTCCATGTCCGTCGCTGGTGTTAGTCCCCAGCACACCATCCCCGTCTGTGGCATTAGTCTCCTGTCCATTGTCATCTGCCTTTGGTTTCTGTGGCCAGATTCATTTTATCTATTCTTGGATTCCATGGGAATGGAATTTTACTCTATGGATCATTAATATTAATATACTACATTGACATCATTCTCAGGGTTTATACGCATGCTCATATGTATCAGTGGGATCCCTCCACCCCAACACACATTTTTTGGTTGTCTCTTAGTTTCCTGTTTAGGGCAGCCCACTGCTTACTAGCTCAGCTTTTGGTGGGCTTTTGAATTCATCTTTATTGGCAGATATTAATTCAATAAAAAAATGTTTCATTATGACATTTTATTGTAGTTTTTGACAGTGTTTCACTTCAGATGCACATCCCCAGGGTATAAGTCTGATATACCTAGAAAAGACATAGAACTCACCTCTGACCTCAAATATATGAAGCAAATATGTTTGTCAGTATCATACAATTTGATTATCCACAAAGGGAAGTATTCAAATAAACTCCAGTAACTGGCTAAACTCAACTGAGCTGTCTGGCCTCAAAGTTGAGATTTTAATTCTGCCCTTAAAAACTCTCATAATAGCAAGATACTTTGACTTGTTGAAAAGAACTACATTAAAGAAATATAGTATCTTGTTCTTCTACTTAATTTTTAATTACAGGTGATTCAAAGTCCTCAAAGACAAAGTAGGAAGTGGCCAAATTAAGGAGTATTCGGTAGGTCAGGAGTATTTTGTAAGTGACATTCTGAAGTTTGGATTTTTTCTAGAATCACTTGAACATGATTACAAATGTTTTACCAGGGCAGTGGCGTTCTTGAATAGTATTTAAAGGAGCTAGAGAAGTGACTCAGTCAGTGAGGGGCCTGTGGACAAGCATGGTAATAGCTGAGCCCGGTGACAGACACACTTGTAACCCTAGCAGTAAGCTAGAGACGAGCAGGAGCCTGGATCTCACTGGCTAGCCAATTTAGCTAATAACTGACTGCCTCTTTCTTTCTCCTGCCTCAGAGGAAAACATAATGATGGAGAGCAACAGAGGAAGATACCTGGTATTAACCTTTGGCTTCTGCACATATGCATACACATGTACACACATGCACAGTGTACATGTATAAACAAACATGTATAAGCAAACAAACAGTTTGCATGCACACACATGGAAAATAGAGTGGTATCTAGGCCTTAATTCTCGCCTTCATTTTTGCATTTATATTTAGCAAATATGGTGGTTTACCAGTTAACTAAATTATCTAAAGAGAGAGTAATATAAAATTCTCCATAAGCTGACCCCACTTTGTGGGAATTTTATCTATCTCTGACATGTTGAAATAAATCCAGGAAACTATGGCTTATTAATTCTGTCCTTTGTCCTTCGATGTTATCTTCTTAAAGGCTCAGGGCTTGGGACTGGCTTTTCCTACTGTGAACAAAAATGGCTTCACAGTGAAGAGTAGGAACCATTCTTTTCTGAATTCATTTAATCAGGTTTGTCTTACAAAGTATGTAACTAAATTTCCTCTCCAGAATAATGTCAGTTGTCTTTATTTTTCCATTTGAAAGGATGAGTGAATAATTGTTCATACATTAATTTATTTACAAACAGAATTTATTTACATTAAGAGCTACTAACAGTAACAATAAGAAGATGGTGGAAATTATTGTTCAGATTCGAAATGCGTGGGCCAGGTCTGTAAATGCAATCTTGTCCTAACCTTATACCCATTTTCACTTCAAGATAATGTTTTAATTTGTATTGTAAGAACTACTCAGCCTCTATGTTTATATTCTTTAAATGTATTCCTGTATACAAGTATGAAATTCCTGCTGGTTGCATGTTTTTGTTTATTAATTATTATTGGAAAATACAACTTATAGTTTTGTTTATTTACTGACCCATAATTATTAGTACAAAATGTTGGCATATAATAAGCAGCCATTTCCACTTTGGCTAAAATTACCTGACTTTACTTGTATTTTTATTTACATCACTGACTGATTTTATCACCTTAAGAGTAAATAATTAGTATGAGGCAGAATTCATCAAATATGATTTCTACCTGATTGCCTGAAATAAAAGAATCAAATGTAATTGTGTCTGTATGGAACCTCATGAGATTGCAAGTTTTACAGGTTGGATCAGTTCTTTATACCTTTGTATTCTTCATCTTCCAACTTGACCATACCAAATATGTATAGCTCCTTGTATGTTTTGGTGTGTCTGTGTATTTATATGTTCTTATTCTTTCAACAATTTATGTAGCATTTAAATATTATTTTGTTGTCAACAGTTCATAAAAAGATGATTTAAAGCCCACAAGAGGATGAATACAGGTTTTATGAAAAAAACATTTAAAGAGTTAGACATTTATGAAGTTTGGTAATTAAGGAGGGAGTGGTCCTAGAATCAATGCCTCCTAATATGGAGGGAAGATTGCACATTTGTCTCAAATCAGTAGGTTCTCCAGGTTAGAACTGTGCAGATTAATCACTGTTTTATTCTTAGCATCTGAAATGCTATCTGGCACAGAGTAAGCTTTATCAAATCACCTTGCCCAACCCTGTGTTAATATTTTGAGGCACTCTGATTCCTTATTATTATAGATTTATAGACATGGGATGATCGCTGAAGATGATCTGATTCCCCTTTAATAGATGAGAAGGAGCCGGGAGCAGAGAGGGGAATGGCATGTTAAAGGACTCAGAGAACGACTCTCCTTAGATGTGCCAGGAGCCCATTCGCTCAGCCATCTCTAGCAATCCGTGTGTTAGGTGTTGGGTCATGCTTCTTTCAGCATGTCTTGCTTTGGCTCCTTGGTACCTAGAACATCTTACGCAGTGGGCTGTCCCGGAATGAATGACAGGGCTGACCTCTAATATGAATAGAAAGTTCTTGAAAGTTCACACCGTAGGCCAAATGCTGAAAATCTTTCTAAGTTCAATAATTTTACACAAACCATGTCGGTAAGGATGAGAGAAATGATCTTTTTATATCATGGATTGTGAACAGCTTCTTGGAAGGACATTTTGACAAGTTATATATTGAATGTTGTTCTTCTTACCTGTCATCCCAACCTGACTGTATGAGGGTCCTCTCTGCTCTTAGTCCCCTCTTAGTCCCATTGTTGTAACTCTTGAGTAGCAGCCCTAGTGGCTTTTGAGGTAGGGAAGGATGGAATAGCAGTTAAGAGAAGTGCATTACCAGATTGCTGAGAAATGTGAAGGTGTTTGCATAAATTTAGCTCCGTTTGCAGCTTTGAGTAAAAAGGAGTTTTCTCTTACTAGGGGAAGAAAGCTGAGTAGTAAGGTGGTGGTGTGTCTGAGTGTGGGGTCGGGGATATGTGTGCTTTTGAGCTCCAGCTAGGGAACTCAGCACTCACAATGCC
The DNA here is from genome assembly GCF_947179515.1 of Apodemus sylvaticus. Lineage (NCBI taxonomy): Eukaryota > Metazoa > Chordata > Mammalia > Rodentia > Muridae > Apodemus > Apodemus sylvaticus. The sequence goes on along the minus strand of NC_067472.1, from coordinate 46,395,475 downwards.
TCCTAGTAGTGGAGTGTATATGCAAAAGGCCTGTTTATAAAGGTTGCCCAGGGGAACCAGCAAGATGATTTGGTCAGTTGGTAGCAACAGATTCTGTTGTCTCCGCTCTCCTTCCGAGGGGACCAGCAGTAAGGCTGGAAAAGATGGGAATCTCTCTTGCTGTGAATGGAGTAACCGCACACACGGGCCCTCTGGGGTCACAGGTCTGAGTGGAGTCAGGCTGGCCAGGCTGCAGGTTCAGCAGGACCACTTCCTCTGCCGCCTGTGCAGGAAGATCAGGTTCATACCCCAATTTTTGGTCCCTTCCTTCATGTTCACATAGGGGTCAAGGGTCAGGTCCTCAAGTCACACCCCTCTAATCTTGTCTGCCTCCCTTTTCAGCTAACAACCTCCATGGTGCCTTAGGGCTGCCCAGCTGACCCAGAATCATCTCCCAGTTTTAAAACTTAATTTCCCTCGCCATATAAAGTAACAGTTTCACAGGCACTGTGGACTTGGATATCTTTGAGGAGCCATTCTTTGCCTACCATAATAAGAAGTGACTCTTCTTTTGCCTTAAGCAAAGACACAGCTGAAGCTGTAGGAACATAGCAGCCTGAAGTGATGTCATATGAAAGGAGTCAGAGAAATACAGTCATCTTTCTATATTCACAGGCTGTATATTCTAAGAATTCTAGTGGATTCTAAAAACAGAGGCACTACTGCATGCTGCGTAGACTGTGCTTTTCTCTGTGCCTGGTGAATGTCGTGCCAGAGTTAATGTGGGCAGGTAGTGTTTATAGAATGGACACAAAAGATGGCGAGATAGTGCTCATTCCAGGTGGCATGGGTCTGTGTTCCATTATGATGCAGAGAACAGAGCACAGGCAAAACTTTGGCATTGTTTATTTCTATAATGGTTTAACATGCTGAACTATGGTTATTAACTGTAACTGACACCACAGAACGTGAAACTGCATGAAAAGGCAGTGTGCTAAGTGTCCGTCTCAGTCTGCTGGCTAAACACGGTGGGCAGTGTCTATGCCTCTTACGTACAGGAATCGGAGTGAGCAGAGGGAGAAGAAGGGACCAGCAGGGCTGCTGAAGTTCTCACACACAGGAAGAGACTGTAGCCAGCCTGAGTGCCAGGATTATAGACATATCAGCACACCTACCTCCATTCTGAATCTTGACTCCCCAAAGACCACAGAGCTCAGTAAGTTTCTGAGTGTCAGTATGGGTGCGGTGTGTATAACTGAGTCCAAAGGTGGGACAAGAGAATCCATATTTTCGTTTTATATTTCAACCTGCATCCATTCTTGTATTGTATTTAATAAAGCATTTCTCACATCTTTGTTAGTTCCATACTGCTCCTGAGGAAACTGTTAGTGTTTGTTCATGTAGACCCTGGTGTTTCCTGAGATCTTCTGCTGTCTCCACATGTCTGCAGACTACCTGGTGGAGCTGCTTGACAAGACCGCCAAAGGCTTCTCCAGACAGAAATGGTCCAGGACAGTACCTTGATGGCGCCCTTAGTGGGGCTGCTTTGGCTATGACACGCTCACCTGCAGTCAGCCCTGCACTATGCTACTGAGAAACACTGTCTAAGTGCTAGGGGAGCCTTGGCAGAAAGATCTGATCTTCTGTTGACTAGGCAAGACTGAAAATCTCACTTCCTTTGTGTATACTTTTCTGTAAGTTATAGATGGTTTTATATTTGTTTAGTTTTTCTTTGCTCAGAAAGTTGAATGTTTCTAATAATATATTTCTTTAGTAAATCCAGAACAGAAAGTTTAATTTCGTTTGCTTGCAAATGGTATGCTGAAGCCAGTACAAGCTTTCTTCTTTAAAAGCCTCAATTAGTTACAAAGCAGGTTCCTAGGATTATTCTTCCTCACTGCTTTTTCTATGGCTGGTGTTTGCTGAAAGGAATGTTTAAAACTACGGCTTCCTTTGAATAAGGCACAGATTATCTACATACAAATGGACACTGAGTGGAGCTGAGGTTTGTGGAGCTGGGGGTCTTCCACATTTGCATCTGTGCTTAGCAGGTCTTACAATCTGCATCCTCATATTTAAAGGTCACCACTGATTCTTTATTCGAAGCAAAGATTCACATAAATGGGGTGAATTATTTAAGTGATATTTGTGGGTTTTTGTCTTAGTAAGCTTGATAGGCGTCTGCTGTGGCCAAACAGATAAATGTGTCAAAGTATGGTTCTGGTTTAAAGAGGTTAATCAATATGTCTGTATATCATTCTACCTTCTATGAGGAAACCAAAATGAAGACATATTATGGAGAAGTACTTTTAAATGTGTTGTAGGCATGCATATTCACTACCTTTTAACTTTTAAGTTTTAGTGTATTATTTATCAGCAATGTGTATGATCATGCTGTAATGGCAAGGAAGGGACACTTGTGCTCAATGGACTTTTGAATACTTTCAGGAAGGTATTAGTATCTCACTGCTCATGTCATTTTTGAGCAGAAACTCCCATATAGCTAACTGCTGGCACCAAATTACAGAGAAGGAAAGACGGTGGCAGAAATAGAGAAACCAGGAGAAGACCAAGGGGAGAGTTGGTTGCAGTGAGATGCCTACAGGGTCACACAGAAGAGGCTCAGAAGCTGTGAGGAAGGAGGATATAGAGGATCAGGAAACTCTGTTATGTGTATTCAATATCAGCTGCACCTCAGAGCAGCCAGGGTGTTAAAGAGACACAGTCTTGAGAGATGATTGCAGAAAGGGCTTGACAAAAGGAAAGAGAGCAACCTAGGAGAGGGAGAAGTACAGCCAGAGGGGCTGGGGGAGGACCAGGCAGGACTGAAGGAAGTGACTCATGTATCAGGTATGACAGGAGGTGAAGACTCAGAAAAGTGCCCCGGAGGGCCTGTGGCCACCCAAGAGCGGTTTCAGCGGTATACTCAGAGAAGGTTGGCTGAGAAAGCCTGATAAGGTTAAGTAAAGTCGCCAGCCTTCAGCATTAGGAAGGAGAGGGTAGTGATTGTCATCCAGATGCATTAGGAACCGTTACATGTTTTACTCTGTATATAGAGTAAGGGTCCCTAGCAGCGTCGTGCCATGTGTGCATGTTATCTCTGGGTTATATGGCCCTAAGGTTGTCTCTGGGTTGAGAATCCCAGTGTTGAAAGGTAAAACCACCCACACCTCTGCTTGGGCAGAAGGTTCAGCAACTCTTCCTACCCACAATGATTGAGCCAGAGCTGAAAACTGTCCTCCCAGCTGTACTGAGTCTCTGCACAAAGCTCCCAGCTGTGAGGTCAGCACCCTTACCTCCCAGCCCCTGCAGGGGCTCATATGAATAGAGAGCTCTTTTGGCCACTAAGCTCCCAGAAGGGTGAATTGAAAACAGGGTGAATTATAATGAAAATGCAATAACTTTCCTACTCATACTTTCTCCTATTCATGAACTTTTTGTAAATCAGGGCCTAGGACAAACAGAGCTGACAGCTCTGTTTAAAAGCTTTGGGGTAATTTTTAAGGAAATAAAAAGAAACCTGGCTTTATGAGAAAAATGTAACTTCATTTCAAAACTTGGATTAAAACCTTTATTGTCATTTCATCATGCTTGATCTGTAAGTTGTTTTTTCATTAAATTAAACAGGAGGCAAGAAAGTAGCTTTTTACGAGTATAATGGACTTCTCATTATTATCATTCAGGGCAGAGATTTAGGTAGCAGCCCTATAAGCTCTTCCTCAGGTTTCTCCCATCTTCTCCCCTCTCTGCCTGTTCTTTTAGACTGGTCGACGACATTCTAGCTGGTGTGTGTAATCTGGATCCATGCAGGTTACAGAGATCTAGGTGAGAATTGCAACATTTTAGGTTTTAACTATATACTACCAACCTTACAGGGCTAGGAAGTGAGAGGCCAAACTGCAGATGCCTGTTGAAAGTGACTGAATTTCTCAACAGAACATCCCATGTTTGGTTGATGCCATTGTCATGAAAACTGTCCAGTGAATTCCATGCTTGGGTTTTTGAATGCCTTGAACTCTAATGAGCCTGAATAGCCCTTCCCTGTCTTGCCCAGTGTACCCTGCTAGACCTAACACCTTCCCTGCAGTGTTAGAGATGGCAGTGGGCGTAACTAAGCAGCTCAGCTCTGAGTTTTCATCAGGAGGCATCAAGGATACAGCTTGGGGGATTTGGAAGCCATAAGGGGTCAGTCAGTGCTAACACCTCCAATTCTGCAGACTATTTCCACCCTTCACAAAGAAAACTACCTTTGAACTTCAAAAAAAATATTTAAAAGAATTGCTGAAATGAGGTCGTGTTTAAATACTTGTGTGTGTGTGTCCTATTATTGATCTTGCAAGGTTAAACAAGGAGCAGGGACTCAGTGCTCCATGGATGCTCAGTGGACTAGTTCTTAGTTAGGAAAGGCCTATGCTCTGTCTCACAAAGGCAGCTTCAAACTAGTTCCATTAAAATCTATCCTTACATTTGGAAACTATTTCCTATCTTTTCTCTGGTCATATCCAAAGAGATTTGTGTTTCTAAAGTCTGGGTAAAAATAAAATGAAATCTAGAATGAGGCCTGACATCTTTAAGTCCTCTTTATTAGAAAGTATTCTTAGTTGCTACATATTGCCAGATGTGAATCATTATTTATTAAATACTGATAGTATTTGCTTGCCCCAGGAAACAAATCCAAGCTTTTCCAACTTGTTAAGATGTTAATAAGCTGATAATATATTTATTTGTTAGTAGTATAGTTATATATAACCTATATTCTTCCTATACACACATATGCCCACATGTGAATTTAGGAAACATACTTTTAAGTCCCATTATTCTTTGTATATGTAACACACCAATATCTGCATATAAGATACCTATCTCCCTTGGCCAAGAACTATGTTTGGCTTTCACAGGGACAAGTTTAAGAATGAGAAATTAGATGTTTCTTTAAGTTCAGTGTTGGAGATCACTGTGGGGCAAAATAAACTCTGAGGTATGGCTCATAGCCTTACCCATATCAGGCAGAGTGAAAGGGCTTGTGCTAACCTAGAGTGCAAAAATAAAAAGACACTTAGATTATGTGTTTATTCAACAAATATTTGGTAAATAAAGTCCAAGATTGTGCTAGGAATTTGGCTGTAGTGTATATTATTTTCCCTCATTCTTTCATTATGCGTACTGACCATAGTGAGCATAAAATACATGCACTGAGTTAAAATGTTTCTCTATATCACATGTAAATGTAAAATACCCATAGATGTTTCTGATTGATTCACTTGTATTTTTGTTCTCATGTAATGCCAGTGAAGACATTTATAGCAAACAGCAGAGGGCTTTGCTTTAGTTCTCTTTGCTGCACTTTTATGGGAAACTGTGAACTGACTTTCATTAAGAAATGAAGACTTAGAACCTGTGCCTTATTTCGAGACCTTCCAGCACTGCTCTCCAGACCAGTTTAGAGTCTAGCCCTCTCCAGCCCCTCGTTCTGGGCTCCCTGCGCTATTTTAGGAGTTCACATCACCCATAAGGGCATCGTCTTTCTTCATGTGACTAATCATGTTCATGTCCACCATAATCATGTTACCATAATCATGGTAAATATGCTCAGTGTTTTTCTGAAAGCAGCATCCTGCAGAGAGCTCAAAGAGATCAAAAAAGTGTGCTAACAATCTAATCAAATAGGTTTACTCCTAGGGTAAGCCTGGAAAATTACTCTTTGAGTGGGTTGTGATATAAAAATACATGCTATGTCCTACCAAGAAGCTATGCCTCTCTCTTCGTTTTTATTGATGGTTATTTGTTTGTTCAGTATAAAAGTCAGTGGGTTTTTTTTGTTGTTGTTGTTGTTTTTGTTTTTTTTTTTTTTGCAAACCATTCACTGACCTCAAGGGTCTGTTTCTGTTGGTTGGTTGTGTCTTCTGTTGGTTGTGTCTTCTGTTGGTTGTGACTTCTGTTGGTTGTGTCTTCTGTAGTTGCTTCCATTTTACGCTCATCTAGCTTTTCTCCATTTTTATCCATTACACCAATTTTCCTGTTTTGGTTCTTTTTAATATTCCAATATGGTTTTTGGTAAACTTGTTGTTGGAATGATACCACACCATTCTATGGCAAAACTGTCATTTCTTTACACTGAAACAGGGCACTGATATTTTCACATGCCCCTGAAGTAATTTCTGAGACACAGAAATTATCCACTAACCAGAAAAGCTGTAAATCATTATCAAACATTTTCTTCCTGTTTTTTTTTAAGTGCTATTTCCCAAAAAGACTTGGAAGAAAAATGTTCTGTGAAAAGGTGCAGTTTCTATTCAACCAGATACTTCTGTATACCACAAAAGAAATTCTAGATGTGAAATTATATCTCTTACTAGCAAAGCATGGTCTCACTTATCACACTAAGCTGTGACTTAAACTGTCTGTACCTAGTCCCTGTAGATCCCTAGTTCTTAGCTTTCCTAATGCTGTGACACTTTGATAGTGTTCCTCATGTTATTGTGATCCCAACCATAAAATTATTTTTGTTGCTACTTAATAACTGTAATTTTGTTACTGTTATGAATCATAATGTAAATATCTGATACACAGGAGGATATCTAATATGCAACTCCTGTATAAAGGTCTTTCAACCCCCACTATGGGGTCGCAACCCACAGTTTGAGAAACACAGTTGTAGATGTGTGCACTACTACTAGGTACACTACTCCCAGAGAGTTTCAGTTTTGTGACTGATAGTACTGGTTATAGAGTTTATATAGAGGTTATATGCGCCTTAGCTTCACCTCCTGAGTGGGCCATATTAGGGTTGAGAAGATGGACATTTTCACAGTATGCTGGTTTGTTTCATCTACAGGGGCCATTTAAGAGTAAAAAGTAAGCATGAGAAGATGGAACCTGAATTACTTAATGAGCAGATAACTGCTACTTAGCCTGTGTTTTGTTGAGAGTGGCCTAGTTTTGCATTCATTTCATTTCTTTTTATTTTTTTTAAAGATTTTTTTATTGATATATTTTTTATTTACATTTCAAATGATTTCCCCTTTTCTGGGTCCCCACTCCCCGCAAGTCCCATAAGCCCTCTTCCCTCCCTCTGTTCCTCCATCTACCCCTTCCCGCTTCCCTGTTCTGGAATTCCCCTATACTCTTGCACTGAGTCTTTCCAGAACCAGGGGCCACTCCTCCATTCTTTTTGGACATCATGTAATTTGTGGATTATGTCTTGGGTATTCAAAGTTTCTAGGCTAATATCCACTTATCAGTGAGTGCATACCATGATTAATCTTTTGAGACTGGGTTACCTCACTTAGTATGATGTTCTCTAGCTCCATCCATATGGCTAAGAATTTCATGAATTCATTGTTTCTAATGGCTGAATAGTACTCCATTGTGTAAATATACCACATTTTTTTATCCATTCCTCCGTTGAAGGACACCTGGGTTCTTTCCAGCTTCTGGCTACTACAAATAGGGCTGCTATGAACATAGTGGGGCATGTGTCCTTATTGCATGCTGAAGAATCCTCTGGATATATGCCCAGGAGTGGTATAACAGGGTCCTCAGGAAATGTCATGCCCAGTTTTCTGAGGAACCACCAGACTGATTTCCAAAGTGGTTGCACCATCTTGCAATCCCACCAGCAGTGGAGGAGTGTTCCTCTTTCTCCACATCCTCGCCAACACCTGCTGTCTCCTGAGTTTTTGACCTTAGCCATTCTGACTGGTGTGAGGTGAAATCTCAGGGTTGTTTTGATTTGCATTTCCCTAATGGTTAATGATGTTGAACATTTCTTGAGGTGTTTCTCAGCCCTCCGAAGTTCTTCATGTGAAAATTCTTTGTTTAGCTCCGTACCCCACTTTTTAATGGGGTTATTTGGTTCTGTGGGTTCTACCTTCTTGAGTTCTTTGTATATATTAGATATTAGCCCTCTGTCGGATTTAGGGTTGGTGAAGATCCTTTTCCAATCTGTTGGTTGACATTTTGTCCTTTTGACAGTGTCCTTTGCCTTACAGAAACTTTGCAGTTTTATGTTGTCAATTCTTGATCTTAGAGCATAAGCTATTGGTGTTTTCTATTCAGGAACTTTTCCCCTGTGCCCATGTCCTCAAGGGTCTTCCCCAGTTTCTTTTCTATTAGTTTCAGTGCGTCAGGTTTTATGTGGAGGTCCTTGATCCATTTGGAGTTGAGCTTAGTACAAGGAGATAAGAATGGATCGATTCGCATTCTTCGGCATGCTGACCTCCAGTTGAACCAGCACCATTTGTTGAAAAGACTATCTTTTTTCCACTGGATGCTTTCAGCTCCTTTGTCAAAGACCAAGTGACCATAGGTGTGTTGGTTCATTTCTGGGTCTTCAATCCTATTCCATTGATCTGATTGCCTGACATTGTACCAATACTGTGCAGTTTTTATCACTATTGCTCTGTAGTAAAGTTTAAAGTCTGGGATACTGAATCCCCCTGAAGTTCTTTTACTGTTGAGAATAGTTTTAGCTATCCTGGTTTTTTGTTATTCCAGATGAATTTGACAATTGCTCTTTCTAGCTCTATGAAGAACTGGGTTGGGATTTTTATGGGGATAGCATTGAATCTGTAGATTGCCTTTGGCAAGATGGCCATTTTAACTATATTAATCCTGCCAATCCACGAGCATGGAAAATTTTTCCATTTTCTAAGATCTTCTTCGATTTCCTTCTTCAGAGATCTGAAGTTCTTGTCATATAGGTCTTTCACTTGTTTGGTTAGAGTCACCCCAAGATACTTTATGCTGTTTGTAGCTATTGTGAATGGAGGTATTTCTGTTCTGGTCCAGTCTGTTTGGAGTTCTGTAGGCTTCTTGTATATTCATGGGCATCTCTCTCTTTAGGTTAGGTTGGCCAAAGAAGAAACAAAGAAATCAGAGACTTTTTAGAATTTAATGAAAATGAAGGTACAACATACCCAAATCTTTGGGACACAATGAAAGCAGTGCTAAGAGGAAAACTCATAGCCCTGAGTGCCTCCAAAAAGAAAATGGAGAGAGCATACACTAGCAGCTTAACGACACACCTGAAAGCCCTGGAACAAGAAGAAGCTAATTCACCCAGGAGGAGAAGAAGACAGGAAATCATCAAACTCAGGGCTGAAATCAATCAAGTAGAAACCAAGAGAACCATACAAAGAATCAACAAGACCAAAAGCTGGTTCTTTGAAAAAATCAACAAGATAGATAAACCCTTAGCCAGACTAACCAAAGGGCACAGAGAAAGTATCCAAATTAACAAAATTAGAAATGAAAACGGAGATATTACAACAGAAACCGAGGGAATTCAAAATATCATCAGATCCTACTACAAAAACCTGTACTCAACACAACTGGAGAATCTGGAGGAAATGGACATTTTCTTAGACAGATACCAATTACCAAAATTAAACCAGGATCAAATAGACCATCTAAACAGACCCATAACCTCTAAAGAAATAGAAGGGGTCATAGATAGGCTTCCGACCAAAAAAAGCACAGGACCAGATGGTTTCAGTGCAGAATTCTATCAGACCTTCAAAGAAGACTTAACACCAATACTCTTCAAACTTTTCCACCAAATAGAAACAGAAGGAACACTACCCAACTCCTTCTTTGAAGCCACTATTACGCTGATACCAAAACCACACAAAGATCCAACTAAGAAAGAGAATTTCAGGCCAATTTCCCTTATGAATATCGATGCAAAAATACTCAATAAAATTCTTGCCCACCGAATCCAAGAACACATCAAAACGATCATCCACCATGATCAAGTAGGCTTCATTCCAGGGATGCAGGCATGGTTCAATATACGGAAATCCATCAATGCAATCCACTACATAAACAAACTCAAAGAAAAAAACCACATGATCATTTCATTAGATGCTGAAAAAACATTTGACAAAATTCAGCATCCTTTCATGCTAAAAGTCTTGGAAAGGACAGGAACTCAAGGCCCATATCTAAACATAGTAAAAGCAATATACAGCAAACTGGTAGCCAACATCAAACTAAATGGAGAGAAAC